>NC_137940.1:9132547-9732547 GCF_963969265.1 Rhamphochromis sp. 'chilingali' | reverse complement strand
AGCACCGTGTTTGTGCGTCTATGTGTGTGCAGGCCGGTCAGTAAGCTCACCAAACTGGCACCTCTGGGTGAGGAGGATGAGGACGTGGCCCGAGAGAGACAGAGGATCGTCCACGGCCTCGGACAAGGAGACATCGTGGAACTTCGGCAGCTGACGAAGGTGCAGATTTTTATCCAACTTGTTTTTTCCACCTGAACCAAACACACAGTCAGAGGCTGAATGACGCTGATAAACTATATTAATGAAACAAAGCAAGTACTTCTTAAGAGCTGTTACCCAACGCAAGGAAATTTTAACACAGCTTTTCCAAACATCTGGTTTTATTTCAGATGCTTACGTTATTTTACTTTCCACACAGAAACAGAATTTTTTCACCAAAACCAGAAACTACCAGGGTCAAGATGATTAGCCCCCATCCTAACAGTCAGTTTTGTTTAATTTTTGCAGTCGTTTCTTGTAGTTTTTAACAAGTCTCGTGTACGTCTCCTGAGCAATCCCAGCCCATTCTTCTTTTGGGAACTTCTCAGGCTCCTCCTCAAATCTGGAGGAGCCTGAGAAAGAAAACCTAATGAGTCACTCTCTCTTTCTCCCAGATTATAACAAATCTGTTGTTGTGTATGTGTATTTTTATGATGCTTGTTAATCTTTATTGGAGATTGGAAGTAGTTTAATCCAAAGTAAATGATTCGTGACCGAGTGAACTGTGTCCTGCAGGTGTTTAAGAGGAAGGAGAAGCCGGCGGTGGATCGACTGTGTGTCGGGATTCCTCCCGGAGAGGTGAGCTCGATCTGCAGTCTCATGTTTCAGTTCAGCCTCTAAAACCAAACCATCACCTTCATAAAAATTAACCTGTGAATGGTGATTTTAAAATGTGCGTCCTCAGTGTTTCGGCCTCCTCGGTGTGAACGGAGCCGGAAAGACGACCACCTTCAAGATGCTGACGGGAGACACCATAGTGACCAGAGGAGAGGCTTTCCTGGCTGGGAAGAGGTGAGGTCAAAGGTCTAAGCAGCTCAGAGCTTATTGGAGCTGAAACTTTCTGGGTTGTTGTTGTTGTGTGTTGGAGTCGGGGATTGACCTGGTTTCCTGCAGATTTATTCTGAGGATTTAGTTCACTGAGAACTCATTTCACTTCACGTGGTTGGGCCTTAAAATTGGAGGCCATAAGTCGTAATTAAATAATTTAACCTCATTTTAAAAGAGAAGGTAGGACGATGTGTGACACGTAAAAAAGTTTCAAAAAAAGTTTCAAACAAGTGAAAGATCTCTGGATCGATCCTGAAATCTCTTTGGGGTTGTATCAGGAAGAACATCTAAGGTAAAAATCATGGATTTAAAATCTGTGGAGCCAGCCGCCATGTTATTCCAAATCATGAACACTGATTAATTAACTAAAGACATGAGCGTCTTCATCTCTGAGGGCTTTGTCTTCTCGTGATTTCTTCTGACTGTGCAAACAGAACCTGAGCTGAAGCTTTAACAGCCGAGCAGCTCATTACTCGCTGCTCGGATCCTCGTTCAGCAGCTCAAACAAAGTTGCTAAAACAAAGCCAGGAAGTTGCTCCATTATTTTATAATTGTCAGCAATTCACGTGCAGAGCTGCGCAATGTTCCCTGCAGGGCCTTCGCCCTCACACACCGTCCTCCATCCACCAAAAAGTCACACTAGGCACAGGTGCAGTGGTGGGACAGCAAGAGGATTAATCTAAATTTAAATTAAAGTATTTTTCTGCTCTTCATGCTAATATCTGTGTGTTTGCAGCATCCTGCGGGAGATTGACGAGGTGCATCAAAACATGGGTTACTGCCCTCAGTTTGACGCCATCAACGAGCTGCTGACAGGAAGAGAGCACCTGGAGCTGTACGCCATCCTAAGAGGGGTGCCTGAGAAGGAAGTGTGTGACGTGAGTGTAAACACACTGCCAACAGACTGCAAACACTCAAAAGCACAAAGCAAACATGCACTGCCAACACACATTGTAAATATGCAGTTTTAAATAATAAGACACCCTGAGCAACACACTGCTGTGCATCTGCTACCCATGATAATGCTCATCGTGATGATTCTGCTGCTGTTTGATTGACAGGTAGCAGAGTGGGGTATCAGGAAGCTGAGTCTGGTCAAGTATGCAGATAAAGCAGCTGGAAGCTACAGCGGAGGAAACATGAGGAAGCTGTCCACATCCATGGCTCTGATCGGAGCGCCCCCTGTAGTGTTTCTGGTAAGATGCACCTCACTGCCTAACTTTAGTTAAAGGTAAAACTAGATTGAAGTAAGATTCAGTAAGATCACCACGAGGGGCATCGAAGCAGAGCCACAGATTCACCGCAGGGGTCAAGACTGCAGGTTTTTCCTTTAATTTGTCACTCGTCTTGTAACTGAAGAAACACGCTGTTGCACAACAGCAGCAGAACCAAGGCAGCCAATCACAGTGCAGATGCTTAACAGTAGGATTTGTGTGTGGGGGGGTGAGGTGGAGTTGGAAGGGTGGAGGTTGTGTAATGGGAAAAGGATTTAAAGGAGCTGCTGAGGAAAACAGGAGTAGGAGACGGGAAGGTCTGAAGCACAGAACAACGAGAGCCGGTGCTTTGTCAGGTGCAGGTAGAGGAGGTGTGGCTACAATGACACTCCTCCCCCTCCTCCTCACCTTTACCTTCTGCTTCCTGCTGCATCTGTGGGCCAACCTCAACCTGGCTATCCTACTCGTTACAGGACGAGCCGACCACGGGTATGGACCCCAAGGCCCGCCGAGCCCTCTGGAACTGCATCCACAGCGTCATCAAGGAGGGCCGCTCCGTCGTCCTCACCTCGCACAGGTAAACACGAGGACAGGCGGATGGTTTCATGGTTAATGCGTCCTCATAGTGGGTCTGCCAGTCGCTCAGTTTAGTTGGTAGAGATTTTGAAAGGTTGAGACATGTTTTTACCATATCTGTAGAACATTTTTGGCACTTTTATATTTCCAGTTCAGATTTATCTTTATTGATTCCAAAATTGCTCACTGTCATCAGTGACTAACCCTTTGGCTGGTGATAAAAACAGTAATAGATATCTACAAGCACAGCCAAACATTTAAATGTTAAACAGTCATCGTGACACCAGCTGGCGTCCCCTCTGCGTGTGCTTACTAAAGCGGCTGTGTGTGTTTCAGCATGGAGGAATGTGAGGCTCTGTGCACGAGGATGGCGATCATGGTGAACGGCCGGTTCAGATGTCTCGGCAGCGTCCAGCACCTGAAGAACAGGTAGCGCTCACTGACACACGACAGCAGCTACATTTAAACACATTCATCCTCCAAATCCAGCTTTTTAAATTGATCGGTCAGAGAAGTTTGTGCTCAGAGAGCCTCTAATGTGAGTTTATTTTAAATGAGTATCTTCAGTGTTGAACTCCCGGTTTTGTGCCTCAGGTTTGGCGATGGGTACACCATCATCCTGCGGGTGGCGGGGCCGAACCCCGACCTGCTGCCCGTCATGAAGTTCATTGAAAGCGAGCTGAGCGGCAGCACGCTGAAGGAGAAGCACCGGAACATGCTGCAGTACCAGCTGCCGTCCTCGCTCACCTCGCTCGCTCACATCTTCTCCATCCTGGCCAAAAATAAAGAGACGCTGAGGATCGAGGACTACTCCGTCACTCAGACCACGCTGGACCAGGTAGAGACTCGCACACACGCACCTAAGGGGGTGTGGCCTGCAGAGGTTCTGACTGATGTTTGTACTTTCAGGTGTTTGTAAACTTCGCGAAGGATCAGAGCGACGACTATCACTCCAAAGACAACTCTGTGAGGCGGAAGGACGTCGTCGTCATCGACCTCCCGGTACTGAGCTCGACCAGCGGAGCCTCGCATGATGGTGGCAGGCTGTCGGAGAGCGTCATGTGACCGCACTGTGAGGCTGAAGCTTCAGCCTGGACTTGACCCGCAGCAGAGAAGACACCTACCTCTTCTCTGATGTCACACTGATTTAAAAAAAAAATGGCGGTGGGCGGAGTCACCTGCTGCCTTATGCCAGTCAATGCAAATGATTTCCTCTGGAGGCGGGGAGCGCTTTGCCGACAACGCCGACTTAAACACTTGAACGAGTGCCTTCAGACCTCCCGCGGCTCCGAGACTCTTCTTCTCTTCCTGATTGAATGCGAAGAACGCGAGCGACTGTTTTTGGTGACAAACGATGAAGAATCCGAGGGCTGTTTGAAAAAATAAAATCACACGTTTAAAAAAACAAACAAAACAAAACAAAAAAAATTTGATTCCGTTTCTACTGTCAGACTTTATTTATATGTGTAGTGAAAAGAGACGTGTGTAATTTGTTGTTTTATTTTGACAGAGTCATTAACTGTTTCCTGTAGTGTTTAACTGCCAATCAAAGCACCTGATACAGAGGAGACATGTACTGATTTTTATAGTTTTGTTTTTTAAAGAAAGGATACTAAGAAAAGCCGATTTGTGAGTTTGGGTGTGAAACAGTGAAATACCTCATCAGCTTCTGAAGCACACTACAGTATTGATGAGCGGCCTTGCTGATCGATCGGCGAGCTGCTAAAGGTGACTCTCTGTGACTGCAGCACTTGAAGTGTTCAAACACCATCAGTTTGTCTTTGCACTGAAATCAAACTTGATCACGTTTATTGACCGTGCGGCTGATGGATGAAGAGCTGTTACGACCCGAACAACCAGGATTAAACTGAAACAAATCTCCTGCCTCCACCCGGCTCTTTACTTCGCTCTGACACACACACACACACACCCACACACACACTCCTCTCTTAGGTTTTTTAAATCACTAACAGTAAAAAATGAATTCAGGTTTGGAAAAGTTCAGTTTAAAAAGCAGAATCAGTTTTTCTGCCACTGAATCTCACCCAGCAATCCTGAACACCACCTCTGTGAGGTATTTTGACCATATCCCTACAGGTAGGAGGCTTCTGAACACCTCCCTATCCCCACAGATGACTGGGAGGTGGTGTGTGGGGAGAGGGCAGTAAGGACGTCTCTGCTTAGACTGCTGGCCCCACTGATCTGAACCTGGATAACTGGCAGGAAGATGGATGGATGGATCCTGATGAATCTCCTCAGACCTCTCACATACACTCATGACTAAAAAAATGTTTGTGGAAACAAAATTTGTGCCACTATGTTCTTTATTATTATTATTTTTTACATGTTTCTATGATGTAGTGAAGAACAATCGTGAGCATTTCATGTTTCAAAGGCTTTTATTAGCAAATAAATCAAATTTCAAGCAAAGACTTCTTCTGCTGCAGTTCTCTGTGACGTGCTGGCTATCCGTGCTGATCAGTTTGCGGGTTTCTGCTTGTCCACCCACTTTTTAAGGAAGAACCAAGTAATGTTACTGTTCATAATCCATGTGGCCAAAGGTTAAAGGCCCTGAGGTGGACATGCATAAAAATAAAGTCTAAACTGTAAAGACAGAATTCAGATTTACACACAGTTTGAAGTTTTTGTGTGAAAGAAAAGAAAACATGTTAAAACCAAGAAATCTTCAAATTCTAGAAATCTTAAGTTTTCTTCTTTATTTTGAATGAGATGCTTTCCCACAGGGTTAAATAAGCTTTTAGGGTCATTTCATCAGAATCAGCTGATTTTACCTGAATACTAGTAAAACTGCTATTACAGGAGAGCATCCATAGCTCACATCGCACCCCGAAGGCTAAAGGCTGCATTAAAACTTTGATGTTTGTATTACCACACGATGCCACCAACCTGTTATGGCGTCTCTGTGTCTTTTCATATAATATATTACTCCATGTTTTGTTTTTTTCAAGGTCAGCTTTGACCTGGGATCCCAACAATGAAGATCAAATGCTTAGTCAACCCAATGGCCTTTGTGGGAAGTAGAAAGTTTCTACTGATTTTCACAGTTGCTGTGACCTTGACCTGCGACCATCACACAAAATTTGAAAATGAAACCTTAAAACTGTGGACGCCTGACTGCTAACAAACAAACAAACAGACCGATTACATGCTCTCTCCCTTTGGTGGAAGAACAGGGACTGGATGTTGATCCTGGTGTTAAAAATAGGTGAAAATGGGAATTTTCACATGTTCCAACTTGTTTTGAGCAGCCACCCATCACACGTGGAGACACAATGCCTTAAAAAGTGCATTTTGGATAAAATTTAAGTTTTCTCAGAAAACAACACGATCAAAATTACATTAAAAAGCTCCAGATTTTAACCCAGCTCTACTTGCTTCTCAGTTTTCAGCCTTTTTATATGTTGTCTTTGTACCAGATATTATCATATATAAAGCTACTTTGGGCTGCTCCTTTATTCACAGCAGGTAGCTCCACACATGCCTGATGCAACCACTCTCTGAGC
Organism: Rhamphochromis sp. 'chilingali'; assembly: GCF_963969265.1. Classification (NCBI taxonomy): domain Eukaryota; kingdom Metazoa; phylum Chordata; class Actinopteri; order Cichliformes; family Cichlidae; genus Rhamphochromis; species Rhamphochromis sp. 'chilingali'. The sequence goes on along the minus strand of NC_137940.1, from coordinate 9,726,207 downwards.
CAAATGAGGGACCTTTCACCTGTTAGGTGAATGTGTAAACTGCTCCAGATGTTATCGGATAACAGGCGTGAAATGACGTGTAAATCATCTCCTTTATTTAAATATTTTTTAGTCCCAGCTTTGTGGAAAATAATTCCATCCATGAGCGGAAAAACAGTCCACAGAGTCTGAGAGGCACGTGACAGTTTATTTTCACACTTTGAAACTTTAAAGCAGCCAGTCAGTTAACCTAAAGCAAAGATAAGCCCCGCCCACCTTTTAGCTGTCGCCAACACTTGCTGCTGAGCACGTCTGCGTCTACAGAGGCCCAAGTAGGTCAAACTAAAGATCAGGTTTGCATGCTAAACTTTGTTCTGGGTGAGAGGCGGGCATCAGGACAGGAAGTTACTTCAGAGGCGAGAAAGGACACGGCAACATGAGCTGGTTCCTCTGAGAGTCCAGATTGACGATGTTGTTTCTCACTGAAAGACACAGATTATCGATTATTGATTAATGTATGAGGGATTTTTGTCAGTGTGCGATGTCATGATGGGCGGAGTCTCACCTGCAGCCACCACTCTGGCATCATGGTGAGCTGTGTGTCGGATTTCAGCTCTATGGTCGGGGCTCTCGAACCACCAGAGGGCGTGAACTGACGAGATGCACACAGTGACATTGTCAACCACTCACAGTCCCATGATCACTCACAGTGACATCGTCACCTCAATACCTCTATTTTGCAGTCCAAACTCGCAGTGGAAAGCTCCTATCAGCTTGCCGTACCCAGGTGCATCATGGGCATTGATAGCGGCCTGGAAGGCCTTTCCCCAAACTGCTGGTCCACCAGGACGCATCTGGAAAGAAACCAGCTCGTACACACCTGAAACAAACAAACAAAACAGGTGAGTGTTGACCAGCTGGGGATGATGTCACTGACACGTGAAACACAGAGGGCGGGGCTTACCACCCTCTTGCAGCGGACTTTGCAGGCGGCTCCAAGGAACCATATAGGTGACTTCGTTGTCCTGTGACGTCAGCATTGGTAAGGCCTTGGAGAGGTACTCTGACACCCAGGCGGGATCCTGAGCGAGCGTCGCCCGGACCTCTGCCCGCTGGGCGTAACTGTCTGAGGAGTGGGTAGGGACCCGTTACCTTTTAAAAGCCCCATGAAGAAGAAACACCTTCATATTGTGTGAGAGAAGAAGAAACAGGTCCTCACCATACTTCCATATGTGGAAGGCCTTGTTCAGGCCACCGTACTCAACGCTCCAGTAGCCGACCAGCTCGGAGTGGGCAGTGCGCAGGTGGATCTTCTCATTGGTCAGCTTGAGGAAGGCGGCATTCTGATCCGGGAGGATGCAGTAGGTGCGGAACTCATAGAAGGTTCTGTGTTTCTGCTGGGGACCGGTGCCGAAGTGCGCACGTGGCTGCAGAGAGGAGGGAGGAGTGCAGAGGTCTCACTCTGACAGAAAAGAAGGAGCATGGAGTTCATCGATACTCAAAACACATTCTGGTTTCTGTTGTCCTAAAATCAGCGTTTGTATGATACAGCAACAAGAACACGCAAGCCAATCAGCAAACAAAGAAACACATTTGGATCAAAAGGTCTGAATCATGGGCCAATGCTGCTGGGGCACAAGTCAGGGACCGATCGCCATTGGCTGGGTCACCTGAACGAGGACATCTGATGTCACAGGACTGAAACACCGGATGACTTCAGGAAACATCACTGATGATGTGACTGCTGAAAGAAGTGTACAGAAGTGTGTACAGGGCTATACTCCCTCATAAACTGACAGGATGAAGATTAACAGTGTGAATGGGTAATTTTATAATAAATAAGCAAATGAGTGTGTACCATCAGACTGTCCTTTATCTAAATAAAATTGGGGTTGAGGGTCATGAAATTATTTCTGTTTACCTAATATCACTAACTCCTCTGTGAGATGCAGTTTTTCAGCATAACGAACCATCTAAGGCTGGAACCAGAACCACAACCAGAACTGCTAAAGCATGTTTAAGGTAGCAGGAAGTCATTTGTTTGTTTGTTTTTTTTGTTTTTAATTTGTCAGAGATGTTTCTTATTTAACCACTCCCCTTCTCTCATGCCTTTTTGGGTCCCACATTAAAAAACTCAAAACAATCTGTTTATAAGTCTGTATTGGGGGCATGTGAGCCCTTTAATCTGTGTTAGAGATATGACCAGTGTTAGAGGAACATCCAGAACCCAGCATGGGAGGACAGACCCTGATAAAAATCAACACAAAACTGTCGTCATGGAAACGGTTTTAGTTGTATCCTGCTGCCACCTGCTGGGCTCCTTAAAACACTGCAGCTGAGGGATACGTGACCGTGGACCACAGAGCAGGCTCTGTTTGTGTCTCCGTGTGTACTCGTGTGCGTATTCACGTGAACCCACTGCTTTTCTGCTGCTGGTTAATTTTAAACTTGTGATCTTTGACCCAGATCAAAGCTCAGCAGGTCACACACGGAGCTCACAAACATGAAGTCTAGAGCAGGAATGTGCGTGTGCACAGGTTAAAGTTTACATGTTCCAGCTCGGACGTGCGTGCACTGTCAGGGTCAAGGTGCAGATTCGGTGCACTGACCTGCTGGGCTGGTTCTGGGCTGCAGCTGGACTCACCTGAGCAGCAGCAGCGGGTCTGAGGAGTAGCGCGGCGGACCTCAGAGAGCAGCTCAGCTTCAACATGTTGAGAAAGTGTCCGAAACGAGTGGAACTGCAGAAAGAAAGTCAGGCAGGACGTGTGCAGATCCTCTATGAGCGTGAGGTCTCACTCCTTAGTACTTCCTTCCGCTCCCTCTCAATGAGATGATTCCTATCAGGGTTTTTTTTTTTTTTTTTAATTCTACTGGTCAGTCCCTTGACACTGGCACTGACTCTGCCTGATGTCTCTTCTTTCTTACCTGCCCCCTTACTATCCCTGTGTCTGATTGGACTGATGCACCCAGTCCCTGCTCCAATCCAGCTGCACCACCACCTACTTTACCACCAGCTGGGGTCATTGAATGAGTTACTCAGAAGGCTCCAACCACGCATGACAGTACCTTTTCAATGTACGTGGAGACACGATGAGGGATTTTACATCCACAGCAATCAATAACACATAGGTAACTTGGTTGTAGCTGCTAGCTGCCTCCAGGCTTCTCCACCTAACGAGTAAAGACACAAATAAGACTTAAATACTATCTGGTGACAAATATTTATTGTGAATTGTCTGTGCTAAAGAATAAAATAAGCAAATTAATTAAGGCCAATCTGTAAACACTTTGTTTTTGCTTTTTGTTTTTTAAAGTTGTGCGTCTAAATTTAAGGCGGAGTGAGCTCTCCTGTCTTAACGTCTCAGATAGCAGGACATTATGACGTCACGACTTTTAAAACGTTTTCCATTTGGCTGAATTTATGAATTACTTTATTATCACTATCTCACGCGCAGTGTTTGATTTTTGATTGCTTAAAAAAATAAAGTAAATGTTAAGTAAATTATTATTTTTTATTAAACCGGAACAAAAACAAACCACTAGCTTTACGTCACGCCCACAGGAGGAAGTTGAAGCAGAGAGGTCGGCTCCTCCGCGTGTGCTGAGTGCGCGTGCGGCAGTCGGGATGCTAACGATCCTGCAGGTGTGCGTCCGCCGCCACCTGTGGAGGAGCGCGTGTTCTTCTGCCGCGGGAGCGCAGAGGGGCTCTGGGGCCGCGGGGGGTCGCGGTCTGAGCCGGCCCGGGGTCCGGACCTGCACCGTAGACCCGAACCTGGAGGAGCAGTTCGTGTTTCTGGACTGCACAGGTGAGCGCGCAGGTGCTACAGGGATAAGAACAGGTTCAGCCCAGCAGGTGGTTAGCTGTTCTGCAACAGTTTAATGTGGAGATATCTCTGTTTATGTGTATCTCTGTATATGTGTTTAATATGGAGATATATCGGTTTATCAAAGAGAAACACTAAAATCAAGCACCAGCTGACAGTTCAACCTTAACTGGAAAGTTGAACTCTCCGGGAATAGTTTTTTCTCATTTATTATTATTATTATTTCTGCTGGATCAGTAAAGGTATTAGCATAGCATTACTTGTCTGTCTTCTGCTATGTTCATATGATCAACAGGAACAGACGGGTACTACTAAGAATCTCTTAATAATGCTTTGAATACTCTTTAAAAGCTTTAGACCCTCCTGCTGTCTGCACATTGAGGTCTGCGGGATCTTCCAGGAGTGGCAATGCTATTTTTTAGTGGAATGATTGGTTGGTGGTGGTTCTGTAACATAAGCTGCTCTGGAGCAGGTTAGGTGTGCAATCACTGAAAACCGAGCCTTAAAGCCCCAATTCCAGCTTCAGAGGACAGGTGTCTGCAGAGTTGCTGCAAAGGTGTCATGAGTCTATCTTCTTCTCTCCTGGTTCAGATGCAGATGAGGACTCCAGTCAGGAGGAGAAAGAGCTCCTCCATCAACTGAGTGCCACCACTTCCTCCTCCTCCTCCGCTGCTGCGCCCGGATCATTGGTCGATACTCAGTTGTCCCCGCAGAAACACCTGAGGTCTCTCGAGCGTCAGCTGCAGCTGTTGAGGCATGGCGTCCTGAAGGAGCCGCAGGCAAAGCTGGACTCCCTGATCCAGTTCCATGATGTGGACTTCCCGTTGGACGAGAGCATTGTGGCTGCAAAGAAGAAAAAGAAGGCGGCTGTGGGGAAAGGCGAGCACAAGATCTACGGCACCCCCGACGTGGACGAGCCGGTCAGCGACACGTGCTGCTCAGGCTGCGGCGCCATGCTGCACTGCGCCGCCGCCGCTGTCCCTGGCTACCTGCCCAGTGAGAAATACAAGGTGCTGGTCCAGGAGGGTCGTCTGAGCGGCGCCACCTGTCAGCGCTGCCACCTGCTCACCCACCACCACAAGGCCCTGAACCTGCAAATGCCCAAAGACCAGTACCGGGACGTGGTGCGGCAGATCCGCCCGCACAAGGCTCTGGTGCTGCTCATCGTCGACCTACTCGACGTGCCGGACTCCATCATCCCCGACCTGCCTGAGCTGGTGGGACGCAACAAATACATCGTTGTTCTTGGCAACAAGATCGACCTGCTGCCCGGAGACTCGCCGAACTACCTGCAGCGACTCAAGCGGCAGCTCTCTCAGTACTGCAAGGAAGCCGGCTTTGGCGATCAGGTGACCGACGTCCACCTGATCAGTGCTAAGACTGGGTACGGCATAGAGGAGCTGATCTCCAGTCTGCAGCGGTCCTGGAAGTACAAAGGTGATGTGTACCTGGTGGGCAGCGCCAATGCCGGGAAGTCGACGCTCTTCAACACGCTCCTGGAGTCCGACTACTGCAAGTCCAGAGCCTCAAATGTCATTCACAAGGCTACCATCTCACCGTGGCCAGGTCTGCACCAGACTCCATGTACATTTTCCCCAATTTATCGTATCTTTGTTTTCATCCAGATACAGAGAAGTCCCAGAGCATGATGGGAGATGTTTATGAATTTGAAGTGGCTGCTTCTTAATTCGGGTTGAAAAAAATTCTGTCACAAACAAATCTGTCAGCAATACATTCAAGACAAATGCTACTGGTTTTAGATTTTTAGTTAAATCTATTCCGATCATATTTATTCTTTTGAGTTTCCTGTTTTCCCGTAGAATAATTTAAAGGAGCTTAGTTAACAGTTACTAATGACAGCTGCCCCCACGAGAGATGGTGTCAGAGAGTCTATTTTTATTTTAAGACATTTGGCAATAAAAAAAAAAAAATATATATATATATATATCTAAATACTGTTTTAATGATTTAATTCTTCTCCTCTTCAATTATTTCTGATATTCTTGTCTCTTGGTTAAACTGTTGAGTTTCCCATCATCATGTGACTGTTTCCTCCTGCTGAGGTGCATTCAGGGACGACTCTGAACCTGCTGAAGTTCCCCATCATCAACCCGACTCCGTACAGGATGTTCAGGCGTCAGGAGCGACTGAAGGAGGCGTCGCAGCAAAAGGAGAGCGAGCTGTTGCCAGAAGAGCTAAAAAGGCTGCAGTACTTCAGCAAGCAGGGATACTTAGTGGGTAAGTGGTGAAGGAGCAGGAAAGACGAGGAGGTGCTTCCTGTCTGAACATGTGTTTATCTCTTCAGGTCGCATTGGCAGAACATTCCGGGTTGAAGGATTCAGACCGAATGAGATCCAGTTTGATCCTGACAGCCTGGCATTTGGAGAAAACGAAGATGGCGAGGAGACCACGACAGGTGGGCGAACTGATGCAGGAATCTGTCGAAAGCATTTTATGAGAATCCAAAAATGTTTAAGTGATCATTATTGAAGCTTTAATTAGTGGTTATCTTACTGTAACATGCTTTACCTTCTTCCTGTATTCAGACTGATATTTACTTACTCCACAGGAGACTCCATTAATGTTCTCTCCCATCTAAGCCTCCAGTTGTGATGCTCATAAATTATTACAAGTCTTATAGAGTTTTACTACACTGCTGATTTGACCTTTGACCTCTGTGTGACGTTGCCTTCCAGCTGCCAGCAGGTCAACTGAGGAGCTGAGTCACAACGAGCTAAAAGACGCCCACTGGCTGTACGACACGCCGGGAATCATGAAGGAGCTTGATGTGAGGCTCATTTTAATCTTCAGGCTTGGAGCTAGTCCTTTAAGAAGACTTTCTTATGATTGGCTACCCTTCGTCCCAATTATTGTAGTCACCTGAGTTCATTCTCTAAGCAAATATCTCTGGAGTCACCCTTACACTTTCATTAACTATAAATCAGTGGCAGAAGCTCTGATTTTACATGTTAACTGTAAATGCCAGCCTCCACACAGCAAGGGGCACTGCTCCACTGAATAGACTTCTCCTCAGTGTGTTCCTGACATTGGATGTTCACAAATCTTTCTTTTCCTCTCTCTTTCTCAGATTCTAAACCTGCTGCATGAACAGGAAGTGAGGTTGGTAGTTCCCACCCAGGCCATTGTCCCGCGAACGTTCGTTCTGAAGCCCGGCACGAGTCTGTTTGTGGGAGCTCTGGCCAGGATCGACTTCCTGCAGGTGAGAAGAAGAAGCTGAACAAAAGAACTGAAATCCAACTACTGTGGCGAAGAGTGAAAAAGAGCAAGAGAAGCAAGCTGTTAGTCAGAGTGGAGGAGCAGCACCAGTGAGAGCGGACTCCATCTCCACTGAGGTGGATGAGCTAGTGACTGTAGTCCTCGAAGTTTGGGGGAGGGGGTAGGGCAAGGCAGAACAAGGAATACTTTTGGATCAGAGTCCAACAGCGGGATGAGGCTTGCTGGAGAGGCCACTGAACGTATTCTTCAGTCATTTATTTATTAATGAGTACAGGTGTGGTCACCTGTACCTGTGGGTGTGAATGTCACAGTTGGCTGGGGAAAAAATTAAAGGGAAAAATCCAAAATAAATTTCAAACTTGTCAACCTAAATCTTTTTTTTCCTTTGAAGTCTTTACAATAATTCCACTTTGAACAAAGAACACTTCAAGTTTCTGTTATCCTGACCACACCAACGAGCCAGTATCTGTTTAAATTAACCCAGATGTTGTTAAATAAATTGATACATTCATGATTGGAGATGTTTAAGGATTACAAATATCACAGTGGCACATGGACGTAAGCCTGGGCTCTGAAACGGCACCACTGGTACTTGAACATGTGGATGTTCCTGAAGCAGCTGCTGCCACAAATAGAAATGAGCTCTTTGGTGCTTCTGAGCGACTAATAAGTGATTGATAAGCTGCTGATCTGCGCTGTCCTCCACAGGGAGAAAAGTCCTGCTGGTTTTCTGTCGTGGCCTCCGATCGGGTGCCGGTTCACATCACTAGCCTGGAAAAAGCCGACAGCATTTATGAGAAACACGGTGGACACGTGCTGCTGGGGGTGAGTTGCATGAGCCCTGCACAGTGCTGCTTTCGAGTGCTTGTGATTATTAATGCTTGTGTGCGTGCTGCGTTCAGGTGCCTGTCGGAGGCTCGGAGCGCATGAAGGAGTTTCCTGCATTGGTTCCTCAGGAGTTCAGTTTGGAGGGTCGGGGTTACCTGGAGGCTGCTGCTGACATCAAACTGTCATCTGCAGGTAAATTCATAAACATCACCTGCAGAACCTTCAGTGTCTCACCTGCCTCACCTGCCCATCTCTCACACTGTCTCTCTGCAGGCTGGGTGGCTGTGACAGCAGTGGAGGGCGATCAGCTGCTGTTGAGAGTTCACGGGCCGCAAGCTGCAGGCTTCGGTTTGAGGACGCCGTCGCTGCTTCCTCACGTCATCTCTCTGAAAGGAGAACGTATCCGCAAGTCTGCTGCATACAAACCAATGAAAGCCGTGGGTCTGCTGCACAGCGGACTGTCGGCCACCGGAACCGAGAGGCTGCAGGTGAAGAGGAAGAAGAAGAAGAACTGAGCCAAGGGTAGAGGATGTGGAGGAGGCGCTCTCACCACCAAGACTCTCTGCAGGTGGTTGTAGCTCCACATCTAGAAGAACTGACCTCTGACCTCAAGGAATGTGATTCTGGATCAATTTGGCTTTGTTGGAGGATGTGTGTCGTTTTGTTAAATAAATATACATATTTCATACTGTTATCGTCAATGGCGTTTATACAGCTGTGTCTTAATGTTCTGACAGTGACAGGCTGAAATTCAGCCACAATAAATACGAAGTTATACTATCGAAATAAAATTAAATTCACACTTTTAAACCAACGTCCTCACAAACTGGGCCTCCAGTGCCGTTTCCTCACCTCTTTATTTGTGGTTCTTAAATAATTCACTTGTTTCCCCTGAGAAACTCCTGTTTCTTTCACTCTTTCTGGTAGACTTTAACCTCCTGGACAGTGTTCATCATTTGTTTTGTTATTTTCAGAGCGTCTTCTTTGAAATGGTTTATTTTATTGATGTTGCTCATAAGTGACATTAGACTTTGTATTTCATTAAGTTGTATACTAATTTTCCCTGAGCCAGTTCTGCTAAAGGTCTATTCCTGGTAAAGGGGAGTTTTTCCTTTCCACTGTCACCAAGTGCTTGCTCATAAGGGGTCATTTGATTGTTGGGGTTATCTCGCTATTATTGCAGGGTCTTTATGCTTGTTGTGATTTGGCACTATATAAATAAAATTTAATTTGTTTTAAATGTAAGGTGTAAAATCAGAGGTCTAGGTGGAAATACCCTCACATTAAATCTTTTTACTATTTAAACTCGTGTTCACAAAAATCTGTTGGGAAAACTGTTAATTTGGGGGGTTTTGGTGTTAGCTGGTCGTGATGCTTTGATTCCATTCTGTGCAAAAACACATCCATGTGTGATATTTTAAATGTTGTAAATATTTAAAGTCACACCAGATTTTCTTTGAAGTCTGATTTTTAGAAATAATGAGGCTTTTAATAGACTCCGAGCTCCGGTTAATTCTGAATATGTTCCAACTTTATTAAAAACGGGCAGACAGATGCTGAAGTTGCTGATAGTGTTTGGAAATCTTTATTTACAAAAAAGCAGAAGAAAGTACGTTACAGATTAAAGCTTTAATCGGTTAGTTTTTAGCTGAAGAGCGCACTCAAGCTACTCACAATAACATCAGACAGTTAGACAAACATTTCTAATTTGATTTAAACCTGACAGGAGAAGACGTTTCATCTTGTTAAACAGGCTGCAAACCTTTGTAAACGATAAAGTTGGTGTAATATTATCTGATCATTTTCATCACTCAGTTACTCTGATATTAAGCTGTACATGGGGCATGGTGGAGGCCAAGGTGCTCAAGTTGAGGCTTCAAGACGGAAACTAAAATACAAAGTCTGTAGAAGCAGGAAGAACCTTCTGATCGCAGTGTGAATTAGCAACAAAAGCGGTTTCGGGACTGACTGGACGGACTTTTTGGCTCACGTAAATGTAGTGTCCTCTGAACGCAGCCCCAAATAAATTTTGTTCCTTTCTTTAAAAAGATCATTTTCACCTTTCTGTCACAGTTCAGTTAGGCTTAGAGATGCCTGAGAGCAAGCACTGAGGGCAGTGCTTGCTCTGGAAGACTCGATGAGCCCCAATGGGCTTAATTACAGAAAAGATCAAATAACACCATCCTTATCGTTAAGTTACAGAAACTACACAAGCTGCTGCTGACACAAACCTTTACAAGCAGTAACTCATACACATGATGTCGTTTTCATTTGATAGTAATAAGCCTCTGTAATAATAACAGTCCTCGGATGACGATCACTCTGTACAGTTGGAAAGAAAACACTTTGGCGTCTCCACTAAATGAAAAATAACCCCCCAACCCCTAACCATTAATGGAATTTAATGTTTTACTACAGCTGGTGTAATAACCAGATCTTTAATCAAAGCATTCACAAACTGGTACCAGGGCCACACTAAGGGGAAAAGGGAATTTTGAGAATAAAATTCATCTTCCTGTTGGCGCCTCTATAATATGGGCTGTGCTGACAAATTTGCACAGTCTGGTGAAAAGTATCCGGAATTCAGCTATTCCAGTTAGGCACATTTGAGCAGACTCAAATAGCTGCTAATGCACAGATGCAAGAACATCAGTGGTCACAATAGTGAGAGGCCACCACAGGAAACGGTGAGACACTTAAAGTGTTTGATCCTGAAGGCGTGGGGCTCAGGTGCTATGTGGTTTGAAGCCTGCTCAACACACACACACACACACACACACACACACACACACACACACACACACACACACACACACACACACACACACACACACACACACACACACACACACACACACACACACACACACACACACTTTTTTTGTGGAAGCACAAAATAATTGTGTGAGCAGGTTTTCATCCTTTCAAAAATCTGGTTATTTTAAGTAGACTTACTATTTAGTTTGGTTTTAATCAATCTTTTCCATAAAGTAGCCCTAACACTAGTCCCTAACACAAAAATAGCATATTCAGACCAAATGCAAAGTGAAGTTTAAGTGCAGCGTGATTACAAAGTTTGGAAAAGGTTGTGAAGAACTGAACACAAATTCAACAGATTTGCTTTGAGCTGTGTCGATTTTCCTGCAGACTGTCCATTTACTTCAAGCCAGAAATGGAGGAAAAGCCAGCTGCTAAATGATAAGGAGAGTAATCTTAGGACTTCATTTGAATGTTACATGACTCCAGGTATTGGTGAGGTTTATTAAGAAGCAGTCATCCCACTGGCTATTAATATATGTGATTGTGAAAAGGTCCAAAAACAATCCAGCGACTCTGCTTCAGGTTTTGTTTGAACACACCAAAGGAGAAAAGCATTTTTCTGCAGACTTGAACCTTCAGACGACAAATATAAAAACAAATGAGAAGAAAAGCGCAACATTTCAACAGCTGATTGTCAAAGGCACTGAATGTTTTTTCTTTAAAAAAAAAAAAAAGGGGGGGGGGGGAAAATTCCACTTTTACACTAGAAAATCTTTCTTTTTTTCCCCTACATGGAGACTTCACGACACTGACAGGTTTAAAAAGGTCTCCAGATGTTCTGTGGAGGTCATGAAAATTGATATGATGTTAAAATTCATTGTATGTGCAACAGCAGAGTTGAGGTGGACATGATCTGAGAGAGAGAAAAGCATATGTACATGCCAGTGTGTCGGCTCAAACTGACCCTACAGACCAGACCAGACCAGCATGTAAAAGTTCAAAAGGGTCTGAGCACCTAACATAGCCCCCGACGCCTCTTCCAGGACTCCACAGGAGGAGGCGGATTCTGGAAGACCTTCCAGAATCCTGGAAGTCTTCAAATCAGCAAAACAAGAGCAAATCTGGTGATAACTGAATAGAATCAGCTGCTAAATTTAAAGAGTTGGTGCTCGGACACCAAATGATGAGACATTTGTTCAGTTTATACGTTTGTGCAGTCTTATTTCACACAACTGGAGTGTCTGCACTTTAAAGCAGAGACGGGTCCTAAAGATGCACAGTGTGCTGGATACAACTCCTCATTTCTGGGAACTGCTGTCCATGTAGTAGACGTTCACCAGGTGGCGGTTCAAGTGGCGCCGATACTCCACCTCCAGGGGGAACGTGCGGTCGCAAAAGATGCACATGTGACTCTTTAGCTCAGTAGGAGTTGGGATCTCATCAGTGGGTGTTTCTGGGTCATTGGACATCTTAGTCGACCCGGCGCCGTTGCCATTGAGGCCGGAGTCGTCGCTGCCCTCGGAGGCGCTGTCGCTGATGTCACTCCCTCCTTCGTGGCTGCTGTGGATGCCCTCGTCATCCTCGGGCTCGGTGGGTTTGCTTCGCTGCCCAGGGAGCACCAGAGAAGGTGGTGACTTGGGTTTTAGGAATGTTGGCGCAGGTTGTTCTTCAGCAGGAGAAGGCGTGTCCTCACCGGAGCTGCAGGTGGGTGAAATGTCCGTCTTCTTAGAGTGTTTGTTTGGAGTCTTTTCTGGCTCTGGTGGAGCATGTGTACTTGCGGTGGTTCTTGCTGCAGGGCTGTGTTCTGTTGGGTCGCTGTGAGCGGTTTCCTTTGAGTTGTCCAGATGAGAAGAAACTTTCTGAGCCTCTGAGCATGGACTGTTGATTGAAGTTGCTCGACCCTCTGCTGGCTCCACAGCAGGCTGAGGGGTGGGGGCTTTCTTGTTGGAGCTCCTCGTCTTCTTCTGCTTTGCTGGTATTGCCCCATTGGACTTGTGTGCTGTCAGACTGGACTCAGTAACCTTACTGGTGTTTTGTGAGGCAGGTTTAGACTGAACATCCTCCACAGCTGAGGCTTTCACCCTCCTGGTCTTGGATGGAGTGCAGGGCTTGCTGGAAAGATCTAAAGCCTCCACAGCTCTCCTCTTTAATGCCTTTTCCTTGACTACCTTTTCCTTCTGACCTTTCTCTGGACACTTGTGTTTCTGTGGAGCTTGTTTGACGTGCTCTGCAGTCTTCTCAGACTTCTTTGTTCCAGACTTTCTGGCTTTGCTGGCATTTTTGCTGTCATTCTTCTGATTTTCTTTCTCTTTCTCAGGCATCCCTTTTTGTTCCTCTTTGTGCAGCTTCTGCCTGGCTGATCTTGCCTCCTCTGGCCTTTGTTGGTCAGATTTCTCTCTCTCTGCTGGGTCTTTCTGGGTTATGCGTGCTTCTGCTTGGTTCTGAACAGCTACTTTCTCTGTTGCAAGCTTCTTGGCTCGTCTCTTCACTTTGTTCTCTAAACTTTCTGTCTCCATCTGTATTTCTTTAACAGATGCGTTCTCCACCGGACTCTCAGTGACCTTCTCGACCTTCTTCTGTCTTGTGATCTTTTTCTCTGGTTCCACTTTGTCCTTCGCTTTTGGCAGTTTCTCAGATGTGATGGTTGATTTCTTCTGAACCTTGCCAGGTGTTTCGGTCTGTACCGATTGGCCAGTGCTGGGCCGAGTGTTCTTTCTGATTGACAGATTGATAGGACTCGACTCCTCCTCCCCGTTGTCCATGTCCAGGTCTTCCTCAATGCTGGATGAATCATCAAGCTTATTTGCTCCAGAGTCTGACTTTTCCTCTGCACTCTCGGGACCTGGTTTCTTGACTCGCAGCTTGACTTTGGAAACATCCAGGGCAACATTGCAGCCAGAGTGCCTAGACTTGATGTGATACTGCAGGTTGCATTTCTTGGAGGCAGCATACTTGCAGAGGGGACAGAGAAACTGCCGAGGATTGAGGTGGAGTTCAACATGCTTCTTGTAGTTGCTGCGATCAGCGGTCTTGTACTCACAGTAGGGGCAGGAAAGAGGTTTGGGACCATTGTGGACCTGTCGAGCATGTCGAGTCACCTCGTGTTGGTTGGCTGCCAGGTAGGTACAGCTCTCGCACTTGAAAGGACGCTCACCTGCACACAAGAAAGTGAGGTGTTACACCCTTGCAGTGAAGGCAGTAGGATATAGAAAAGCTTCATGCAGCAGGTGAGTCTGATACTTGAGGATCTATATACGTCAGTAGACTGATTCCTTATGTTTGTCTGTAACTGCTATATGTCTGTATTCACAACCCTGAGGTCCCTTTCTTAACCATAAAGAACAAAAAACACACCATGCACAAGTCTGACTCATCTCTAGTTCAAAGTAATCTCCTTGTGCACCTGTGGACAACTTCCCATTGTGGCTGCTGTTTTTTGAATGAGCTCCATGGTGAAATCGAGCAAACTAGCTTCCAAACATCAACTTCGGTTTAAAGTGGCCACCTTTCAGGCCAAAGATCATCACTGCTGAAGTTGAACGGTCTCCAGCTGGAGCCCATAGACCAAACATTTATCCAACGGTGTGAGGGAGGGCAATTACTGCTGACCAAACCAACAAAACTTTACCATCCTACCCTCCTCACAGAATTTGGTTACGTGGAGATTGGTCAAATTGCTGTTAATGTGCTTTTTGCTTTTTATAGGTGGAGTTTTTATTTAACCTTTTCTCAGCAAATCTATAAATTGTATCTTGTTTAGTAAAATCTGCAAAATTATTACTTTCAAATCATTCAGGTTTATTCGTGTATTCGATGGAAGCCAAAAAACTGAAACAGGATCGTTCATGCAGGAGTTTGAGGATCACAGAAGAGCAGATAAAACTGAAACCACTTAATCAGAGGCCGTTTTCTGACCCCGCTGATATGTTTTCAGATTCATCTGCTCTTCGGTGTGAATGCCCCACAGAGCAACACAACACAACACAACACAGGAGGTGGTAGCATATAGTTCTGCTGTTACCATGTTAGTCCAACAGCGACAGCTTCAGTGAGAGCAACACAAACAGAAATGTTCAGAGTGAGTCAGAGGAACAAAAACAGAGCGAAAACATCAGTGATATTAATTCTACTTAGTCCTATCATATATCACTAATATCACCATGCTACATCTACTAAAGTACAGCAGTGTGAGCACTAAAACTACTGTAATACTAATACTTTAACAATTTTACTCTCGGGTCTTGAATATTCAACTATGAGCTAGATAAGAAAGAAAGGTACATTTCAGAATCTAGACCAAGGGTGTCAAACTCGGCCGTATTTTATAAATATGGGACAATCCTGCTTTCAAGGGACAAGAAACTACTACTACTAGGGCTGCACGATTAATCGTTAGAAAATCGCGATCTCGATTCATACTTATGTGCGATCTCATTTCCAAATGACAACGATTAAAAAAAAAAAAAAAAAAAAAGACGACGACGATTGTACCGCATTTTGATCCGGGACGCACTCTGCATGAAAACAAGCGCTCACTCTTCCTGCTCAACAAATGACAAGGGCGGAGCCTTATACCACGTGATACAGAAGCTGTGCCGTGTGATGCTAAAGTTAGCAGGGAAAAAACAACGGAGAGCACGTCAGGGATGACAAGAAAGTGACAGGAGAAAATCCGTTCCGGTCAACCACCCAAACACCAATAACGGGAACCTTATACAGCGCTTCCCTATACACGTCGAACTCAAAGAAATTATGGAGGCTATCACTTATCACCTGACCAAAGATATGGCACATCAACACTGTGCAAAACGAGGGATTTAGGAAAATGATCAACACCCTAGACAAACGCTGCACAGTGCCGTCCCGCAACTATTTTTCTATCGTTGCACTACTTGCTCTATACACGCAGTGTCGAGCAACGGTGGAGACGGAATTTCAAGCAGTACAACATTTTGCAGCAACAACAAAACGTGAGACATTTGTTGTTTTTATGGTTATTTATTGTTTTTATGTTCAGTCTCAACTGTTACGAAGTTGATGTGCAGTTAATAAGTGCAATAAATATTTATACTGGAAAAGAAAATCGTGAGAGAATCGTGATCTCAATTCTAAGCCAAAAAATCATGATTCTCATTTTATGCAAAATCGTGCAGCCCTAACTACTACTACTGCCCTGACAAACTGCCCGGGTCTTTACGCCATCTGCTTAATCCTGGAACAAGTGCCAAACAAAGAGAGCAAACCACTCACTCTGGCTGGCTAAGAGAAACATCGAGCAGTGTTGTACAACTGATTTAACAGTTTACTATTCAACTCTCCAACTGATTTATTAGCCTCTACAGTTAGTTTTACCTGAGTGAGTCCTCATGTGTCGGGTCAGGTGGGTCTTCTGTGAGCTTGAGTAGTCGCAGTATGGACACTGGAATGGGCGAACACCTGAAATAGACAGAAAATAACACTGAGGTCCCACGACTACCTACATACAGACACTTTTAGTGCCTAAAAGACTTCAGACAGGCAAAAGTCAGAAACGCAGAGGGTCGTCGTACCAGTGTGAGTCCGAATGTGTTGGATATAGTTGCTCTTGCGGTCAGAGAAGTAGGAGCACTGGCTGCAGGTGTGCAGTTTGCTGGGGAAGTGATTCCTTAGATGTTTCCTCCAGTGGTACTGACTGACGGTGGTGTATGGACACAGAGTACACTTAAACACCCTGCAGAGACACAGCGGCAGCACACACTCGTTACTCAGGTCGGTAAAACAACTGGTCATTAATTTTCCTGCAAAATGCTGGTATATGGAGGCAAAGTGTGTGTGTCAGTGCACAAGTGCAGGTCTTACCTGTGGTCTTCACCCTCCTTGTTGTGGTGTTTCAGGTGGGCGATATAGTGGTCGTATCGGTTGGTGTTGTAGCCGCAGCGCTCGCACCTGATCAGCCCTTTGATGTCATCTGCATTGGCTGCCACCTCCCCGCCGCTCTCGGCCTCACCACCTGCCGGGTCCTCGGGTGCTTCCGCCTCCTTTGCCTTGGTCTTGCTCCTCCCCTCCACCCGGTTCACCACCATCATCTTGCTGATACTGTGGGTGCTTAGATGATCCACAAACTCCTGCTCATTTTCCGCCTGGAAGTGACATGGTTTGCAGAGGAACGGTTTCTTCTTCTTCATGCTCTCCGTCACAGCAGGCGGGGTCTCTTTGCGTTTAGCACCCTGGGGAGGTGGTGTTTTAGTGGTGGTGGCGGAGGAGGAGCAGGGCTGAGGCGGGCAGGACAGATCTTCAGCTTTGTCTTCCTCATCCTTGTTCTCATTCTCCTCTGTCCTGTTTCCAACAACCACAGCACGGATACCTGGGCCCAGAGTCTCGGGATACTTCTCAATACCGGCATCTCTCTGATTCTGGTTCTCGTAGCCATACCTGATCGCACACACAGGTGAGTTAGTGGCCAGATGAAACAGGTATCTGCAATATTACTATCAGGTTCTATAGAGCAGGTCTTTCTTTTATTATCAGTAATATCTCAATCAGAAAATCTAGAGCATGCTTTAAAATATTTTGCCTGCTGTGGGCATCCTTTGCACAAACGAGGGAATTCCTCGCAATACGCACTCACAGTTAAGCTGAAATCAAACCAAACTACCCACACTAAGTGCTGCTGGAAAGGGAAAATGACTACAAAAGCAACAACTCATTCTTCATGACAGCAAAAAAGGCAGATAACTCGCTTCTGAACTGGGAGCACATGGGAGCTTCACGGGCTGTCCTCAACTGGAATATGTAACGCCTTTTGCAACTTCACAGGGAAACATAAAACATTTATAGATCTTAGCTTCCTTCATTTTAAATCCAGACTTTTTAATGACCTGCGGGAACCCTGTGTGTGTAATCATGTTTGACCAAACGCAATCTCAACAGAAAAAAAGTGTGATTATGATTTCTGCCATTCAGAGGAGCTGACGCTGAAGGTTTTTTCTCTTAATGGCAAATATAGAAACGGCTGGATGTTTCCAGGAATAGCAAACAACCCATGAGTTAAAAAATAGTTCCAATGTTTGTTTAAAGTTTCCCTTGGTTAATATGGGGGTCAAGCCGAGGTCGGACTCGTTCTCACTTCCTCACCTGACCACACTCTCGTCCTCGCTGTCCGAGTAGCTGCCTCCCACGGTCTTCAGCTCCATCATCTCCTTCTCACCATCACAGCCACCGCTGCTCTCCCCGGCTGTCACCGCTGCCACGTTTGCAAGCATCACCAACTGAGGGGCGGGCAGCGTGTTCCTGGGCATGTCGCTGAGATTCTGCCCATCCTCCATCAGAGGAACACCCACGGGGAACATATCGAGTGAGAACACAGGCTGAACTGCCATGTGGAGTTCAGCGCTTCACCTAGACACACGGAAAGCTGCAGGGACAACGACACGGGAGGAATATTTTTAATAACTGCGACCTCAGAATCATAACCACATATATGTTTCTGGTTATTTTTTCCTTTAACTTATGTGTAACACTGAACATGAAGAGTTCTAAATCCTCTCTGCCTAAGACGGACCACAGATAACAGTTTTTCTCATGTAGGATTTGAGCACAATCTACTTAATAATGTCCATAATTACAGATAAATGCAAATCTGCAAATCCACACAAGCTCATGGCCCTCATTTCTGAATATTTGAGTGGAACCGTTCCTACCCTGTGCAAAAAAATAATCTACAAAACATGTGGACCGGCTTGTTTTCGCATGTTACTAAATCAGACTCATTCTGAACCAGCAGGCTTGTGCAATCTGCATACTGCCACTACTTCTCTATCACTCCTCTAGTTTACCTCCAGTTGAAGCAGAAGTGGTGACGATGTTTTAAGAGAGAAACCTGCATCACTAAGGCAAGAAAAAAAAAGGGGGGGGGGGGGGGGGGAGCGAGGTTCCACTTGATCACTTTCACTTTGGCTTTAGAACTAAAGAAACTCTTGGATGAGACGTGAAACGTTTTCAAGAAATTTAAATAAGTCCACTTGCCTTCTTATAAAGCTTCCTAGGCTAACATGACCTGGATGACTGAGACATTATGGTTTGTTTGGGGGATTTTTGCAAACTGTAGATGATGACCAAAGGGCAATAATAACGACAATAGTTTTATTATTGTTATTAGCAGCAGTTTTCTATTTAAAGACTTGTGCTTTTTCCTAAGAAAAGGGCCACTATTTGTTCTCATGCTGTTACATCTAAGTTTGAGGGTAGAGTACGAACACAGTCAGGTATAAAATTACTGATAAATCACTGGCTTGTGTGTAAATTTTTCTTACTCACAATTTACGCAGTGCATTTGCACAGCGTACTCCTACGTGGAATAAAATGTGTCACAGAAACAGTGTTTGTCTTAACTTTTAAAAAATTTATTCTTTTCCTAGTATTACTAAAACTTTTTAAAAATATTTGTAATACTTGGACTGTATGATACATTTTACTGATACAATGTGTGTTTTTAACTTATTGTAAAAAAAAATAAATAAAAAAAATGGGACTTCATTTTATTTTATTTTGTTTAAAATATTTTTCATAGTAAAAAAGCGATTCGTTGGTCATGTTAGTCGCTTAAATAGCTTGGTCACTTGCGGCTTAGGTCTTTTTAATTTACCAATTTTAAATATTAGCGCTTATTACTAATTAATGAGCCTCCCGGGAGATGAATTTGCCTATTATAAAAAAAGAGGAAGTCATTACAGGGTAATTTTCCTTCCTCTCAGAATAAACATCCTGCAGTAAAGATGCTGAAATAACAACTGAAAACTTTCACTGCATCGCTTTGTCGGCCATTTTGAAAGCAGCACCACGGCTCAGTCGACAGCGCCACACAGAAGTCCCTCTGGAAAAACACCAAGTTTAGAGGACTATCCCGCGGGGAAGGAGGCCGCCTGGCAGCTACTTAAACCCCACATCTCACCAACTAAAGGTCAAAGTTATTCAGCAGAAAATAAGCCGAATTTATGGTGGAAAAACAGAAGTGAAAAAAACCTAAAACTCTGCCACATAAAAACACAAATACCTCCATAAATCTGTCGACATCGAATTAGCAGTGGTGGAAGTAAACTTGTTCAGCTGATTTGGATCAAGTTAAATAAGGTCAGAGTGGACAAAAGAAGGAGGTTTTAAGTGAAGGATTAAAAAGTGAAAGTCCAACAATCTGCCCAGATTTAGGATGTCTGGGGACTAACAACATCAGGAACTATTTTCTGTAGAAAAAAAAATCTCACTCACGATTTTTTTTCCTGAGACGTTTGATTAAATCACTTTTAACTTGAACCCATGAGATTATATTTTACTCGTGTAAAAATGGTAGCTGTAAAGCTGCCGTTGTAATTTACAGCCACCATTTCAGATCCTTACGGAGTTTCACCAAACTTCGTTTGCGGAAGCGCACAAGTCGAATCAAACAGCGACATTTTACTGCGGCACTTCGGAGTCGGTCTAAAGTGTTACAGGAGCTTTTCCAGCTGTTTTTCAGCGGCGAATCTGCAGCTGGCAGCCGGGAGAATGTGGGGAAAGTGTGGGTCGATGTGTTAGAGTGTTAGCCATGGTCCTGATCAGCCCCGGACAGCGCCTTCTTCACCGCCTCACCGCCTCCATTTTCCCAAACTGACTTCAACTTTGCAGCCGCTCCGCTCCGACAAAAACCCCGCACAGATGCGCTTTCAGCCCGACACTTCCCGCCCTGCAGCCTGGACACTCACCGGCTCCTCACGTCCGAACTCTACGAAACTTTTCCTGGACTTCTGCTTCTGTTTGTAGTTTTTCTTTCTCCCTTCGACGAACAGCGCACGGAGAAAAGTGAACACAACTTTCCGCACATTCCTCCACAGCGACGCACGACCGTGACGTCAGCACGTCGTTCACACAGCGCGAGGAGGTGTGGAAATCAGTTCCCAATCTTTTATTTTAAAGTAACCGTATTATTTATTTATTTATTTATTTATTAAATAGCATAATTCATTAATTTTATTCACTTTATTTCGATTATTGTACCTGATACATCCAGTTGATTTAATTTTTTTTATATAAAATGTCACAGTTACCTACAAAGATGACTTTTCCCTCATACAGAACAATAAAGACAGTTTTTTTGTTTTGCTTTTTAATTGAAAACAAAAAGTTATACTCTGTTGTTTCAGTGTTGTGCCAAAAAGTAGCCTTGTATTGTTATGGAACTCTTGTGCTTGCTACACCAAATAGCCAGTTCCTGTTAAAAAAAAAAAAAAAAAAAGGAAGGAAGGAAGAAAGAAAGAAAGAAAGAAAGAAAGAAAGAAAATGGGAGACTATAGAAATGTCTGTCTCCTAAACAGCTAATGCAGTGCTCTTGTTAAACTCTTTGAATTAAAGCTGAAAGTCTGTGCCTCAATCACATCTTGTTTTTTGTTTGTTTGTTTGTTATTTTATTTTAAATCCACTGTGGTGTGGACAGAGACAAAATCACAAAATATGTTGCTTCCCCAAATTCTTTGGACATAACTGTACATAGTCCTCACCCTCACCTGACCGTGAAATTTATACAAATTGTAAAACCTCCATACACACCTATCGTTCAACTAGATTATCCCATTATTGATGAAAGTATATGAATCAGTATAATAAAGGGTTAAAAATGCTCACACCACTGATTTCTCAGAATCATTTTTGTTTCAGTCAATCAGGTTTGATTCCTTATTGAATGATTTTAAACACAAAATTAACATCTGAGTATATCAAAACAGTGCTTACAGACTGGCAAAAGCAAAGGAAAAGGCAGATAGTGAATTTTATAGGAGGTCGGATACTAAGGCATGAGAAAAGAACTTGTATCAACTGGCTAGGCAGAGATATCAAACTGTAAAGGATGTGCAACAGGTTAGGGTGATTAAGGGCAGAGATGGAAGTGTACTAGCACTCAAAATGAGTACTTTGAGTGGAGGATGGATGGTGGAAAGAGTGAATCAGGAAGAGCTGATGATTCGTAGGGAGGAAATGAGGGTAGCTATGATGAGGACAAAGAGTGGAAAGGCAGATGGTCCAGATGACATACCAGGAAATGTCTAGGAGAGAGGGCAGTGGACCTTTTGATCAGATTGTTTAACACAATGAGAGTAGGGAACAGCTGGAAAAGAGCCCGGAGAGGCGAAGGCGTGCTCTGGAGAGGATGACTGAGAAATGGAATAGAAGTGCGTTGGTACCTATTTTCAAGAACAAGGTTCTCAGAGTTTAACAAGAGCAGTGAGCAGTATTCAGTGATACAGGAAACATCAGGGTAACGAGACACAGCTAATTCAAAAAGATGATACCTGGGCATCATTACTGGAAACAAGTGACAGGAGTTACAAAACAAAATACAAACCTTATTTATTTAGATTTTTCTAAAAGGATCTTGGAGCAGTTACCACTTAAAAAAAGGAATGAGAATGAGGAGAGAAAGTGGGGGTTTGGTACCTCTGGGCCTCCATCTGGAGCCTGCCTAACATTAAAAGTTTCATCCACAGTGAGAAACAACCAGCAGCTTACTTACAGGTATTATCACTTCTCCTTCAGTTTGCACAGACGACAGAGCAAAGACTGCCGGCCGAGGAAGACTGCAGGTGCTGCTAAACGCTTCTGGAAAAACATAACGAAACTGATTCCAAGTCCAGCATAAACTTTTAAATTTATGGATGGATACTTGATTTCTTTTTTGCCAGGCAAAAAGCTGTATTGAACATATTGTAACAACAACACAGGCTGACCAAATACAATGATCCATAAATATAAATATGAAAAATAAATATGTCAATAAATAAAAATTATACAAAAAGAAAAGAGAAAAAAGAAAAAAGGCACACACACATATTAAATTTAAATTACTAAGTAATGAGAGTAATTTATAGACTGATCCATTTTGAACTGCTTTCAGAGACTTACTAAACAGGTTTAGATCATTCGTCCAGAATCTGCATTTGTGAATGAAATATTTTCCAATTAAAATTACATTGTTAAGTTCAATTCACGGAGAATCTCCGTGAATCGCTACCTTATTGTGTTCCCAGGGATCCCAGGGGCTATGCTGTCTGGGCGCTTTTGCCCCCTGGTAGGGTCTCCCATGGCAAATTGGCCCTGGGTGAGGGACCAGACAAAGAGCGATTCAGAAGACCCTTATGAAGAAAAAAAAATAGGGTTACCGGGGCCCCGCCCTGGAGCCAGGCCCAGGGAGGGTGCCCGAGGGTGAACGTCTGGTGGCCGAGGCTTAGTCCATGGGGCCCGGCCGGGCACAGCCCGAAAAGGGGACATGGGCCTATCCTCCCGCAGGCCCACCACCCGCAGGAGGCGCCATAGGGGTCGGGTGCATTGTGTGCCCGGCGGCGGCCAGGAGCGGAGGCCCTGGCGGACTGATCCCTGGCTGCCAAGACTGGCAATAGGGACATGGAATGTCACCTCTCTGGTGGGGAAGGAGCCCGAGTTAGTGCGTGAGGTTGAGAGGTACCGGCTAGATATAGTCGGGCTCACCTCTATGCATGGCTTGGGCTCTGGAACCAGTCTCCTGGATAGGGGCTGGACTCTGTCTCAGTCTGGAGTTGCCCCTGGTGAGAGGCGGCGGGCTGGGGTGGGTATTCTAATATCCCCTCGGCTTGCTGCCGGTACGTTGTGGTTTTCCCGGTGGATGAGAGGGTTTGTTCCCTGCGCCTTAGGGTCGGGGAACGGGTCCTGACTGTCATCTGCGCTTATGCACCGAGTGGCAGTTCAGAGTACCCAGCCTTCTTAGAGTTCCTGGGTGGTGTGCTGGAAGGTGCTCCACCTGGAGACTCTGTTGTCCTGCTGGCAGACTTCAATGCTCACGTGGGTAACGACAGCGAGACCTGGAGGGGCCTGATTGGGAGGAACAGCCTCCCTGATCTGAACCGGAGCGGTGTTTTGTTATTGGACTTCTGTGCAAATCACAGTTTGGCCATAACAAACACCTTGTTCGAACATAAGAGTGTCCATAAGTGCACATTGCACCAGGACACTCTAGGCCAGGGGTGCCCAATCCCAGTCCTCGAGAGCTACCGTCCTGCAGCTTTTAGATGCATCCCTACTCCAACACAGCTGAATCAAATGGTTTGGTTACCTCTTCAGCATGCCATCGTGTTTGGCAAAGGCCTGATAACAAGCCATTCATTTGATTCAGCTGTGTTGGAGTAGGGATGCATCTAAAAGCTGCAGGATAGTAGCTCTCGAGGACTGGGATTGGGCAGCCCTGCTCTAGGCCGTAGGTCGATGATCGATTTTGTAATCGTATCACCAGACCTGCGACCATATGTTCTGGACACTCAGGTAAAGAGAGGGGCTGAGCTGGCAACTGATCACCACCTGGTGGGGAGTTGGATCAGGTGGCGGGGGAGGACGCTGGACCGACCCGGTGCACCTAAACGCGTAGTGAGGGTGTGCTGGGAACGTCTAGCAGAGGCCCCAGTCCGCGAGATCTTCAATGCACACCTCTGGCAGAGCTTCAACAGCATTCCGAGGGAGACTGGGGACATTGAGTCCGAATGGACCATGTTCAGCGTCTCCATTGCCGAAGCTGCTGCATTGAGCTGTGGCCGCAAGGTGGTTGGTGCCTGCCGTGGTGGTAATCCCCGAACCAAATGGTGGACACCAGAGGTGAAGGGAGCCACCAGGCTGATGAAGGAGTCCTATCGGGCTTGGTTAGCCTGTGGGACTCCGGAGGCAGCCGACAGGTATCGACAGGCCAAGCGGAATGCGGCTCGGGCAGTGGCTGAAGCAAAAACTCGGGTGTGGGAGGAGTTCAGAGAGGCCATAGAAAAAGACTTTCAGACTGCCTCGAAGCGATTCTGGCAAACCGTCAGGCGTCTCAGGAGGGGAAAGCGGTGCTCTACCTGCACTGTGTATAGTGCTGGCGGAGCGCTGCTGACTTTGACTGAGAAAATTGTCAGGCGGTGGAAAGAATACTTCGAGGACCTCCTTAATCCCACTGACACATCTTCCGAGGAGGAAGCAGAGTCTGGGGATGAGGGGAATGACCCGCCAATTTCTGGGGGCGAGGTCACTGAGGCAGTTAAACAACTCCTTGGTGGCAGAGCCCCTGGTGTTGATGAGGTCCGCCCCAAGTTCCTGAAGGCTCTGGACGTTGTAGGGCTGTCCTGGTTGACACGCCTCTACAATGTTGCGTGGAGATCAGGGGTAGTACCCCTGGACTGGCAGACCGGGGTGGTGGTCCCCATCTTTAAGAAGGGGGACCGGAGGGTGTGTTCCAACTACAGGGGGATCACACTCCTCAGCCTCCCTGGGAAAGTCTATGCCAGGGTGCTGGAAAGGAGAGTATATCCGCTAGTCGAACCTCGGATACAAGAGGAACAATGCGGTTTTCGTCCTGGTCGCGGAACACTGGACCAGCTCTTTATCCTCTCAAGGACACTTGAGAGTGCATGGGAGTTTGCCCAACCAGTCTACATGTGTTTTGTGGCCTTGGAAAAGGCATTCGGCCGTGTCCCTCGGGGTGTCCTGTGGGAGGTGCTGTGGGAGTATGGGGTGTCTGGCCCATTACTATGGGCCATTCGATCCCTATACAACCGTTGCAAGAGCTTGGTTCACATTGCCGACAATAAGTCGGACTCATTCCCGGTAGGTGATGGGCTCCGCCAGGGCTGCCCTTTGTCACCGATTCTGTTCTTTAGGCTGTTAGCCTGTACGTTAGCCTGTTATTGGACTCATCTCAGACGGGGATGAGTCTGCCTACAGGAGGGAGGTTGAACGTCTGGTGTCCTGGTGCAGCCACAACAACCTGGTGCTGAATGCCCAGAAGACAGTGGAGATTATTGTGGACTTCAGGAAGCACACAGCCCCACCCCCCCTGTGTTCACTGCATCATTCCATGTTTGGAACTGATCACCACCTGCACTCATGTATATATCTATCTACTTAGCACTTTTAATTCTTATTTTTATTTTTATGTCTATTTAAGCGTTATATGACAGTATGTTTGCACTAAGTACCGCAGCAATTTCCTAATGTTGTAAACCTGCTCAACATTTGACAATAAAACCCTTTCTGATTCTGATTCTGTTCAGAATTTTTATGGACAGGATTTCTAGGCGCAGCCAAGTGGCGGAGGGTTTTCACTTCGGTGGCCTCGGAATCTTATCTGTGCTTTTCGCGGATGATGTGGTTCTGTTGGCTTCATTGGGTGAAGGCCTCCAGCTTGCACTAGAACGGTTCGCAGCCGAGTGTGAAGCAGCGGGAATGAGGATCAGCACCTCCAAATCTGAGGCCATGGTTCTCAGTCGGAAAAGGGTGGAGTGCCCACTCCCGGGTCGGGGATGAGTTCCTGCCCCAAGTGGAGGAGTTCAAGTATCTCAGGTTCTTGTTCGCGAGCGATGGGAGAAGGGATCGGGAAATCGACAGATGGATTGGTGCTGCAGCTGCAGTAATGCGGAGGCTGCACCGGTCCGTCGTGGTGAAGAGGGAGCTGAGTGTAAAAGCAAAGCTCGCAATTTACCGGTCGATCTACGTCCCTACCCTCACCTCTGGCCACGAGCTGTGGGTAGTGACCGAAATGAGCTTCCTCCGAAGGGTGGCTGGCCTCTCCCTTAGAGATAGGGTGAGAAGTTCGGCCATCCGGGAGGGGCTCAGAGTAGAGAAGCTGCTCCTCCACATCGAAAGGAGCCAGCGGGCCAGCGGGCATCTGATAAGGATGCCAGGAGGCATCCTTATCAGATGCCCTCAGGAGGTGTTCTGGGCATGTCCCACTGGGAGGAGGCCCCGGGGCAGACCCAGGACACGCTGGAGAGAGTATATCTCTCGGCTGGCCTGGGAACGCCTTGGTGTTCCCCCGGATAAGCTGGAGGAGGTGGCTGGGGAGAGGGAGGTCTGGGCTTCTCTGCTTAGGCTGCTGTCCCCGCGACCCAGCCCCGGATAAAGCGGATGAAGATGGATGGATGGATTGTTGAGCAAATTTCTGCTTTTCTATTCTGGCCTGCAACCAATCCAAAAGGACTGTATTGTTTTACACTGAATTTTTCTGACTCACTGTTACAAAAATACAGTGATTTACCTGTTCTTTAAATCTTAGTGTAATAAAATCATTAACTGGATAAATTTCATTTAAAATGGTTTAAAATGTTGTCTCCAAATTTTGGTTATCTGATCTGATAGAGATAAAAATATCTTATAAAGATATAGTGTCTTTTAACCTGATTAGTATAATTTTTTTAGCATTAAATGTAATATTTTCATTGTGGCGCAGATCAGGATCTTTGAAATCTCTGAGTGCTGCAGATCTTCGCTAAAGTTTGAGAGAGTGGGACTGTTTTATCAACTTTTTATAGATTTTTGGATTAAAGCGAAGACTGAATTTAAAACAAAGTTCTTGACACGGCCAGACACCACCAATATCATTCATTTATATGTGCTATTGCCCAAACGCATATTACTGAGATTGGTGTAATTAAGAAAACTTTGTTGTTGTATTTCAACATTTTGACCACATGGAGGCGCAGTAAACATTCGTAAATTACCACAGCCCGTTCAGACTGTAATAATAAACTTCATGTCAACAATTTATTATACTTTTTAAGTTCTTTTGTGTAGTTTATATGATTTATTTTCAGATAATTTACTTGGCTTGTAGTTTTTATTTTGTGCCAATTTTTCAATGTTCAATTAATTAATTTCACTTTATTTTATTTTAGTTTTGTTTGCTTAATCGTCTAAATGCATTAATATTAAATTAATGTAGTCATTGTTTTAAAGGTACGTAACTGATTGTCACTTAAGTAACGACAACTCTGTTGTTTGTTTAACTGAAGCATTGTTTGTTGTTGTTTACCTGTTTATTGGTTGTTTATTAAATTGTTTCTTCTCATTGTTTTATTTTGTCTTAATGTACTTTATTTTTATCTCTTATTTTACTTTGTGTAATTCATTTGATTTAAGTAATTTTATTTTATTTTAGTATGATTTATTTCATTTCATTTCATTTTATGTATTTATTTATTTATTTATTTATTTTTTCGTCTTCTTCGTTTAATTTCTTTACAGCCTTTAATCCTTAAGAATAACTAGCTTGACTCAGGGAAGATCAATGATTCATAACGCAAATAAAAGATTTGTGAAGTCTGTAGGCGGTAAGAAGACGTCACTGCTTTGTATAACCGGAAGCCAAGTCTCTTCTTCAAATTCACTACCGTGAACTTCCTCCAGGAAAATCGTTGCGTTTGCCTTCAAAATAAAGGTCTGGCTAGGAGCTAAGAAGAGTTTAGCTAATTTTATTCTCAGGTGTTATCGTCACCCTAGCATATTAGCATAGGAAAAAAGTTCAGTTCAGTTCAGTTCAGTTCATTTTTATTTCAAACATTTCAAACATGTGCCTTCACAATCATTACAAAATATCATTCCATTATTTGTTTGAAAAGGAGTAGGCTGAAGTATTTACTTATTTGTCCCTACCCCCTCAAGTTTTACCTCTCATTCATTTAATTTTTTTTTGTCTTAAATTAAACAAACAACATATGAAACATATAAACATATGAAGTAAAACAAAACATAACATACATAAATCAAAAACAAGAAATTAGCAAGCCCCACCACAGTATAGTTTCTTTCATATGAAAAATACAGAATGTGTATATTTGCAGATACACAAGTTATGGAAAAACAACAAACCAAAACAAAACAAAAAAACAAAAAAACAACCAAAAAAGAACCGCAACACCATTACCAGCAACATTACCGTCCTGGGTTAACCCCGTTTTCTTCATTCTTATACTTATTTAAAATTAGGTTTTTATATTTTACTTTAAACTGTTTTATGTTTTGACTGTCTTTTATTTCTTCTGTTAGACTGTTCCATAATTTAACTCCTGCAATTGAGATTGACATAGTTCTTAAAGTTGTTCTAGCACTTTGTATTTTTAAATTCCATTTCCCTCTTAAGTTATACCCACCTTCTCTTTCTATGAACAATTTACAGATTTCTTTGGGAAGCAATTTATTTCTGACTTTATACATTATTTGCGCTGTTTTAAGCTTCACCAAGTCTTGGAATTTAATAGCTTGCATTTTGACAAAGAGTGCATTTGTATGGTCCCTGTACCCTACATTATTTATTAATCTAATGGCCCTTTTCTGTATTATAGTTATTGTTTGTGTGTTACTTTTGTATGTGTTTCCCCAGACCTCTAAGTAACTGATTATGTGAGTAATTTCATTCAATAATCTGATACATCCTAAATGATTTGGTGCTCTGATAATTTTGACAGTTGTATATTTTTTATGTTTAACAATAATTTCTGATTTGAGTTCTAGTAGTTCTTACATTCGATGTTGTCTCATTAATCATCTGACAATTCTTCTGACCTCTACAGTTTGGCCTGGGTCTGCCTCTCCACTGTTAGGATAAGAAGATCTTTTGGAACCTTCACTAAAGCTGTTTTTTGTACTGTGATGAGCTCTGAAACCTGACTGGATCTCTTCAAATAAACCATCTTCAGATAAAAGGAAGCTTGGAGATTGGCCTATAATTAGCTAAGACAGTGGCCTTTAAAAATGATCATGAAAGTACTTGAAGGCATGTGGTACATAGCTGATTAACAGTGACAGATTAAATGGTGAGGTGTTTCTTTTATTATGTTTATCTATATGATTGGAGCAGAACTGGTTGAAATGTTATATTAATCACTATGTGCCTCATTGTGGCATTTTAGGGTACTGTATTGCACAGGTACAAAAGTGTGTTGCCCTTTCATATGTGAACACTCAATATGGTTTCTTGAATTTTTATTTCAATTAACTTTGGCCTTGGGCAGTGAGAGTGAAGGTAAAGGTCAAATGCAAGGCCTAATATGTCTTTAAAGCTGTGGATGCGAACAAACCGACACTACCTACTCCCTCCCTTGGGGTGGAGTGGGGGGGGGGGGGGGTGTTATATTAAAAAGAGTGTTTGTCAATAAAAGAAAAAAAAACTTATCAATGGATACATCCATGTTTTATATAGAAAAAGACTTCTTGATTGATTAATTCACTGACTGACTGACAGATCAGTGGGATTAATTTATAACATATAATTTATTAGTAAGCATTTAGAGAAACGGCACTCCGGGTGGTTTTGTGTTTTATTGTGAAAGTCTGAAACCGGAGGTGTTCACAATAGTTTCGTCACACTGACAGGTTAGTGTCCTCTGCGGCACGCGAAAGTTTATCCACTCTCTCCGGAACTTCGCAGCTCACCCTCCGAACTGACGTTTGCTGCTCCCGGCTCCGGTACTGACTGACGTGCGGATGTTTCTCTCGAGCACTTTTCAGAACTTTTCTGCGGGATTTGTTAACGTTTGTTAGCCAACTTTAAAAGAGCCGTTTAACGGAGACGCATAGTTTCCGAGCCGCGTAGCTGTGAGTTCATTTTAAACCGGAACTGAGGGGCAAACTAATTAATTTACCATCCACCTGAACGTGACGGAGCTCGTTTTTGTTTTTGACGTCTCGGTTATTCGCTTTATTCCCGCGACATTTCGCTCTTATTTTAACCGGATATCACAGGAAACTTGGAAACTTTCCCGACAACTTGCAGGAAAATGGAGTCTGAAAGCAGATAACATTAAGCGACCAGGGGAAACAGACGTTATTTCCGCTTCATCGGCCGGGTTTTAACGAAACACCTCCGGGACTGTGCGAGCCAGGATGCCCGGAGAGTCCTCCGTCAACTTCGGCGTCCTCCACCGGATTTGTAAGCTGGTGGTGCTGCTCTGTTTTCTCCACATCGCCGTCACTGTGGTCTTCTATGTCCGCTCCTACGATTTCCGCCTCGCCTTCGTTCAGAATCAGCAGTCCAGTAATAACATCCCTAAGATCCAGAATAACAACCCGGTGGTGACCTCCGGACTCGAGCCTGCGAAAGACGGGGATAAAGTCTCCGAAGAGGGGGAAGTCTTGGAGCAGCCGGTGAAGAAGCTGGAGAAATGCCCCGAGACGTCCCCCCTGCTGGGTAAGACTAGCCAGAACCCTGGTTCTGAGGTCCACAGTCTGTTTAAAGGTTTAAAACAGCACAAACCTCGGAGATTGACTAGTTTCGGTCCTCACATTTTAATAGGAAACAGGGCAGTATAATTGTGACAGTATTGGTTTCTGTGACTTAATAACCTATTCAAACAGACTTTAGCTTCAACTACCAAAAACAATAAATATGCTTTTCACGACTCACGATCGTTTACTTTTTAACGGCATAAATGCAGATTACTAACAATTAAAACCAAGCATTTGGGGCTTAAATAGTGTACTTGTTCCCTCCCGACACCTCACTGTATTTCTGTAGCAAGATACTGTACTGCTCCTTTAAGTTTCATCACCAAGAACAAATGAGGTCACTTGAGTGTTTGAATTGTTGTTTTAAAAACGGTTTGTGGAGCTGGATTTTTTTAAATAACTGCCCGAGGTTGGAAATGCTGCCTTATTGCAGGGGTAAGACATTGTTTAAGATCCATCCATCCATTCTCTTGCGCTTATCCTTTTCAGGTTGACGATGCTGTGACAGCATGAGTCGTGGCAGAAAAAAGCAGCACACTGGACATCGTGTCTTCCTTTCCTGACAAAAACTACAGTTAGGGTAGCTTTATCTACTAAACTTAGTTCATACTGGTTGTTATTATTTACGTATGGCACATCACTCTGCTGTGGAGAAGAGGCGCGAGAACAGTTACTCAAAGAGACACCTTCACGTGCTCATCTTGTCCAACAAACAGTCCATACCTCTATGATATTAAATAAATGAAAACGGCACTTGAAGAGTTTAATTCAGAAATGTGGCTGCCTTAAAGCCACATTCCTGTACTCTTTTTGCCTGTTGCACAATCGAGTTACAAATCACTTTCTGTTCCCACTTTATGGCATTAGAGAGCACCTACTTTCAGTGATGCTGGCAGAAATGAAACTTACAGGTTTTAAAAGTATGATCTAAATATGAAGCTCAAGCTTCAGGATCTGCTCCAGTATCAGGATAGGTGAACAGACAAGGCTTTGCAATTTAGCTGAGATCTTTAGACTTGATCAGGTATTTTTCATAGGTTTTACAGCTTTTTATATTGATAAAAGACCCCTCCCTGCAATAGTAATAGATACACAAAGAAAAAAAGGTCACCTTCTGCCTTCTGGTATAGAAATTACTCTCTCTCTCCTCCCCCCCCCCCCCCCCCCAGCGAGTTCAAGGAAGTCTTTTGTGAATGAACAAAAACTTCATATGTTATATTTACAGGACAGTCTGGACAATGAACCGTCAGCAGTTATATTTTCTGTAATTTTACACATTTTGTTATATACTTTCACTGATCCATGATGCAAAATAACTTTGAGATCCCTGGACTAGATTAACCAAATATGTTTTGTGGTACATGATATGTTTTGAAGTGTACCTGGAAATAGCTTAAATGACATCTCGGTCCAAAAATACCTCCTGCCTCCTTCTGTCGTGAGGTCAAAGATAGCTCTGAAGTACAACTGATAAGAACTTGTGCTCTGCCTTCATGCTAACAGTTTGTTACCATGAAAAAGTCATTACAAAAAAAAGATCCAGTGTAACTCCATTCTTCCTCCTTATTAAGGCTTCTCATGTCTGCATCACTATGAATTATGGGACAGCATTATCTCCTTTCCTTCCATAAAGGAGAATTCAAATGACTAATCT
Organism: Rhamphochromis sp. 'chilingali'; assembly: GCF_963969265.1. Taxonomy (NCBI): domain Eukaryota; kingdom Metazoa; phylum Chordata; class Actinopteri; order Cichliformes; family Cichlidae; genus Rhamphochromis; species Rhamphochromis sp. 'chilingali'. The sequence goes on along the minus strand of NC_137940.1, from coordinate 9,693,927 downwards.
TGTCAAATTGCATATGTGTATGAATTTCATGGACACATGCTAAATCTAGCAGTGGGAAAGCTTTAATGTTTTTTTTTTTTTTTTTTTTTTTTAGTAAACCAATTAGACAGAAAATATTAAAATTTTAATCACTCCTCACAGTCTTAAACCTCAAAAATGTGATTAATTTGCTTTAATAATAAGAGTGCATGCACCTTTGCATTCATGTGCTCCTCGGAGAGCCGGAATCTCCCAAGCTGAGAAATCATTCCTATGATAGTATTGTGCTGATTTTGGCCGAAGAGGATTACTGCCAGTTAATACCTCTTCCAACTCATCTTTGTCTGTGAACGGTTACAAATTACAAACTAAATCCCAAAACAACGAAAAGTTTCAACTTTATTACCATTTTCCCATCATTTATTTTTTAGCCAGCTGGAAACAACTTTTTTTCGATATCACATGACCGCGCAGTAAGATTGAAATAACCAAAATGAGAGTAATTGTTGTGTGTGTCGTTACTTTTTAAATAGATGAGGTGGAAGAACACGAGGAGCTGCCTCCACGTTAGGTTTCATGAATCTGTGGGGTTGCAGATGGCTCTAGTTTAAACACCAGAATAGGCTTGATTTATGGGGGAGTTTTGTGTGTTCTTGAGTTCATCTGATTGGAGTCCAAACAGCATTCAGGAGATACAACGTACAGCTGCAGCCAGGTGTTCGGTTACTTTTAAACTTCGTAGTTTTGGCTCACATTAAATCTCAGTGTCATCCAGCTGTGATCTAAAGATCTCTAATAAGGTGTTTCCTCTCTCCTCATGTCTCCTCCTGGTGTGGGGATGCAGTCAGAGGTGCTGGGATGTTCTCCAGATGTGAGATAATGCAAGCCAATCAGAGCCTCTGTACATGCTCCTCCTCTGAGTTTCTGCTGGAGCTCGGGTTTCTGCTAAAGCTGCTTGTCCTCCATGCTTTGTTTGTGAGAAACAGCCGACAGAAGCAGCAGCAGTTTGCAGGCTTACGAGTCTCTGAGGAGGTAGAGTAGAGGAAACCAGATGCTGTCTGTTCACATCTGACCTGAGGTTTCCAGTCCTGAGGCTTCCTTTATAAACACACACATGCAAACACACACACACCTCATGTCAAGGTTGGAATTTATAAGATAAAAAAACGCTTACAGAGCCCCTTTAGTGGAAACATTCAGACCAGCTGGCTCTCGAGTGCGTCTCTCCTCCCATAGACACACTCAATCTCCTCCGTGTTGGACTGCAGCTTGGAGTCCTCGTCTTTTTCTGCAACCTCTGTGACTTTGGCATAGCAGCACCCATGAACCAGTTCGCCAGCCTACTGCAGGTTTTAGCTAGAGTGCTGCAACTAAAAGGAGAGAATCCACATTCATGAGGTGCTTTGCATTTTTGGTTGAATGAGTTGTGTCCATTATGAGGTGGACTGTGGTTTTAAAACAAGTCTGTTCCAAATCACAGGTGCAGACAGTGTTATAAAATATTTTGTAGTGCAGGTACACTTTTAGTACGAGTTCTGTGTTCTCTTTCATAAACGTCCTCTCTGCGTGTTTGTCTGGACTTTCAGTTTGATCAGTTTGTGTAACTTTGATCAGGATGTTTGTTATTAGTCTGATGATCTCACCGTTTCCTCAGCTGTGACCTCTCGGACCCCCTCAGACCTCTCAGATCAGCTCTGTCAGCCCACAGACATTCAGCTTCATCGCACTCTTTGGTTTCTGAGTGCGAACTAGTCTGAACCCATCTTGACTTTTAACTACACAGAGAACTTGTGAAAGTGTGGATTTTTAAAATTGTGACCTCGTACAGACAGCTTTAGAAAATGTGACAGAAAACATACATTTTTAACTGTATTTTCATAAGCTTTATAGCTTTATCTACCCAATATATGGATGTTCATGCTACACAAAAAAGATTGTTTTTTACAATCTACTATAGACATTTATATATTTATTTATTCATTTATTTTTTGCAGTGTGCAATTAATATTCATTGCACACTGTCCATTTTCTTTCTGTTTGAGCCGGATTAAGTTTGCTCTCCTTGGTTATTAATGAGCAGTGAAAATGATCAATGGTTTGACTCTGTGAACTCTGTCAGACATTGTGTCATATAAAGAGGTTTCACTCTACAACACTTATTTGTTTCTGTAAGACCAAAAGCTCCTATTATCCTAACTAATATTTACTCAAGTATTGGGCAGATTACGTGGAGCCACAAGATGGCTCCATGTAATCTACGGTCTGACAGCCAGAGGTCAGTAATGGGTATGTAGGATCAGTCGATTGGTCAGCTGTGGGGTTATTTAGGTCAAGTGACTTGTGTTTGCTCCAATCTCATAGATGGCAAACTGGCTGAAGTGAACCCTCACTATCAAATAGGTTTGAATTTTCACAGTAAAGAAAGACCATTGAAATCCGCTTGTTAAGTGGATATGATTTGCCATTCGCTCTTTCTGGGTCCAAGCGCTCCTTCGGGTTTCAGAATCAAACAAGCACTTAAAAACAGTCCAAATTCTTCTAGCTCCAGTAAAATGATCTGTGCAAGTCTGCTTTTTAAAGACTGCCCTTAAATCTCCTCAAAGACCAGCTTGAATGATCCAGGAGCAAAGTGACATTATCCAGCAGTTTGTATCCATTGGCAGGAAACTTCTCAACTTTTAATTCAACTGAAGACCTACGAGCAGTCCTTTTAAAAGCACAAACTGTGATTAGCTAGGAGTGTTGGTAAGTCCAGCATGCTACGGAGGATTGAAAACGTTATGAAGGAGACTCACAACTGTAAATACGGACTCTACACTGTAAAAGTGAATTATTTAGCAATAAAGTCTTTGAAACTTATGACATGCTTATGATTGTTGTTCACTGTATCATAGGGAGAAAATTGAGCCATTGCCCAAACTTTTGTATATGACTGTAAATACTCAGCTCAAGATTAACTCCCCCTTTATAAAAAACAAACAAAACTCCATTAGGATATCTCAAAACTCCTGAAATATGATTGCACGCTGCTCTATTTAACAAATCAAATCTCACACAGGCGTACATCTTTTAATAGCTGACCTTAAATCTTTATCCAGATGGATGACCAACTGAAAGCAGCTTGAAGTGGCTTAAAGATGAACATATTAACATGTGAAACTGTGCTGAAACCACGAGTGGAAGGCTAACAGTGAAGGATGTGGTAAAATGGTTCCAGCTGTGCTCCTGCTTCCTCTGTTAGGGAGTCCTGTTTGGTTTCTGTTGACACGTCATCACACGGTGAGAAATTGTACTCTGGACTTGCAGAGGAGCAGAACATTTTATCTGACATGAGTAGGACTCTGTTCTAGCTGTAGTTTTCTTGGCACTGGTCTAGCATGATGTCACTGTTACAGAGATGTCCGTAACGCGCGGGCAGACATGTTTCCGTGTTCAGGAAAATGACGTGAATATACAGGCTGTATAAAAGTTGTTGACCTGAGATCAGCGTCTAACTGCTCTCTGGATGAAGAGCGCAAATCTTTGTGTGTTAATGAGCTGTTTGGACTTTTGGACGCTTTCTGCAGCAGCATATTTCTCTGATTACACACTGAGAACTGCAGAAGGTTGGAAAATGTTCTGCAGGACAAAAACAGTTTTCTGTCCTGCTGTTTGTGCTCACATCATTTCAGTCAGAATAAACCAGAACAGACTGGAAGAACACGCTGCAGGCGTACACAAACACATTTAACCTGTCCTGACGATTATGTGACCAGACTCTTCACAGCAGTTTTCCTCAGATACATTTTACTTCGTCTCTCAGGGGCCGCTCTTTTCATTCATTCAGATATAATGCTTATAACACATCAGAGTTTAATGGGAGGCGGTGCTGGTTATCTTGGTGATATGTTTGGCATGAAAGGACTCCGCATCGTTTGATGGGAATGAAATTTATCACTCACAGAGGGATGAACCCTGAAAATCAAGGTGTGACTGGCTAGTCCAGTTTGCCCAAATTTCATTGTAGCAACTCAAAAGCGGTTCTCAGTAGTTTGTATGCCTCCCCCCCCACCTGCTTGTATGCATGCCTGACAGTGTTGGGCCATGCTCCTGATGAGATGAGATGGTGTCCTGGGTATCACTGAGCTCCTGGACAGTCTGAGTTGCAACTTGGCATAAGCCAAACATAAGATTTGAGCGCAATCTATCGGATTTAGGTAAGGCAAGTGTGGAGGCCAGTCAGTAGTATCAAATCCTTCATCCTTCAGGAACTGCCTTCATACTCTCGCCACATGAGGCCGGGCATTGTTGTGCACCAGCGGGAACCCAGGGCCCACGGCACCAGTGTATCGCCTGACAACAGGTCCCAGGATTTCATCCTGATATCTAATGGCAGTCAGGGTGCTGTTGCTGAGCCCGTGGAGGTCTGTGCGTCACTCCATAGATATGCCTCTCAGACTATCACTGACCCTACATACTAATACATACGTGCTAAACAATGTTACAGGGAACATATTGTTCTCCACGGCTTCTCCATATGCTTTCACGGCTGTCACATGTGTTCACGGTGAAGCTGCTCTCATCTGTGACGAGCAGGACGCCAGTGGTGGACCTGCCAGTTCTGGTATTCTATGGCTAATGCCATATGGGCTAAGGGCCTTCTATGGCCCTGTCCAGCACTCTCAGGGTACCTGCCTGTCTCCCAGAATATTTGGAATAATTTTTATTCATTAGCTTATCCTACTGTATTTTTCCATGTGGATGTTAGTGAATGAGGCCTAGTTGTTGTATATTTATATATTATTTAACTTTTTGTTTTTCTACTCTTTTTTTTTTTTTTAAATAATACTTTGTCTCAGTTTTTTGCCTGTGGGTGAAGCTCTCTGCTGTGGCCACCTGAAAAGGTTGTGCTGATCCTTTACTCTGTAGTCAGACTCTCTGATGTTGGTGTTTGTGTCCTCAGTGGGTCCCCTGCGAGTGGAGTTTAACATTCCTGTAAACCTGGAGCTGATAAAAAAGGAGAACCCCAACGTGCAGCCGGGCGGACGCTTCAAACCCAAAGACTGCGAGGCGCTGCAGAAAGTGGCCATCATCATCCCGTTCCGCAACCGAGAAGAGCACCTTAAGTACTGGCTGTACTATCTGCACCCGATCCTGCAAAGGCAGCAGCTCGACTACGGGATCTACGTCATCAACCAGGTACACTTGCGATGTGTGTTCATACATGAGAACAAAGGGACAATTAAAATCCTGTGTGTATAAGTTCCACTGTTTACTTGACAGGGTGGACTGTTGGCCTCTTTGCGTAAAAATGAAATGAGAGAGAGCATGTTTATCCAGAGTTTGGTTTCACAAATAGTAAAATAATACATCAGGTCTCCTGGCTGTGTGACGCCAGTGTTGGCATGAATGGCTCTTTAGCCTCACAACGCCAGATACATTCCTGGAATTCAAGCTTCAGCTTGTTGCTTACATGAAATAATCAGTTTGGAGACATTAAATACACTGTTGTGTCTGGGTGCTTCCTCCTCACTATCACTCCCCCTTACTGTGCGATGGCAGGAGTTTGTTTTGCAGTGTGCAGCTGTCAGTGATAAAAACAAGTTTATCAAATGTGACTGATGGGGGTGTGTGCAGGGGGTTGATCTTGCTACTTCTGACCAGAAATACCAGTCAGTTAAGCTATTCATGTAGCTAACAGGAATAAACCATTTATAATAAGTCCTCTGTACAAAATCAAACTTTTTATTAATGCAGTAACTACCTTTAAAATTACTGTTGAGTATTAGATTAACAAGAAAAATAAGTAATGAAAGCAAGCCATGGGGTTTAAAAATAAGATGATAATCTTTATTTATTTATTTTTTTGCCTCTTTTTGAACTGGACCCCATCTTATAACTAAAAAGGAGCAGTGGCTATCAGATGTAAAGCTCTTAAAGTTCCTCTTAGGGTGGAGAACAGTGGTTAAAAAAAGGCTTCAATCCTGGAACAATTAATGAAATACCTTTGAACTTCTCTGTCTACTCTTCAATCACATCATGATTGTTTAACATAAAAATCCACAGGTGGTTCACAGAGTATCTCACAGTAAGAACTCTAAACTTCTTTCTTACGCGAAGCTTCTTCAATCAGCAGAATTTACTGTGAATTCTTGGAAACTGGGAGTGTGATCACTAGTGCTATTGATGTTTGCAGGCCGCAGTGTCACATACTTTTGAGGATTCTGGAAACTGTGTGACTGAAAGACTGGTGGCTTTTGCTTAAGTACACAGAGAGGGTGTGTTCACTGTGTTTTGTGTTGTGCAGAAGGCTTATCAGCACAACACAAACTGGAGCAACACTAACAGCGTTAGTGGCTTTGGAGCTGAAATTCGAGTCGGATCAGTCACCCATCTCAAACAATTTTAGGTTTAGATTGGACTCTGGTTACTAGGAAGATTCATTGTATTGCAGTTACTCCCACCACTTATAGATTACCAGAGGAGTTATTTAACATCTCTCTTAGCAGGACTGAAGTAAATACGCTTAAATCTATTTTAAGCCCAACAAAACCCACTCAGGCAAATTATTATCAAAATAAACTATTGTTGTACAGTTTGATAAGCTGACAGATTCTGCTACTCCAAGATGTAGGTGATGATGATGCGTTTAACTAAACAAACGAATGTGTCTGTGTGACATCAAGTGTTGTGTTTGGATAGTAATGTCTTTTCTCAGCTTCTTAGATCCTGTTCCTGATAAATCCTACAAAGGGAAACAAAACTGAATTGAAATAAAAATTCAAAATTAATAACTCTCATCTGTGTTGATTATTTTTTGATTACTTGAATAAAAGGACAGTTTTTAGTTTTGGGGCTCAGAAGTCACCAGTGTTTCTGGATCTTTGCATAGTTGAAATGTTAAAATGTGTTTACACAGCATCCGGAGAGCTTGTGATATGCAGTAGAGGCCATCAATTAAAAACTTGTTAGAAATTTGTTATTGCTCCCAAATGTTGTTCCTCTGGGCGCTGCTTTCTGCTGTCTGTGTGAGAATAAGAACTTTGCGTATAGTTACAGTCTGCGTGCTTGGTCTGAGGATCTTTGCTGCTTGGTTTGATGAAAGCCAGCCACCAGGCCTCTGAGGACAGATAAGCAAGCTCGGGTGTTATTTACATGTAAATGAGCTGGTGCCCCACCTGCAGACAGAATCAGGGTCAGTTTACACCTACCCAGGTGAACCCAGGTGACCTAACGAATGAATATTCGCTAAATACGTGGGAGTTCATTTGCAGAAAACTTAAATAACAGAGACGAGTAAACACGAGTAAACTAGCACCTGCTTTTCCAGTCAACAAAGACCTCAGTGTTTTGCCTTTCTATACCACGGAACTCTATTCAAATATCTTCTAATTTACCTGCAGTCACTCTGCATGTATCCAAACCTAATCCAAATGTTTCCCAGCCTCCATTCAAATATCTGCTGATTTACCTTCTCTATAGGTATATGCTAACGTAAACATACACAAAACTTAATTTAAGATAAATGCTAATATAACATCGGTCTGCACGTAGGCCAGCAGGAGGCTGTCGCTGATGAAAATTTCACACAATTGAATGGAAGATGACAAACAATAGTTTTGTAATATAATCATTTTAAATTGAAGGGTTTGAATCATAAATATTTAACACTCAGTAAATATATGTGGTGATAGTGACTGTTTACAAACATCATCTGGCACACGCAGCTGTTGTATGTAGTGTGTGTGTGTGTTGTTGTAACTGCATGGACCCCAGTGACTGAAGACTGAACGTCATAGTCAATCACCTGACTGATTTCTGAACTTTCTTCTTCTGCTTTGTTTCTCTGTGTGACTCACAGTTGTTGTTTTTCTCTTTCTTGTGTGTGTGTCCTTCCTCCTCCTCTTCCTCCTCACTGTGCTTATCTTGCTGCCCCTCCTCACCCCTCCAACCTCCCCTCCCTTTGCATGTCAGGCCTTTCTGATCAATGGTTGTGGCCCTGGAGACGCTGAGGCTCAACCCCCGTTTGGTGTTGACTGAGGGGGTCGCACTGGTAATACAGGCTTCCTTCTTCTCTTGTTTTCTATCTGCTCCAACTTGTTTCTACTGTATTTGTTTCCTGTGAAGCTTTACTAACCTCTTTGTGGATCTTTTCATTCTGGCAACAGGAATTTTATCAGTTCCCTTCGGGCGCACTTCTTATTTTTTTGCATGATTACACTTGTTAAAGCATGCTACAGAGCTGCTGTGATGCAGATATCTGCAGCAGCTGCAGATCTCAACTTGCCTTCATGCCTCATGAAGTCACCTGAAGGATCTCTAGCTTTGCGTGCTTGTCAGCTGAAACACAACTCCTTTGTTGGGTTGATTTTGCCCTAAAAATAAATATGTTTAGTTTAGTCTTTTAAAAAGAACGCTTGTTTGGTTAGAGCATTAAAAACTACTTTGTTAAGATTAGTCACTAACAAGAACTCAGTTATGTTTAGGCCCTCCATACACCTTGGTCAGGTTTAGACTTTAGAAACTACCCATTAATTGGCTTCTGTACTTTTGGATGGAAAATCTGAAGATTTACGTTTATGTAGATGTACATCAACCTTCATCTTTAGGCTCCCTTCACACCTGCTCAGTGCTCACGTTTGTTGCGTAATCACCTGAGGTCTGTTTACTGCTCCCATAGAAACCCGAGTTATTATTAGCACAGCAGCAGCAGGCATGAAGTTCTGAAGTTTCTCTCATCCATCCCACGTGGCTGCTCACAGCTCCTTTATTCATCATGAAGGACAACTGGACCAGGATCAGTGAAGGAGTGTTGGATTCACTGCTGGTCTGTTTGTGAACAATGGTCATGAGTACCATTCACAAACAGTTGGAGAATGGCTGCAGTAACAGCATTGTAAGATGGTGAAAGATGTACCCTTAGGTTCTGTCCTCGATTTAGAGATGGTGAGGTCTTCCTCACAGCCCATTGTTCATTCAGTGAGCTTGTTTCAGTTATTATGCAAATATACGGTTTATAATGTTGGGGAAACCCGCAGTCACCTGAGACACTTATGTTACACTTCAATGAGATACTTTTTACCCCCCCCAAAAAAGGCAGAGGTACAGGGAGTGCAGAATTATTAGGCAAATGAGTATTTTGTCCACATCATCCTCTTCATGCATGTTGTCTTACTCCAAGCTGTATAGGCTCGAAAGCCTACTACCAATTAAGCATATTAGGTGATGTGCAACTCTGTAATGAGAAGGGGTGTGGTCTAATGACATCAACACCCTATATCAGGTGTGCATAATTATTAGGCAACGTCCTTTCCTTTGGCAAAATGGGTCAAAAGAAGGACTTGACAGGCTCAGAAAAGTCAAAAATAGTGAGATATCTTGCAGAGGGATGCAGCAGTCTCAAAATTGCAAAGCTTCTGAAGCGTGATCATCGAACAATCAAGCGTTTCATTCAAAATAGTCAACAGGGTCGCAAGAAGCGTGTGGAAAAACCAAGGCGCAAAATAACTGCCCATGAACTGAGAAAAGTCAAGCGTGCAGCTGCCAAGATGCCACTTGCCACCAGTTTGGCCATATTTCAGAGCTGCAACATCACTGGAGTGCCCAAAAGCACAAGGTGTGCAATACTCAGAGACATGGCCAAGGTAAGAAAGGCTGAAAGACGACCACCACTGAACAAGACACACAGGCTGAAACGTCAAGACTGGGCCAAGGAATATCTCAAGACTGGTTTTTCTAAGGTTTTATGGACTGATGAAATGAGAGTGAGTCTTGATGGGCCAGATGGATGGGCCCGTGGCTGGATTGGTAAAGGGCAGAGAGCTCCAGTCCGACTCAGACGGCAGCAAGGTGGAGGTGGAGTACTGGTTCGGGCTGGTAACATCAAAGATGAGCTTGTGGGGCCTTTTCGGGGTGAGGATGGAGTCGAGCTCAACTCCCAGTCCTACTGCCAGTTTCTGGAAGACACCATCTTCAAGCAGTGGTACAGGAAGAAGTCTGCATCCTTCAAGAAAAACATGATTTTCATGCAGGACAATGCTCCATCACACGCGTCCAAGTACTCCACAGCGTGGCTGGCAAGAAAGGGTATAAAAGATGAAAAACTAATGACATGGCCTCCTTGTTCACCTGATCTGAACCCCATTGAGAACCTGTGGTCCATCATCAAATGTGAGATTTACAAGGAGGGAAAACAGTACACCTCTCTGAACAGTGTCTGGGAGGCTGTGATTGCTGCTGCACGCAATGTTGATGGTGAACAGATCAAAACACTGACAGAATCCATGGATGGCAGGCTTTTGAGTGTCCTTGCAAAGAAAGGTGGCTATATTGGTCGCTGATTTGTTTTTGAATGTCAGAAATGTAGATTTGTGAATGTGGAGATGTTATATTGGTTTCACTGGTAAAAATAAATAATTGAAATGGGTATATATTTGTTTTGTGTTAAGTTGCCTAATAATTATGCACAGTAATAGTCACCTGCACACACAGATATCCCCCTAAAATAGCTCAAACTAAAAACAAACTAAAAACTACTTCCAAAAACATTCAGCTTTGATATTAATGAGTTTTTTGGGTTCATTGAGAACATGGTTGTTGTTCAATAATAAAATTATTCCTCAAAAATACAACTTGCCTAATAATTCTGCACTCCCTGTATTGTTGTCATTCCGCCAGGTGGCCATGTAGTGTAGACATCCAGGTCAAAGGTCAACTTTCCTTAAACTCCCCTAGTGTGCAATAGAAATCCTATCTATTAGGATGTTTTGTTGGGCATTGTGCCTTTGAAGAGTGAAGAGTGTAGACACACAGGATTTTATTTGATCAATGTGACTTGAAGCTGTCAGACCAACTTTATTTACTTTATGGGGTAGTGCAGATGTGTGACTTAAATGTTTTTTATTTATCACCTCGAGGCAGTATGAAGATTTGGGTGGCTGGTAACAAGTCACCGAGGAATCCAGAAGACTCAGTCTAATAGCTTGAATGATCCATCATGCTGGGATTAACTATATTTTTTTTCTAGTTTTCGTCCATCTGTTTAAAGTTTCTGTGCACTGTAATAACCTCTATTTGGAGCAGCTTCGTGCTGTCTTATTGTCCTTAAACGGCTCTTCTGACTTCACTCTCTCTTTGAAGGAAGTCATTTTTTTTCATATGAAGCCGAAAGTACACTAAATGCAAGAAAAATGCTGCAAACTTGCATAAAGTGATTAAGAGTGTAGCAGGAGACTCAAAGTCTGTCACCACTAAATGGGTGATGCAGATTAGGCTGCATTGAAAGTAGCCCCTGTAATCTTATGACACGATAGTCGTACGTCAGCGCAGACATAAACATTTTTAAACCCAGTAAAATTTCATTAAACTGTTTGTGTTGTCTCAAAATCCTGCAATGTTTTAAGGTCATACTGAGCTTTATCTTGTATTACCTCGAGGGAGGCTTTTACGCATATCAGTTTCTGCATATTTGTACAGTTCAAGTTGTCTAACATTCTTCAAACCGGTCGATCAGGAAGCTGCTGTACAAGGAGACAAAAAAACATCATTGTTTGCCTGGTGATGGATTCATTACATTTGATCTATATTATATACTCTACGATACAGGTCAAGTTTGAAAGTGTTTTTTGTGACTAACTTCACACTCTGTTCTTTAACCAGTGCTGCACTTTTAACCCCGTGATTACCTGTGTGTGTGTGTCAGGATGGCGACGAGACCTTCAACAGAGCCAAGCTGCTGAACATTGGCTACGCGGAGGCCTTGAAGGAGTACGATTACAACTGCTTCGTCTTCAGCGATGTCGACCTCATCCCCATGGACGACCGCAACACCTACAAGTGCTTCAGCCAGCCTCGGCACCTGTCTGTGTCCATGGACAAGTTCGGCTTCAGGTGAGACGCCACAGGAAATAAAGGGATGAGAAACTTAAACGACAGTTACGCTACGGAAAACTGAATGGAGGTGCAAGACAAGCAGATTTATTGTGACCATCTCCAATGAACTTGGGATCTCGTTGATTTGAAGTGATTACTTCAAAGTCGGGGACCAGGTCTGCAATAACTTGCAGTCTACTGTTGTCTTCAAAGCAACTTTAGTGCATCGAGATGGGACGGAGTTAGTCTGCTATTAGTGATAAAAACTGTGATTGGAAATCATTTGCTGTCTACATTCACAGAAATTCATATGTACTTCTTACAGTCAAAGTCCAGTCAGAACCTCGTAGATTTAGAACAGAAGTTCCTCCATTTTACACGTGTACTTACAGACAGACAGTAATGGTTTATCAATTTCTTGTAACCTGACCCTGTTATTGAGGATCTCTTTGTCATGCTTTGAGCTGATGGTGTCAAACTCTGTTCTGTTGAGGTCAGCTGAGAGAGGCACAGTATGTGCCGTATACCTGTCAGATACATGTTTTGGGAGGAGACTTTTAAAGGAGTCGTGTTTATCTCAGCTATGTAACCCAAGGTCGAACACAAGGTCAGGCAGAATTATCTCATGATTAGTTCATAACAATACCCTGGAACTGTAAAAAATGACCCCTGCTTGCATGCATTTAGAAGTTTTTGAGGAAAAACATCCTCTTCCTTTTTCTTGCTGGATCCTCCAGCCTGTCTGACTGCATTGCAACACAGGAGAGGCTGTGCAGCTGCTGACTGTAATGCTGTGTTTGAGGCTGGGATAATTATATAACACAAAAGTGATTGAACTCATTAGTCACAGTTTTGGAGTAAAAGAGACTTGCTGCTGGAGATAAATTTAAAAAAAAAGCCTCCTTGAAGCATTCCTAGCTGAGAAATGAGGGTCTTTTTTTTTTTCCTTTCTAAAAATCCTTGTCTTTGGTCTCGCTGTGAGATGTGAAACGAAAGTGCCATTTTTGGCATCGGATCATCCCGCAGAGCTGACGTGTCAGTACTCAGGTCTGGATGTGCTCAGCACTGAATCTGTATTGTGGGCCGGGTTAATCGTGCAGACAGTGTGTAGTTCTAGTGAAGAGAACAGACAGACTTTGAAACCACTGAGAAAGAGGTGGGTACTGAAAGAAAACCTCCCTTCCTGTTTCCTGTCACCGCTGTCCCTGAGCAGCAGCATTTCCTGTCAGGAAGCCCAAAGAAGCTGATGTGTGTCATTTCACCTCCTGCTGTTGTTCTGTGAAAAACAGGCTGAGCATGGAAGGAAAAAATGTCCACTGTCACTCAGATCACGACACGAAGTGTTTACACAAAACTGCTTTGTACAAATACAGGATGGTAACTGGTTATGAGAACAAGTGAAAGCTGCTTCCTCTATGCTCTGCAGGCTGCAGCTGAGTGAGGCCTTATCATGTCCAGCTTTGTTTTTCTTCTTGACTTTATTAGAGTCACTTTGCACGATTCACAGTTTAGAATAATAATAATTTACCTTATATTAGGCCTTGGTGCAGTCCCTCAGTTCATGCTTTGTCTGAAATGAGCCATTTTAGCTCCTCTGCCTTTAATATCCAAGATCGATCATGTCGGTCAGCTTTAATGACCTGTTTGTCCTCTGCAGGTTACCGTACAATCAGTATTTTGGAGGCGTCTCCTCGTTGAGTAAAGAGCAATACTTGAAGATCAACGGCTTTCCCAACAACTATTGGGGCTGGGGAGGAGAGGACGATGACATCTACAACAGGTACATTTTCTGCTTTACATGCTGCAGCGGACTCGCTCGTGTCATTACAAACGCATCACATTAGGGCTGCTCAATTAATCGAATTTTAATCACGATTACGATCTGGGCTTTCAACAATCATTAAAAATGACTGAGCCGATTATTAGCCCCTCCCTCATTTATCCGCGACACCTTAAAGGCCGGTCCGTGAAAATATTGTCGGGCATAAACAGTCCGTGGCGCAAAAAAGGTTGGAGACCGCTGATTAAGAGGACCCGAGGGAAGCTCGGAAAGCTAAGCAGAAGTTATTTGGAGAGTGACTGCCGTTGGTTGAAAAGAGAGTTTAAAAAAAAAAAAAAACTTCAGTGGTGTTGCACACTATTTTATATTATTTTTTAAAGTCATTATTCAATACATTGTTATTGTTAACCCTTTAAAGCCGGTCAGAGCTGCACGCTCCGTTTTGTGTAACTATTTTTAAATCCCTGTAGAACCTGAACTGTGTAAGCTAGCGCAATAATTTGTTTTGCATATGAAACTTACATCTTATGCCATCAGCTTGTCCTCGGTCACGGTTTCCTTCCACATAAAGCTTTGCAAAAATTGCATAAAAAGCGCTTGCAGGAACAAAAACATAATATTCCAGAAACACGCTTTGCCGATCCGATCAGCTGTTCGTAACACTTCCCACATTGAAACAGACGTCACCGCTAACTATCGCATGTCCGCCATTTCCTGCCCGAAACCGGAAGTGACGTCATTTTCGCGGAAAATGTAGTTGTTTTTTTTAACTTGTAGGCCTTAAAAGCCTATACTGGTCATGTTTGACTTTTCTGAATAGTTGCTGGGATGCTTAGAACTCGAATTGCACTGCTGGAAATAGTTTATTTTGATGCACGTGCTGTTTTCTTTGCAAATTTGCATCATAGGATTGTTTTTGTTTTTCCTGCAGTATATAAAAATTGCTGTATCTCCAAAATAAAACTATGAAGACACTCAAAATAAATTTCCTGTTGTTGTAAACTATTTTTTCCAACTTTTTTGTATTTAAAGTTTTGAGGGATAAGCCTCTTAAATTTCTCCAAGTAGAAATATATGTAAAAAAACAAAACAAAAACGATTTTCAATTTTTTTTGTAGTTTATTGCACTTTTTTGCAATTAATGTAGTTACTATGGACTTAATGCATACATATTATTAAAATATGGGCTATAACAGTTGTATAGCAACTTGAAATGCTCCCACAAATGGCACTACAACATGTAAAAAAATAATATAAGCTCTGGTGGACTTGGTTCTATGGTAGGTCGTTAGGGTTAAATAAATATCGTCAAATAATCGAGATCTCAATTTCAGTGAAAATAATCGTGATTATCATTTTTGCCATAATCGAGCCGCCCTACATCACATACCGTCTTTATACACATGTCACATGATCCACAGTCTACAGGTCAACCACAGCTCCAGTGTCAGTTTTTATGTGTCTGAGGCTTTTATTTGATTTGAATTGACAGCAAATATGTGTTGTTATCCACTCATCAGCTAATGAATCATCATAAAAATGAATAAATATGTGCATGAAAATTACCCACGTTTGAAAAGAACATTTTTATATGGGGCAAAAAGGAAATATGTAACATTTACAAACACTTGGAAAAGATTATATTATAAAATATATTATAAAATTATGAAGAAAAAAAAAATGCATGCCTGGACAATAATAACATTTTTTTTTTAATTACCAAAAAATAATTCAATGCTACAAATTAATTATTACCATCTTTATTATATTTAAAAAATATAAATCAAAGAAAGACAGTTTAAATATATTCTTTTAAAAAAACTGTTGTGTTTTCAGGGTGGCATCTAAAGGAATGTCCATCTCCAGAGCCACCGGTGAAATCGGGAAGTGCCGCATGATCCGACACAACAGAGACAAGATGAATGATCCAAACCCACAGAGGTGCAGACCCAAATCATCTTCACACAACTCTGCTTGTTATACCAGACACACACAACACACACTGTCGTTTATTCTGCATGATGACAGGGAGTCACGCTGGAGTACACCCACTCCTGAACTGTTTTCACTTCATATAAAACTTGTCACATGAGATTTAATTTCATTAATTTCATTTCCAATGTTATTCCTCACTGTTGCATACTTTGGAAATATAACATTGACTTTCACTGCTATGCCGATGATCCGCTGCAGTGTATTTCTTCCAAACCCAGTTTCTCCCTTCCACCCATCTCTCTTTGATTGCTTTAAGAAGATTAACCAAAGTTCTCTGATTTTCTCAAACTCAGTGGTAATAAAATAGAAGCTCCACCTGTCAGCACAGATTCCACTTCAACTAAATCCTACAGGTTTTCCATTAATATTGATGACAACTCCATCCTTCTCTCCACTCAGGTTAAGAGTCTGGGTGTCATCCTCGACAGTACTTTATTAATCTTCCACTTAAGCAACATCAGTCATCTCTATCCCATCATCATCCTCCATGCTGCTGCCACGATTAGTCGACTAGTCACGATTACGTCGACTATCAAAATCGTTGATGACTAATTTAATAGTCGGCGCATCGTTTGAAGCTTTGTAAGATCCCAAAAGACACAGGAATAAGTAGTAGGATTTAAGAGTGTAATAACGGACTGAAACAGAAGATGGCAGCACTGCATGTACAAGGATGCCAGCTGCCGTTAAAACCCAAAGAAGAAGAAGCAGCGTCCGGTATCGTAGCTGTGTCCAAATTCAGGAACTGCATCCTCCTGTGACCGCATTTGTAGGCCGATTACGTTACAGTGACACGACGAAGACTGTCCAAATTCGAAGACTCCCGACAAATGCGGCTGACAAATGCGCCCTTAATTTCCCCAGATTTGAAGGATGGGTCGGGTGTATACTTCGTGGCCAAACCTATCCCAGAATTCATAGCGCGGCCCTGCTCAGTTTCCAACAATGGCGGCAGCTAGTTAGTTTTGATATTTGATATTTTAATTATTCTTTCTGGGTCACAAAATAAACATTTAACATATTTTCAGGCGAGAATGTAGCTGTGTAAACTTCAAATATCTGCTCAGTTTATCAAGACACCACATATAGGGCTGGGTATCGTCACTGATTTCTAGAATCGATTCAATTCCGATTCACAAGGTCCCGAATCGATTCGATTTGATTCGATTTAAATCTGGGAAATTTTGACAGTCAGAAATATTATAATTCAGATCAGTACATTTACATATTTTTGTATCAATAAAAAGGAAGCTGACACACGCAAGACTTTATCACAGGTGTGAGCATCACAGCAGAGGCCTTTGTGTCAAAGTAGCTGAAGATAAAACACAGAAAAACATGAAGGTGATTTTCCTGGCCTGGGATTTTATAAAAATATTCTGCAGTACATCAAAAACGAAAGAAAACCATTAATCAACATATGAACATTACCTCTGACGTTACAGCGGTTTTATTAGAGACACGGTTAAGCGTTTTGCATTTTGAATAATTTTAAAAAGTTTAAATTTGTTCAGTATTGAACAGCAGAAATTAGGTTTTCTTTTCGGAAGAATATAAAAGGGAAAAAACAGCGGCTGACAGCCTGTAAACAACAGTAGACTTTGCGTAACAAGCAAGCGAATAATGAAGAAAGGGAAACTGTTCTTGAAGTACAGAGAGAGAGAGAGCTGTGCATCGCGGTGGAAGCAAAACAGTAAAAGTCAGAGTGAATTCATGACGATGTTTATGTGAAGCGTTTGGATCTTCTTTTGCTGCTGGTTCGGTCAATATTGTTTGGAGAGAGATCAAACTAACAGCTTTAGAATCGGCTCATTAAGGGCGTGAACACAAAGCGCGGAGCCGCCGACAGATCAGAATCAGCGAGCTGTCGGCTTTCAGCCCCGACTGTGAGAAAGGCAACATCTGATTCTGATCCGCGGGTCGCGCTGTGTGTTTAAGTCTATGTGCAGAATCCGTGTTCCTGCTCTCATTTACTGTCTTAACTGTTTGGTGGTTCTTGAAATTTTGTGAGATGTCACCAGAGATTCTGGCATTTTGGGCAAAATAAATTTATATTAAAAAAATCGATTCAGGATTTTAATGAATCGATTTTACGTTATCCAAGCCAGAATCGATTTTAATCAATGAATCTATTATAAAAACCCACCCCTAACCACATATTTTCAAAAGCGCTCCGACGTTTTCGGAGACGTCTGTTACCCACTAGCTCGATAGCTAGCCGGGGTTCAAGGCTCACTAGAGCTCGTGAAAACATCGAACTCTTGGTAAATCGTTTTCAGACCCACCGCCGTCTTTCGCTACTCAGGTTAAACATGATATATGAGTCACTTAGATAACTTAAAATGTTATTGTTTGGTTTTTTTTAGTATTTTATTTGTTCCTGAGTAAATCGGTTTGGCTGAGATTAAAGTTATAGTTTTTACACAGCTGAATAAACATCAAGCAGACAACTGATTATCAGAAGTGTGAGATGCTCGAGAATATTCTCCGGTGTCCTGTTATATTTTAGATAGCAAGGAGCAGACGGCTGCGTTTATTAAACTCCACCAAGACAATCTGCTAATTTCATTAAAATTGAATAAACTATCATCTTGTCTTTATTTTTAGTTAGCACATACCTTAAACACTCAAAGCTGTAAGCTAATGATAGTTATATAAGAGCAGATCCATGCTGGTGCAGTAAGCTGTACGTTTTACGTCCAATGGATGCATGATCTGATTAGTCGACTCATGGCAAAAATAATCGGTGACTAGTCGACTATCAAAATAATCGTTTGTGGCAGCCCTACCCTCAATGCTGCTGTCATCCTTGTCCATGGCTTTGTCACTTTTTGGATGAATTATTGTAATTCTCTTCTCTTTGGTCTCCCTAACAAGTCCCTTGATGAACTCCAGAATTCTGCAGCCTTGATCGTAACTCGCCCACACCCTCAGAGAGCACATCACCTCTGTGTTTCAGCCACCTCACTGGCTGCCTGTAGTGTCTAGAATCACTTTTAAAATATTGCTTTTCACTTTCAAATCTCTCCATAACCTGGCTCCTCCCTGCTTGTGTTGCTAGTCCCTTCCGCTCCCTTATGTCTTCTTCTGATACTCACCTTATTGTTCCCCGCACCCATCTCACCACTTTTGGGAACAGAGCTTTGAGCTGCTCTGTTCCCCAGCTCGGAAATTCACTTCCACCTGATATTAGAAACACAGGCTCTTTTCCCTTATTCAATTCAAAACTAAAAATGCATCTTCAAACTGGCTCACTCTCTTTAAACATCGACTCCAATTATTGTCTAATGGTGTTTTGTTTTTTTGTTTTTTTAAATCCTTTTTACTCTTTGTCTTCTATGCTTTGAACACTGACCTTGGGTTTTAGTAAGGCGCCCACAAAAAATGTGTTATTATTGTTATCAGTACTGTTAGGTCTACACTTATAGACCTCGCTGACTCAGAGACTTATTCCCGTGAACAAAGCAAGACGAACAGAGATCGATCGGTTTTAACTTGCGCATGGGGAGCCCAGTTGGAATCTTAGAGCTGTGAGTTCTGCACCCAACCTCAGAGGCCTCCAACTCTGGCCCCCTCCTGCAGAACATATGTCGTGTGTGTCCGCAACAGTGAACGTGTGATGTGTGTGTGTGTGAGCATGTGATGTGATCAGTGAAAAGTGAATGTATGTCTGTGTAGAAAACAGAGGTGAGCATTCATGCTAAAGACCTAATCATCTTGCACACTGACAACCATAATGATCCACAATTGTCTAACAAGTACCATTACTCATCAATATTTATACTGCTAATTAAAATGATGGCTAAATGTGGTTTTAAGAGTGAGGCTGTTGGTTCTGAAGGGTCTGGATGCTGTTTTTGGTTCCAGGTTTAACCGGATTGCTCACACTCGAGAGACCATGTACAAAGACGGCATAAACTCTCTGAATTACCAGGTGGTGAGCATCCAGAAGCTTGACCTTTTCACTATGATCACCGTGGATGTGGGAAAGCCATGAAGGATCTGTGGCACTGGGACCAGGCTGAAATTCACACCGTGCCTCTGACACTTGAAGCTTTAAGTTCTGGTTCTGCTCCAGAACTACTGGACTGTTTCCATGATTTTTCTTTTTTTTGTTTTTTGGGTTTTTGCACAAACAGACTCATGGTTTGTGGAGTTTTTTCGGGGCCTTAAGGACTCATTTCTGATTGGTCAGCTGGAACCAATCAGCTCCCACCATCTGTGCGTCAGACGCTGCTGCTGGGATATTTCCTAAACAAGACTTTTGTTTTGAAAATCAGACAATCAGAGCGGCCCTCAGGGTCATGTGGTCTGGGCTTTACTGCTGGAGGATTAGGGGTTATTGAGTGTGTCTGTTTTACCTTTTTTAAAAATCAGGTTTTCAATCAGTGATCAATGTTTCTTTTCTTTTTACAGCCAAAGTTTAATCCAAAATGAAACAAGAGTCTGTTCCTCAATAGATTCTATTACTAATTAATCAGCACTGATTGATTATCTGCTCGTTTTGATTCCAACAAAACAGGAAAAAAAAGAAAAATGATAGATTATCGGTGATGGTTGGTTTCTCTGTTGACTGATTAGCTGTACTTCATTTTGATTGATTGATTGTATCTCTAAGTGTCCTTATTGGTACCAAAGACTTTACTGATCCTGTGGATGAGGTCAACTGACTGCTGGACAAGTTCGTTTGATTATTGATGACACATATTGATTCAGTGTGTGTTATCTGTCCTGCATGTTCATTTGTGTCTGCAGACCAGTCTCCTCCTCACTCTGTGAACAAATCACCTGTAAATGTGCCTTAGTGGTGGGACTGGTGGAGAAGCCAGTGTATGAATGTGTGGGTTCTTTTTGTTTTGTTTTTTTCCCCTTTTAATATGCCATGTGTATGTTCTTCTTTGTGTCTTGTTTCACTCGGTGTTTGTGGTGTTGTCTCTGTGGGTCATGCTGTGCTGTAGATAATCATTTCCAGGGTGGAGGTCAGCCTGACCCACAGAGATGAAACGTGAATGGGAACACAGCAGGCTAGAAAAAAAGAAAAGGTAATGATCCTTTTAAAAGCACTAAATTCAGATTCATAAAACCAGTTAAATTAATAAATACCTGAAATCAGATTTCTGTCCTGCTGCAGTGATTTTGGCTATAATATGTTTCTGTATGTGGACATTAAAGATGATGTGTTGGGCTTTTCATTGTTTCCTCTATTTGGATTCCTTTCCTGTAATGCAAACAGCATTTCACAATTTAAAAAAAAATTAAGTAAATAAAGAATTATTTGGTTTCCCTGCACCATTAATATGCTTTGATGCTTCTTAGAAGATTATAAAAGCTTTTGCTACTGAAAAACAGGTTTTTTAGTTAAATGTTATTCACAGAAGCCCCGCCCAACTGCTCTTTCTGACTCGGAAAGCTTATTTAACGTTTGAATCTGTTTTGCCTGAAAAAGAAAGACACTATAGTCCTGTCTTCCTGTCTTCACCCCCCAACTTGTTGCTGCAGATGGCTACCCCTGCCAGTGCCTGATTCTGCAGGAGGTTGTCTGACATTGGGGTTTTCGTAAGCTGTAAGCCATAATCATCAACATTATAAAAAAAATAAAGGCTTGAAATATCTTTCTTCATATGTAATGAGTCTATATCATATATTAGTTTGACTTTTTAAGTTAAATTACTGAAATAAAATAACTTTTGCAAATCTTCAAATTTTTCAAGTTTCAGGAAATTCTATCCAAATTCAATAAAAGCTGTGCCTCCGAAGCATAACAGAAAAGGAACTTTGCTTTGATTAAAAAACATTTTACGCCAGTAAATGAGGGAAAGTGATACAGTCCTAAAAGCAAATATTTAAAATCACAGCTTAAAACTGACCACTGCATGTACAGAATCATTAGAAACAAAGTTACAGGGCAACTTAACAAATTTCTTCCTCGAGATCAGAACACAACAGAGAAATACTAAATTACTGTGGAAAAGTATTAATCAGAGAGCACCTGAAAAATATATCCATACAACTTCAAGTAAACTGGGCCATACAAAATGAGTCTCGTTTTTGTAAACAGTTTTAATGACTATTTTATTAATGTTTGTTATTAATATTTTATTAATAAAGTTTGCAGAAATACAATCTGCTTTATTTTAATTGGTAAAACTACTTTAACTCCCAATTACAAAGATGATGATGATAAAGTACGTAAAAATATCTAAACTATAGCCAAACTCATGAGCAAAGTGCACCTGGGGGCTTGATACTTTCCCCCTAAAGAATTATAAGGAGTTTTTAACTACTTCTGTTAGTCATTTTATTAATTAGTCATTGGAGGAAGGTATATTCCCATGCCATTAAAAACCTCTACTGTAACTCTATCAATATACCACCAGCCTCTTCAAAAATGATTGAAAAGGTTGTGTCTAAAGAACTGATGGCCTATCTAACTGGAGAAAATCTACTACACCCCATACAGTTTGGTTTTCGAGCTTACTGCTCCACATCTAACTCCATCTGTCTATCAATGCCAACAAACTGGATTCAGTCCTGACTCCTGCTTATCGTACTGCTTTCAGTGTTTCAGGATAAAACTGAAAATATAACTGAGAGCCTGTATGGGAGTACCACAAGGCTCAATCTTAGGACCATTGCTGTTCACTATAAACAATTTAGTAAATATGATTTTCCATCTGTGTGATGGTGTTAAAACCTTGATGTATGCTGATGACCCAGTGCTATATTTACACGTTAAAGACCTTGAACAAATTGCTGCCAAATTAACATTCAGTATTCAAAAAGTGCCAAAATCATTCATATTTTATTCTGAATAAACAGAAATCAGTGACTGTTCTTTCAGAATGAACACAACGTATTCACCCAAGTATCTACACTGATGGAAAACAGTTAAAAAAATGCTGTTCAGTTTAAATATTCAGAGGTTACCTTAGATTCCACTCTTATATTTTAAAAAACATTTCAAAAAGATGTGTCATATGCTTAAATACAGCATAGCTACTTTAATTCATTAGGAACTAACTGACAGTTGCTGCATCGAAGACATAATTGAATGCAATGATTCTTTCTTAATTTCATTACTGCATTTCATGCTGGTCACAGGACTGGATTAAAATCCATCAGATCATTTCACAAATGAGTTCTTCAAGTTCTGGATACTATTATAGTGAGATAATTACTGAAAATAACATGTAACATTTTGATAATCTAATATTGTATTGTTTATACATAATGCTGCTCTGACACCTTTGATGGAGAATGAAGTTTCACCAAGTCATGTAGTATAAAGAAGAGCTTTATGACTTGACCAAAGAGTTTCAGCTTGTCCCCTTCATCAGGGTCATCAAGAACAGTATTGCAGACAGCATTTTAAATAAATTAAGTGTCTGAGTAGAGAAAAAAATCTAATAGGAAACATTTAAAACAACCGATTGTATGACCTCAGTGTATTTCTACACCAACAGAGCACCAGCATGGATGGGCTCAGCATGTGGTCATGTGACATAAGACCAAATAAGGAGTGACTGATGTCCAGAGATGGGCAGTAACGCGTTACTTGTTACTGTAATATAATTACTTTTTCAAGTAACGAGTAAAGTAAGGGTTTACTATTGTAAAAACGGTAATTAGATTACTGTTACTTTCCTGTAGGAACGCTGCAACAGTGGATCATATATCGAGTGCGGGAGAGAGTATGAGCATGCAGTGTTTAAAGCGTGGAAGTACTGACCTTACTTTGAGTTTGATTCCATAAAAAGTGACAAAAACATTAGCGTGGGAAGAAAACTTCTTTTTACAGCGAAAAAAACCCTAAACAAGCTCCTAGTGCGCAACGACGTAATGGGAAATTCACAGAGAAACTCGCAGATTCTTCCACTGACCACTGCGGCACACCTGCACCAGGGCACGCCTCCGCCCACCCCACTCCTGCTTTACAGGTGAAAATAGAGCAACAGGACCGCTAGTCTTTGATTTTATTTATTTTCTGCTGTGTTTTACTTGCATCTATTTGAAAGACTGAGTGTAAACACAACAAATATTTTATTTTATGTGCTGGAATGTGCAGAAAATAGGTTTAGATATTAAACTAATTTCTTCAAGTCAGAGAATGGTGCATATAATTTAATTTTTGCTTGATGCATAAAGTTAAAAGATTAAAACTGATAAAACAAGTTTAAAAAAAAGAGACTTTTCCATTTGATTACATTTTGTATGATGGATTATGCAGAAAAAGTAGAATTGGGCTGAAAGATCTATCGCTTTATCACCTATTCAGGTTGTAAATCGTGTTTTTAAAAAGTAACTAAGTAATTCATTACTTTTGAAAATAAGTAATCAGTAAAGTAACGGGATTACTTTTTTGGGGAAGTAATCAGTAATTAGTTTTGATTACTTTTTTCAAGTAACTTGACCAACACTGCTGATGTCACATCTAAGTGTGAGATTTGTCCAGCACTGCTCTGAGTAAATAAACGGAGCTAATGGTAGGACTGTAATATACCTTTCCAGATGACACTGGGAGTGTCAGCGGGAAGTTTAAGGTGGTTTTCAAACAAGATTTATAACCAAACACCTTTATTATCAGCGTGTTGATCAGAGTGAGTTTACTGAATGTAGTCATAAGAGAAAGTTTGAGAGAGTTTGAGGTATTTTCAGACCTGGAGGTTTGATGATTGCTAAAGTCTCCATGAAACAAATTGAAGTCACAGCCCATTGTTCATTTAGTGGGCTAGTTTCAGTCATTGTGCAAATTTACTGTTTATAAGGCTGAAGAAACCTGCAGTCAGCTGAGACTGAAGAAGTCACTTGGATGAGTGACAAAACGATTCTCCCACTGAAAAAGCTAAGTCCAGATGAACAGAATCAACCTTTTGGGATCTTGATGAAACAGCACACCCCTGCTGAAGGACCAGAGTCCCTGCAGCTCTTCGCTGTTTCAGGACTCCGAAGTTCTGCTGTCTCTACAAAAAATAAAATATAAATAACTAAAACTTAAGAAATATGAAAAATAACAAAATCACAGTTAAGGACTTTTAAATACTGAATGCAATACAAATTTCTTCAAATTTGTATTCTATTAAGGAGGTCAAGGGCAAATGTGGCACCATATATTGACCTCTTACTCTTACTCTTAAACTCAACCCTGAGATTTCTGCTATATCTTCTCGCAAGTTCCCAAAATGCTGTCCTGTTCAGTCACATATTTGACTTTCCAAGTAGGTACAAAGGTTTTGCATACAGTTGCAGTGATCTGGAACGTTCCACTCAATGCATGTTTTACGCTCTCCTCAGTTGCATCTTCATGTCTGCAGCCTTACTATCATGAGAAATATCTCCTGTCTGAAGAATCAGGTGTCAATTTGTGCTCCCTGATGATGTTTCATTACAATTGACAAAACCAAATAAAGGTATCAATCACCATATAACAGACTACCTATAAGCATTTAATAGTTTCTCATTTTCTGTGAAGAAGCAGTGTCATTGTGGTGCTACGAGTGCTGATCATCAGCCTGAAACCGACCGGCTTCCTCAAATTTGACCCTGGCTCACTGTCATTAACAACTGTTTAAAACCAGTCCTCAAGCTGCTCTGCTCACCTTTGTTTTGGAATAAAGTTGTTTTCCTATAACTTCGATACCCTAATGTGGCTTCTTGGGGAAAGAACAAGAGTCAAGGTGTTTGCCAGTCTGAGTTTGGTTTGAATTAAACGAATGTCTCATGCCGCTGGGGCTCTGGGATGCAGAAAAGTTTCTAGTTTGGCAACTAATCTTCAGATAAGAGATAAACCTGACTCATTCAAAGAACATGAAAAAGGCTTGGAACATAATCTGAAATCTTACTGAAACAAACCCGAGATTTTAAAAGTGACAAGTTGTTGACAAACTGAGGTGACAGGTGCACATTTAATCTGTTCTTTCCCCAAACAGAAGATACAAAACAAGCCTGATATAAGGGAAGCGACCTCCATACACCCACATGTGAAACCAGACTAAGTGTGGAGGCCTGAATTTCCTAAATGAAAAAACTGGAGAATCATTTTTAGAAAGTGATGAATGTTTGAGACCATCACTGCACTGTGTTAAGCCCTCATCAGACATGTGTCAGAGATAGGGTTGCCAACCGTCCCTTAAAAAACGGAATCGTCCCGTATTTCGAAACAAAAGTACTCGTCCCGTATTGAGCTAATAAGGGACGCACTTTGTCCCGTAATACAGTGAGAATCAAAAGTAGTCTATAACTTTTAATGGAATTAACGCTTTGTTTGAAAACATAATTCCCAGCCCCTCTCCTGCTTTGTGACCAATGAGCTGACAGCACACTTACGAGTATGACAATTCAGATTACCGCTCATCTCATTGGTCAAGGAAAGGTCGCTTACGGAGAAAATACCGGAAGACAACAGATGACCACAACAGGGAAACAAACGCCGACACTGCGGTGCAAGTCTCGGACGACAGTACACCTAAAGCTGGGCAAACACTGTGCGATTTTTTCAGTCACGTTATTCAGCTCCTGCTCAAACTGCACGATTGACTCGCAGGGGTTAGAAGTTGGTAGGTCACGATGCAGGTCTTACACTATACCGCCCGATGCTCTGATGCGACCTGAGTGCTCACACTGTGCCTCCATAACACGAAGGTTATAACAGAAAATCTGTCGCGCTCTCCGTCTTTCACTCACTCACACAGACACGCACACCACCACCATCAACTTTGCTAAATTGCTAATGAAAAACATTGATCGGGCAGCTGTGACTGAGCAGCAATGTAAATCCAACTATTTTCACGGTTGTGTGCCTCCATTGCTTGTGTCCAGATCACACGCTGCACAGCCGTGCTGCTCCATCTTTTACACCAACGTTTACGTGTTTGCGCGCGAGCAGTGTGAGCGGCTGTGGTGAGACCCTCACGAGCGATTGATGATCGGGAGCTGGTCGTGAGGTGTTAATCACTTCTCGTTACCCCACGTATACTACACGATGCACGATGAAGGCCAAAATCGGTCCGATCACTCAAAAATCGGCTCAAAATGGGCCTAAAACCGCACAGTGTGAGCCCAGCATTAGAGCAGCAATGTTTGTTCAGAGAAAGGGAAAAATGGGAAAAGGAAAACACCTGGCTGGAAAAAGTTAATATGGGCATGTGCAGTGAATATCAGCGCTATGTGGCCAGAAGTGTGATAATATAATTTACTTTGTGTAATAAACAACTGTAAGGATAGATGATTACAACAAATAGATGACTAATACATAAAAGTAATACATAGATGAATAATGATGATGAGTTAAGATGCGTAATCATGGGAACAAGCGGGTTTACAAACAGGAGCAGCTGATTAGCATTAAGCCAATTGTACTAAATGCACTAAATGTGCACTGTTACAAGAATGTTTTTCTTTCTATTGTTTTCTATTATTTTAAGTTAAGCAGGACAGAGTGCTTTTAAAGAAAGATTTACTTATATTCTCAAAAGTTAAGCATGACAGGCTTCTGTTTAAGAAGGAGACCTGTTTTATTGTGTTAATGTTGTCATTTTGAGCTAAAAAATAAATGGCTAAATGATCATTTGTTTCACATGTGTTCATATCACAAAGAATACACATCTACTTAAATCAAATTCAAGTGAAATGGTTAAAAAAATAATTTCACACACAAAAAAAGAGCTAGAAAATTCACCACACTGGGAAGGGTGAAGACAACTGGGTCGCCCGGCCCTGGCCACGAGGTGTCCCTTATTTATTTTTCAGGGAGTTGGCAACCCTAGTCAGAGATAAGGGAGGATAAGGAAGTTGGCGGTTACTTCTTTATGTCATGGTCACCAACTGCCTTTGCAGGTTGTGGTTCATTATCTGATAGCACAATAGCAGAGGCATTTGGTGCATCGTTTCTCTTCTATTCAAACTTGACCAAGTGAGCTCCAGTCAGAGACGTTATCAGAGGGAGAGGTGACAGACAACAGCAGATAAAGATCTATAAGCTGCAGAACAGCATTAATATTCCTGTGAATTTATGAGATAATATTAATGCAGTAAACAAGCATGAAACTGTGTTCTTATCACTGTCTATGAAACAGTTGCTTTGGTCTTTTTTAAATATTATTTTCTTTTGTCTTTGTTTTTATGTGTTGCCGTGTTCCACTGCCCCCTGGTGGTCAACACAGATGCTGCAGGTCACCTACAGTCATTTAGAATTAAAAAAAAAAATTAAAAACAATTTTCTTTTTACTTAACACTTAAATTTAAACCTCTTTAAAAACCAGAAGTAAAAAATTAAATCCATATTTGATAAATGCACGTTATGCTTCAGTTTTTAATTTTGATCCTGATCCCATCTTTGGGTTCATTAACAGGGGGACAATTATCAACTTCAGACTATCTGAAAATCTAAAGGAATCATGAAAATACAAATTTTATCACGCAGTGTCTCCAGTTATGCTGCTGCTGTGTCTGCCATCAGGAAGCCAAGCTGTTCATGTTGGACTTGGAGCCGATTAAAAAAAAGAAAATAATCATGGCTAAAGGTTTTGACAGTGTCAGAAATGTGTGCTTCAGCTTTTTTAAATGTCTCCATCTCATAGAGAACAAAGCAATTTATACATTTTAAAGGCTTTTATTGGCAAATAAATCAAATGTATGCACAGAGTTAGTATTTACAGTGTTGACCCTTCTTTGTAACCTCTACAGATCTCCGTAATGTGCTCTAGATCCAGTCCTGCCTCATCAGCACTCCAGTTGATCACAGATTCTCAATCTCATTAATAGTGGAATTTTCTGGTCCTGGATCTGAGATATTAATATGCAGATCTCTGAGGGATCACTTTACCTTGTGATGTGGTGAAAAAGGCACAGACTGTCACCAAACTGCTCCAGGATTGTAGGAAGGAGCCGCTCTTTGGTCAATCCTCAACTTCTCTGAACATTTATAATTTTGACATTACTTTTTTTTTTTTTTAAATATTCCCCCCTCACCCTCATCTAGTTTTATTTATTTTCATCTTGAGTCTGTCATGTTTGTGGTTTTTGAGTGGGCAGGTTCTTTGACAGCTGCTTTTCAAAAACGTTCAGACTGGAGCTCCATGTGAAAACATGTAATGATCCTTTAAACACTGAACAGCTGTAGCCATGCTCAGTGTAATGTCACAGAGCCCAGGAGTGACATCACTGCAGCATTACACCTGGACTCAGGTCTGAAGTGGTCTAACAGTGTGGGCTCTGCTGGTTCAGTCGGTGTCCTGGAGTCAAGAAGTCGTCTAGAACGCCCCCTGCTGGACCTTCCTGAACAGCTGCTGTCTCTGCTGGGCCGTCATGGTTTCGGCACTCTGCAACAGGTTTGCGATGATCAGCGTCTGCTGCACGCTGGCCGATTTGACCCAAATGCGTCCGTTCATCCCGACCACAAGCTCACACGGGAAGAGGTGCTCAAGGTCTGAGCGGATGTTGCTTTGGGGTGCCAGCAGCCTGAGGGGGGGAAAGTAATGTTTAGCCTGAGTTAAAAAGACCATAGACACAAATGCTGGTGTCATGTTAGCTGCAGAGGGTGCCATGTGTCAGTTACCTTCTGACAAGACCAAGAGAGACTCTGAATAGCAGACCTCCTGTTCCAAACACTCCCATCCCATTAGCTCGTCCTGAGCTGTCAATACACACCAGCTCTGGTTCCATGTCCTTATTGGCTATGAGGAACTGAGCAAACACCAGGTCGCCCATCTGTACAGGTGACACACAAACACACAGGGAGGAGAGAGGGGGAATCATTACAGTGGCTCTCTTTAACCTAAAGGTGGATTACCTTTAGAGTTCCCTGCACACCAAACTCCAGTCTGATTTTGGATACCTGGACGTTGGGTCTGTTCCTCTTGGTCGCTCCTTCGAATGCCAGGTAGGACAGAGACGCCTGCTCACTCCCTCCGAAGTCCACCTTGAAGACATCTCCAGATTTGGCGGTGACGATCCCGATGATGCTCTCTCCTTTAGCTGGGACATACTGAGGATAAAGAGAGACATAATCAGCTCCCAGCACGCACTGGTTTACGGAGGTCTGCTTGGTGCTGTGATTAATTCGGGGTTAT
Organism: Rhamphochromis sp. 'chilingali'; assembly: GCF_963969265.1. NCBI lineage: Eukaryota > Metazoa > Chordata > Actinopteri > Cichliformes > Cichlidae > Rhamphochromis > Rhamphochromis sp. 'chilingali'. The sequence goes on along the minus strand of NC_137940.1, from coordinate 9,664,257 downwards.
ACTTGAACACTGAGAGAAACACACGTTTCACACTTCCAGGTTTCTGAGATAAATTAGCATCCAGAGAGCAGAAAACCAGCCCCTATCGATGAATTAGGTTATCAGAAACTCACACTGGCGTTATCTTACTAATATTTCTCTCACCCTTCTCTGTTGGGAATCGATCCAGAACACGTTGGGCTCCTTGTGTCGCAGCACGCCGCTCTTACATACCACTAGCCGGTCACCGCAGCGCCGCAGGCCCGGACCGCACATCACCTTCTCCGACTTCACCGGCGCCGTCAGAGAAATGTTCTCTTCGGCCTCGAAGGAGAACTCGTCCCCCGGTAACAGCACCTCCCCAACCCTTTCCTTCACGGTAGAAAACATGCTGCCGCCTATTCTTCAGCGTTAACTCCTCTAACAGGTTGTTGTTGTTTTCCACCGGAACCCCCCCCAGTATCACACGCAGGAAACATCCAACAGCGCCCTCTGTCAGTCAGGAGGTATTACAACATGCTGGCAAACATGCCAGTAATTTGTTGGTAGATTTAGAAAACAAAACAAAACAAAATAAAAACCAAAAACATGTGTGACCCAAACCATTGTTACCAGGTCTGACTGATCTTTACCTAATTTTTAACATTTCTCTTTATTAAATATGTTATTTAACATCTCAAAGTGATTATAAATTGAGAACAAAATCATACATCATTATAGTGTTATTTTATTCTTCAGATACTTTGATATGACAGTAGATTGAAAGACAAGAGAAAAAAATAGGGATACGTCTGAGAAAAAAGGCTAAACAGTGAAGTCCCAATTGTATCAACAAACAATTAAATAAACAGGGAAAAAACAAAAATCCAAGAGTAACATTATAATTTACAAGAAAAAAAGTGTCATTTACAGTGAGGATCATTGTACACCTAAATAAACAACTAAATAAATACATAAATATGTGTAGACAAACAGAGGATCCAATCTAAATTAATTTACAATAAAACAGTTATGTCACATTATATAATTAATGATTCTTTAGTTGTTACATTTTGTGCATTTAATGGCACTTACTGTACATTTTAATTGGTATGAATATATTTTTGTATTTATTTTATATTTTGGCAGGTTTTGTCCAGTCAGCTGCTGTTTTCTATTTTTATTTATGTAAATATACACCTCACACCTAGTTAATTTCAAATTAATTTTGCGCATCAGCAGATCTCTTTTCTTGAGCAAACGAGAGATCAATCAACTCATTCAATTCAGGCCATAATAAAGGAAAATAGCAAAATTTAGAGCATAGATTTTTACCATTAACTCAGCAGAGACAGATCTTTTTTAAAATTTTCCACCACCTTTGGCAGCAAGAACTGCAATTGGGTTTTCTGATAACTGACAATATAAGTCTTTCATATTGCTGTGGAGGAATTTTAGCCCACTATTCTTTGCAGAATTGTTTTCATTTCATACACATTGAAGGGTTTTCCAGCATGACAGACCTGTTTAAAGTCACACCAAGGCATCTTGGCATCTTGGCTGAGTCAATCTGGACTTTGACTCAGCCACTCTAATGCCTTCATTTTGTTTTTCTGAGCCATCCAGAGGTGGACTTCCTGCTGTGTTTCTGATCTTTGTCCTGCTGCTTAACCTCAGTGTGCTTGAGCTTCAGGACAGGAACTGATGGATGGATTTTAGTAGAGAGCAGAATTTATGGCTCCTGGGTACCATCACACTGCCACCACCATGTTTGAAATGTGAAATGTTGTTAGTGTGATGTAATGGGATTCAAAATAGTTCCACTTTTGTCTATCCAAACAGTCTACAGAATATTTTCCTCAAAGTCTTGGGGATCATGCAGAAGCATTTCAAAAAATGTGAGATGAGCGTTTGTCCTGTTTATACTCAGCAGTGGTTTTCTCCCTGAACTCTCCCTTGGATGCCATTTTCGCTCCATTTTTTTCTTAATTATTATTATTTTTTTTTTTACCTCAACTGAGATGTTACAGTGAAATGATCAGGGTGACAAATATGCAAAAAGTTAAAATCATGAAGGGGGCACACACACAGTAATATAAATGTTCTTGAGGGGGTAAATGAAGTATTACTTGTGTTTTAAAGTAAAGGGTTGTACCGAAGAAGATTAGGGCCAATGGAAAAAAAAATGGGCACATCTTTTTTTTTTCTTCTTTTCCAGAATTCTGAGATCAAAGTCAGAATTCTGACTTTTTTCTCAGAATTCTGAGAAAAAACAATTCTGAGGAAAAAGTCAGAATTCTAAGAAAAAAAAGTCAGAATTCTAAGAAAAAAAAGTCAGAATTCTGAGATTAAAGTCAGAATTCTGACTTTTTTCTCAGAATTCTGAAAAAAATAATTCTGAGGAAAAAGTCTGAATTCTGAGAAAAAAAAGTCAGAATTATAAGAAAAAAGTCAGAATTCTGACTTATTTTTCTCTGAATTCTGACTTTTTCCTCAGATTTATTTTGATGTGCGCACTTTTTTTCCCCAGTGGCCCTAATCCTATTCTGTTAAAGAGTATGACTTGCTCACTTCCATGAAAATCCCACTTTGTTGGTTTTTGGAACAGGAGCCTAACATTTAAAAACGTCTTAGCTTGATTACACATTACAGCAGTAATGTGATTACTGTGGGGTTTACTTTTATATAGAAGATATAGTAGGTCGGAGGGCACTCTGAACTCATACTTATATAGATGGAAATATATCAAATGCGTTATTAGTTAGTGCACATCAACATGTTAATATATGACTCTTGTATTTGAAGTATTCTGTGATGCTAGAACTGCCCAGTATGTGGTTATGTGGTTTAGGTTCTGACACCAATCTGGTCCACTGGATTTATAAACATCTGGACACTATAGAGAAGAAATGTTGATATTTGCAACTATTTTAATTAAGAAGATGACAGAAGATGAAAGTTTGAACTGCAATTTATTTTGAATCATCAGACTTAATCCACACCAAGGACCAACACTTCAAGTGTGGTAGCAGTAGCAGATACTAATGTAATTGCACTAACAGTATAATGTAACTATAGTAACAGTAACTGCTACTATTACTATCCGGTCTTTAATTGATGACGTGATGAATCCTGCTTCCAAAGTACCCTGCGTTAAATAAGGCTTTTGTGTTTTTAACAAGTTTTAATGCTTTGTATCTGGTTCTTTTTATTCTCAAAAAGCCCCTAAAACAGTCAGTGATCACTGTCGCCCTCTCTGTTTTTATTACCGCTATTCATTTTAAAGCTCAGTGGATGAATTATCTCAGTTGTTCTCCTGACTTAAGTTTGGTCCGTTTACAGCATCCTGCCATGCGATTGCATTTGACCCTGACCATCAAGAATCCTCACGGCAACTTTTATCGAGTGGAATAAAGTTAGCGTTCATCCTCGACCTTCACTGTTTATATTATGCTAACATAGCTGTGTCGCTAGCGATCACGTAGCACATCAGCTAGCCAAACTTCAGTAACCCTACAAACGTCAGTGCTGTTTACTTTCTTGTCTTCATTTATGTCGGAAGTGATAGCAGAGCTGTACGTTTTAATTTGTTTCAGAAATCTCTCAGTCAGGACAGGCTATATTATATTTAGATAAAAACTAGCGAGCTAACTTCCTGCTAACTCCATTAAGTTTAATAAATTCCGTTTTCATGGATGCCTGGATGTTTAACCTAATTGTTACACCTGGTAGAGCAGCCACACTGATCATTTTATTACAGATGAAAGACAGTAATTTTTAGTAACAGATATTGATAAGTTGACACAAGAAACATAAATATATTAGTGGAAATCTGTGTAGAAAAACTAGTTATGCGGATTGGAAAATGTTTCGGCACGTTCTTCACTCAGGAAAGAGTTGCAGTCATCTGCAACAGGCTTACCAACAGAATCTGGGCTAAAACCAAGGATGAATTTGCCAAAATCCCCTTAGAGAAGTTCACAAACCTCGACAGATGATTTTTGAAGTCCTGTGTAAAAACTGGACACATGGAGAAGTTCTTATGGAATTACATAGCAAATTAATTGAAGATGAAATTGTTGATATTAAATCGGACGTGGACAAGCTGTAGATATTGAACCTTCGAGTCAAGTAACAAGGTTTCTGTAATGTAGGAAAAATAGTGATATCGATTTTAAAATGTTTCTAGAATACTAATTGGAGACTTTAAATTGGCTAGTTTTAAAATTATAATGGCTCTTTTAAATTCATGGAGTCACTTTTGAAAATCCTTTGACTGGTCCTATAGCAGGCATTCGATTCGATTCATCAGTATAAAATATTTATGTTCAAAGCACATTTCTCAGATTAAAAAGGTACAGAAAGGTAATTTGTTTTGTAAATAAATATAAATATACAGCAGAAAAGTTGTTTGTTAAAACAATGACAAAAATGTTTCTGAACCTGCATGGAACAGTTAAACCTTTCCCAATACACTGTGAACAACAGGCAGGTAAGTGTCTTAAACTCTCACACATAATAGCATTTCTGTCACACTTCACTATCATAACCTTTTGTTCCGTTTCAGCAAGAGCTGCTTTTCTAAATTGACAGAGGCTATCTGGCTTTGTTTGGCTGTGAAGAGTAAACCAGTACAGCTAAAAAGTTGTTCACACGCAGCAGAAGCAAGCAGAGCTGTGTTCAGCTTAAGAGAGAGGTTCTTGATGGCTGAGAAGGAGTGCAGCAGCTCCATGGTGTCTGTGGCACAAGCAAGATAACCATCAAGCTCAACTGCAATTTGCAGCCTTCTGGAGATTGGTCTGGAGAAGAATTCATCTTCATGACTCTCTTTGCTGATCCTCACTCTCATGCTCAATCTTTTAAAGATGTTGTATGATGTATGTCAAGGCTGCAAGTAGATAACACAATTTTGTTATTTAAATTTAAGTAATTATTCCTGAACACACAAACTTAAAATCAGCTAATTCTCAACAAGGATCGTTTGATATTAAGGACACACCATCAATAACTTACAATGTATTAGGTGACATAAACATGTGTTCAAATGTAATAATACACAAAAATGGGATCATATGAATCTGGCATACCAGCCTACATTACATCTGCTCTATCAGTCCAGGAAGGCTTGAACTTGGGTAAGAGGACTGCAGCTGCAGCCAACTCTGGATCCTCCATCATCGGTCCAAAATGCTTTTGAAGGCCATGTTGCACTCTGATGAGTGGCATGCATGTCTTGCTTGATGTCTCCAGCCTGCTAAGTTTGGACAGTAGTTGTTGGATTACTGGCAGCAGCCCTCCCATGAAGGAAGTGGACTCAGACTGGAGGATGTTTGAAGCTTTCACCAGTGGCTTCATGGTGGTACAGCCTTAGGAATGCAACTTCTGCGGGACTCAACCTGTAAGATACAACAACAAAAGCCACTATGACTACTAGGGGTGCAACGATATTCGTATCGATATTGAACCGTTCGATACAGTGCTTTCGGTTCGGTACGCATATGTATCGAACAATACAAAATTTGTAATTTATTTTATCAACTTTCCTTCTGACGATGCTGTCTGTGTTGAGCGCTCAGTGAATCTGCGTTCGACTACTCCGCCTAGGCTCGACAGTGCAGCCTAGGCGGAGTAGTCGAATGCAGATTCACTGAGCGCTCAACACAGACAGCATCGTCAGAAGGAGCAGGGCAAGCTAGCGAGACAGAAGTTAAGCTCTCCTTGCAACATGGACCTCCCCCACCCTCATTCAGATCTGGCGTTTGGAATTATTTTGGTTTTCATGTGACGTATGACCCTGAAGGTAAGCGAGTCATGGACTAAAGTAAAACAGTATGTTGGATGTGCCATGCAATGCTCAATTACATGGGTGGGAACTAGTGTGTTAGCGCAGTTAGCTCGTTAACGTGTTGGCCGTCTAGCCCCATGCACGGAGCGATCGGCGGTAGCTCGTTAACGGAGATTTGCCATGTTGTGGCGTTAAGGTCATTTCAACGAGATTAACCTGAAAGCACTAGTGGGAACACAACGAATATGACTGCACATTTACACCGACATCATCCTAGTGCAAAGACAAGTGGAAGCAGAAAAAAACAAGCAAGCATGCTACTAACTTTAGCCGAGTCATTTAGACAGCCGTTAGCACATGATTCTCCTTATATGTTTAATATGCTGCTGAGAATATAGCCCAGAAGAAGCGGATAGTATAGCTTTTATTTTGGAAAGAGGCATTTCTCTGTAATAAACTCTCTTTTCCAAAGATGAGTGATTCCTCAATCAGATACAGGGCTCGCAATATCGCTAGCCCGACGTCCGGGGGCTAGCGATTTTTTCAGTCGGGCTACCAAAATCTATCTCTGCCCTGCCCGTCGGGCTATTGTAGGAAGGAAAAATATATGTCAATGCTGTTGCATTCTTTCAGAAATGTAGCTGGGTAATTATGTCATTGGCATCGGTGAGCCACTGTCAATATGTGACATATTGAAATCGCGTTTGAATTTGCGCTTGTTTTTTGCTTTCACTTTGCAATTGCGCGAACTGTGTATAGAGAGCGACAGCACTGATCTGTGAGTGATGAAAATTTGTGCACCAATTCCTCTGACATCGTCTTATTAATCGTTAGCTTACTATGCAAACATGACAAGTGAAATCTCCCGCAGCAAGCTTAAACATGTGAGAGGTTGATCGCGCAGAGAATCACTGAGCTTATGTGAGTGTGTGTAAAAGCAGCAGGATATATATTTGACTACGATGACCTGGATGACTGAGAACAGTGGCGGCTGGCCCATAGGGGGCGCTCGGGCTCCGCCCCCCCAAATGTGGAGGAGTAAAAATATATATTTTTAAAAAATTCATCAATGATAGTTTTACTATGTGTGTGCCCATATACAGCCAGGCGTATTTTAACATTTTCACCAGCTGACTCATTAAAGTTCAACCAACAAACGGTGTTTTTCTTCTTCTGGGGCGCTCGTCAAAGCGCCCTTGATATGCAGCGAAATAGCCTATCATTAAATGGTTGCCAGGGGAAAATAATAAATATTTGACCTATCAGCGTCGCTGAATTAAATGGTTTGGGGGCGCTTAAAATTGCGCCCCTGCAGAAAACGCGCGAAGATTTGCTGTTCTAGAATTTTACCTCAGTCAGTAGCCTAAGTGAGCTATAAGGTCAGAGAGAGACGATGGCAGCGGTATTGTTAACGGTTGAGGCACAGCCTCCCCCAAATTCGGTTAGATCGCTTCTAACCTACCCTTTTGCCAGAAGGACAATGGCAGAAAAACTGCAAGTTAAAGAGTTGGGACCTGACAAGCCCGAAATTCAACTAACCCAGGCAACGAAGGAGAAGTCAAAAGCATACAACAGGACTTTTTGTCGGAGTTGGTTCCAGCGCAAGTCGTGGCTGACAGGCTGTGGAACAGCTAATGCACTTTTTTGTTTCCCGTGCATACTGTTCAAAAGTGACAAGTGTGATTTGACGTGGACACAATCTGGACAAACCGACTTAAAGCACCTCTCCGAACGAATCAAGAAACATGAAAGCTCACGAGTTCATATGGACAACAGTGTAAAGCTAGCTGTGCTAGGGAAAACTAGCATAGCGGCGCAGCTAGATGATGGACATCGGATTGCTTTAAGAAGGCACAACGAAGAGGTAGATAAAAACCGTCATATTTTATCTAAAATCATCGATTGTATTAAGTTTTGTGGTGCTTTTGAGCTAGCAATGCGGGGACATGATGAAAGTGATTCCTCAGACAATCCAGGGATTTTTAGAGGTTTAGTCGACTTGATGGCATCAATTGATCACGACTTGAGGCAACACCTTGAAAATGCTACTGTATTTAAAGGCACCTCGAAAACAGTCCAGAACGAGATCCTGGATTGCATGTTGGCAGTTCTGAGAGAAAGGATCGTGGAAGAAGTAAAGGCAGCGAAGTTTTTAGCCATTCAAGCTGATGAAACCACTGACATTTCTACACACTGTCAGTTAGTCATGGTGCTAAGATACATTGACCAACGAAACCGTATTCAAGAGCGTTTTTTTGAATTCATCAAGCTACCCAATGCTTGTGCAGATGCAATAGCCAGTGCCTTATCGGAGAGGCTGCGCTTCATCCTCCCCCAGGGACAAGAGAGAAAGTTGATCGCCCAGGCCTACGATGGGGCCGCTGTAATGAGGGGTACCACTGGAGGAGTGCAGCGTAAGATACAGGACATTTATGCTAACGCTCACTACGTACATTGTTATGCCCATCAGTTAAACCTGGTAATGCAACAAGCAACCTCCCACATCCTTCAAATCAGTCACTTTTTTTCCGACATAGCAGGATTCGCTTCTTTTTTTACTAAATCGAGCAAGAGGACTGCAGTGCTTGACGAGGTGGTGGCGCACCGACTTCCAAGTGCATCGGCAACCCGTTGGAACTTCAACAGTCGTGCTGTGAATACAGTGTATGAACATAAAGACGATCTGGTGAGGTGTTTTCAGACCATCCGTAACAGTGAAGGATTTGATGCCCCTACAAAGAGAGATGCCGGTGGTTTCGTGAGAATGCTGGAAGACGAAGCTTTCTGTTTTTTCCTGGCCTTGTTTCACAAGATAATGCCACATGTAGACATGCTGTATAACCACCTACAGAAGAGAAACATCGATTCTGTCACCATCGCAGGGATCACCCAGACATTCATCAGCCGCATGCAGGCTATCAGGTAGGCATAAAAGCATAAATATGTAACCTAGAATAAATGTTAATTATCTATGCATAGATTCTATCAAATTCTCTGCATATATTCTGTGTTCTGTGACTTAAATGTTTAATGGAATTCAGATAATTTTGATTTATATCAGCCTTTGAAGTAATTTTATGAAAAATATTTGATTAAGTATATTTGATGAAGTATATTCCCAGTAATGATTTGATGTAGCCTATACCATAGGCTATTTCCTGAAATTATGGCCAGGGCCTTTATTTACTTGCACTGGTTTTCCCCCAGCCATTAAACCAGGTCCGGTTATTAATTAAATCCGGTAATTCCCGGTAATTAGAACACAACCTTTGTTTGGTTTGTGTTTGGTTAATATATCCCTATTCAGTTTTCAGAAGCCATTAATGAAACTTATGTATTGGATCAGGGAGGCACTTCCTAATCTGGTTGTGGATGAGGAGTACAGGGGACCTGTTCAAGACCCACCCACAAAGAGACGGAGAACATTGGGGGAAGACAGGCAACACCATTTGGCACTGGAGGTAAGCACTAGCTGCTTGGTCTGATTTAAATCGGATCATCAGATAAAATCTAATGACGATGCTGTCAGATGTCATTTGATATAGTGGTCATGACTGTTTTGTTTTGTTATGGACAGATTTTTTTTTTCAGAATAATGATTAACATGAGACATGTGCCAAAGTCTTACCACTGAATCTAACTCTTACCAATTATATATTATTGGATAGGTGTGCGACACCATTATGAGCCATGCCAAGGAGAGGTTTTCTTTCACCAAGCACCTTGTCAGCGCCACTCTGTTGCAAGGAGACTTGTTCCAACAACACAGCAAAAATTTTCCAGATGCAGCACTACAAACCACAGTGGAAGCCTATCCCTCATTGGACAAAGCCAGACTTAAAACAGAACTGTCCCTGATCTACGACAACGAGGAGTTTCAGAGTTGTAGTGGTGCGCTGGCGCTCTATCAGGTTCTGATGGAAAACAACCTTCAAGACACATTCACCGAAACTGTAAGTCTTCTTAACATCCTCATCACCACACCAATGACAACATCAGAATCGGAGAGGTGTTTCTCTACTTTAAAGAGGATAAAAACTTTCCTGAGAAACAATATGGCTCAGGATCGGCTCAACGCTCTGGCTATGCTGTCCATAGAGAAAAAACTCACACAAGAACTTCCTGATTTCAACACCAGGGTCATCGAGAAATTTGCCACTCAGAAAGACAGACGAACAAAGTTCTTGTACAAATAAGAACCCTTAACCATATTTACTCTCTTTCTCCATCCCTCTCTCTTTCTCTCTTTAGCCCACCCCCCCAATCAGTTTACAGTTGTTGTTTTCAATAGTTATTTTTCATTCATTCAAAAAAAAAAAAAAAAATCTGTTCATGTTCATTTTTACAAATCTATACAAATGGCCAGAATATGGTTGTTCATTTTAAATTTAAATTAAAATTGTGTTGTTTGATGTACTCATTAAATGGGTCATTTTAGTCGATATCATAAAAATTGCCCCCCCTGAGATTTTTTTCAGGAGCCGCCACTGACTGAGAACCTTCACAGACAGATATATATTTTAGTTCTGCTGAGCCAAATAAGACAGGTCAGGGTGAAGAAGTGACAGCCAAAGAAAAGCTTACCACAAAACGGAGAAGTTATGACAAATCAGACTATAAGGCAAAAAGAAAGTGCAGCTTTATGGTTTCATGGACAAAAGAATTTCTGTGGCTGCAATATGACGAGCTAAATAACCAGGGCTGCACATAAGTGGTCCGCAGGTGCGCATTCGCTGTCAAAATAAAAAACACGCACAAGGGTTAGGGTTAAATTTAAAAACTGTACTTTTGAGTTAAAATATATATTTATAATGAACATTTTTTTTGTATCGAAAAAATATCGAACCGTGACACCAAAGTATCGAACCGAACCGAACCGTGAATTTTGTGTATCGTTGCACCCCTAATGACTACATATTTATTACAGAAGAGAGCGCTTCGAATTATGCATAATGTTAAATATAGAGAACACACTAATAATTTGTTTATAAAATCGAAATTGTTAAAACTAGAAAACATAGTGAAATTACAGACTTTAACTATTATGTTTAGGGCGAAAAATAAAACACTACCTCTTAAGTTACAAAGTTTATTTGTATTGTGTTCAGAAAATGGGGATGGCAGAAGGAAGTTTTATTTTAAGCACCGGTTTGCTCGAACCACACAAAGGCAAATGTGTCCAACAGTCAATGGCATAAGAAACTGGAATTCTCTCAGTGATCATCTTAAGTGTTGTATAAATGTTTCCCAATTTAAAACCTACTATAAGAATAAAATGATAAACCAATATGAAGAAGTTGAAAAGAATAGAATTTAATTGTAGAAAAATGATCCTTTTAGTTTGATATTTAGTGGTATTGCTCATTGTTGAGTATATTGTTCTGTTTGCTTTGTTTTGTTTTGTTATGTGCAGAAAATTGTCATAGTGTAATTTTGGTTGCCTACTTGTATTATCACAGATAGGGGGCAGGTATCAATAAGAATTTATTCTTCTTCCTGCTCCTTTTCATGCATGGAAACAGTGTTACTTTAATTGAAAGGAAGGTTGTGTATGGGAATGCATTACCATGTGTGAAACAAAACAAAACAAAACAAAAAAAAATAGGGATCTTCTTATTAAATATTAAGAGTCTGCTCACGTTTTCAACCGTCTATTAAAGAAAATTCACAAAATTTGCAACCATATTGGTAGGTGTCCAATTTTACTCACATATTTACCTTGATCATCAAGAGAACCGGTGTTGTGCCAAAAAGTGATTGTCTGCCAAAAACTGATTCCCAGTGTTTCTGTGTATTTTTTATGTGTAATATCTTTACGTATGTTCGTAAATAGACTTCGGTGAACAGGGGATACAAAGGGGTTACATAAAGAATTAAAAAATTATCTGTTTTTTAAGTATCTTTACAACTTGTACTTACATTATAACCAATCCGGTCCTTTATCCCCACTTAAAATATTTTTACAGAACTATTGTAATATTTGCTGCCATTTCTGCTGTCCTGTTGGGCAACTTACTCTTACAAAATACATTTTTAATGTTAATGAGATTTTTTTTACTGCATAAATAAAGGTTATATAAAAGTCGCTGCCAAAAACTGATTGCGGCTTGTATCTTGTTACACGAATGTTGTTTGTGGCTCAAGATGACTTTATGTCATCCATAAGGGATGCATTTGACATATGTTTAACATATTATAGCCCAACAAGTTACTTATAGCACTTTAAATATGAGCAATCGCTTTTTGGCAAATACCGGAAATCAGTTTTTGGCAGACAATCACTTTTTGGCACAACACCGGCAAGCATGTCAAATATGCGACACCCTCTCAATCTTTTGCACGCTAGTTCAGAAAACGGATCACATACACAAAAATGCTGCCCATAGAGCTAACAAATCAAAACAATCCACATTATGTTCTGTAAAAAAAAAATCACATTGGGAAACATATAACCCTACCGATTAAGACCCATGTCACTATGATAGACCTATATTTGGCCGATGATACTGATCCATCAGTGGCTCTGCTATGTGTCAACTGAGAGCTGGAAGATTAATTTGAGATGCAGCTCAGCAGTGTGTGCCATTTTTGTTTTTAATATAGACCAGCTGATTTTAGGCCTCTGAGTTTTATATGACTCAAGATTTAATTTATTGTAATGATGATGGTTGTCTAAATAAGCTAAAACATTCCTAAGAAGTGTAGCTCAATTGTGTTATATTATAATTGTACGAGTTAGCTAGCTCCGTGTTACTTTAATACTGTATCAGGCTAACCAACGGCAGTGACAATATCTTAGCCAAACTAATGACCTTAACACACATGAAAAATAAAAAAAACAATATCGTACAGGTATAGTTGTAAGACTTCTTACCTCAATGTGTTTTTTTAGATTAGATGCTGAAGTCTTGTAAGCTGATATCACTGTAGAGGTCAAAGTTTGCACTGCATCTGGACGCTGTCTCCTTTTCTCCCTCTCTACATGAAAAACCCATTCCTCCGGTACGGCCACAGGCACTCGTCCTCCGTCTTTTCTACATAGTTTTCTCGGTTGACGGCGTTGTCTTCTGTCTCCATTTAGGCTTCTTTGTCTCCAAATCTTCAGTCTATAAATTTGTTTAGCAGCGGAGGTTGCTTGCGTCTTAAATTGGCGCGGTCGCGATTGCCTGGTTTTTCCTCTCCACTGTTACATATTGCTTGCTCAGAGTTTGTCTGTTAGGGTTTTCTTTTTAATACTGTAAGGTTAAGACCTTAAAGTAATACGCTGCAAGCTTACCTTGCTGTGTATTACTTTAAGATCTTAACCTTACATTCTGAAGGCTTTGAGAAAAACACCATTTCATTTGGTGCTATACATATTGAAGTGAATTGAATTGAACTAACATGACTAATGACTAATGACTTCAAGTTTTCTTTCTGTTTGTTTCCATTGTCTGTAAGTTGAATAAATACATGTGTTACCTGTTATTTAGTTCAAACTGCGGGTACAAAATTCAGAGAATATGCTGTGTTGTCATGTGACCTGTTCTCTCATGTGTGCCTTTTTCTTGTTTTGTATGCATTTCTCTTATTTATATTTATTCCTGCTGTCTTACTAATAATATTTTATTCCTGCGGTTGGTGTGGAATTCACATTTTCATTAAATTATTTTAACCCTCTCTGGCATTGATTTTAGTTTTTCAGAGAAAAAATACTTCACCCTATGTGTGGTGCTGGAAACATTTTACCAACTTATAAACTCATAAGTCTAAAACAAACAAGTTCATGTCGTGATTGCTGAAATTTCCCATCACCTGAGGGTTATGCAACTCAGTTACCTTGGGTCAGATGTTCGTGCTACACGGAGCTGAAAGGTTTGAGTTAGAGAACTTTTCCAACTTCTGTGCCCGCTCCGCGTGGTGCCCTGCTGCGAGCCGCAGCTGTCCTGCATTACCTGCTGCTGTCACTCATCTCCACAGCTGACACCTGAGCCGCAGCTTTAAACCTGCTCTGCATTAAAAGAAGCCAAACACAGAGAGCAGACTGACAGGAAGTCCCAGAGTCTGCTCATACTAACTAAATAAAAGGCCCGGTAATTTAATGAAATCAGGCAGGGAGAGCATGTTTGTAGAAGAGGTCATCCTCACCGTTTCCAAAGTTTCAGATGAACTGAAGCTGATAAGAGTTAAACTAATGATATTGGTGACTTATTACTGACTTGATTTAGACTCACTATGAGTTTGTTTTGTGCTCATGTCTGAAATTTGATTTTGATGGGAAACACTCATCGAACAGCTCACGGCTGATGTTGATGTTCGGTCTTGAAACAAGATCATTTTAACAGCATGTTCTGGTCTCTGAGAGGCGTTCACTGCTTCAAATTAAACTGTGCAAAAAGCAGCTCAGTTTCAAACCTGGATCACATCAGGGACGATGCAGGATTCCCAAATGTTAGAGGGATGGAGTCACAACCACTGTCATAGGTAGAATCTGAGAAAATTACAGAGCAACTTTTGTTGTAAAAATGTAACTAAGACATAATGATTTGATTGTTCTTCAACTTCACTTTCATACAGAGATGTTAGTGCAGACAGATGCGAGGTGAGGCTGAAGGACACATGGTGTCAAACGAGCGGCAGTGTGGTCTCACTTTTCGGTTTTATTTTACAAAAAAAAAAACCACACACACAGAAACCATCAGCTCTATGGTTGCTTCGAGCTCTGACATGCTGCAGAACAACACGAGTACAAAACACACTTTACAAAAGTTCACACTCTGAATTATGGAAGTAAAAACTAGCTGTTATATATATATATATATATATATATTTTTTTTTTTTTTTTACAGCGCACAGAAAAAACAACATTGGTTTGATTAAAAATAAAAAAGGAACAATTTTAAAAAGTCTTCACACACATTTCTTCTTTTCCAGACATGAATTACACCAGAAAATCACCTTCAGATCCTCTCATGGCCACGCAGCAGAGGATTTAACACTTGACCTTTGACCCTCTCTAGAGAGCCTCTGCTTTTCTCCTTGTCGTCTTCCCTCTTGGCAGTGTTACTGCCTCCGGCTGATCATCTTGCTGGAGTGACTGTTGAGAACCTTATTGAAGAGATCGTCTGAAGAAACAGAGAATGAAGCAGAGCAGATTCAGATGAGAGTGGCGTGCAGCAGGAACTAAACATATCATGAAGACATTACAAACACTCACCGTTCCTGAAGCCCCTGGAGTCTGCCTGCAAGACACAAAGGAGGGCATTGCAGCCCAAACATGTGATTCAGTAATCAGAGGACAGGTATTACATCAATCTTTCTGATTTCAGGATTTTGGACATTTTGAGGTGCAAAAGTGATATTCAGATTATTTGTGAAAAGGTTTTTTGGCATAAAGAAAGGCCTTTCTCACCCTGGAAGCGGGAATGGCTCTGAGAGGAGCTGCAGGTCCGTCGCTCTGCTCTCTGTCCACCTTTGGAGCTGAAGACACAAAAACGCCAGGTCAGCTTTAAAGGACAGGTCTACATTTGAAAATTGCTTACTTCGCTTCAATTTTATGTATACAGCGCCAAATCACAACATCAGTGGCTGCATGGCGCTTTATATTGTAAGATAGACCCTACAATAATACAACTATCTTATCCATAGTTCGATGTTGTAAACACGGTACTCACGCAGAGGTCTGATGATGCTGTTGACCGCGTGGATAATTCCGTTTGTCGCCATCAGGTCAGCGTCGGCCACGGGGATTTTGTTGACGTAAACCGTGTAGTTACGCTGAGAGACAAAGAAAGGCGTCAGACTCGCTGATTATTCCTAAGAAGACAGCAATACTGTGCAACATCTATGGTCAACACAAATTAAATATGCCTTTAAATGTGAAATAAGATACAAAGTGCTGAATAAAATATTGAAAACAAATATAAAATAGACAAATTAGAGATGAATAATCAAAATATAACAACAACAACAACAACAATAATAATAATAATAATATCAATAATAATAAACTGTGTATTTAAACAAAAAAGATTTCGACATCTTTTAAATAACGTTTTTGAACCAACCAAGCCCAGCTCTAGCTTCTCCCCCTGCAGAGTTTGGAACCTGGTGTGAGAGGAGACGCCACCGCTCACCAGCATACTCTCCCCCAGGTGATACTTGAGCACACCTGACAGGTGCTGAGGGTCACCTGGACACAGAAACACAAACGGTTCTTACTGTGCGTCTGATCTCATTTCCTTCTTCATGCTAAGCTCTGGTATAAGCCACGACTTGCTTTGCCCCGTGTCAGTAGATGACTGGAATCAGAGCAGAGTCTCTGTATGTCTTTAGGGTGGAAGCTGCTGCTGTTTGTGCAGCAGATTAAACAAACAGTTTGTGAACATTCAGCGTGTTCAGTCCAAACAAAGAGCAGAAAATTAGCCCCCCTGAGAAATCTCTACAAACCACCTCTCAGTATAAACTGCTGTAAAGAAAATAGACGCTTTCCACACGTGTGTGGAAACTGTCCATGTGGATTAATTAAGAATGTGAATAAAGAGAAGCTGTGTGGTTGAACAAAACTCACGCATCAGCCTGTTGCGTTCATCCTGCGGCAATTCATTGAAGGCATCGTTGGTGGGAGCGAAGAAGGTGAACACCTTCTGCTGGTTCAGAAGCTCGGTCATACCTGCTGTCTGGATGGCATTGACCAGCGTGCTGAAAACAGCAATAAATGATGTTAGCTCGAATGGCAACTACACAACAACACACTAACACCTCTGCTTCCAGTCATTATGCAACACCAAACTAACAGCTTTATGATAATCTAGGCTAACAGCTGACTCACTTTTTTGGAGCTTCAAACTACAAAAAACCCTTTTTCACTGATCATAGTTTGTGCAGTTGCTGCTCTGTGCCTCTAAGGTGCACTGTAGAGTCATTAAAACTGCCAATAGGTGACAGGGAGTGTTTTTGCTGTACTTTTCCATCAGAGAAACATGATTCAGATGGTACAGATCCTCACATGAAGCGGTCATCGGCCTTCAAGACATCCATGATGTTTCCCATTGGTGGAGTGATTACTTTGTCCACTGTGAACATGGTGGCATAGCGTCCAACCTTGTCATGCGCAGCGATACAGGCGTTCTCGATGCAAAGGTTCTACAAAGAAAAAAAATTGTGTTTAAATACCTAACACTGGGCTTTGGAATCAGAAAAAACGAGTTCTAGTTATTATTATTACTGTTATTATACTGTTTAGATACCACTGCTAGCAAGCCAGAGTGTTTCTGATATATTTGTTGATCTAATATTTGTTGTGGAAACCTGTTAACCTTCACACTGACCATGCTGAGTTTGACCATCTTGATTTTGAAGGTACCCTTCTAGTTATTATTATGTTGCTTAGATTAAAAAACCTGACCAACTAAAGCTTCTTCTCTGTAATGTTTGTTGACTTGCGGAGGAAACCTGACTACAGGCCTGAGGGAATCACAGATGACTAAGAATTTTTTCATGCTACTGTCTCCACATTCTAGAGTCTAGTGTAGGATATTATGTTGGTCTTATCTTTACAATGTAAAGTGTCAAACACAAACCTTAAAACATACTTCACATTAAAATGTAACAATTAATGGTGTAATGTAACTCTGTGGCTAAGTAGACAGGTTTATATCCTCTTTAAATGAGGTAACACACCACACACAGTCCCACAATGGTTAAGTATGGAAAGACTTAACCACTGTGGGATGCAGGAAGCTTGATGTGGTCTGCAGAGTTCATTACCGAGCAGACAACCACCCACAAACCAGACCTGGGACATGTGGAAACGAGCAGAAACACAAACGCCTCACATCCTGTGTCACCAGAGCACAATCAATACTACTGCTAGGACGTATCAATGCGTAAAGCATCAGTGTGAGAGGCAGCTAATCCACTACAAAATCAGTTCATTTTTCGGTCATTCATCGATTATCTGACTTGACTTTTGCAAAGTATGTTTCTGAGAGCCTAAGGAAAAAACTAAAACTGACACATAGAGAGGGGTTAACAAGGGCAGAACAAGGGTCAACGGAGGGGAGAGAAACGGGGACCAAACAAGGGCTAACAGCGTGCAAGGGAGCACACAAGAACCAGCAACGCTAACATGGGGTAAAGGCCAAAGTGACTCAATACAGGGGCGATAGAGGCCAAATAGGTATCAACTTATTAGGTGTAAGCTTGTGAGATTAAAAAGGTTTTTAACGTAGACATAGTTATAACTGACCTTTGGTCAGCAGCCAGCTTGTTCCAAAGAACAAGACCACAGTAGCTGAAAGCACCCTCAGCAGGCTGAGATCTGATTCTGGGAACCGTTAAAAGATCTGCATCTGATTACTTGAGAGGTCTTACTGGGTTAGAGAATCAGCAAGTTGAAGATAGGCCAAAACGTGAGCCTTGAGGAACCCCTGGTTGGATTTTTTTTAACTACTAATCACAGTTTAGGTCTCTGACCTGAACCAATGAAATCATAAAGGCTTTGAATTAAATGTCATGATCAACAGTGTTAAAGTCAATAATGAGATCAAGAAGAACTAAGACAATACAAACAAGGACCAACCAAGTAGAGGGTGCACAACATAAAGTAATCACCCAAAATAGTGACATGGTATGACTAATCTGGCTAGCCTACTCAGCAACTGGTGATGCTGACTGTTCAGCTCCAAACAATCATGGGAAAATAAGCATTTATTGTGTTTCATTTATTACTTCAATAAAGTTCTGTCTGCATGTTTCAAGTTAAAGTTAATAAAGAAAAGAGGTTTTCAAGAGAGATGAAAACCAGCATCTCGTTAGGAGATGGAGGCGGTTTAATTCCTCATGGCAGCAGCA
Organism: Rhamphochromis sp. 'chilingali'; assembly: GCF_963969265.1. Classification (NCBI taxonomy): domain Eukaryota; kingdom Metazoa; phylum Chordata; class Actinopteri; order Cichliformes; family Cichlidae; genus Rhamphochromis; species Rhamphochromis sp. 'chilingali'. The sequence continues at coordinate 9,645,680 of NC_137940.1, read as the reverse complement.
GACGGAGGCAGCAGCTCCATCAGAAGTTGATTCTTCAGCAGCAGCTTCCTGTTCTGACCACAAACAATCACATAAAACAAAATCACATAAAAGAGCAACATCTGCTGTGAACAGCCTCTTGATCCAGCAGAGAACTATCCACACTCAATTCAGCCAAACAGCTGAACAGTTGGCTGTTCTGCATTCAGAATATTTAACTTGTTTCAGGTCCAATTAAACACTCTCATGGCTGTATTTTGACACATGATGAAACAGTACTACTCTGCTTCTTTACCCTGTGAATTCCAAGTACTCCTAACCACATCTGTACACTTCTAGAATTTGTGATTTTTGGCTGTTCAGTCACCCTAACAGAGAGTTATGGTTAGTAACCACAACTGAGTCTGAGACACAAGGAATCTGAAAAGTGTCTCTAACAAACTGTGGAACAAACCACCAAGTAAAGAAATGTCAGTTCTTACTTTTCTGTAGACAAAGACTCTGAGTTTGAGGCCTCCCAGTGTCTCCAACTCCTGGCCATGGTATAGAGCCTTGGATGACAGCTGCTCCTTCAAGACGTGATTACTCATTAATTTTCTCATGCTGGGAGTCATTGTCATACTTCCTGTTAGACACGTGGAAACAATGGCTGTTCATACCCATTTCTGATTATCCCTACAGGATGGCAGGAAAGGCCTTTTTTGGGGGCCACACGTTACCTTTAAAGGCGTCGTTCAGGGGAGCAAGCATGGTCAGAGCCTCAGACCCGGTCAGGTGGGGGGTTAGACCAGCTTCAACAAACATCCTGGTCGCAGTGGAAACAGATGAACTTTCAGCCAGCTCCAGGAGAGTTTTAGCTGCAAGAGACAAAGAAGTATTAATACTATCTCTGGTACAACTAATAATCCTTTTAGGTAACCCTAACCCTAACCTAAAAATGGTAACTGTAAATTTTCCACCATTGTTCACTTCCAGTGGTACTCAATGTGGACAAATGTGACTTGGTTTATTTTAATATAATTGGTCCCATAGTCACTCGACACCACCATCGGCCCAATCAATTGGTTCAAGGTGTGATTTCATAACACCAAAATTTGATTTGGTTGAATACCACCCAGGTGTAGAGATCCAAGAAGTGGACGGATCTTGTCTCTTAGTCTCAGTGAGGACCCTAAACTTTGAAAGATCTGTAAAAATAATAAACATGAGATTTTTTTTGGATCTCCTGCTAAGACAGAAGCTCTTCCAATGACCTGAAGGTGATAATTCAACTCTGAGTCCATGATTATTCCAAGTGCTTATGTTAAAACCACTACTGAAGGACTATTTTGTGCGGATTCCTTGTGCAGCAATATCTTCCCTATATTGGGTGAAGCATTGTGGTATTAGTAGTATTGTTTGTAGTGCAATTACCTGAGTCAGGAATGAGCAGCTCGCCGATGTAGTGGATGACTCCATTGGTGGCTAGCTGGTCCGTCTTGGTGATGATAGCTTTGCCATTCAGGGTCATGTGTTCTCCATCACAGCCGACCTCCAGCATGGTTCCCTGCAACGTTTCCATTGGTGTTCCTGACACAATCGACTCTGCGCAGTGCATGTTCTTCAGGATGTGGTAGTTGAGCAGGTCTGAGGGGGCATACAAAAGTAATTAAAAATATAAACAGAGCCAGATAGAAGGAGTCAGAGTGTCTTGTGCCAGTCACCTTTTAGAGCTATGGGGTCTCCCAGAATTCTGTTGAGGGTCTCCCGAGGAATCTTCTCGAAGGCGTCGTTGGTGGGAGCGAAGACCGTGTAATGACCCTCGTTCTCCAGCATGGTGGTGAGACCTGCAGCAGCAAAGGCCGTCTGAAACACAGACAATGAGATATACAAGAAAACAGAGACAAGAGTTTAAGCTGCTTATTCCATCAGAACTTACAACTACTACAAGTGTCTGGGGACGTGCAAACCTATTGCTGTAGAAAAGCTAAATGTTCAGGATTTCATAGCTCTCTAATTGTTTTCTGTATGTGACAGATATGGACAGCAGTCACCCAGAATCTGTTACTGTGGAGCATGTGGTTAAAAATGTCTTTTTGACATAAGAAACAACTTCTGTGAAAAAGATTTTTCCCCAGTGTCAACATACCCATGGCCACACTCTAAATTGCCAGACAAAAGGTGGTGGCCAGGGTTCTTCTTCTTCTTCTTCTTTCATGTTTGATGGCAGCTTGCATCGGTGGCCAGGGTTTGAAACAACTAAATGCAAAGAGGGATAACTGGACCGCACCACCACTTCCTGCTGAAGGGTGAATGTGTGTTTTCTTTAATTTACAAATAAAGTAGTTGTACTTCGTGGCTCAAGAGTTGGGAGTTCGCCTTGTAATCGGAAGGTTGCCGGTTCGAGCCCCGGCTTGGACAGTCTCGGTCGTTGTGTCCTTTGGCAAGACACTTCACCCGTTGCCTACTGGTGGTGGTCAGAGGGCCCGGTGGCGCCAGTGTCTGTCAGCCTCGCCTCTGTCAGTGCGCCCCAGGGTGGCTGTGGCTACAATGTAGCTTGCCATCACCAGTGTGTGAATGGGTGGATGACTGGTTGTGTAAAGTGCTTTGGGGTCCTTAGGGACTAGTAAAGCGCTATGCAAATACAGGCTATTTACCATTTACTTAATTAAATGTTTGAGTTTAGTTTAGGGTTTAGTAGTTTTGATTTCCTTCTTTGGTGTTTAGTTTATTAACAAACAAGACTGTACTGCATTGTTTGCTGTTTATGATTGTGTTTTGTTTAGTTACCCCTCGTGTCTCAACGGTCTGATCAGCCATTATATATACCCTCATGTGTAATTTCATGTGGAGGTCATTTATGTTTGTTTGGGCAGTCATTTGGTTTGTTAAGTTTGCAGTCTTTGCCTGAGTTGAGTTTTGTTTCTTTGACCTCTTTTCTGAGCTCAACATTTATGACTTTTGTAAATATAATTTTTGGGTTGGGTTCACAAATGAAAACCCTATTTTTGTAATAATTCCTGTGACTCCTCCTGCTTTTTCAACTCGGTCCATCACAATGTCCCATAGAGGTCTGCAACAGCAACTATGGACTAGCAGGTCCAGTTAATGGGGTAGACCTTAGATTCAGAAGGAGAGTTCATGGGACTTTAGAATTTTTACTGATACTTTACCTTGTGATATATTTTAATGATTTACTGTGATGGAATCAAACTCTTTGTCATTTTATGGTGAAAAATGTTCTTCTTAAACTGCTGAGGTATTTGCCCCTGCTATGTTTCACAGCCTGGTGAAACTCTCTGTGATAGTCATTTTATACCCAGTCATGTTACTAATGAACCTAATTAGCTGGCTGATGTTCCACCAGCTGTTACACAACTTTTACAGTTCCTTTAGCTGTTCATGTAACAACTTCATTTAAATATTTTTAGATAAGCAGGTATTTCTAATTTCGTAGGCTGTTTTAATACAATTTTTTCCAAAGGTTTAAAACAACAAAAGGATTTTAAATTCAATGGACTTACACGCAGAGTCTCCAGGTCGTCATCAATGTCAATGATTGATTGCATGTTGTTGGAGATGGCTGTGATGACGCGGTCAACCACATGCACGATGCCATTGGTGGCATGTTGGTCAGGTTTGACCAGACGAGCGCAGTTCACAGTCACAATCTGTAGATATAAGAAGAAAATGTATTAATGTGTTGTTACTGCAAATATTTGTGTTACGCCTTTAACAGTTATGTGTATGATCATACATTGATGATCATACACGTGATATGATACCTAATGTAAGATAATAATGATGTTCAGAGCAAGACTGTACATACAGCCTCAGTTTTGAGCCTGGAGACAGTCTGGTAAAAAAAAAAAAAAGTATCCTAACAAGCACTGGAACTGCTGACCAAAGTCCTCTGTGGAGAAGGGAGAGCAATAGCTTAGCTGATCAATACTCAGAACCCTGACTAAAGTCGGTTGTCTCAGCTAATGATTCTTCCTGCGGTGGTTTCACATTAATTACAAATTTCTCTGGTCTATATTCATGTTATCATGACAGCTAAACTTGATTCCTGTGCCAGAGTTACAGGATAACAATAGTATGTCTTCATTCACCCCATTGCTGTAGTGGTGTATATGGACGGGGGCGTCCTGGTACATGGAGGAGAAGGTGGATCCGTGCTTCAGCTCCTCAGAGGTTAGCCGGCGACTGACCATGTGGTAATGAAGAGCATTTAACAGCTCGATATTCACATTGCTCACCAGAGCGTCAAGGATCTCCTGGAAAACGACAACAAACGACACACAATGAGTTAAGCAGGAGAACCATCGCTGATTGCTCCTCACAAAAGGAGCGCGAGGTTGCAGTAAAAGTGTGTGAGTGTGTACTGACTGTTGGCAGAGATTCCCAGGCCTTGTTACTCGGGGCGAAGAAGGTGAAGCTTCCTGGACCTTCAATCTCCTCCCTGAGTTGGGCTCGATCAGAGTACATCTGAGTGGTGGAGGCGCCAACCATGCCCAGAGTGTTGTAGATGTTCACAAGAGGCAGCGCTGCAATGGTGCACATAAACAAACCCAGCTGATGACTCTCTGCAGTAAAATCCCAACAGATGTTTTAAACATATTTAGTGTAAGGGGTGAGAGGTCATACCTGCAGGACAGCCCTTCTCCCCGGGAATCTTCTCATAACCAGGGCAGCACTCATAGGTGATCACCCTGCAGAGAACACATAAAAACACAGGAGAACATGAGGATTCTTGTAGACCTTCTTGTATTCCCTGACGTCAGAGCAGAGGCTTCATGTCAGACTTCATGTTCCTGTTTCTCTATAAAACTCTCTGCCGCATCAGGAGCTCGTAACTTGTCTGTAGGGTTTCTGCTACAGGATACTCATAAATTCCTGTCTGACAGTAATTATGCTAATAAAGTTACGAGCTGCATGAGCAGACCTGAGAGTCTGCAGGTAGTGCAAGTGGTCTTATGAAATGACAAAAAAAGAGCTCCAGTAACCAATCAGCCCTTACCTGACTCAACAAAACCCACCTGTTTGTCCAGGAAAACAACAGCTTCTACAAAGCTGAAGACCCACCTTTGTTTACTGCATCAGTACTTTGCACACTAACCACTAGTTTATCTAAAGAAAAGACAAAAAACTATCTGTATTATGGCTTTAGCTGAATGGAAGACCTACACATCTTTCAGCCTGAGTAAGTCATCAGATGGAAGGAGTTAATATTGTACAACACAAGCTAAAAGGGGAACTCTGAAACCAAAGATGTCTTCAAAAGCAACTTAGACTTTGAGAGAGCTGGATCTGAATCAGAGGCAGCTCAACTCTTTGCTGGATTATGTCAAAGTGCTGAATGAAGGCAAAGTATAAGATAGTGGAATGGCAATATGATAGGAACATCATCCTTCCATGTGTGCCTGTTTGGTGGCTCTTCAGTGTGCCTATGTACAAATGACACCAATCTACCTATTTAAATAAGCATTTGTATGTAGAAGACAAAAGAGAATGGGCACACCCTCTGGATAATCACTGGAAAAGTCGGACCTATTGAGGCCACAATATTAGCCAGAGAAAAATCACGCTGCTGTACTACAGCCAATATCATCCAGTGGGACAGGTGAGCACTGAATTTTGCTGATGACCCTTTTCTGAGCGCCCAAACATGACTCATTTGGACACAGAGTGGATGAGGTGAGTGACATGCTGCCTGCAAATTATGGAAAAGAGAAGAAAAACAGACAAGGAAAGGCTTTGTGTTTCCCTGAGTGTTTTGGATTCACAGTTTGAAGTGTATTCCACCAGAAAAATTATTCTGCATCCAGAGCATTTAATTGCCCTCTGATTTTTTCCAGTTTCTCACTGACTGAAGAGTTTTTCAGTCATGACATGCAGATCATGTTATGTGTGCTAGATTTACATGTCACACATTAGTGGAAGCAGCACATCTACTATTCCTACTCATTGTAAAGCTGTATGTATGGGACTGTTTTTCGTCGCTGCACCAACACATTCGCAGTCTGTCCACAATCTGTTCTTCATGGTGGGCAGAAGGTTCCTCTATGTCTGAAAAACAATTAAAAATAATTGGAATTCGCATTATAAACATAAACTTGTCTGAGAAAGGAGGAAATTAAGAAATGCTTTGGTGACAAGTTTATGGTGTCAGATTGTAGTTTAAAATCTTTTAAAAAATCCAAAAAACACAGTTTATTTTATAAATTATGGTCTGGATGTAAAAAAAAAAATAAGGAGAAAGAACAGTATGGCTTATGGCTGGGTTACCCTGTGAGTGACAGGGATTAATAATGGATTCTGACTCTGATTACCTAGTGTACCTAGTGGTCACTCTGGGAAGTGCACCCACTGAGCAGGATTTACAAGCAGTAACTGTGGGACCAGGAGGACCTGTGGAGGTCTGTCTGCTGGAAAAATCTCAGAACGTTACTTCAGCTACAGGCACATGTGGGCTGCAATGAAGCGTACAGCCTGAATGGAGCTTTCAGGACTTCCTGTTGAGATTTCCATAATAAATGTGGCTCCGCCGTCTGGGCTCATAAAGCTCATTTCCTCAGAGAGGAGAAGAATCTGCAACCAGACTAGACGTCTGAGAGGAAACCTGCACCCACTGCCAGGAAAAACACTAAAACCAGGGCAGGAGCCCCCATCCAGCTCCTCACTTCCTGTCCACTACAAAATAAAAGGTCATTATGAAGAGAAAAGTGGCAACTCGACTGCAGTTTGAATAGTTCTGGACATGAACATTACTAGTTTCAGTTTAACCGGCAGCTTGAGGGTGATTAAGACTTAACCAAAGCAGATTTGAACTATTATGTCACTGCAAAGGTAGTGAAGAAGACTGCATACCCATAATAGTCAGTGTCTTTTAAACTGAGAAAATATGAACATAATTCAGCGGGGGGAAAAAATCAACCGTTGGCTCAACAACCTTCACTAAAAAAGCTTCTCAGCTCTGACAAATACTTTGATTACATGTATGACAGAGTAATTCTTCATTTATTTGAATGTCGTCTTCAAAGACTGTTTTATAAAAGACAGAATCAAAACTGGAGAAAACTTCTTGGTCAGTCTGTTTATCGAGCAGTTTGCTGGGGTTGAATTCCAGAGGGACATAACAATGACACACAGTGACAGTGACAATACTATCATTATGAAAGCTCTAGCTACATGTATTAGAAATACGTTGGAAATAACAGTGGGCCAAAGATTAAGTCTTGAGTCTTGAACACCGTAGTTAGAATGTAGAAGGTGGAGAGCAGATTAGCTGAGGTGAAGCCTAGCAGACAGCCAGCAGCTACAACCACCTGTGTCGCTTTAATATTTAATATTTATCCTGCATGTATAAGCCAACCTCTTTGTGTCAGCCTGCCTCTATGTTGCATGACATGGGAACTTTTTAATTTGCAGCTGGAGATAAATCGTTGATTGATCAGTCTGCCAGCAGTTGAATTCTTCTATAAAAATCAATTTCCTAAACTTCCTCCTGTGTCAGCTCCTCCACTATGTCCTCTCTCTGAGACGTTCTGAGTCTATAAACATCAGATGTGTATTTTCTTCAGCTTTACGAGTCAACAATTGTTGGAAGGTTGACTGGCAAATTTATTAAATATATAAATTTTCCTGATGGGAAGAGTCCCCTGATGGAGGAATCTCATTATGAATTTCTGAGTTTCTTGTGTTTGTTTTAACAGAGCGATTAGTGGACGAATCTTTCAGTGAAGCCAGGACCACCAACCAGTCACTGCTCCATATTAACACTTAAACCGTCTGCGAACAGAGGTCTTATTTCTGCTCTCAGGTCCTCTATAATAAAGTTTAACGTCGACAAAGAGAAAAAGGAAGCTCCCAAAGCTCCCGCAGCCTTCATCACATAAGTGCAAACATGTGAAGAGCAGCTACTGATGGTGTGTGTGTTAATGTGCGCAAACACACACTGGACTGATTATCAAAGCAGATGGAAACTCAGGTCCCTTTTGTTCTCCACATAAGTAAAGATGGCTGCTGTGGATTTATGACAAAACAAACAGAGCAAGGTTGCAGTAATTCTGCCGCCGGGATCGAGCTGCTCGATGAAAACCTTAAAAAAGAAATGCTTTCACATCAGTCAGCAGCACGTCATCCTTCAGATTGTCAGAGGAAGCTTCAAACATGAAACTGCCAGCCATGAAAAGCCTGAGAAAAGTTTCATCAGGGATTAAAAGTCATTTCCAGAATGTAAAAACAAGGTGGACACGTACAAATTTTGTCTTTGAGAAACTTTTATTAACTAAAGCTGATGAATTAAAGTTAGACACCACAGTGAGGCAATTAAGGGACGAGTTACACAAGCTTGGTTATTGTGAGGGTGCAGTACATAAACGTGTGCTAGTTAATTCTAAATGAAATGCCCTTTATTTAACAAAAATGCCTGTTAATGATCTAGATTTTTTTTCTACAAAATTAATACTTTTACACAATATTTAAGAGCCAGAAATCTAATCTTCTGACCGAATTCTGTGTCATATACACCGCACAGGTGCAAGATCACTGATTTTATTAACATCTCAATAAAAACTCTGAATAAGTCAGTCATGACAAGCTAACAGCTAACAGTTTAAATCCAGACTCTACAAACCACATCACACATTCCCAATAATCAAAGTCTAAACATAACACAGCTCAAATCATAGTCAAGCGTTCCAAACTTCATGTGTACATCAGTGTGTACCGCTATATGCCTTATTATGTGGGCAAAAAGGACAGAAAGTTCAGTTTTATTTTGCATTTTACAAATAAAGGATTTGAAAATTATACTAAATTGCTTCTAAAAAATCTTGTAGCTCTAAAAACTACCAAAGCTCTCAGAGGTTTCAAAGCTAGAAGTGAGCTTGAACCTTTGAAGCTCTGAAAGCTAGTGGAGCCCTTGAAGGTGTCTGAGCTGTCAGAGTGATCAACGCTCTCAGAGCTCTTAAAGTTCTTGGACCTCTAACAGCTACCAGAGGTCTCAAGTCTTTGAAGTTCTCAAAACTTGTGGAGCTCTGGAAGCTACCAAAGGCTACAAGGATCTGGAAAGTCCTCAAAGCTCTCAGATTTCATAATAATTATCAAGACTAGGTTGGGTAGCAAAAGATCAGCGAATAACTTTGGACACCAGACCTCTGTGCACTATTATAAAAAGTTCTGACACATAAGAAATCACAGCAAGAAGATCAAAGGGACAAAAGTAATGTAACAGTGATAAAGATATGTAGACCAGAGTGAAATCCCCCCATCAGATCTCACCCAGCTGCTGAGCTTTAAACATCTCCAGGCTACATCTCTGACCTTTGAGCCATGTTTTAGCAGTTGTAGGCTGACACAAAGTCTCTTCTCGCAGTTTGACTCCAAACCTTTAACGCATTTTGCTTTTGTTGTTTTAGCTCCTAAACTGTGGAATGAATGAACTCTCACAATCTGCACAGCTGCCTCCTTCAGTTGAAAACCTGTTGACTTGGATAGTTTTACCTCCTTTAACTGCATATTTTGATCTTTTGTTCTTTATAACATAAATAAGATGGTTACTTCAGTGCTGTTATTGTAAGTATTATTATTATTATTAGCAGTATTACTTAGGGTTAAAGAAACAGATGTGGCATTAGTGTCTGACAGACAGAGGGTACTTTGAGGACCCGGGGTTCAGAGGGGGGTTGTAGTGAATTACGATGGGAGTTATGAGTCTTCCTTCTGCTGACCTCTAACCTCCGGATCCTCCTCCACAGAAACCCACGGGTCCAAAGCCGCAGAGACAAAGACATGACTGTTAGACTCAAAATGCCCCACCAGTGTAAATCCAACTAAACTGTCAGAGATAAGAGCTCAGTGTTTCCACACCCACACTGTGGGTGTTGTAAGATTTGTGTGCATGGGGCGTCAGGGTCCTCCAGCAACTTCACTTCCTACAAATGTCCACAGAAAGTCTCACTTCCTCTTTCTGTCCTATTTGCTGCCAGCTGAAAGAATCTGTTTGTGAGAAACATTCAGGCTGAACTGTGAGCTGCGTCAAGGCTGTGTCCAACATCCTGACTGGACACATTCAGGACAGGAAATGCACAAACACACAGGACGAGCCTCACAAATGCATGAATAAATACACAGAGTAAGCAGGAGAGATGAAAACAGTATGAGACAGAAAGAGGTGGCGGACAGGAGGAGGATCATCTTCAGATACAAGACGGGAGAAGAAAATAGTGGAGCAGGCTGAGAGATGAAGAAGATGAGGGAACAGAAACTAACTAAGAAGAATTACAGTAGAAGAAAGAAGAAGTAAATGAAACATTGCAAACAAAGTTATGAATCATTTCTTATGCTGTCTGTTAAACTGCTGAAGCGGACATTTCCATAAGTTTGCCTCATGATAAATCTGTGACAGAAACACCAACGCCTTCGGTTTGAATTCAACACGCACCAATAACCGATCAGCTGATACTAGACTGTGGCAAATAAAAAGACATTAACCAGAGACAGGGCTGATATTTAGCTCTTCTATCTGGCTTGCTGAATATTAAAAATTAGAGCGACAAAGACCAAAAAGGTTTTAAAATTGTTATTTTTATCATCATCTGTGTAAATCCAGACTAAATGCTCCAATAATTCTAACATGTGAAGCATTCCTCGTCCAGAGCTCATGGAGAGATGATGGATGGAAGAGTCACCCAGGACACCAAGATTCAGGTTCCATTTAAAAATAAAAGTAGATGTCCGAATTAATATTTTTAGACTCCGATTTAAGAACTCGCGTTATAACGTGAGTTCAGGGATGCCACGATCTGCTGATCTAATTTAAAGAATCTCCCCAAATATGGAATAAATAAAGTATTTCTCATTGATAATTGATCTGAGCCCACACGAGCTGATGACTTAGCTGATACCCTTCCACAAATCCACTTTTTCATCTATTTTGATTTTAAACACTTCACACACACTTACTATGCCTCTGCAAGCTGTTTTGCAACCCTCTTTTCTTGTTTCAGCGTCATATCTGCTGTCACTGACGCCTGCTCTGATCTGTGAGAGGCTCTTTGTGCTACACACGGAAAGGTGGGGCGGTCCCAGAGCAGAGTTTTACCAGTAAATCTAAACGACTGCAGATATAAATCTCCTCTGACTGCTCCTTTGTGGTGCTACTTTAACCCTGTCTGGGTTCAAATAGACGCTTTTACAACATTAACCACATACCTTCTGACTTTGTGTACTCTGTTTTGGTGGTAGTTTTTCTTTTTCTTTTGTATTTTGTTGATTTTTTTTTGTCTCAGTTTAGTTTTTCCCGTCGAGAAATCTTCATTTCTCCACAACATCCATCACCTTCCTCTTACATATTGGACCAAAGCTGAGTTTAAAGTGGCAGCAAACAAACAAACTGCTGGCACATTTTGAAGGCATGAATGCATTCACACTGACAGTGGGTGTTTGTGTTTGGTAAAATGTGCTGTCAGAGGCTTGACAAGTTGCAAATGTTCAGATTTAAAAATCAACACTGATATTCATGTTTGAGTTTGTTAGAAAAAGAGAAGCTAATAAAGTCTGGGGAAAGCTTGAGTGGACTGAATAAATGTGGTTAAACAGCCTTTAAATCATATTTAGTTTCATGTGTCCAGCTGATTACTGCTTTGCTAAACTGGCTACTGGATATAACTCAGAGTTTAGTTTTTCTGAGTGAGATTTAATGCCTGTAGTGATGAATGTTATGTAGATTAATCAGGAGAAAAGCTGTTGTTATCACTGCAGAGGCTTCAAGTCCAAATCCCTGTTTATGTGTTCTGTCATTTTGATTCAGCATTTGCAACTGCTGCTTCATAAGTAAACTGTATCACTGTGTTCCTGTTAAACAGTGTTGTCTGTATAAACACATGTATGAAAAATAAGCCTCCTGTCTTTTAAATCTTCCTCACCCACCGTCACCTTCCTCATGTTCACAGCTCTGCAGGGACACTCCGCAGCCAGCTGCGTTTCACTCAAGAATGTGCCCATAGAAAGAGTCTGGGAGGATTTTAGGATTTAGCAGCACGTTTCCTCTGCAGCGCCTTCCAAACACATACCAAGCAGAAATCCGGATTTAAAATAAAAATCAAATGCAGCGTTTAACGTTCAGAAAGGTTTTTCCTCTTTGGGCTGAAGATGGAGGTGGGAAGTAAATGCAGACAGTAAATTTCAGTGGTTTACAGTCAGAGACACACACCCACATTATTAATGAGGCAGCAGAGGCCAGCTGTGCTGCAGATCTCATGAGCTGGACAGGATTAAAGCAGAGTGCTGTGTCTGTCTATTCCTGTGAGGACGAGTTTCAGTTTTAGACTTTAGGGCTTTCTGGCCCTCACTTTAGAACTGTTCACACTTGGGCTCAGGTTTAGCTTTAGGCCAAATGAGATGAGTTCTCACAAAAGCAGGTGTAAAAAAGCAGTCTGTTTCTCGGCACTCATGGAGCTCAAATGGGAAAAATCAGCTCTTAAGTGAAGTCGGTTTTAATCCAAGTGTTTGTGGATGGTTCTGGAATGACTTGTCTGACTGGCCAACTTGACCTCGTGACAAAAAAAGCCAAGAAAATCAACAGTATTTGATTTTTCCACTCCCAAATTTCCTCTCAAACTTTATGTGCATTCTCTTGCGTTCCTAATGTTCAGATGATGTGCATGAGGTCTTTCCTATTTGTGGATGCTTTTCACCTGACAGACTTGTTTACTATACTGCCTGATTTCCAGTGTATGACCTCAACTTTGATCAAAGACTTGGATTTGATAGACACTTACAGCAACAGCAACAACAAAAAGGCTTTCACTTTATGTACATGGATGCATTAATAGAGATGAGTTTATTAAGAACAAACTGGTTTCTGTCATTTTGAGGTTTAGATTAAGTCTTGTAGTTTAGCTGCTGTTTAAGGTTTTAGTCACTTTTAAGGACTTTTGTGGTTTGAGGATTTGGGCTTTGTATTCCTGGGTTAAGTAATATTTCCTTCTTTTTGTTTAGGTTATTCTTTCTTCCCCAAGTCTTTATCTTCTTTAAATGATAAGCGGACAGTTCTTATATAGCACTTTTCTACACTACCTGAGCACTCAGAGCACTTTATACTACTTGGCTCATTCACCAATCACTTTTTAAAAAGAAAAATATAAGTGCTTTCTATCTAACATTCACACTTCAGTGGATGCAATAGACCAACTTGGGGATATTTGACATGCAGACTGGAGGACTGAACCACTAACTTTAGTACATCACTCTACCTCTACCTCCTGAGCTACAGCCACATAGAGGCACTTCTTTTATTTTTAAAGTATCTCTCATGTCTTGTATTCAGTTTTACTTCCCTCGTGTGTTTGTTTTGATTAGTTTCAGCTGTTTCTTGTTGCCCACCTGTTTCTCTTATCTTGACTGTTGTCAGTGACTATGAGTGTATATATAGCCTCAGTTTCTTTTATCAGGGTGTCTGTGATCTAAAACTGGTACCAAATACAGATGGAACTTAGTTTATGTCATTGTCAGAGCAGAACAAAAAATAAAAAAGGTATATGTGGGCATGTTTTGGCAGATTTGGACAGAAATGGCTACCACAGCAGGTAGCTCCACGTTTGATTTGGTAGAGTTATGCACTGGATGCCCTTCCTAATGCAACCCCACAGCGTCTTGCCATTCACCTGGGAGGGATCTTTTGTTTATCAAGTGAATGTGTAGAGACTAGCCTTACGTTAAAAGTCTTGTTATGATCATATTCCTATGCTCTGTAAAATAAAGCTAAGTGAAGAGGACTTTGTTTTCCTATTCTGGACCACAGTGTGATTCATAGGCAGGTATCTGGATTCACTCTTAGGACACTGGATGCTGTTTATCATTCTGCCTTCTGGTTTATTACTGGCAATGGTTACAGCCATCATCGCTGCAGCTTACATGGAAACACTGGATGTGCTCTGCAGTCCTTACGAAATAATATAAACATTTTACTGTTTATAAGGCTGGAAGCTTCAGTTTCACATCTACTTTGTCCTTGCGTCATATCCTTATGTGACTTTAAACTGGCATGACTGTAATTCAGAGCTACCCTCATTGCAGTTTAAATAATTTTCAGAAACTCTCTGGACGACTTTACAAGCTAAACTCACTTTTCAAAGGATGAATAAGTGTTTTTAATAAATTAAAAACTTGCTTTATATACTTTGAAGAACATCATTACCGCAGTTTGGGGACTGAGTTCTGTGTTTCAACCTTATTTGATCTGAAATGAAGCTTTAGGTAGGAAACACTGAAGGAATTTAGACTTGACTTGGACTTAAATTAATGACTCGGACTCTAACTCGAGAGACTTTAGACTTAGACTTGAGGACTCCAAAGGAAGTGAAATATATCAGAAAAGTCAATGTATATGTTTGCACGTGTCCTTTAAATGAACTCATGAGACTGGGAGTGGAGTCTCAGCCTCAGATGTAAACTGACTCTGAAGTTTGTGCTTCGCTCTTTTTATTCTGAGGTTATGTAAGAGGCAAGTACACCTAGGGAGAAGGACATTTCTCTGTCATCTGAATACAAACTCTCTCTTTTTAGCAGAACTAAAGTCAAACTAACAGATTGGGGTGAAATCAAATACAAAAATCAACTCAGAACCACAGTTGTAACCAAAAGTGAGAAGCAGTCGACCTGTGCTCTGCTTCTTAAGGAAAACTAAGAATGTATTTAAAATGGTAAATATGGCAAAAAGTGCAGTCGGTGGGACTTACGTGGGTTTGCCACAGATCTTGCGGTGGTACCACTGTTTGCAGTTGGTGAAATATTTCTTGCTGGTGCCTTTAATCTGTTGCATGGCGCAAACATTGGGTCTGAAACAGAAGAGAGACAAAGAGGAAAAATTTTATTTTAATTCAAATGTTTATACTTATTAACCACTTTCATTTCCAACATACAGAGACAGTCGGCTTAAGTAAACCGCTAATCCTGAGCGTGAGAGCAGAGACACGTAGAAGCTCTGTTAAAAGTCTAAATCAAAGTATTTGAGTCATCAATTCATAAACTGAAACAGACTGACAGCCATAGGTTTCACAAATGATAAACTGGGACTGTCAAAAATTCAGTTCATACCAACTCTGGTAAACATAATTATCCCCAATTAAGAAAAACACTCAAACTCACTCAAGCACAATGTTGTGATCTCAGTCGGCATGCATATCGTTTCATTGTGTGTTGTTCTGTCTGCATAGGGATAAATATTAAGACGAACCACACCACACAATTTAGAGCCTAAGCTAATTTGCACTGGCTGTCTCCCGAGGCGTCTGTGCAGAACACACACACGCATGACTAATAAGCAAAACAATCTATACCATAAATCATCCACAAAGAAATCCCAAACTCAGAACATAAAGGACAAACAGAGCAGTAAAATACATGAAAGAGCAGATCGTTCATGGCTGCAGGGCTGATCCCTCTGCAACAACCGTCAAAATGATTAAAATGATCTCAGTTTGAGTTCTGCAAGTTAGGAATTTGTCACGTTGTTGACCCGAATTGAAAAAGCTGTTTATCCAAATGAGGATTTACGTAATGGCACCTTACAGTTCCCACTAGCTGACCCATGTGATTATATCCATCGAGGAGCCAGAAGGAGAAGGCAGGAGGAGGAGGAGGTCTGATATTAGGTAATTCTTCTGTGCGGAAACCAAGTAAGCAACCGTTTTCTGAAGTGTTGTTTCTAGTTTGGTAACTAAGAAAATGTTGTCTGCCCTTCTTCCCTTCCAGCCTGGGCTCACAGCCAGATGTGAAGTATTTAGGAAAATGCATTTGTCCTTGTACATGAACACAGTTTACATCGCTTTTTTCAATTCCAGTCAGGGTGACAGTGAAACCGGGAGTTTTTTCCTCTGAGAACTTTTCTATGATCGTTTTGTAAACCTATTATAGCTGTTAAAAAAAAAAAAAAAACAGAACACGTGAAGAAAAACTTTTTTCTAAAAGTTGAGGTCATTAAAGTTGATGGAAACTAAACTTAAAAGTGAAACTGCCGTCGTTTATAAAGGTTTTGGCACTGGTTTTTGTCAAATGGTCGATGACTGATTGCTGGAGCTCTTTCTCTAACATCGTAGGGTCTTCAGCTTAGGTATAGAAATTAACTTAAATTGAACATGAAGAGTTATGGCAGATTATATCAACCAGTACAGAGTACAAGCCGGATCACTGTAACACCCTCACACGCTGACTCTCGGCTTACACTCACACAGACTCGCTCAGGCTGGCACTGGTTTCCTGTCTGTGAAGGAAATCCAGCTGTTTAAACCCTGACCCCCCCCCCCCCCCCCCCCCCCAAACCATGGATATTTAATATCGTACTGCAGTACACAAAGAAGAATTCAGATCCTTCGCTTAAGAAACAAGAAACCGTGTCACTCCAGTGAGAGATGAAAATTACCACCACACCTGGCACGAATTGAAACCCTGGATTCAGATGGATATCTGGAGCTGGGCTAGTTTTTTCATATTTTCTTCAGAAGAACCAGGATGTCTCCCTTTTTGTGTGTATATTTCAGTTGTATTTGTATGAAGTGTGAAGATATGACAACAAATATTCAATTATGTCACATCCCACAACAGTGAAGAATGACTAGATGTGGACTGACTCGAAACATTAATCACCTGAGTTGGCCAGAGCTCCACCTCTAACAAAAACCCATCAAGTGAATCCATCCAGAACTTTAAAGGCAGTCCTGCTAACAAACAGACACATTGAACCAATCACATGAGGAGATGATGCTCAAAAAGTCAGCGACTTCCTTCCGACTATTTCTAAAATTATTTTTTTAATTGTCCTTTTATCATCTCTGATCATTTAATAGTTGCTTTATTGATTTTCAATTCTCCAGTTGTGCTTTGGAGGAGTGCATTATACGCTTTGAGATCATGAGGAAAACGTGAAGTGGTAGTTCTTGAATAAACTTGATCACAACCATTGTCCAAATATGGAGATACGCGCTTTTCCCTGCACAGTGAGGCCATAAGAAACAACCGTCAGACAGATGTGAGTAAAATGAATATTTTAGCTGAGGTGTAGTGCAGAAAAAAGCTGCACAACACGAACTAGATTAAAAATCTGCAGAACATCTGTTTTTCATTTGCAGCAAATAAGTATATTCATGACGAATCAATCAATAAAATTCAGTCACTTTCTAGTAGTCGCCCTTAGAAGGAATCTTTTTATTTCTCCAGTAAAAATATTCGATACACGTCATGTTCCTGCGTAATGAAGTACTTTTATTTTCATACTTTGTTTCCAAACCGGGACTTTTATTTCTTTATTAAAGCTGAAGTTTTAGTACATTTAGTGTAGTGTAGTGACTAAAGGACCAGAGTACTGACACTCCCGCAGATTATCGATCACTCTCTGATCATTTCTATTGATCAGCTCAGTAGTAGTTGAGGTTCAGTCGGGCAGGACCAGGCTCGGCTCGGGTCACTTAGATTCAGGAGAGAAAAAAAGAAAAAAACCTCACCCATGCGTCCGGCCTCTGATCCGGCTGTGCTGCAGGACCGCCTGGAACGGAGACCGGGCCACACACGCGGTCAGAACCAGGGCAAGACCCAGGGCCAGCGCGCACACATTCATCTTCACTTTCTGGAGGTAAAACCTGCTGCTGGTGCTTCTTCTTCTCTTTCTTCCTGTGCTTTTTCCTCCTTCCCTCTCTGCAGCCCTCGGTCCCTACAGGGACCAGGACAGTCCGGCTTTATACACCGAAGAAAGAGGAGGAGTGGCGAGGAGGATGGGGAGGGGCGCACCAGAGCAGAGCTGGGAGAATCCTTTGTTGCAGAGAAGTACTAGTACAATTGTGTAAAATACTCCCCGGCAAGTTGAAGTTTTTAAGAGTACCCTGCAGTAACATGAGACTACTGCTTTGAATTCACGAGTCACCGATGATGATCGATATATTATTGGTTTATGTGTAGATTGTTCTTCACGAGTCGATCAAATATTTCTCTTTTATCTGGTGTGAATCCCTTACTTTGATCACGTTATATTGTCAGAATAAGTCATTATTTTATTAATTTCATTTAATTATATATACCAACAACCATTGATCCATCCGTTTTCTCAACCGCTCATCCATCCAGTTGAGAGTGGTGGTGTTTTCATGGGTGGGTGGGGGGCTGGAGCCAATCCCAGCTGTCACAGGGGAGAGGCGGGGTACACCCTGGATCACAGCTCTAACACAGAAAACAGACAACCATTCACACTCACATTCACAACTGTTTCTGGCCTATGGGAAAACGCAAGAGTACTCTGAAGAAACCCACGCAGACACGGGGAGAACACGCAAGCTCCACACAGAAAGTTAGTCTGTGTTTTGTCACTGAATTTTGAGATTTTTCAGTTATTATCTCGTGCAAACCAGACATTATCCCATGTGAATGAGTTCTCCTGTGCAAAGAACACATTTCGCGCAAGCGGAGTCACCTTCGTTATTGTCGTATGCAAATGAGCTGTCTCGTGCAAATCAGTCACTGTCTCGCGCAAATGAGTTAATAATATGAACAAAGTTAATGACTTGTTATGATATAATAATTGGTTTGCATGGTCTTTTCTTGTGAAAGAGTTGTTATCTTGTATAGATAACGGTGTTTTTGCTACGCTTGCCACAATTTATAATTCTTTCACATGGACATAATTTGCTGTAACACACTGCCTGTCTATGAATTTCATTGTATGGCCTTCAGGTAAAACTAAAACTTGACCCGCTGAGCTCTGGGGGCTGCACGCAACTACTTAGTGGTTTTATAATGCATGAGATGTTTTACTGTTCCAGTAAGATTAAAAAAAAAGTCACCTTATGAGATCTCAGGGGCTCCACAGATTTGTAAAAACTGAAAATATGGTCGAATAAATTCTGAAATCCCAAATAAAATATGTGAGGATGAAATCAGTTTCACGTTTTTGCTTCACGTGTGTTTCCTTTTTTCCCTTTCAGACCCTGAAGTAATTTTGAGTGTTTCCACTGCATGGTTTGATGGTTCAGGTCACTAAGGTTCACAAAAAAAGGGATTATTTAAAATGAAGATGATGATATGAGATTTGCATATGATCTCATTGCCCTCCATCTCTCTCGGGCATTAAACAGCTGCAGCTCAGATTTGTCTTCTGACATTACTTCATACAGATGACATGATTTTTCTCCTCACATCAGCTCCTGAAACTCATACAGTCGGCCCACGTGTTCTCTGTGAACTGAGGCAGGGCTGAAGTTTTTCCATCTGTGTTCATCGTGATGGTGATGACACCGACGAATATCTCACACAGTCAGGGGTGGTTTTAACAAAGAAAAAAAATCTGTGTTTGAAACACGCACTAAAAGCCAAAAAGGCTGCTAGGAACTTTAATTTAATTTAATTTTCATCTCGTGTGCTGAAGTAAATGAATAGGAATGGACACCCCATCACCTTTTCCATCTCCCTTATATTTACTAAATCATACATAGAAACATCAGTATCCAGTAAAGATTCGAGATTATGGTGGCCACAGAAGATCTGCTGACATGAAGTTATTCACTTTGCCCTTTTCCTCTCATCTAAAAAGAACAAAAAACATACACATTCACTGACTACTTTATTAGGTACAGCTGTTGAAGTGTTTACTAACGTAAATATCTAATCAGCCACTCAGCCAACCACTTGGCAGTATCCAATGCCTTTAGGCATGTACATGGTCAGGATAAACAGTTAATGTTCAAACCAAACATCAGAATGTGGACAAAATGTGATTTAAGTGATATTTAATGTGGCATGGTTGTTTTTGAAAGACTGGCTGATCTGAGTATTTCAGAAACTGCTAAAATAATTTTCCAGAGCAACTATCTATAAGGTTTACAGAGAATCTGAAAAAGAGAAAATATACAGTGAGAAGCAGTTTTCTGAGAAGAAGTGTCTTATTGATGCCAGAGGTCAGAGGACGGGCTGATTCAAGCAAGGCAACAGTAACCACTAATAAGTAAATAACAATTCATTCCAACCAAGGTATGCAGAAGAGCATCTCTGAATACACAATATCTCGACGCACATGGACAGCAGCAGAAGATCACAGCGAGTGCAATTCCTGATGGCTAGGAACAGGAAACAGGCCAATGAGGCTCAGTTTCTGCTGGAACGTTCAGGATTTGATGCGGACAACATGAAATCATGGATCAGCGGTTCAGGCTAGAGCTGGTTGTGTGATGATGTGGGGGATGTTGTCCTTTAGACTTTACCAACTGAGGATTGTTTAAACACCACTCCTCATCCAGCTGTTTAGAACCACAGTGTAGCCATTGTCTGACAGCTGCTTCCAGCAGGATGACGCACCATGTCACAAAGCTCAGATTATCTTAGACTGGTGTGTTGAACATGACGACGAGTTCACTGTACTCAAACTTCCTCCACAATCACCAGATCTCTGTCCAACAGAGCACCTTTGGACGAGCAGCCTACAAATCTGCAGCAACTGTGTGATGCTGTCGTGTCAACTTTTACATGTAAAAAGTCAAGTTTAGGTCTGAAGGCAAAAGAGGATTCCACCTGGCACTGATAAAGTGTACCTAATAAAGTGTCTGGTGTTTTATTTATGCATGTGTCAATAAAATTAAAGAATAGATGATTCTCTGCTGGACAGATGTGCAGTATTATACAGAATTAGTGGATGTGAAATGATTTCCTGTATCTGTCATGTGCAGAATCACTCTGTTGGTGCTGCCTGTGGTGCAGAGGGTGGTCAGGATTTCGGACAGTTTCTTCAGTGATCTCTTCTCCAGGCTTTGTTTGAAGTCACAGTTTTTTCTCTTACTGGTCCATGAACTTAAATGTCTCTGACATGTCTGTTCCTGGCTTCAGATCGCCCTTTAAAAAAGAAAAAAAAAAAGACTTTCTGTTTTCTGGGGTTAAATACTGATTTATTTTAGTTCGATGTGATTTTATATCTGAATATCTGAAAGTGGAAACCACTCCACATTTAAACTCCCTCTGCACAAAGACATAACGTGTCCATGTCTGTGTGACAGCTGCTCTTCATTTCCCCACACAAGCAGATTATCAGCAGGAAAGCATCACAGCAGAAAATTTAAACCTGCACGAGGAGATGTGAGCAGGCTGATAGGAGCAGTTTGGAGGAGGTGAACTGGACTGGAACTGGACCTCCAGGGTGGGCTTAAGTTGTTCCAACAAATGCGTCCTCAAATTTTCCAGATTTAAAAACAGCAGGAAGCAGGAAGTTGCTGCTCTGGTTTGCATTATGTAACTTTACAGATTATTCACTCTGACACAGATTTTTTCCACCAACTTCTCCTTCTGCTCCTCAGTGAAGCATCACAACAAAGATTTCTTCCAGACTTCTTTCTGAAGTGCCTACAGTTACAGTTAATGAGGAGCCATTTTAGCATGGGAGTCTGTGGGAAGTGATTCGCTTTTGGAGCCAGCCTCTTTAGTGGTGACTTCATTTCTCTGCCCCAGAGGGTGATGCTTGGCCTTGATGTTTTGGCAGTATTAGATCGTGGAGCTGTTTCAGAAACCTGTAGAGATCCTGTCAGGGCAGTAGGGGCAAAGGTGCAGGTTTGCTTTCATTTATAGTTACACTCTCAATAACAACTCGGTGTCATGATCCCTCCTGTTCTTCAGGTGGGGTACCTGTCATTGTGAGTGTGGGTGATCTCTTTCAGTGGCGGGCGTGGTCCAAGCAAACTACAGTCAGACGCACCACAGTCGATGCAGTTTATAAAACTGACTTCCACCAGATTTTTAACCTACTCATGTAGTAGTGGACTTATCCGCT
Organism: Rhamphochromis sp. 'chilingali'; assembly: GCF_963969265.1. NCBI lineage: Eukaryota > Metazoa > Chordata > Actinopteri > Cichliformes > Cichlidae > Rhamphochromis > Rhamphochromis sp. 'chilingali'. Next base: position 9,623,923 of record NC_137940.1, on the reverse strand, counting down.
TCTGTAATGCCTCTAGTATTATGCCCATCTGCAGCACTGTTGGTCTTGCAGAGGTGACAGCTTCTGGATGTTGCATGGGTTTAAATTTAAATTGTCTACACATGAGAAGTAGAATATCTCACTTTTTGTGGGCATGATCCCTTGAAACATGTGGGTCACAAACAGATTCTGATCTGTGGAAGAAGGTTGGTTATTACCAGACCAAACAACAGCCGAAGGTTTAACAGGAGCTACAACAGCAAGAGGAAGATACACTAGACTTCTAGTGTCCATTTATACTTACTAGAAGTTATAAAATGTAATTCAAATAAAAACAAAACAGTATTTCTGGCATACACAAGGCAAAACTTTGATGTATTATCTCAGATTTTAATTGTAAAAACGCAAAATTCTGAATTTTTAATTATTTATTAATTTTTTAATCACAAGTGAATACTAGGAAGTTGAAATTTCTAGATAAAACCCTGAAATTTCCATTTGAGTGCAAAATATTTTTCCCATAAAACACAGAAAAACACACACGATTGTAATAAATATGTGATAAAAGATCAATATCGTTTTAACGTCTCCATATTCAGTAGCCGTTTAGATTCCCTCCGCGCCGCTAGGGGGCGACATAGCCACCAATTCATGTTTCTGCGTCAGAGGTTAAAGGTTGTGAGTCTGACACCGCCACATGCATGTTGTTGATGTTGGAGACTGGAGAGATTTTCCTTACCTCGGCTTGTTTTTTCACGGTGGGTTTATTATTTTTGTTATCGTTTTATTTTGTTCTCGTCGCGTATTAAAGTTTCTTTAGCTTAAAGCAAGCTAGCACGTCTTGTTCCATTTTCGGACACCCTGTAGCCTCGGCGTCTTCATCCCTCTCACACTGAGCAAGTACTGGACAACAAACCAGCTGTTTAAAATGTTAAATGTCTTTAAAAAACTTTTGCCATCATCACTTTTATTTATTTATTTTACTGTTTATGTGTAAAAAACGTTCAGTCCTGACTCAGAAACCTTGCTAACAGCTTAATACGATTCCTTACATACATAAATTTCCTGTAAGGAGGCTCGAAGTTATTTTCACGCCTTTGAATAGTAATTAAACTCATGTGAAACAAGAATGTGTATTTATATATTTAATGTTTATGAATCTGGAGAAATGTAAACAGTTAAAATAGCCTTGATAAATACAGTTGCAGTCGTTCGTAAATAACCCAGTATTGATGAGGATACATTATTTTTATTATTTTATTTTATAATTTGTTTGGGCACTTTTAAGATTTGTTTCCCATCATAAGGCAAAACTAAAAATAACTTTTTATTTTCTATGAAATGTAGAATTGTTCCTGCATTATTTTTTTCATATGTGATATTTTCTGATTCTATTGTTAGTTTTTTTGAGTGTACCATCTCATTTGAGAGCAAACTAAAAAATGTGTATGGAGAATATAACTAAAGGGAAAAACAAACTAAGTATGTGACTTCTTTAGATGAAATTTTCAGCTGATAACATCCATTTCTTTCTTTGTTGTACACTTTAGACTTTCAAATTAATAACGCTGGTTTAAAAGATGAGGTTGAATGGATATGAGACTTTTCCAGTAAAACAAAACAAATGCAAACGTCATTTTCTCCACATTCAGCATAGTTATTCTATATTTCCCTCCAATATTATTAAGTGTTGAGCTTTAAAACTGAAACACAGATCTTGTGGTTTTAATCTGTGGTAATTTAGGTAAAAACTCTTTCAACCAAACATTTATTTTTTGCCTAATTTGTACCAAATATACTGTGTCAGGTCTCCTTTGGCACTTGGAGGCAGGTCCTGAGGTGAAATGAGGAATCTGAAACTTCTGAAGAGCCTTCGGAGCTCGGAGCTGCAGGGTCCAGGCTCGCCCCAGTGTTTCTCTGTGCGGGCGGACACCGGCTCGCTGCTTATCGCCTCTCAGTACTGCATCACAGAGTACGACCCCCGGACAGGCCAGGTGAGAAGCGATGATGTAACACTAACACACTGGAAATACTATGAAGTGCTGTTAATACTCAACAGGGTGTAGTTTAGCGTGATTCAGTGAGGAGACGGATGTGTTTCAAGTGTCCAAATTTGAATATTTAAGTGTAACATATGTTTGCCTCAAGGTGCACCTGGAATTTCTTCATACCTGTTCTGTTTGGGACTTGAACAGGGCGTCTTTCTTATAAGCTTTCAGCTCTTCCCCGTTTTTCTTCGGCAGGTTATCAGTGAAGCCTCTTTGACAGCAGACGGTTTCCTTCCAGAGGACGGCAGCGGGGTTGTGGTCGGACTTCAGGACCTGGCTGAACTGGAGTCTGCATGTTTGGCCACAGCAGGTGGTGATGTCGTCCTCTTTAACCTCAACACCTGCCAGGTTAGTAATGCTCAAAGTCAGACAGATTTTTAAAACTTGTGTCCCCCAAAAAAATCTGAAGTTAGGTTCAAGCTCTGGTTATGATCAGGGGGAAAGAAGTTTGGACAATCGGGGTCCTCAGTAAGTGTGCTCTGATCCACAGCTGGAGTGCGTCGGCAGTGTTGATAGGGGCCTCACCTCGATGAGCTGGAGTCCTGATGAAGAGCTTGTGATTCTCACTACTGGTCAGTATGTTATATAATCATCAGAAATGCTGATGATTTCCATATTGAGCAATATTTCTTAGATTAGAAACCATCACAGATGAAGAAAAGTTCATCTGTGATGGAATGTTCAATATTTGGAGTTTTTTTTTTTTTAAATTTTGTGACACATCATAGCTTAGGTAATTATTGATCACACACAGTTATAGGTGTTGTGGTTGAGTCACTAGTGTTTTGTGTTCACAGGCCAGGAAACGATCATCATGATGACTAAAGACTTTGAGCCGATCACAGAGGTTGGAATCCACCAGGACGATTTTGGTGAAGGTACGGTGACTCTAAAAAAATTAGTGGTCTCCCAGCTGAGTATCAGGAGCTACTCAGGTTCACCAGACGGTGATGTGCTCACCCACATAAGTTTGTTTTGCAGGGAAGTTCATCACCGTGGGCTGGGGGAAGAAGGAGACTCAGTTTCATGGCTCAGAGGGCAAACAGGCAGCACAGAGGAAGATCCAGGTCCCTTTTAATTACTCAAATATTTGAGTTTATAAAAAGAAACTGTAAAGTCAAGTTGATGATTTGATCATGTGCCTGCAGGAGGTGCAACCTGCTGTATCATGGGACGACCACAGGCCGCGGGTGACGTGGCGAGGGGACGGGCAACTTTTTGCCGTCAGTGCCATCTGTCCCCAAACTGGAGCCAGGAAGGTCAGAGTCTGGAACAGGGAGGGTGTCCTGCAAGCCACCAGCGAGCCCATCAACGGCCTGGAGCAGGCGCTCTGCTGGAAGTAAGTTAGTTCATTAGTTTTCCCCCTTTCTCTCTCTGGAGAACTTTTATAAATCTGAAGCACACTTATTGTTGTCTGCTTCAGACCTTCAGGCAGCCTGATAGCAAGCACTCAGCGCCATCCCAACAAGCACAGCGTGGTGTTCATGGAGAAGAATGGGCTGCTGCATGGAGACTTCGCTTTGCCGCTCAGTAAAGCCCAAGCCAAGGCATGCTCATCGAAATCACTCTTTCTGCACGAACACTGCAGCTTCTGATCCAGTGGAGAGTTTAATCAGATCATTGCACTGTGTTTGTGTTTTTAGGTGAAGGAGCTCCTGTGGAACAGTGACTCCGCTGTTTTAGTCGTCTGGTTGGAGGACATGAGTGCTGGAGAGGACAGACAGGCCAACGCTTACAGTAAGTTCACCATCAGATTTAGTGAACTGTCTGCCACAGATGCCACCAGCTGCAAACTCATTTTTGTTAAGAAGCAGGAACAGGAAAAATACCGTTAATGTGGAGAGTGTTGCATGTTGTAGTCAGTCAGAAAATCAGGAAACAAAAAAAGTGTCTTCGCTCTGCAGTCCAGCTGTGGACAGTGGCAAACTACCACTGGTATCTGAAGCAGAGCCTGGAGTTTGGACCAGACCCTCAGAAGGTGCCAGTTTGTGTCTGCTGGGACCCGGAGCGCCCCCTACGGCTCCATGTGGTGACCCGGAGCTGGACCAGTATCACCTACGACTGGGGCTGGACAACAGAACGGAGCACCGGACTGGACGCCACTGACAACGCCAGCGTGGCTGTGATTGATGGAGGTAAGGGTCAATGAAAGATGAGAGGGTGCTCAGTTGTAGATTTATTCCAGTATGGTGTTAAGATTTACCAAAATCCCCTCAGAAAAAATCTTGGTGACGACCTTCCGGCAGTGTGTGGTTCCTCCTCCCATGTGTTCCTTCGAGCTCCAGTTAAAATCACCGGTTAACCAGGTGACCTTTCTGTGCCAGCCTGAGGGAACCAATCAACTGGCAGCATTCACCGCAGATGGACAGATTTCAATCTACACCCAAGGTGGCTTAATAAAAACAAATTAATCTGTTAATTTTCCTTCAGAAAAAAAGTTGAAGTTTAAGGATTCATGTAGTTTTAGAATGTAACACCTTTTAAAATCTATTCATCAAATGCATAAAAGCGATGTTTACCGGATGTTAAAACCAGAGAGCGTTTACTTCTGAAATAAAAATGAAACTTCTAAATTTAAGTGAAAATACAACCTACTTAAAAGAAAAAATCATAATACTTAAAGTTTTGTGGCTAGAAGAAGACCTATGTGACTGTGTCTTAAATTTTTTTTGTCTCATAAACATGACTTTATCTTCCTGCATGATTCCAGATTCAGGAGAAAAATCAAACAAATTGGCAGATGGGTTCAGGGTTGTGTCTCATCCTCTCATCCTGCAGAAGTCCTTCAGGTAACACAGTCTTCAGACACACATTCTCATTTTCTTCACCTGATTAGGCTGTTTCTAGAGTTTCCCCAGATTTTTCTCCCTCCTGTAGACCGGCAGTTCTTCAGGATGTTCCTCTGGCTCTGCGGCAGCTGCTGTGGCTGCAGGATGAGCTGTTTTTGGGTGTCAGTCCTGGTCTGCTGCCAACCTCCTCCACCCTGCTGATGCTCCGCCCCAGTCAGGATGGTGGTGATACCCTCACTGTCAGGTCTGCAAACTAAGAAACCTCCTGCAGCCCCGTAAAGCTTGTAGCGTGTCACAGATGTCATTAACAATTAATCTTTCTAATAGTGATTTTCTGCCTCAGGTCTGAGGTGGAAGTGGACGGTGTTGTGGTCAGTGTGGTTCATTCCTCTCAGACAGGAACTGTGGCCCTGCAGCTGGAGGATGGACGGATCAGGAAACTGATCTGGGGTCAGCAAACGTACCTTTATTCATGCGTTTTAGCAACTGATCCATGGGTTGGGGGGTTAATTTTCCTTTTTTCATTTTTCTGACATGTTGATACTTTCCTTTGAAGCTTGTTGTACATGTAAGGAAGCTGTATCAGTTTACAGGAATAAATGTTTTATTTCTGTATATTTCTGTGTAGATTGTCAAGAGCCATCAGTGGAGGACTGGCAAGACTCCAGCGGCTGCAGCATCAACTTTCCTGTTCCCTGTGTCCAGATGGCCCTCTGCAGCATCGGCGGAGAGGTAGAAACTCACCAGCATGTAATTAATTACATGAGTAATTGTCTCTAAGTTCTAGTCTGCAAGCCTGATGCTCATGTATGCTTTTGCTTTTCATCCTCAGGAATATCTGCTCGGCTTGACGGAGAGATCTCACCTATATGCTGGAGACTCAGAGGTCTGCATTTTTCTTTCTTGTTTCATTGGCAGTGAAGAAGCAGCAGAGCTTATTAGAAATATGTGCATTTGTCTCTGCTTACTTTCAGCTCGCCTCTAGTGTTTCTTCCTTTGCGATTTGCAACGACTTCCTCCTCGTCACCACGCACTCACACACCTGCCGCTGCCTCCAGCTGAGCACGCTCACAGTGAAAGGTGGGAGTTTTTCCTCCTCTTAATAGGCCTTAGAGACCAGGGCCCGTATCCCTAAAGATTCTGAGAATCCTCTCAGAGAGCTCCTAACTTAACCTAAAAATTCCTTGCCAGGAGTTTTAGCTTAGAAGTGATTCCAGAACATTTTCAGTGAACTCTGAGCAAGGAATGGATGGAAAATCCTATCTTAGTGAGGAGGTGTGGTTGACCCCGTTGCTAGGTATGAGTCATCATTTTCAAAAGCCGTGATTGGTTGATCCTACAAGTTTGATGGAAATGAGCTTTTGGTGATAATGAGCAAAGGATGTACCCTCAAATCAATAAACATATTATATACTCTAATCTTATGCTGACTGTAATTGTAAATAATATTTCACATTCAAGAAAATATCTGGAAAATGAATAGTAAGCTGTAGGGGTTATAGCCATTAGAATCTAAAATATGTGAAAACTTAAACTCATTACACCCTGTTCAAATAATGATTCGTGTCTTATTTGCTCATATTAATATCCTAGCTGGCATATTTTGTACTTTCACTCCCATATGGACCCCGTTGAAAACAAGATGGCCTATCTCAAGAGGCTGTCCTTAATGAAGTAGAAATCACAACGTTACAAGTCCAGTGTGGTCTTAACGAGGGTAACACGGCTCAGCTTTTAGCAATGTCTGTGATTGAAGACCCAAGTCATCACTGCTGCATTGTTGCATTTTCCCGGTTGCCAAATACCTCAGGGTTGTGATTACTTTCGTCTCCGGTGTAATAGCGTTGTGGCGTCGAGTTGGTGAAGTAATTGCATCTCTAAGGAGATCCACCACAAACATGATTCCTGCACGATCCAATCTGTAGCATCTCAATAATTCCCTGTCATCCAGTGTTTGCAGGACATCTCTCCTGCCTCTTCTGTTGGCCATTTTGTGCAGCTGCTTAGGGGAACTCCTAAGCCACTAAAAGTCCTCTTCCCTGCTCTTAGCAGATCTCGCCTTAGGAGCCCTTTTAAGCGCTAGGAATCTTGAGGAATAGCTTTTATATTAACTGGGATTGTCGTGTCACTTTTAGGAGAAATTCTAAGAAAACGTCATGACTCTGAGAATTTTCTTAGAATTTGGCCGCTAGGAGCCACTTTTTGCACAAAGATTCTTTAGGGATACGGGCCCAGGTGTGAAAGTAACAATCATGATGGTTCATGACCTGGGCCCTATTTCAGGAAGCCGGTTTAGAAAACTCAGAGTGAAAAACGATACTCAGGGTTGAGTAACCCCGACCTGTCCAACTCAGAATATTCGGTTTCAGAAAGGCCGATAACAATTAGTTCAATCAACGCGGAGTTGCTTTAACCCCAAGTTAAACGCGCGCACGAGGATACATAAAGCCCTGATTAGTGGAGCACAGATTAAGCGAGTCACCATGGAGACGGAGGGAAAGAAGGCGCGGTCAATGTATTTTACAGCACTTGAGGCTGAAATTCTGATGGCAGCATATGCCGATAACATGCAAGTTTTGCGGAAAAAAAGTAACACAGCCACAGCTGCAAAAGAAAGGGAGCATGCATGGCAAAACATAGCCGACAGAGTCAATGCGTGAGTGTTAATTTAAACATTGATCTAGGGATTTCCACCCATTTAACACGTTATTTTATTATATTTTATTTTATTTTATATTTTATACATTTTATTTTGTGATGTGATGTGAGCGCAGGTGCAACCCAACAGGCCCCAAACGTTCCTGGCAGCAAGTAAAAATGAAATATAAAAATATAGTCCAAACAGGTAAGGTGTAATTGTATTATGAGCCATAGTGCTTGGTCTGTTTGTCCCATGTAAATCAATTGCAGTTAGAGGCTACATTAATTTCCCCTCTGTAAGCACTTATTGAAATTATCTGAGCACATTACAAGTACATATTTGCTTACTCTGTATGCTCAAATGTGGCCCGTTATAGCCAACAGAAAAAAAAAGCGGAGGCCCGAAAAACAGGTGGAGGTCCTCCACCACCACCACTCACAGAGGCTGAGCAGTTGGCTTCCACATTTGTGATAATGTTGGCAGCATCACATATGATCTTCACAGTGCAGAGAACACAAATTAGCATCCATTACTATAGTGAAATAATTTGTTAGTTTGAAATGCTACAGGGAGCTATGTACCTGTACATTAATGCTGTGGAAAGACTTCCTGTTCACATAGTCTCCTTCATTTACTGAAGGAGCAATGATTGGAATGTGAGTGCCATCTATACAGCCAATCACGCCTGGGAACCCTGAAAATAAATGTAAAATTTAAGTAGTAGTTCAAATATCACCACATCATGAATTAAGTTTTGTTCATCCTGATACCTGCAATTTTGTGGCATCCCTCTTTGATAAATCTTGTGGGTCTATGACCGGGGAACACCACAGACGAGTACAGGAGACGTTTCAGTGCAACTGTAACATTCCTGACTGCCCGACAGACGGTAGCCTTGGAAACGTGCTCAGCGTCACCAATATTATACAGAAAGCTCCCGTTTGCAAAAAACCGAAGTGCAATACAAATAATATGTACAGAACTGAGAGGATGTCCGCGATGTGTCACATGAGCAATATTAGGCCTGAGGATGTTATTCAAATAAATTATAGATTGTGCTGAAAAACGGTAACGTTCACACAGGAAATCATCAGGAAATGATAAAATGTCCAAACGCGCTCTAATCACTCTCTCCCGGCGGAGAGCTCTGCGGAGAATTTGGGCTTCAACATCTACTGGCTCTTCAAGGAAGGGACACGCCATGTCTGACACTTCCTACAGTCAGGTTTCTGACAAAGAGGCGGAGAAGGTCAGGGTTAGTTGAAGTAAACCTGCTAGGGGGCAGGTTAGCTTCACGGAGTGTGTCGTCATAGTAACTCACTCAGAATTAATCTAAACTCGCTTTGTGAAACCGAAAACCCAGAGTTTTCGTTAACTCAGGGTATACTTACTCAGAGATTGCACTAAACCGGCTTCCTGAAATAGGGCCCAGGTGGATAGAAGCCTCTGAGTGTTTTCAGTGTCATCATCTTGGTGTTTTAACATTGCACACTGGCTGTGTGATCATACCATGGTTTATGTAACAAGGACCATATTTACTAAATGAACTTGAAAATAGTGCTTTGAGCTCATAAACCTGTCAGTAAATGTTTACTGAGGCTGGGGGACGGTTGGAAGTGAGGGGACTGAACACTTCTATGCGCTCAGAAACCTTTTGGGTATTAGACTCCAGACACTTGCCCTTTAGGCTCCAGTCGCAACCTTGTCCCAGGGAAGCTAAGGCCTAATTATCATGTGGTCTTTTTCTAGTGTTTTATATACAGTACCAGCCAATTAAAAACAAATAAAATGCTGTTTGTTTGTTTTTTTCCTTTAATTTTGTTTTTTCCCTTCCTGGGTCCACTCCATTTGCTTTGTGCAGTTTTTCTTTTTTAAGGCAGACATATTTGTCCCTCAGGTTTTTCCCCTTCTTTGTACATTCCCTCACATCAATTCTGATCTTTTTAGCAGGAATCTGCTGACATATTGTGAGTCTTTATATTGATGCTATAATTTTCTTTTCTTATTCTGTTGTGATGATCGTTAATCTCTTATTGAAAAATTCAAAAACTGCAGTGAAAAAGTAGCGGGAAATGTGCAGGATCAGGATGAATTGCACTGAACAGGCTCATCACTGTAGTTGTGGGCTGCGCTGACCCAGAGTGTAGTAATATTTCTCAAGAGGTGCACGTCAGGTTACAGCGTAGATTTCCCGCTGAAGCATAAATCCCTGCTAACTGTGCATCGTAATCGTCATGGTTTTTAGTTGGGAAAGAGCCCACTGTGGGTCAAGTATGATTTGTTTCCACAGGTGGAGGAGTTTAAGTATCTTTGAGGTCTTATTTTCTTAACTGAGGGAAAAGCAGTGGGCGATCAGTCTGTAGTACAGATGCTATACTGGTCTGTTGTTGTGAAGAGGGAGCTGAGCTAGAAATTTACTCCATCTGTTTGATCTATGATCCATGTTATGTGTGATCCATGTTTCTACATGGATCACACATAAATGTTCACCTACAGCCATGAGCTCTGGCTATTGACTGTAAGAATGAATCACCAATACACTCAAATGGGTTTCTGGGCTCTTCCATAAAGAAGAAGTGAGTAGCTTGGTCATTTACAGCTCACTGTAGCTTGGACATAAATGTTTTTCATTTACTGAGCAAGGTCTTCTTTCTTTGTGTGTAATAGTGATGGTGAGCTGAGTGAACTTTGACCCCACAGGGTTGCAGGCGGCTCTAGCCTCCGATGGCGGTCAGAATGATCAGAATGATGAGACACTTAGACGAGTGGAGAGAGGATCCAGGATCGTCACTGTGGTGCCACAAGACACCAGAGTGATTCTGCAGGTCACACACACACACACAAGCCCGTTCAGCTATCTTAGTGAGGACCTTCATTGACATAATGGTTTCCCTAGCCCCTTACCCTAACCCTAACCATCAAAAATGAATGCCTAACCCTTACTCTTACCCTAAACCTAACCATAATCTAATTGTAACCCTGCCACTAAAACCATATTTTGACTCTCAAAAATGCCTTCAAACGTGTGGGGATTTTGATTTAAATTGTGTCCATCCAGATGCCTCGTGGGAATTTGGAGACCATACATCACAGAGCGCTGGTGCTGGCTCAGCTCAGGAAGTGGCTGGATAGGTGCGTTTGAGATCGTCTTGTTATGTTCTTTCAGAGAACATTAAGGTTCTGATATCCAGAGCCAAGACTAAACATTTTACACTAAATCATAAAAATGAGACGTGTTTGCGTAGGTGATGGCCTTCTTTTTAAAATTTTTGATCCTTTTTATTCATGGAGTTTATCTTTAAAATATATTCTGTTTATGGCTAAAATTCAAAGTTATTTCTGTTTGTTGCTATGAAACAGTTGGAAGAATTTAGAAAGTTTTAGTACACAGTTCATGCGGGATCTGAGAGTACAAATGACTGTAAACATATGTGCACCTGACATTTCTGAAGAAGAGCTTTTAAAAATGTCTCCCTTTCTACACTTCCAAAAAGTTTGAGAACCAGACATCACACCTCTAAATACTGTAGCCGAAATCTCAGCAACAACCTTCTGCTCCCAGGCTGTGATGATCTGTTCCATTACCTTTTTTTTAAACCCTTTAAATTAATTAATTAAATCTTATAAATAATGTGTTAAGACTGAAAACATTCAACTTGTTTTTTTATAACCAGTTTGAAATTCAGAGACGCCTTTGAATGCATGAGGAAGCTGAGGATCAACCTGAACTTCATTTATGATCACAACCCAAAGGTTTGTTCTGCGTCTTTATGTGTAGTTTTATAACTTTTTATTTTCCTTTAATGTTCAGGGCAGGCAGTTTATTTAAAATGAAGCTAAAGTATATAGTAATATCTACTATTAGTCACCAAAAGTGATGTGAATATATTGCAAAGCCAGAGAAGCTGCAGGAGGTTTCTGTGCATAGACACTGAAAGACGGATGGATGGGTGGATGTTTCTAAGCTATAACAAGGCTGTGAATGAGTAAAAACAATGTTATTTTTCTTCAAAGGCTTTCCTGGAGAACATAGAGACCTTCATCAAACAGCTCAGCTCCATCAACCACATCAACCTCTTCCTCACTGAACTAAAGTAAGACTTTTCAAAGAGGTCAAAGGAATACATTCTCACCTTAAAAGAAAAATGACTGTATGGTGTGACATCACCTGCTGTTTTTAAAAACTGCTGTTTTTACTGCATTTTAAAGACTTGGCATCAACATTTCAGCCACAAGTTATCCTATTGGAAAAGAATGTTTAGTATTGGTGCAGTGCATAGAAACAGATGCCTGCTAATTAGTACTAACTGATTAATTAAAATACTAGAATTTAATAAAGCTGAAAATATTGGATGTTCGTTCCCATTGAGTCATATTATTTGTTAGATCCTTTGTTTGTGGGTTTTCTCCGGGCACTCCAGTTCCCTCCCACAGCCCATAGACTTGCATATTGGTTTAACTGGTGACTGTAAATTGGCCATACGTGAAAAGATGGATGCCTGGATCAAAACAGTTTTGTATCAGGCTGTAAACATGTTTATTTCTGCTGTAAAGAGATTTTAACATGGGCGTCTACGGGGACTGACTCACTGCTGGAGCCTCAAGTGGACATTTTAGGAACTGCAGTTTCTTATTATTTGTGCATTTGTTTCGATCTTTAATCCCTGAAGGTTGCAGTTTGTTTTTTATTTTTATTTAAACAAAAAAAAAATTTCTTCCGTTTTTTACTCAGAGAGGAGGATACGACCGGTAGTATGTACCCCCGTTCTGAAAGCAGCCCGGTCCAGCCTCAGCCTGCCTCGAAGCAGAAGAAAGTGGACGTGGTGTGTGATGCTTTACGGAGTGTCATGGATTCAATGGATCCAAACAAGTCAGTGAAATCTTTTTTTTCTTAAATGATAGTAAACATATTAATGTAACAAACTGTACTATTTGCGATCTTAAAATAGCTGAAAGTAAAACTAGGAAGGATTAGAAATGTTCAGTAATTGGATCATTTGATGGGAGCAGTGGGACATAAAACAATTCTCCTTTCAGGTTCTGTCTGTCCATCCTTACTGCATATGTGAAGAAGACTGTTCCTGAGCTGGAAATTGCTCTGCAGAAGGTCCACGAGCTTCGAGGTGAGCACACCTTAGACCCATCGATGACCTTTCTGTCTGTACTTGCTCTGATCCTTCACTCAGTGCTCTGTGTGTGCATTCCTATTTAGAGAACCCTCCTAAAGCTCCTGGTGCTGTGAGTGCTGAGGAGGCGTTAAAGTACCTCCTCTTCCTCGTCAATGTCAACGACCTTTATGACTACTCGCTGGGAACATACGACTTTGACCTCGTACTCATGGTGGCGGAGAAATCCCAGAAGGTAGGAGACTGCAGGGGAAGAGGAACCACCAGACTTTACCTCAGTGCCATGATATACTATATACTTTATACAGAATCGTTGATAGTGAGATCAGTAAATAAGTTAGTGGATCATCAGGATGTGTTATTTAAAATACGTTTTACATTATTTCTAATAATGATAGACCATTTGATTTTTTTTTTTTCAAACATTAAACAGGAGACTTTAATGCTCTGAGAGCCTGTGGTGTAATCAGGGGAAAGAGTATCAGTAAATTTGGTGTGAATTAAAGACTTTTCCATGTCCAAAGTTTTGAGATCTTTATTTTTTGTGCAGCAACAGAAAGGTTAATCTTTCACATTGTGTATAGAGTAAGGATACAGCTGATTCATGTTGCTATCTCCTCAATCCCTGCAGGACCCCAAAGAGTACCTGCCTTTCTTGAACATGCTGAAGAGCCTGGAGCCAAACTACCAGCGCTACACCATCGACAAACACCTGAAGCGCTACAGAAAGGCCCTGCACCATCTCAGCAAGTGTGGTCAGTCCGCTTGTGCCTGTCAGCTTGGTCTTATCTTACTGAGAGTTGCTGTTTTTGGAAACTCTGCCAGAATCTTTTTAAGTTACATGATGAGTGTTTTTGTACAGGAGAGGAACATTTTCCTGAAGCTCTGCAGCTCGTGAAGGAACAGAAGCTCTACAGTGAAGCTCTGAGACTGTACTCAGCAGACAGCGCTCACTACAAGGTACGCACACAGCTCAGGACTGTTTCAGGTCCGTGTCGAGCTGAACCCAAACACTGCAACATGACACATGCATTCATGACACTGATCATAGTTTTTCAAATCACTAATACCAGGAATGACAAACATACACCCACAGAAGGGTTTAATCTGGCCCCGAGGATAGTTTTGCAGAAAAAATGGAAAATAAAATGGCATAAAAATCATCAAGGCTAAATCACGATGAAAGAGGCTTTCTGAGCTGTTTATTATTTCCAGGCCAGAGGTCTGATTCTTTGTCAGTTTTACAGCCTTTTGTCTGACAAAGACATCCCACATTGTCTGCCATGCCACACCAAAGTCAGGTGGTTAAACCCAAAAGAGCCGTGCTGATGGGGCTCTTTGATTTACTAGTGGAATTTCTTTGTAATGACTGGATGGATGTGGGAAAACTGAGGCATTTTGTTGAGATTGTGCTTGTTTTTCCCAGACTCAAGTTTTATAAAAGATAATTTGTTAAATGTGAAATTTGTCAGTGTTGTGTTCTCAGTCATCCACAGATCTGGATGGAGTGAAACATTTGAAACATTTCACCTCATACAGCTGTAAACACTGACTCTCAGGTATTTAACCCCTTGCAGGGTTGTCTCCTTGTATGCTGTGCAGTGCAGGGAGGAGCGTTTGGACCTTTTACATAGAAGAGACTGAACAGCCACGGCACAACATGAGGCCCAGGACTCAGCTGTACTCTCCTCTTTCCTTTAAGTGGAGATGTTTACATTTTGGACTGAGTAGACACGACACGTGGTTTAAGCAAAAGAGGCCATGTAGATCCACTGTGATTGACCATCATCAAACAGAGGTGGTGGTCTTCAACACCAGCTGATGGTGTTTAAGTATAACACAGACTTGAGATGCTTTACCAGGCGATTTGGCCCACACTCGCATCACACCGTGGCCTCTGTGACTGCAGTGAGCCACGTCTTGGGTTACGTGAGGTTCAGTTTGAGTTAAAGACACCGAAGCCTTTTGGATGAAAGCTGGACAGATCTTAAGACATTAAATATAAAAGTTTTTTCTTAATTTAAAGAAAAGGAGAACAATTTTAAAAAGTTTTTATTTTATTATTAGAGGTAATTTAAAGAAGAGAAATCAGACTACAAATGTCTTAAAAACATTTTTAAGAATAAAAAGGCACCGAGCAAAGTCTAATGGATGAAATTAACACAAATATAAATAGAGAATTTATTTTACATTCTTCGATAATCAAACCTCATTTCAAATCTCACTGTGGCACTTTACGCTGTGAATAAGGTCACACACATAAATTCACCCGTAGAAAGCGCTCACCTGTTCACCCGGTCTTGTGTTTATATGCTAGTTAATTTTGACACTTTGCTCTTTGACCTCAAGACACTGAGCTGTGCCTACGCCGAGCACCTGGTGGAGCAGCAGCAGGCGGAGCAGGCCGGCCTGCTCCTTTGGCGATGTGGAGAGCCAGCACGGGCCCTGCAAGCTTTTGCCACCAGCTCCAGCTGGAGGAACGCCATCTGCGTGGCGCAGCAGATACCGCTACCACCCGACCAGTTAGCTCTGCTGGCCAGAGACCTGGCAGGTAATCATAAGAACAGGTGGTCATGTGACCTGGAGATTAAGTGGAAAGTCAAGAAGCCACATCGCTGCTGGATTATATTTCCAGTGAATGTTTCTGCTTTGTTCCTTTGTAGAGAAGCTGAATGAACAGAGGCGCTACTCAGAAGCTGCTCTGCTGTTGGACCAGTATGCTAAAGTAAGCTCTTCTGCAGCCATGACCAACCTGAGAAATTCTGATACAGCTAAAGATCATCCAGCAGTGTAGCACTTCCTGCCTGCAGTTGCTAGCCAAGGTCTGAATGCCTGATTTTCCTTTATTCCCACAGGACTGTGAGGAAGCCATCTTAGCTCTAATCACTGGGGCATCCTGGGAGGAGGCGCTCCGATTGGTCAGTAAATAAACCGCCATCTCTTGGGCCTTTTCACTTTGCCTTCACCTTTCTTTTTACACAATAGAACACAAATATTTCCTCTGCCTGCCTCAGATTTACATGCACAACAGACAGGACATCACTGAAACCAACCTGAAACCCGCCATATTAGAAGGTAAGAGAAGTTCAGTCTCTTATTTTATTGAACCATGCTACTAAGAAAGAGGGCAGCCATACAAAGAGGGCATAGTCTTAGCATGTTGATGTTTTCCATCAGCTGTAAACACCCAAACCTCCTTCCTGGAGGCTCAGGTTGGGACTTTCACCCGACACAAGACCCGCCTGGCTGTGGTTCGAGAGCAGAAAGAGAAAGCCAGACTGGACATGCTCGGTGAGAATCGGACTGAATTAGCGGTTTTTGTGTTATCTAACGTGAACGTGTTGTGACCCGACCTTTTGTCCGCCTCACCAGACGAAGACGGTCCAGACTGTGCTGACGCTGAGCTTTACTCTGAAGCCAGCAGTGTGATGACCAATTCCAAATACTCTCACAGTAACTCCCGCATCTCCTCGTAAGCCAGCCGCTTCCACCTTAAGAGTTTGTCAAGCGTAGCCCAGCTGGAAAATACTTCAGCTTTGTTACTGATGGAATGTTTGTCAACGTGCTCGCAGGAGATCATCGAAGAACCGGCGGAAAGCAGAGAGAAAGAAGCTCAGCTTGAAGGAAGGAAGCCCAATGGAGGACAGAGCACTGATGTTCGCCCTGGCTGAGATCATCACTACTGTGGACAAAATGAGAGGTACGACTATGGAACAAAAACATCAGCAAACAGTTGTTGGTCCACATTTAGTGCTGCTCCCCTTCACAAGGTTTTTCTTTATAATCATTCCTCTTGTTTGAACTCGACATCAAAAGATTAATTCCTGGTCTGACTTGGTGTGCAATTTAAACATAGTAAGTAGAAAAGTTTTAATACAGAATTCAAGACTTGTATAAGTCACTGTACCCTTCAGTGATGTTACATCCATCTAGGTGAAACCTTATTTGTTAATTCCCCCTGACAGAGGAAGTCCACAACCTGCTGAAGGTGTTGGTGCTGTTCCAGTTTGACAAACAGGCAGAAAAGCTGCAGCTGACCTACGATGAAGCTCTGCAGATGATGGAGGCAGCAGTTCCTGAGGTGTGGCCTGAAGGCCTGCAGACCAGCCAAGCCCCGGTAAATATAGTTCTTATCATTGTCTTTAACAGTCTTTCTGCACATTTGGCTTTGTGCATTAGTATGGATCTAAAGATCTATCTTACATGAATTTACATGAACTTACATGAATCCTAAATACACTAAAAGGACCTTTTATGAAAGAGAACAAATAAAGGGAGCTGGTCACCCTGCCTGGGATAAGGGTACACTATTTGGGGGGTTTGCACTATTCAGCCTTCCTGGGAAGATGTATGGCAGGGTACTGGAGAGGTCTCTCCATTAGTCGAACATCAGATTCAGGTTTTCTTCCTGATTGTGGACCGCTGGACCAGCTCTTTATCCTCCTGAGGATATTTGGGGTGTGTAGGAGTTGCCCAACCAGTCGACATGTGTTTTGCAGTCACTGAGAAAGAATTCAAACATGTTTCTCGGAGGAATCTGTGGTAGTTTCTTCAGGAGGTTCTTCAGAAGTATGACATATCTGACTTATTGCTATGAGCTGGCCTCTCCTTTAGAGTGAGGGTTTAAATCATTTGGGAGGGACACAGAGTCGAGTCGTTACTCCTCCACATCGAAGGAGCCAGATGAGTTGGTTTGGCATCTGACTGTGATGTCACCTAGGCAAGGTATTGTGGACATGTCCTACCGGCATGAGTGTGGGCCTTTTCCTTAACGTCATTCCCTCCTTTCCTGCCCACTCCACTGACCTGTCATAAAAATGACAAAGGCCAAAAATAAATCTTAAACTTTTCCTGCTCTGCAGCTCACTGGGCCAAACTCCACGGCAAACAGCATCATGGCTTCTTTCCAACAGCAGCAGAGACCAGCAGCTTCACAGCAAGGTCAGCACAATTTGTTTCTTTAGCCAGTCACTTCTCTTCTCCTTAGTTTCACCTTTTTAGTCAGATAAATATTAAATGCCACCATTTAAAATTTTCTCTTATTGTTTCCCATCTTTTCCCCTCCGTAGACGCCGAGGTCCCGACCGCTCCAAAGATGAGAAACGGTGTCAAGTGGAAGCTCAGTGTTCTGAAGTGAATTAGTTTTGTTTTTAATTTTTAACTGTAAGGTCAAATACTAATCATGTAATAAAGAAGGACTCAATTATTGACTTCTCTTATAAAATGTGTTCATTCTCTTGAGCTCAAAGAAAACAATATGACATCACATACATTTTTTTCCCCAGAAATCAGAATAATTAATGTGGCTTTCGCTGCAGACTTTTTCCTAAGTTGCTCTGCTGCTCCACAGCAGAAGATAAAAACATTTCTAATGTGTGAATCCTGCGAAGGTGGGTCTTTGAACCAAGTCCTGCTTTGTTCTCGCTTTGATCACGATCATTATCACACCCTCTTTGCCCGTTTTGCAGCAGCGCGTCTCCGGTTGATTGCCTTGGTGGTGACACGCAGCTTCCGCATGCGTAGCTGCCGCAGCCTGAGCTGCAGGTCTTTGGGAAGTTTCCCTCCCTTCATCAAAAGCTCCTTCAGCCTCTCTTTGGGCATCTTAGTGAGGCGGAAATCACAGATTGTGGGGTAGTGGTCATACATGACCTGGCAGGTGCGGGAGGAGGGGAAGTAGCCCTCTGCGGTGGCCGTCACCCGATACTCGCCGGGGTTCAGCAACCGCCAGTAATCGCCATCGGCCACTGCAGAAAGGAAATAACAGAAGGTGGCATGAGGAAAAGTATCAGTGCAGTGGACTATCACAGTATACACAAACATCCAGAAAACCTTATTTTTTTCCTTTATTATAAAACATGCAAAAAGGGCCAACATTTTATCACGTTATCAGATTTCCACTTAACATCATGATAAAGAAATAATTAAAAATGTCCAGAATCTATTGACAGGCTATTGATGTTTAGTTGCTTCTGTTATTCTTACCACCAAAACTGATTCAATATCTGACGTGAAATAAAAATGTACCTGATCTAATGTGATGATTAATGTCATCGACTTTGATAACGGCGTCTGCTATTCCAGCCCCCGTATCCTTGTCGCGAACCACACCCTTAATACCACGATGCACCTAAAATAAACACAGCCTTTAAAAAAATTAAATAAAATGATAATCAAGCCGTTCATAAACTAAACCTATAAGTAATATACCTGCTCCATGTAAGTCAGCAGAGACTCCCTGTTGTTTTCCCACTCGATGGGAAGTTCGCTGGCGTGAGGAAATTTATCACAGGACAACTCCACAGTCACCTCGAAGCAGTTGGTGTGCAGATAGCTGAAGTCATTCATACCTGAAAGTAAAAAAGAAAAATATGACGAACTTTATTTATTCAATCCAAGTTATGTTTTGTGCTGAGGTTTTTCTGGTGTTGAGTTTATGTTTTTAAAGACATAGTCATGTTCAGCTAAATCAAACACATCTTTGGTCACCTGCTAGGAGAAACCCTAGTTTATCTGTTCTGACCCGAGAGGTTTCAGTCATATTTCAGCTCTGCTTTCAGAACAAAATGAAGCTAGTGAGGCTGATCTGCGCCTGTGAATCTTACTAGTAGGGATGGGTACCGGTATCCAGTGCCATGATGGCAACTAGCAAACACCGTCATAGTTACATGCTGCTGTCTTCTTGTTTGATGACAGATACTCCCTTCACCCTGGCCAAAAAGGCTAAAATGACCAAAGAAAAAGTGGAAAACAGTTAAACATGAGAGGTTTTTGGACAAAGTTTGTGTTTTTTCCATTGTTTAAGCACTGCTTCCAGCCAAGAGTGATACCATATATGCCCCATAGCTGCAGAAAAGGCTAACATTGTTATCTTTTTACAAAAAAACAGCTGAACATGAGAGGTTTTTGGACCAATTTTGTGTTCTCCATTCTTTAAACACCGGTTTGAGCACCGTTTAAGCACCGGCACCCTTTCAAAAGTACCGGTTTGGCACCGGTATCGGATAAAACCTAAACGATACCCATCCCTACTTACTAGGGACCTTGGAAAAAACTGTGACCTATTCTAATGTTTGTCAAACTACGTCTTTACTAATACATAGGTGTCAAAACCTGTCATTAAGGGTACAGAGGTTGTATAATATCGTCTTTATCCATTTAGTCTCCCCTATTTCACCCAAAGCATCTTATTTACTTTTAAATAGGTGTGCATATGTATACCATCAGTTTCAGAGCAACCAGGTTTGTTAGCAAGCTGAAAAACACTTTTAATATTTTGACAGCAGCACTTTGTAATACAGCCCATGACAAAGGCCTTAATTCCTCTGTAAATAAATGAAAATTAAGTGCAGTTATATTTACCTACATATACTGAAAGTCGGGGTCTCGAACTCCAGACCTCGAGGGCCAGTGTCCTGCAGGTTTTAGATACCACCCTGGGTCAACACACACTAAATCAAATGAATCAAATCACCTGAATCAAATGATTAGTTCATTTGATTCATTACCTCAACAAGACATGTTGCAGAGGTTGTTTAGCCATTTAAATCAGCTGTGTTGGATCAAGGACACATCTAAAACCTGCAGGACACCAGCCCTCGAAGCCTGGAGTTCGAGAGCCCTGACTTAAAGGTAGGCGCACCAGATTAACAGGGTAACAAATCAGTTTTTCACAGGTAACAAAGAAATGATTATACTATTATTAAATTTAAGCAGACTGAAAGTAACCTAGTAATGCATAAGTAATTTTAGGTAGTGAAAAAGTTAGAGTTAAGGTCACATCTGTCTGCAGATTCTGATGGTATTAATTTTGTCTTGTAAGCTGATAAAGGAGATAAACAGAATAAAAATTAAATGTTAATTTAAGAAACAGAACAGAGATTTAAGCTTTAAATCTGACTTTAAAAACACTCGTTCTTACTTCCAGGCACATTGTGCCAGTCGGCTCCATTGATGATGTTGTTGTATCTCAGGAAGTCCTTGTTGTGGCACGGCCGGCGGTCATGGTTGGACATCACCTGTTTTATATTACGTGTAAAAGTACACTGTTCACTCACTTTCTTTAAGGCGTTTTGTAGTTTAAGAGCGTGGAAGGAGCAGTCACCTGATTGGTGCTGGCGTACACTACCGCCAACCAGCGGAAGAAGCTCTCATCAGCGGTGGGCGTGTGCTCACGAGGCGCCCAGTCCCGTGTCATGTCGTATGGGTAGGTGACCACCAGCTCTCCACCGTGGAGGTTGGCACCCAGAACAAATGGGATGTTCTGCATCCAGCTGATGACAGCTCGGGTCTCTGACGCCACCTGATGTTAAAGGTGGCGAGTTTGTTAAAACTTGCAATCAGGGTAAACTCGACTCTGTTTTAGGTGACATTTTAATGGCAGTAAATAGTGGACGGTATCCCCAGAAAACATGATGCTGTGGATATCTGTCCACCTTTTTAGCTGTTTTACAAGCTCTAGCTGTTGTTTGTTCCACAAGAAACAAAGAAGCATCAATTATAACCCTCCTGCAGCTCCTTTCTTCCTCTACCCACTAGATGCATTTGAATTAAGACATCCTTCAATGTGTTGTATTGAGATTAACTTTGGGATCGCAGGCAGGAGGAAAGAGGAGACAAGGAGGCACAAATTAGCCATAAGAAACATTTAGGTATGACTCATCACAATCTAAGAGTGAAACCTACAAAATTACAGGAAGAAAAACTGGAAGCTTATTAAAAGGACTTTGTCCTATTGTTAGAAAAACTAAGTTTAAAATATCTGTTTTTATTTTAAAAAATTCCTTTTTCTTTCTATTTTCCAGTTTAATTTTTTAAATTACATTTTTTTAAATCTTTTTATTTGTTTAATGGTTTTTTAATTAATTAATTCATACTGAAAATCGTTATTTATCACCCAGACAGTCAGAGAATTTTAAAGTTAAAAATAAAATGTTAAATTTAGACATGTTTGGTTTGAACTATCCCTGCTTCTGAAAGCCTCCACATGACCCTGGTCCACGTGTACAGGTTGTTTTTACTGATGCCTTTTCTCAGGACTGAATCGATGTAAAAATACTATGACCCGTCACCGTCGTGTTTAAACCGTTAGGATTAAAACGCCATTAAAGTATCAAAGTTTTAAATCATTCTACAATAAAATATGAAATTGAGAGGCAGGAAAACAGGTGATGGAGATGTTTTTCGTGTGTGTGAAATGTGTGTTTGTCACTCGTGTGTCTCACAAAAGCTTCTTCGGTGGTGTACTGTTCAGGGATGGGGAAATAGTGGTTGATGAGTTTGGACCGGTCTGTCTCCAGCTCGATGGCGGTCCACATCACTGAGTTGAGGTCAGCAAAGTTGTGGTTCATATCGATGCCTTCATAGCTGTAACGTCCCAGCGACCAGCCTGCCAGCTCTGAGCCCTGAACGTCAAAGAAAACAGGATTAACTCCTTTCAGTTCTGGTAATTTATTACTCTCATGTCTAGTGCTGACATTCAGAGCTGACAGGGGAGTTTCCTGCACCTTTTTAAAAGCCATCTCATATCCATCGGGGTTCATGGAGGGCAGAAGGTGGATGCGGGTCTCTTTGACCAGGTGCACTATGCGCTGGTCTCCCCGTTTATACTCCTGGCAGATGTACTGCATGAGATTTAGCAGGAGCTCTCGTCCCAGCACCTCGTTTCCATGCATCCCTGCAACATATCGGAACTCTGGTTCTCCTGCAGGGGGCGCCAAACACAGAGATGGGAAGGCTGGCTCATACCAGACTTTTACTTGTCATTTGGTTAATGCCTTTAAAGATTTAAACACAAATCACATCAAAATCCTTTATGTGCAGTGGATATCATATGCAACAGCTTTTAATACATGTGCAGTTTGATGTTTTACATGCAGAGTTGCACAGATCAGTGGGCCACATACTGCACATTCAATGGCAGGTATCTCTGAAATGTCACATGTTATTCTGAGAAATGCTCATGAGGAGGACTCTGAGCTCACTTCACTGCTAACAACAAATACGGCACATAACACTCAGAAAGTTTTCAAACAGCGAGCTGTGCTGTAAGCAAATATATTTTAAATATGAAAATGGCTCCGAGGCTATTTAAAACACTTTAAAGCACAGATTTAAAGCTCACCCATCCATCCAACCTATAGAGAGAGATATATATAGTATAATAGCAGCTGGATAGCGTATTGGTAAGACTACACGCCTCTGGAGTGGGACTTTCAAGTTAGACTCTCACCTGGGGCATCTGTATTCAGCAAGGGTTCTAGGCTAGACCCCTCATGCTGCTCTCACAGCTAGAGATTGATGAGGTGCAGCACACATGCTATGGCAAGGGGGAGCCAGGATGACAGGTCGGGGGGGAGATATCATCACCCCTCCCAGTGTGGTGTTCTGGGATTATACCAGGGGACCAAGTATAAGATGAGTATGGGGGCAGATTTGCATTCAATTTCTTGTTCACACTATGTTTAAAGGTCATATTCTATAAGATAAGATAAGATAAGATAAGATAACCTTTATTAGTCCCACACGTGGGAAATTTGTTTTGTCACAGCAGGAAGTGGACAGTGCAAAAGTTATGAGGCAAAAATTAGAATACAATAAGAATAAATACAGTACACAACTGTACAGAATAGAATAAAATAAAATACTATATACAGTAGAATAAAATAAAATAAATATACAATAAGATAAAAATAGAATACAAATACAAATACTATATACAACTGAGTAAAAATACAACGATGACAGAAAGGATTATTGCACTTAGTATTATTGCATATGTATGGATGTGTGTGCTTGATCTGTTAAAGTCTTTATTATGGAGTCTGACAGCAGTGGGGAGGAAAGACCCGCGAAATCTCTCCGTCCCACACCGTGGGTGCCGCAGTCTCCCACTGAAGGAGCTGCTCAGTGCTGTCACAGTCTGCTGCATGGGGTGGGAGATGTTGTCCATCA
This sequence comes from Rhamphochromis sp. 'chilingali', assembly GCF_963969265.1. Taxonomy (NCBI): domain Eukaryota; kingdom Metazoa; phylum Chordata; class Actinopteri; order Cichliformes; family Cichlidae; genus Rhamphochromis; species Rhamphochromis sp. 'chilingali'. The sequence goes on along the minus strand of NC_137940.1, from coordinate 9,600,390 downwards.
GGGATGACAGCTTAGCCGCCGTTCTCCTGTCACTCACCACCTCCACTGGGTCCAGAGGGCATCCTAGAACAGAGCTGGCCCTTCGGATCACCCTGTTCAGTCTCTTCCTGTCCCCAGCAGAGATGCTGCCGCCCCAGCAGACCACACCATAAAAGATAGCAGAAGCCACAACAGAGTCATAGAATTTCTTCAGGAGTGGGCCCTCCACTCCAAACGACCTGAGTCTCCGCAGCAGGTACAGCCTGCTCTGCCCTTTCCTGTAGAGGGCGTCTGAGTTATGAGTCCAGTCCAGTCTATTGTTCAGATGAACACCAAGGTACCTGTAGCTGTCCACAGCCTCAATGTCCATACCTTGTATGTTCAGTCGTTGCAGTGGAGAATGCTTAAATGCTATAAATATGACCTCAGCTTCAACAAAGCCATCATGGTAAATGGCAAACGGCCTGCATTTGTATAGCGCTTTTCTAGTCCCTAAGGACCCCAAAGCGCTTCACACTACATTCAGTCATTCACCCATTCACACACTGGCGATGGCAAGCTACATTGTAGCCACAGCTGCCCTGGGGCGCACTGACAGAGGCTAGGCTGCTGGACACTGGCGCCACCGGGCCCTCTGACCACCACCAGTAGGCAAACACGGGGTTAGTATCTTGCCCAAGGATATTTGGCATGCCGCCAGGAGGCAGCCTGGGATCGAACCACCGACCTTCAGATTAGTGGCTGACCTGCTCTGCCACCTGAGCTACAGCCACCCTTATCAACAGCACCGTAAAATAAATCAGAGAAAAGAACAATGAAGAAGATGTGGTTAACCAAACAAGAGCACAGATTTAAACCCAAACAGACCCCAACCTCCCCCCGACTGACTTCAACATAACAACCTGAAGTGATTTTTTGGCGGGAAATACCCTACCTACCACTCTGCTGCCACGCGGGCTGAGTCGATGAGGCCAAAGAAAACATTTGTACACCTTAAAGCAAACGAGGGAGAACTCTGGACTGTTTATGTCTCACACAGTAGTGCACTGTATCTGAAGAAGGGCTGAAAGACACGGTCAGAACCAGTATACTGACCTGCTGACCTCTTAGTTTACTGTCTCATTAGGGGAGAAGCGGCATGGCAGCACAGCACCATGTGGAAGATTCAAGGTTTAGTTGAAGCTTTAGATTGGAGCTTTCTTATGAAACAGTGTCTGCCCAGATTAAACGGTAAATAAAACTGTAAATATTATAGACATCAATGAAAAGGCAAATTATGTTGAGGAATACTTTGACCTAGATGGAGCATGTACAAAGAGAAAAAAGAACAGGCTCCATGATTAACGCCTGTGGAACTCCAGATGTCATAACAGCTGATCTGCAGGAGTATTTTCTAGTGATAGCTGAGAAAATCCTGAGTTTAAGATAAGATTTAAACCAGTAAAGAGCCAAAGCCCTGACTCTTCACAGTGTTCCAAGCTCTCAATAAGTAAATAATGATTGCAGCTTTGTGCCATGTTTCTAATTAGAAATAAGAAGTTCAGCTTCTGAGAAGTAAATTAAAAAACACCTGTGAGGAGGAGGTGGACGTCATGAACACGCACAGAGCACCACTGCCATCCTCAGGGAATTTAGGGTCTTCTGCTTTTTTGCGTTGCACAAGGATACTCTGACATCCAGACTAGAGGAGTCAGGGATTAAAACCGGAAACCTTCTAACTAGTAAGACTAGATTAAGCTTTGATTTGTGTTAAAAAAAACCAAATGATTTCACTGATGAGCTTTTCTTCCTAGAGTTAAGCTTCCCTCTCCTGCCGCTTTCACATTTCTCTGTAAGTCTCACCCAGCTCGTGTTTTCCTGGATTGTCGGAGATCTCCATGACATAGAGCTTCAGCCCCATATAGCTCTTCCCGATGCTGTAGATGCGCGTGATGTCAGGGCACTCCTCTTGTACTGACTTCATCAGCTGTTAAAACAAAAAACAAAAAACAAAAAAACGTGTTTCACTGACACAGTATTTCAAAGGGCAACTGTTTTGTAGCCTCATTGGAAGTGTGTTAAGCTTAGATGATGCCCAGATAAAATTCAAGTGCATCATTTCAACCCATCTCAGCGGGAAACAAATGATATGTATAAAAATGTGGGGTAAATTATTTTACAAACGGATTATTAGAAATTTATTATCTGAAGGTTCCTCATTTAGTCTGAGTGTCTTTGAACCATCTGAAGTATTTATCCAACACTTCTTTTAGGAAATTGAAGTTAAAAAACTGCCAAAGAACGCATAAAATACACATACAAAGTAAGTTAGATGGCACAGAGAAACTTCTTGTCACTGAAGTGGAGTATAAACATTTCATACGTCTACATCCCATAAATCAGCCATGTCAGACCTCTGGCTATGTTTGGGGAAGGTGGACCTGTGTTTGCTTTGGTTGTTTGTTTTCTGACCGTCAGATTCAGACAGCTCGTAGTGGCAGCACAGTTCATTCAACAGAATGAAACCTCTGTATATTTGCTTTTGGTCAGACCAAGCAGACCACACACACATTAAAATGTTCAGGATATAAAACAAACACCTTTCTCATCTCCTTATAGTTGTGGTGTCTGAAGTCCAGCTTGTCTTTGGACTCTGTGGGCTCTGTCTGCCATGGATAGATACTGTTTGGATCTGTAAAATGGGAAACGTGTGTCACTTTAATTAAATACTTATATCTATATGAATGTAAAAAAACTATTTCCAGCTAGTGGCCTCTTATACCTGAGAGTGCACAGCCCAACACCTCAGCTCTCAGGCAGATGTGCCCCTTCGTCCCATTCTGGTACCAGGACTGTGGGTTGATCCGAATATAGCGTGCCACTGTGGAAGTGTTGAAGAGGGCGAGGACGGGTGTCTCTGCATCTTGGTTTCCTTCAAATATCTGCGACACAAGGACACATTTAGGTTAACGACCTATAATACAAATACGATTTTTTTAGTAATAAAAATATAAAATTGTACTGTAAAAACTATTTTCATAACTGAATATGAGCACATTGCTCTATCACTGCAAACCGTGAATTTTAACGTCAGTTTGTGCACGCTTGTCATATTTTGATCTCCTCTGATTTTCACCACCTGAATTCAAAAGCCCCGTGGGGAAAAAAAGAAAGAAAGAAAAAGGTTGGACAAAGCACATCTGGCACATCGTGCCAGCTGTGGCTGAGTCACACATGCCAGACAGAGCAGGGGAAAGAACAAACCCCAACAAATCTGCACAGTTAAACCAGTTTTTGAGTTTTCAATAACCGAACGTCACAAACTTTGCCCTCACACTGTAAAAATGAAATAGCATATAATCTTTAAATGTGCTGCGTCAACACTATGGACCAAACTTTCCTTTACAGGACTTTGTTGGAATGATGGTAACAGCTTGCGGGTAAATTAAACTCTAATGGCTTTTCCTTTTTTTGTCCATGAAGTGGGTTCAAGCTTCTGTGGTGGGAGTAAGAATAACGCAAAGTTATTCCACAAATACAAGAAAAACACCCCCCCCCCCCAAAAAAAAAAAAAAATCCCTAAAAGTCAAGTGATAGATCAGTTTGCTTATATTATTTTGGCCTGTATTCTTTCATAAACATGCAAAAGGCTAACCCGTTACCTTTAACAGATAAACCCGAGACAAAGAACGGCCTCGTGACTCCTTTTATAACCAGCTTAGAAAGTGAAACGTATACACAGAGTAGAGGGAAGATCAGAGCTCGGGTGTTCACTCACAGCCTCTTCAGTCCCGTTCATACATGGCTTCCAGACCAGTGTGTCATTGCTGAACTGCACCTTGTAGGTATGCACAATGTCCCAGCTGTTTGTGAACAGAAAACACACATCTGGGTTGTAAATATGGCACATGTGATATGACACACACTTTTTAACTTAATCAAGACATTACCAGGTTTCTGAAAAAGAGCACAAACTGAAGACGGAGCAAAGCCTGCTTTTATGTGTCTTAAATTAAGTAACATTGAGTAACATCTCACAGTAGGCAGACTTTGGGAACACTATCTTGGACTTCAAAATGAAACAATACTTCCATTCTGTCCTGAAACCAGTTTCCCAGCAGGCTTACTGATTTCTAACCCACCAGCACTGACCTCCAGATGGAGTTGCGCCCCTGCAGGATGACACCAGTAAAGCGAGTCAGCCGTCGAGCGTCAACCTCCAGCCACTGCTTCTTATCTCTGTACTGAGCACACCAGGCCCCATCATAGATATCTCCATCCTCTATTCCAGACTGCCACACACAAGTGGAATGCACAGTGTTTATGATGCTTCTGCAAGTATAGCCTGAAGTGCAGCGGTGGATCTTTTTTTAAATTCTGCGCAGTCACCTGGATGTTGAGTCGACCCCTGTGGGGACCCAGGCCTCGGCGCTTGTAGGACGAAGCCCTCAGCTGTGTGTCTTTGACCTTCAGTGACTCGAGACCCAGTGGAGGACATTCTGAGACAACCAGCAGGGCTTTATCAGTCATTTCACTTAATTATGAATGAAATTACAGGAGAAGGGGTGAATTCGAAGAAGTGTGAGTTCGAAAGGTAGAAGTCAGATTTTTTTAGAACGTTATTAAAAGACAGAATATCTGTGAACTGTCATTTTCTGATAATTTAGTGCCATCAGACAGAACACACTGTTGGAAAAAAGGGTTTTCTTATTTACACTGAAGCACGTTAGATTATTTTAAAATGCAGATGTTCAAATCAAACTTCCAGGAACTTGTGGCTCAGTGCGCTTTGACGCCCTGCATCAATATGTGATTGTATAAAATATTCAGCCGCATGGATGCATTGCATTTAAACAAACATAACCGTGCCTTGTACATATTTTACTGAACACATGCACACACGTTTCTCGTGAATAAAAAGCTGAGAGTTGACCCCTCAAAAGCATTTTTCACGTTTTTTTTAGCAGATTAGATAAAAAGGCAGATGCTTCCATACAAAAATCGCTTGTATGATGAATTTGGAAATGCTCATCATTATTGTTGACCTTTTTAGTGGGCAAATCTGAACCCCTCTGTACGAACGCTGAGCGGAAACATAACTATTATTCTTTTATGTTTTTAAGATTTTCACTTGTTCAAGTGTCTTCAACCCTGATGGGTTTACAAATTAAGTCAAAGGCAGCAGGTAGAAAACAGAGAAAGCTGAAGCACTGAGGTTTCTGTAAACCTGTTCACGGGCTCTGCAGCCGTGAGTCCTCGGACAGACTCTCATTGTCTGCTGGGTTCAGCTCGGTTCAAAATGCCTCCTCCTCTTAGGAAGCTTTATTAGCTGCTAAAAAGCGTTGGGCCAGAATATAGAAGTAGCATAAATGAATGCTAAATGTTGATGGCATTTCCTGTAAAGACCCTTTCCCCCTTTTGCCTTGCACTCCTGTAGGATCTCCTTCGAGTTGCTTGTGAGTCAAAATGTGTCTTTGTTGCTGCTGACCACGGGAATCCTGCCAAACCACAAATTTATTCTCAAACTTCTGAAGCGGAGCCAAAGACAGCTGGCAAACTCATAACGATGCCCGGATTACACTCAGCTTTGACTACATTAAAGGAATCCACAACTGAGCTGATTAACTGTGTAAATAAATCCCACCAGGAGTTTTTCTAGAGGTAGAAGAGCATTATTGTGCGTCTTTCATTGTTCTCCAGCACTAAAGATTTCATCTTTCATTTAAAATGAATGAAGCCATAGAAGATGTTTTCCTGACCCTGAATCTGACCTCTGTGCTGGTTTCCCATTTTTCCCAGACTCGCTCTTTGCTGCTTCCTGTTGTTCTAAAGTTCAAGTCAAGTCACACTCATATTAACTTATGCATCATGCTGCTGATGAATGAAGGCATGAAAACACCTCCGCTAACAACCAGGAAGAGGCAATATTATAAGTTTGACACGTACTTATTCTCAACATGCAACATTTTCTGTCATATCACTCACTGCTAATCTCACCCCAGCACTGTCTGACAGGCCTGCATGGATTTTAACGAACATCGGCTCTGATTTGACATGACATGACAGCTTGCCTACTAAGCATTTATTTCTAGCCAGCCTCCACTGAGCTAACCTTTGATCATTCCCTCTGTACACACAGATTATGCAGACAGATGCACTATACACACACACGCTTATTCAGCTGGCACGATTTCCAGTCTAGTACACAAATATGAGATATGTACTGTATATACAAGGGAATATGCACACGGCAGAAACCAGACTGTGCATAATCACACTAGTAACTACAAAACACTTCTATTCTGTGATGTGTGTTAACTACAGGGACTAAGTTCGGCTCAATCATACATGAGGGACAAAAATCAAGAGATGCTAAGAGTAAAAGGAAGCTAGAGGAAGATAATAAAACTCTTCAAATTGAAGTGAAGGAGGAGGAAACTCATTGTATATGGTACAATACATCATCGCTTATCGTGTTCCCAATGTAAATAAAGAAGACTGGCAGAAGCAGAAAGGTGAAATCTGTGAGCAGTTCAGCAAAAGTCTGAGTCTGCACTTTCTTCTTTTTAAGGGCTTCAATGAATCAATTTTGCGTTTGTATCATGAATACCTGTGTTTTTAAAAGTAGCTGCAGGTGGATGGAAGCTGCTGCCAGGCTTTAGTTTGAGCTTGCACTGAATGAGTGTAACACACAGCAGTTATACATCAGGCTTTACATATACAGTATGCCTCCATTCAGCACTGCCTTGAGTTTGATTGTCACAATATTAAACCCATAAATGGCTCTTATCTGAGCTAGTTTAGGAAATAGTTTGGTTTGTGGCTGCCTGGTGTGAGTGTGACCTGACAGCTTGACCTCTTTCAAGCAGGAAAAAGCAACCAAACCTGTCTGATGGGCATACTGTATACTTTGGGGCTAACCCCCGATACATACGTGGGGCTGTTTCTGTGGCCACTGATGGGCTCACTCTTTTTTTGACCTGGGGTTTTGCTCTTTCAGCAGCATTTGGCTTCTTGCCGATGACTTTGGGTTTCTTCAGGACCGTTTTGGGCTTCTTTGCTACCTTAATGCCTCTGGTGGACCTCTTTGCTATAAAAAAGCAAACCATTTGATACACAACAGGGCATGCATTCCTCATACCACATCAATATGCAATATTTTAGACAGGACACTTTACAATGGAACTTTGCTTTCAAGGAAAATAATAATAATAATGGATTGGATTTATATAGCGATTTTCTAGGCACCCAAAGCGCTTTACAATGCCACTATTCATTCACTCTCACATTCACACACTGGTGGAGGCAGCTACAGTTGTAGCCACAGCTGCCCTGGGGCAGACTGACAGAAGAGAGGCTGCCATATCGCGCCATCGGTCCCTCTGGCCAACACACCAGTAGGCAAGTAGGGTAAAGTGTCTTGCCCAAGGACACAACGACCAGGACAGAGAGCCCAGGGATCGAACCGGCGACCTTCCGGTTACAGATGCGATTTCCAACCCCCTGAGCCACGGGGCAATCGTGGCTCAGGGGGTTGGAATAGCTATATTTCAATCTCTTGCAGAGAACTAGATGAGACTCTCATATATTTCTATTAATAATGAATTGGTCTGCTTATTTTAACACAGAAACGGGAAAAAGCCCTGCACAAACAATCAAATTTAAAAATTCAAAAATATTTAACTATGGAGACAAGGCCAGCTGTTTCTTGGTGCTGTCCATCATTTTTTCATGCTATAATAATAATGTACGGTTTAATTTTTGAGGGTGAGATGACTCTTGCCAAGAAAGCAAACAAGATGTTACTCCCTGTGCCCCAAGTCTGTGAGACAGTTAACATGCACTGTCCTTCTTGAATTAAATAACGAGCTCAATAAACAAACTAACAACCCCTGCAGTAGATGTTCTGGATATGCATCTGCTCGCTGTGCAGTGGAATATTCCTGCATTACCAACATTACATGTGACTGGTTTTAAGAAGAGTTGCCTTCTGTTTTCTGCTCTCAGGCATTGCACAGCACATCTGGTTTTCATCAGCGGAAACACACGGCTAAAATGTTTCACTGCACCCTCTGCAGAATGTGGAACATCCTCCCCCAGCCCTCGGACAATGACTCTCCGACCGCAGATATGAAAACACTAACACAGTCCTTTTACACTCCGAGTATCTACAAAACTGTGGCTTCAAGTTGTTGTTGAAAGTCTGTCGCTTCATCAGTGATTAATGCGACCATGATTAGAGTTGGTAGACAGTTTGTTGCATCTAACTTTCAAAGCAGAATTTACATTGAATTAAAGTTTTGGCTGCTTTGTTCTCTTTCAGTGTCACCATGATGCATTTACACTGAAACTGCTTTACCACATAGGCTTTTTGCTTAAGGGAAAAGTAATGACCAGTAAAACCAAAGGACAATCAGTGGAGTTCATTTGCTCTCATGTAAGCTTTTCCATGAAGGAGAACCCTTTGAATTTAACAATTTGTCATCAATTTGAGATTAAACAGCATTAAAGAAAATGAAAAACAGAAATAAATATCAGTTTGTGTCCACTCACCCAACTCTGGAGGACCTTCTTCTTCTCTTTCAGTTGTTTTACCAGCAGCTTCACTCAGACTTTCTGGAGCTGTGGTGGGTTTGCTTATTGACTTACGATACCTAGTTGTGAATCCTGCGGTGGGAACCTCAGTGGTATTGGGTTTCCCTGCAGAAAAAAGGCTCTCAGTTGAAGTTAGAGCTGTGTTTAAAGCCACAGTGGCTCTCCTTGAGGTTGTGCCATCTGCAGGTCTGCTTATAACAACAACAAATGAGCCACAGTTCAGATAAAAAAGCACAGTGATGAGCAGAAATCCTGCCATAGCAACTCTCCCCTGCAGAAAACCTAACACGAACTTCTCATTCAACCTCTGTGACCAGCTGCTCTGCAACATCAAGTTCACAGCAATGCAAACAACTTCCTGTTGTGTGTATATATATATATATATATAGAAGTTAAAAAAATAAACTTTAGTATGATGTGTTTTTGGCTAAATTAAATAAGACTTCAAAAAGCTGAAAATAAATTGAGCCTTAGTCTGTGTGGAATTCTTTTTTGTTGAAAAAAGGATACAAATAAGTAATTGTTCATTGGTGTAAGAAACCACCACATCCTTCTTACATGCTGCCATTACAGGAAATAATAAAAGGCTCCAGAATCTTTAGAATAAATGACACTTTAATAATTTTCTGAAATGCTCTTGACTTGGTAAAATAATCAAAACAATTCTGGTGACAACAATCAGAGTAGAGGTACATTATACTTTTCACATTTGCGCTTTTATTTTGAAGGATTTACAAACCTTCCTTACCTCGCTGACTGACTGGATGCTCCTCTCCTCTGCAGAGCTGCTGTACCAACAGCCATGCACCAGTTTATTCAGGGATTAAACGCAGAGGCAGAGAATTACCAAAACATCTTCCAGAACTCGGGGAGGCAGGAAATTAAATGTAGACCGAACTGCCTTTAAAAACTTCAGATGTTTTGTGAAGCTTCTTTTTTTTTTCTCGCCTTTAAAAATGTGGAAGATTTCTTGAATTACCGGTATGTCGCAATGATTCAAAAGCACTGGAAGGGATTATTTCTTTTGCACAGATGTCACATTTCACTGCTCTGGTTAAACAGTTTAATGGCACAGACAGACGGCGTTACACAGGACGTGTGCATCCAGACAGCAAATTCATATAAATGGGTATAAAAAAAATCCGAAAAACAAACCAGAAGGAAAAAACAAAAAACACTTGACATATTACACCCCATTTCCAAATGATAACCAAATAGGTGGTATTTTATAGATCACTGAACAAAACTGTTTTCTGTCCAAGATCAGCAACGTTTGAGGAATTCAAAAATACTGGGTAACATTTTCTACATCTTATACTTTTTCTATTCTAAATGAGAGGAACCAACATGCAACCATGAACTATTTAACCAGATCTTACTGAAAAATGCAAACAAAAATATATTTACAAAAACAAACTTTTAAAATGAGTCTGCTCAAGTATCTGCACTCTCACTGTGGACCTCTCTCCTCCTGCTGAAGCGCTCTTATATAAAAGTTGGAAATGCTTGCATGTTGAACAACAGAATCTTATTTATTGAACAGCCAGTGGAAAATGTGCAGAATTCTTTTCTTTAGGATTTCACTGAGTACAGTTCGAGAATTTGTGACAATCACGTTTCCTTCACATTTGTAATAATTTCTGTGGAAAACTGTTAATGAAAACAACAACAGCGGGTGGCCTACAAATGATTAAATACCATCGCTGTTCATCAAATTGCTTTCTAAGACACATGAAATGAAAACTTTATTTGTAAAAAATATGCAACAAACCTAAGAAGCTGAGTTAAATAAGACTCTGCTGTGCAAACACCCCAAACTGCCGTAGCTGTCAACATTCACATGTATATTTTTTTAATGATACAAAAACTTCTTAAAATCCTGCTCAGTCTTTGCATTTTAGTCACTACTGTGTTCCCATTAATTTAAACCTCTGAACCACCTGAATCTGAGAAGGATTTATTAGGGCTGCAGAAGGTTAAATAAATCAAAGTGGGCGGAGCCGTGTCCAGACTGAGGAGAGCATCAGTCTCTTCTCCTGAGGGTGTTTTTTTTTTTCTTTTTAAGGTTTCCAGAGCTTCAGCAGGCCATCCTCACTGTAGGTGGAGATGAGGTTCTGGTGGGGGTGGTGAGCGATGCCGATAACATCCTTCTCGTGGACCTGGAGATGGGAGATGTAAGATGTGATCAAGATACACCAAAAACATCAAGAGTGAAACAGAGTAGAGCTTCTTCCAGTCTGAAGTGATGGATTCACACAAAAATTATCCATTATTTTGCAAAATAATTTCAGCTACTGTGTGTAAAATGGAAACATCAGCAGTGACCAGTACAACACCTACATGTATATAGTTTTATATGGAAGACAAGGCAGTTACACATCCCCCCCTTCAACACTGACTTCAAAACTTCAGCGATAAGAACTTGGGGGAGGAACAGAGGACAGAATATGGTGTGGTATTTTTGGAAACTCTGATCCTGAGTGCCGTAACGTACCGTCAGTGTTCTCTCCAGCTTGCCGGTGACTGTGCTGAAGCAGTAGAGCACAAAGTCTTCACCCACGCAGTAGATCCACTCGCCGCGGGGCGACAGAGTGCAGCACACAAAGTCACCACCTTCCCTCTTACCGGAGCTGAAACTCCTCACGATCTGCACAAGAAAACAGCTTATTACCTAAAACTCCGGGTTTAGAAGAAAATCCCAAACAACTGTTAGTGATGTGGCGACATTAACTGACCTGTCCCTGCATGTTCATGATGACCACTGTGTTGGAGCGGTTGCACACGACAAAGTGCTCCGGGTTCTTGGGCAGCAGGATGACGTTATTGACTGTGATATCAGTGCCGGCTGACGTTCCCAGAGGCTTGAAGGTGCTGGTGCACTCAGTGGTCTTCACGTTCCAGACCTGAAGCACGTTGAAGATGAGTGGGAAAGCAAGAAGCATTATGAGAAAGAAGTGGATGAATGGGGTTATTTTTAAATCAGCCGCTTCTCTTACCTTTACTGTACCATCAGATGAAGCGCTGATGATGTGATGGCCGTCCGGAGTGAATGTGACCTCGTTGACAAACGAGGAGTGACCGCGGAACTCCTTTAGAGTTTTACCTGACTTAAGTCCATGGATTCTTATGAAAAACAACAACAAACAAATAGGGATGACGTCGACATAATAATTTAAGAAGGTTTACTGAAGAGCACAGTAGTTTTAATGAAGAATGAAAGAACAGTAGTCTATTCCGCCTTGTTAAATTCCTGTGATTCTGCTGACTTCGCACTATATTTACTGATGCTGATAAAATACAGACGCTAAGATTGGATGCCACTGTTTGTGTGTTGCTGGTAAACATCTGGGACATTAATAGAAACAAAAGTACCTATGCTATTGTTTTAAATCAACACTACATTAATGTTACAGAGGACCAGAACTATTTCTTGCCCAGATCCAACATTAATGTTATCATTTATTAGTCATAGCCGGCAGTGCTACCATAATCATAATGTACGTAATTACATGGCTAATGTTAACGTGTGTGCCAGTCAGGTAAACATTCTAACTGTCTTGGAGCTAGAGCAGGGCGATATGACCAAAAATATTTATCACGATATACATTTGAAAATTTGCGATAACGATATACAGTAACTGACAATATAATTGACACTAGACAAAATACTTTACAACTCCACAACTTTATTAGTGCAAAAACCCCCATCAATGTATTTTCACTTAAACAAGCAGCTGTTTTTTTATGTGCATTAAAGTTATATAAAAATGTAACAGCGCAAATTCCTTGCTGACAGTTTGCCAAAAGGCATTTCCAGTGGGATTTTTACAAACCAATTCTGGTTCATCTGTTTCATTTAACGATCCACTTTCGCTCTTTTCATTCTGCGTCGCCGCCATGTGCGTATGTAAACATGGGCACTGCGCATGCGCGTTTTACCCATATTCTATCGCGATATGTCATTTTCCTATCGTTGCCCAAAATGACACCGGTATTACCGTGAACGGTATGATATAGCCCAGCCCTACTTGGAGCTTTATTGAGCTCTTGAAATTCCTTGTTATTACTGGTTGGTTGTTTGTTGCTACTGTTCATGTGTTCAGCTGCTAGTCGGGGGAGGGGCTTTAGTAAATCATGTTCAGAGGAGCCACCACTGCTGATTTACTGACACAAAAATGCAGCTGTTTTTGTTTTTTAATGTAAGTGTATTTAATACTTCAAGACACAATTAGTATGGTCTTTTGTTGCCAATGGTAACAGTATTGTTAGCATCTAGGCACCAGCTGTTGTCAGATAAGAGAACTTCAAACAGTAGCAGCCACTCGTACACTCACACAGAGTGTACAGCAAAGAGAGAGCCTGAGTGGAGCTAAAAACTACGGTTCTTCTTAAACAACCAAAATCATCACGATAAAAAGCCAACTGAACTTTGGGAAAAAGTGATCTTTTCACCTGCTCCCATCCACCTCCTACATGCTTGAACACAACCAGACCACACTCATGATCCCATAGCCTGCTTTGAAGTTTGGTCATCATGGACATCAGCACTAAGATCATTCACTTTGTGACAATTAAACAACCTTGCACGTCCTTAGTATGAGCTTTAGATTTTGAGAAATAATAGTGGCAGCCATAACCACTGTATTATCTTTATTTCACACCACAGTCGCAGTGAGAAACTAGAAGTGAGTGCATGATTGAGTTTGGTAAACACATTGTGCATATGGGGGAAAACACCACCCTAATGGCTGCACAGCCTCCTCTGCTGCTGGTAAGGACAAACAGTCAGATAGTAGTTTACCTGATGGTCTGATCAAAGGAGGCACTGAGGAGCTGGCTGCTGTCCTTGCAGAAGCTGACACATGTTACTCCTTTGCTGTGGGCACGCTCGAACCTCCTCAAACACTGACCGCTCTGGATCTTCCAAACCTACACAGACACATACAGTTTGTTCTCGTGTTTTAGTAAAACAGAAAACACACGAGTGAAAGAAACTGAGGTTTTCAGTTTTCTGAGAGCTTTCATGTGTAATAATTAAAATGTCTTCTTGGTTTTTATAATTTTATACCAATAGATGTGGTTATATAGCTAGAAATGGGCTGCAAGTGCAGAATTGGTGAATGAAACACAGAAGGACAATGACAGAAACTGAAGTACAGCTGGTCCTCTATACCTTAACCTTCCCATCCTGGGCTCCAGTGGCCAACATCTCTGTGTCCCGACTGAAGCCCATACACAACACAGCGTCATCCATCATCATGAAGTTATCCTGAGCCTGGTATTTCAGATCCTGCAAACACAAAAGATATATAATAATTAAAAATAACTGGCATAAACAGAGTGACATTTAAGCAGAAACTAAATCTGCCTTTCTTTTCCTTTCAACCCACCTTCCTGATTTTGCCAGTTGTGAAGTTCCAGACTTCGATGAAACCGTCCACAGAGCCAGTGACCAGATACTGACCATCAGGGGAGAATCGGGAACACTCCACGTGAGATTTCTGTCCAAACTGCACAGGGAGGAAAAACAAGTCACGTCAGAACAAGTTTAAGTCATGAACTTGAAGAAATGGCAGTAAGGCCTGGTCACAGTGAAGAAGCTGACTAATACAAATTGCCATTTTGGGATAGTGTGGGTACCTTGATGTGTCTGCTGAGCTGCGTGGGAAAGCGTTCCTCTTCTACATCTTTAACGGCAGCTTTACCTCTGAACAAGTCAATGGTCATACCAGGAGGCAGGAGACCCTGATGCTGCTGCCACTTCAGAGCCTACAGAAGGAAAAAGATGACGGGGGACGACATAAGCATTTGCATTTTATCTGAACTGAGGAACAAATTTTATTTATATAGCACCAAATCACAACAAGGTGCTTTATCCGGTTGTTAAGTCTGACGTCACTAGCCGTGTCTGGGCCTAAACTCCGCTGCAGGTCCATATATCAAACGATCACTATGGCATTACTGAGAGTTGAAAAACTGTCTAAAGTCTTTCATCTTTAATAAAATGATCAGCATTCTGCTCTACCAGGTGTAACAATTGAGTTTAACATCCAGGCATCCATGAAAACGGAATTTATGACATTTAACGGAGTTAGAAGTTAGCAGGAAGTTAGCTCGCTAGCTTCTATCTAAATACAATATAGCATGTCCTGACTGCGGGGTTTTGGAAACAAATTCAAACGTACAGCTCTGTTATCACTTCCAGCATAAATGAAGACAGAAAACTAAACAGCAGTGACGTTTGTAGGGTTACTGAAGTTGGGCTAGCTGGTATATAATGATGTGCTACGTGACCGCTAGCGACACAGCTATGTTAGCATAATATGAACAAGCTAACTTTTTTTCCACTCGATAAAAGTTAACGTGAGTGTTCTCGGTGGTCAGGAACAAATGTAATCGCATGGCAGGATGCTGTAAAAGGACCAAACTTCAGCCAGGAGAACAACTGAGATAATCCATCCACAATACGAGGTTAGTCATTCATATACTGCTGCATGGGCTGGGCTGTAGTTACATCCTAAGGTTTTAAAAACTGAGCTTAAATAAATGATTAGTGGTAATAAAAGCCGAGGGAGGTCAACAGTGATCACTGACTGTTTTAGGAGCTTTTTGAGATCAAATATAAGAAAATACATAACATTAAACATGTTAACAACACAAAAGCCATATTAAACGCAGACTACTTTAGACCCGGAAGTAGGATTCATCGCGTCATCACTGAACAACCGAATAGTGTGTAGTTAAGACAATACAATAACAAGGAGTCGATATTATGCATGCAGAATTATAATCAAGGACAACTCTGCTTGTACATTCCTATTTTTTTTTGTAAAATTAAGAGGCAAATGAGTTTCACAAACTAGTACAACACCTGCAAATTTGCAGGTCACATACCTGTCCCAGCAGAGCCATGAGACGAGAGGGAGGCACCACGCTGACCTCTCCTGCCAGCGCCTGAGCGATGGCCGCCCGACGCTTCTCCTTACTGCTGCCATCTGGGTAGGCCTGGATAGAATTTCAACAATGCGTAAGAAAGAAACATGCACATCTATTAAAAACGTACAGCACATTTTAATCTGATGTTCTTTCTGATTTAAAACCTTATTTTTCCAGATTTAAAAAGCCGAGGGAAAAAAACGAGGAAAAAAAAAAAATAAACTCAGGAAAAAATGGAAAAAATAAATAAGAGTCACTTTAAGCAATTTATCTCACCTCTCTGGGATCAAAGTAGGAGCGAGCCAGCAGGTTCTCCAAGTGGATGTATCTCTCTGGCTGGGTCTGTTTCAGCATGATCATGGGGTCGGTCTGTCTGAGCAGTGAACGAGCTGCACCCAGCTCTCTCAGTTCAATCAGCTCTAACACGACCTGGTGAGGGAATCAACACAAAGGCCCAACTTAAACAAACAAAAAGATCTACTATGCTTACACTGGGAGATTTGCTATGATACAAATGCTTAGAAAAGAAAACATCTGGATTAAGATAGTATTACAAGAAACACCTGAAAAAAACCCTTTCTGACCAGAAACCATTAGAAATAAAGCTGGAGGACTTAGCCAAGCTTTGGACACCATCCAAAATGGTGTGAAAGCCCAGTTCAATGTACTATCATCATCATCAACATCTATCTATAACTCTCTAAATCTAATATTCACACTTTACTGTCAACACTTCTCATTGTATACAAACAAGCCCTCACCCCCCGTATAATCCCAGATGATGATAAGATGCCAGCGTCTTCTGGACCTGTCAATCAAAACTTTAACCAGACCATACCTGTTCGTAAAGGTCTATCAAGGTCTTGTCTGGCAGCTTGAGGGACTGGATGGCTTGTAGAACAGTATCCCAGTGGCCGCTGTTGATGTCTGCCACGAAGCTCTCTATACTGTCCACTGTGTTCAGAGACACTGTCGTCTCCTCCTGCAGAGTGGCTAGTGTCCGGTGCAGATTGTTCTCTTTTAAGTACTGCATAATCAGACGGACCACGCTGTGAAAATAGACAAACAACGTGAGACAGAAGACGGCTCAGCTCAGGTAAAACAAGCTCAGGATTTGGTGGTCAGAAACGTTCCTGATGATACTATACCTCAAAGTGTAGGGTGAGTTCAAATTCAGAATTTTCATGTCACAAGGTGGCACTCTTTTTACCTGGTTAGGTTCTCATAGTAACTTATACCAAACATATACTAGGGGTGGGGGAAAAAAAATCGATACTGTGTAGTATCGTGATATTTTGTTTGCTAATAATGTATCGACACAGGGACAGCAGAAATCGATATTTTGTTACAAAAAAAGTTTTTGTGGACTGGAACATGCTCTGACTTCAGAGCATGTTGATCCTTTTTCTCAGCAAGAATCCTGACACTGTCCAAATGTGTTTAACTTTTTTTTGGCAGCAATAAACATGACAGTTTACTTATTTTAATTTAAGACATGTTTTATTTTAATTAAGTGTAAAACTTTTTTATTTAATGTAAAATTATATTTTGTTTTAATTTACTTTCAAATTCTTCAGTTGCTGAAGGGGCTGCATAGTTTTCATAAATTGCATAGTTCAGAATAGCTATAATTGTACCAGATGGTTGCATTCAGTTAAGTTGGACTAGACCGTAATACAAACCGTTCAGTTTGTCAACAATAAAACTGACTGAAATGAGAGAAATACTGAGTGTGAGACTTTGATATTAGATAAAATGAATATTGATAACGTTTACCTTTATGTACAGAATCTGAATATCGCAAAATATTTTAAAAAATTGCAATAATATCGTATTGTGCGTTAAGTATTGTGATAATATCGTATCGTGGGATGTATGGTGATTCCCACCTCTAACATATACCATTATCTGCATTTTATATTCACTAAGTCTTCAGTACGCTCTAAGAGTGAAATAGATTCTCTGGTGTTGGAATAAGTGTTTGTGCCTTACTAACACCACGGTGCATTAATGTGGCACATAATCACTGGGACTGAAATACATTTAGACTTTGATGCAGAAAATAAATGCTTTTATGCTTGACTCTTATCTGCTGCAATGTCTGATTATACTGACACAAATGCAGCCAATCTAAGAAGATAGATAAGAAAAACATGAGTAGGCTATTTATTGGCTATTCATCATGGAGAAGATTAAATCTGTTGAAATAATTCACTTTAATCTGGGAACAAACTAAAGTGATTTCTCTTTCATTAGTGTAGGGAAATGCCAGTACTGCATGCACTGAAAGTCCAGCACACATTTTAGAATTGAGTGAACTAATAACTTCTAAACTCAAACTATGTTCTAGATCATCATCACCATCAGCACCACCAAGGGCGTGCCAGGGGGGCAAAATCTGCTGTCCTCCCCAGAGGCCCCTTTAGCAAGACTGTCCTATGTTGGTAATACATTTTAATAAACTTTGATGGCTGGATAAAACTGTTTTGAATAAATGTGTTGCCAAGAGATTATTTTGTTTTGCACCAGTAAATAGTTGATTGTGAAACACATGGAAATATCTGTGTGGTGTTTAAAATGTCAAAAGTCTTATTTATTTATAGGTATTTGATCCATATCAGGTTGCAGAAAACCTAGTTCATCTCAGGGCCAACATAGAGACAGGCAAACAGTTCACACTCATACATGATCTAATACTCATTTGTCTTTCCTCAACAAGTTTTCTCTTAAAGTGAACTCCATTCTGGGAGAGGAATCTTAAGCTGCTCCTGCTCAGCTCTGCTGAGAAACATTAAAGAGTTGGGACGTTCCAGTTAGTCAATCAATCAATTAAAACAGGTTATTATGGAATTCAAAGTCATGTAATTCTTTTCTTTCTCACCATATTTTTCAAGTATATATATATATATATATATATATATATATATATAAAAAAACACCCAGCACGTCCCTGCGGGCGGTTTATCCTTCAAGCTCGGGTCCTCTACCAGAGGCCTGGGAGCTTGAGGGTCCTGCGCAGTATCTTAGCTGTTCCCAGGACTGCGCTCTTCTGGACAGAGATCTCCGATGTTGTTCCCGGGATCTGCTGGAGCCACTCGCCTAGCTTGGGAGTCACCGCACCTAGTGCTCCGATTACCACGGGGGACCACCGTTACCTTCACCCTCCATTACCACGGGTGACCACCGTTACCTTCACCCTCATATATATATATATATATATATATATATATATATATATATATATATATATATATATAACACCCAGCACGCCCCTGCGGGCGGTTTATCCTTCAAGCTCGGGTCCTCTACCAGAGGCCTGGGAGCTTGAGGGTCCTGCGCAGTATCTTAGCTGTTCCCAGGACTGCGCTCTTCTGGACAGAGATCTCCGATGTTATTCCCGGGATCTGCTGGAGCCACTCGCCTAGCTTGGGAGTCACCGCACCTAGTGCTCCGATTACCACGGGGACCACCGTTACCTTCACCCTCCACATCCTCTCGAGCTCTTCTCTGAGCCCTTGGTATTTCTCCAGCTTCTCGTGTTCCTTCTTCCTGATATTGCTGTCATTCGGAACCGCTACATCGATCACTACGGCCGTCTTCTTCTGTTTGTCTACCACCACTATGTCCGGTTGGTTAGCCACCACCATTTTGTCCGTCTGTATCTGGAAGCTGGATAGCGTAGTGGTTAAACTACACGCCTTTGGAACAGAGGATCGCAAGTTCGATTCCTGCCTGGGGCGTCTGTATCCAGTAAGGGTCCTAAGGCTAGACCCCCTATGCTAAGCAAGCCTACCGCAGACATGAGCGAGACAGATAAATATGAAGGCATGCCGGCTCGGACGTCGCCCGGATCAACAAGGTCCGCGTCAGGTGTTGAGGAACCAGGGCACCCTGACGAAAAGTGGGCTACTGGAACAAGAAGGCATCGGTGGGCAAGGGACGAAAACAGGGCGTTGTTGGAATGCTACTACGCAAGTAACCCCGGCGGAAGGGGCTACATGAATAGGATGAGGGACCTATGGATTCTTCGATACCCAACATCCACAATGACAGCGAAACAACTAGTAGCTCAGTGTTCCAACATTCGAAAGAAGGGACTGCTCTCACAGCTAGAGATAGATATATATATATATATATATATGACAACAACATAATAAAACTGGAAATTCTGTTTTTGGTGTGCCACCCCTATATGGTATTTGTATAGCGCTTTACTCAGTCCCTAAGGACCCCAAAGCGCTTTACACTACATTAGGGCTGCCACAAACGATTATTTTGATAGTCGACTAGTCACCGATTATTTATGCGATTAGTCGACTAATCAGATCATCATCCACTGGACGTAAAACTACAGCTTATTGCACCAGCAGCATCTGCTCTTATATAACTATCATTAGCTTACAGCTTTAAGCTTTTAAGGTGCTAACTAAAAATAAAGACAAGATGATAGTTTATTCAATTTTAATGAAATTTGCAGATTGTTTCGGTAAAGTTTAATAAACTCCTTGCTATCTAAAATATAACAGGACACCGGAGTATATTCTCCAGCATCTCACACTTCTGATAATCAGCTGTCTGCTTGACGTTTATTCAGCTGTGTAAAAACTATAACTTTAATCTCAGCCAAACCGATTTACTCAGGAACAAATAAAATACTAAAAAAAGCCAAACAATAACATTTTTAATTTATCTAAGTGACTCATATATATTTAACCTGAGTCGCGAAAGACGGCGGTGGGTTTGAAAACAATTTGCCGGGAGTCCGGTGTTCTCACGGCGCTAGTGACCTAGCCCCCGGCTAGCTATCGAGCTAGTGGGTAACAGACGTCTCCGAAAACGTCGGAGCGCTTTTGAAAATATGTGGTGTCCTGATAAACTGAGCAGATATTTGAGGTTTACACAGCTACATTCTCGCCTGAAAATATGTTAAACGTTTATTTTGTGACCCGGAAAGAATAATAAGAGTAATATTAAAACTAACTAGCTACCGCCATTGTTGGAAACTAGGCTGGGCCGCGCTATGAATTCTGGGACACAGCTGCTTCTTCTTCTTCTTCGGGGTTTAACGGCAGCTGGCATCCTTGTACATGCTGTGCTGCCATCTTCTGTTTCAGTCCGTTATTACACTCTTAAATCCTGCTATTATTCCTGCGTCTTTTGTGATCTTACAAAGCTTCAAACGACACGTCGACTATTAAATCAGTCGTCGACGATTTTGATAGTCGACGTAATCGTGACTAGTCGACAAATCGTGGCAGCCCTACACTACATTCAGTCATTCACCCATTCACACACACATTCACACACTGGCAATGGCAAGCTACATTGACCAGAACTCATTTGGCTCAGAGGGTAGGGCAGCTGCCGTGAGACCCGGTGGCAGAGGTTCGAATCCTACCTGTGACAGTTGCTACACATGTTCCCTGCTTGCATGCGCTCTGCAAGCTACATTGTAGCCACAGCTGCCCTGGGGCGCACTGACAGAGGCGAGGCTGCCGGACACTGGCGCCACCGGGCCCTCTGACCACCACCAGTAGGCAAACATGGGGTTAGTATCTTGCCCAAGGATATTTGGCATGCAGCCAGGAGGCAGCCCTGGATCGAACCACCGACCTTCTGATTAGTGGCTGACCTGCTCTGCCACCTGAGCTACAGCCACCCCACCTATATTATTATTGCCCTCAAATGGCCACCCCTATGAAAAAAAATCCTGAGGCATCCCTGTATGTTAAACTTGCTTTGGAGCAAATCCTTCAGTCGTGATCAATAACTTTCCCTATTTTTTTTATTGTTACTGTGTTTGCCATCAATTTTCATTTTAAGGAGTAAGAATCTGCAGACAGATGTGTGGTCATTTCTAAACACTATGCTTACTACTAATGTTTTCACTAGTATTTTTTCTTGCAAAAAGCCTCAGTTTAGATAATTCAATTATGGATTCCTGCGAGATTTTGAATATTAGCAAATTATGAGCACCGTTTTGAATCTAGTGTGAATCTAGTTTTGAATAGACCGCGAGTTTCTGACAAAAAGTGGAGTTACTGACACTAAATGAAGCAGACTTAATATGTCAAGCAATCTGGCTACTTTAGTGAGTTGTCCAGGTTGGGTTTGTTTGAATCAGTAACATTTCCAGCTCATGTCAGAATCTACGGCGACTGGGAAGCGCACATCTTAAGCTAATGCTAATTTACTCACCTCTTTCAGTTTTGTGCAGTACACAGAAGCGATTAAAATATAAATGATCAATAAACAAATATTTCATATCACATAGTGCCAGTTGAAAGAGTACCTAACTCCACTTTCCAGTCATACACTACATACACTTCAGCGTATGGCTGGAAGTTAGCTCGTTAGCTTAGCACAAAAACGCTAACTACCGCTACTGCAGTTTACTGCAGGATGAAGGAGGCCTCACTGCCCAAAAATGTGATCAAATATGGAGCTTTTAAAACCCAGTTTACTTTAATAATAACACTCCTTTAACAATAGTTAAGCGGAGTACTTACTCTGCAGATTCCACCTCCAGAGACATGATTATTTATGTGAAAACAGCCTCCAAGATGCACTCCTGAGTCCACAGCAGAAACAAACGCCAGGAACACACGGCTACGGCACCGGAAGAAACAGGATCAGGAGGCGGTTTTTTTTCTCCAAAATAAAAGATTCATTTGACGCTCAAAAAACATGGAGTTATTTTTTGCTGCCGTTTTTGTTTTTGGATGACAAAAATGTTCACGTTTCGACGTCTTCATAATATTCAAACTCTTAAAACAAAAACAAATAAAGATACCAAATAACTGCACTAGTTCGCATTACTGTATTACAAAAAAAACCTGTTCTATGTCAACTGACCACCTGTTTCCTGGCAGGCCACCTCATATTATACCATACACAAACAAACAAACAAACAAACAAACAAACAAACAAACAAACAAACAAAAATGCTTAATTTTAGCTCTCCGCTGTTATTAGTTTGGTCAGAAAAAGGTAAGAAGTATTTTTGCGATGAAGCTGAAGTTCAACATACATTTCTGAGAGCTTGAGTTTGGTTAAAAAATTGACAACAAGGCCTGAACTACCATATTTGAAGGTTTATCGAAATAATAATTTCAAAGATGGGTGTTGAAATTTGTAACACAGATGATAAGTATAAAAAATACTGCTCAAGCTTAAAATGCCCCTAACCTCATCACAAAACTCTAGAGTGTTTTATTTATTTCATTAATAACATTACAAAACTAAAATTGGAAAGTTTTAAGAACTTTTCCATCTGCCAGGATTTTTTTTTTCAGGGAAATCACATATGGTAAATGGCCTGCATTTGTATAGCGCTTTTCTAGTCCCTAAGGACCCCAAAGCGCTTCACACTACATTCAGTCATCCACCCATTCACACACACATTCACACATATGGTCAGGCTGGGAACTTGGTCAACTGATATGTTATAGAACGACCCAGATAAAATAAAAACAGGTATCTAATCCAGTGTTGTTCAGTGCACTTAAAACTTCCTTAGTTTGAAGTTTTCACAATTATTTTTCTTTAAAACTGGTAAAGTTATTAAATTAGTCTTTTATTTCGTCTCATTTAAGGCACCTGTAATTTTTTTCAATGTTCCCTCCAAATATCCATGTTACTTTGGTTGAGTAGAACATAATTCAAATTCACCCACTGATTCATGATTCCGCTGCAATATTCACATTTGTTGTAGATGTTCTAATTCTGAGATCAGTTATTTTTAAACTACAGGAAAGCCATAAATCCTTGGGGTAGCCCCAAAGGACAGCAGAATTATTTTTCTGCTAGAAAAGATCAAATAAATTAAGATGGCTATTTAATTAATTAAGGTTGTTTGAGTGTGGATTTCCTCTTGCGTCCTTACATGGCATCAAAGCACCATTCCCAGCATTAAGGGATCTTTTCCTCATAAGCGTGTAGCGTGTGCACAGCCAATTCCCCTTTTTTGCTGATCAACAGGGGGTGCTATTTGCACAGTAATGGCATCGAGGCCCTCTTGACTTCCCTCTCTCTGCCCATGAAGGTCTTTCAAGGTTATAATGATAATAGTGCACAGTGCAGCAGCACTTCAGACTGCAGGCCTGGGTTTGATTGTTTTGGCCAATCATGACATAATCCCACTGTGAGCCCCATCCACATGGCAAATGAAATTGGCATTGAGAACACGGCAGATCCTGGTCGGTTTCATTTGCCTTTGCAGATGGAGAAATATATTGGGAAATGATGAGGGGAAGCAGACGTGATGGGGAGGGGAGGAGTGGTGTTTCCACACAATACCATAAGACCTCAGTCATCCCGAATATATTACCATAAAAGCACAAGAAAGATGTCAATTCAATTTTGCCATCTTCTGGCAGGACAAAGCACAGGCTGCTGTTTGGAGACTGCTTGCCGATGAGATAGACGCCACCATACTGGAAGAGTGACAGCAGCACAAAAGGCTGTAATGCAATCACTCCGTCTTCTCTGGTAAAAACAAAAGAAATTTCGTTTCTATTTATGCGAGGTGCCATTCTTGGTGTGAAAAATTGTTACCTCTTTCCAACATAATTAGAACGCATTACCACCACAAAGAAACATAACCTGTCTTTTGTGCTGTCGGGGAGGAAAAACTGAGTGAAAAAACATGTTTTTACCTGATCTGTAACTGAGTTTTGAAAGAATGTCACTGCTGGTGTAACTACACTTATCTTCTTCTTCTTTTTTTGTCATGCCAAAAAGGAACACAAGGACACAACAACCAAATGGTGACATTCATTCAAATAGCATTTATCTACCATTCACAGCCACTACAAACAGTTCTACATATCTAGGAAAATCTTCACAAATCTTCACTGTCTATTGTTCTCATGGAAACCATTGCTGAGTCCATTCTTTAGTGCAGATATAAGTGAGAATAGGTAAACTCGAGAGGCAACAACAAGACAACTCTCAAAAAAGGAAGCAGACTGCTGCCTTCTCCTTATGCCTCCCCTAACTCATTTTCCTCTGTTTTTTGTCACTGCAGGTCAAGCTTCTCCAGGATGGCACATCCGTACAAGACATTGCAAGGTTTGCTGCATTTCCCAACACAGTCTTAAGAGTCTTAAGAGTGTGGAGAAGACATGAGGTGAGCTGGGCAGGACTGTAGAAAGGGCAATAACCCAGCAGCAGGCCCATATCTGCTTTTTTTTTTTTTTGCATGGGGGGCAGCAGGAGTGCTGCCAGAGCCTTAAAAATTAACCTACAGTGGACTACTCGTTATTCTGAGCAGTGTTTAGCAAAGTGCAAAGAAAAAAAAAACAGTGAAAGATAGAGAGCAGATGATCATGAAGGGTGTAATGCTCAGAACTGAACAGTAATGGACCCAAAGCAGAAACATTCACAAACACTAAGAAAGGACTGGACTGTAAATACACTGAGGGCTGATTGTGAGTAGGAAACAGCAGAGGAATGAGACACAGGTCACAGGTGAAAACAAACAGCACAATAACAAAGTGGGATGTAAAACAAACACAAAGGAAGAAGGAAGCCCGATTCAGATCCCAGAGACGAGAAGTCTCAATATACATGAAGACAGAGAGAAATGAACTTTTGAGCACTCAGATGCATCCACATAGGAAATCAAATCAGGAATGAACAGACAGGGAACTAAACTAATATTTAGGGAACTAAACACAAACAACAAACTCAAAGCAGGAACTTCTTAGGAATAATCCTAGAACAGAAACCAGAATCTAGTCTGCATTCTGCAAAAACATGAAAGCTTAATATACTAGAATACACATTTGAAGCATGAACTGTAACACAGGACACCTCACAAGAAAATTCACTTTAGAATAATAACAAAATGAAAACAGGAACCCAACATTTCAAATGCCGGGATAATTAAACCCAAACTCAGAGATAATCAAAACCCTGTGACTGTGACAACAGCACAGCAGAAAAAGACATAATGATTAGTTTGAGGAAGGAGTGGAGAAAGAAGAGCACCCAGGTATCAATGCATGTCTGCATGTATCACTATGGGACTGTCTGTGATGTCGATATTACAGAGTGCTGTTAACGAGACATCAGACAGCTGCCCTACTTTCTATATTTTTACCCCGTCGTGTCGTGTGGAACTATTGGCAGTTCTTCCATAACAGCTTGTGTTGCTTTGATCGAGAATATATACAAATGAAGCCACTGCAGGTGCTGCAAGAAGAAATGATAATAATTGTCAGGTATTCTGTATGCTATCTTGGTTGTATGTATTTGTGTTCAGTGTTTTGAGACACAGGGGCACCAGCAGTCGGCCAATTACTATGAAAACCCACACAAACTTCTCTGCATGTAATAGCTGAGACTCAGTGATGTTGCTTTTAGTTGGAATAAACCCAGATACGATTAAGCTACATGAAGCAGTAAATCCTTGCAATGAATGTCACGGCGAGTGAGGTGAGCCGTGTGGAGGAAATGAAGGAGGATCCAAGTGCAGGCAGTCGTGAAGGTGTAAAGGTGGTTTATTGAACATGAAAGTAAATACAAACGGCAAATGGAGCTGGAACTAAACTATACTGGGAAACAACTAAACTACAAAGCACAAACCTGAATGAGAACGAGCAGAGGAGAATGACGATGGACAGCAGGGAGAGCACACGGATGTGACATGGTAGATACACAGATGACGCAGGGTGGAATACACAGGTGGTGGACACAGCTGGGAATAATCAACAAGACGAGACAAAGGTAAAACTGAACACACTCACATGAGACCCAGACCTTCACAATAAAACAGGAAATGAGAACACCACACCAAGACGCAGACCTGACACTGAGAGACAGACAGGAAATGACATATGAAACTAAACTCACATCGTAAACCCAGATAAACAGAAACATCGAACTCTAATAATAGAAATCATAATCATCACCATAACACGACAAGAGAACAAGAACACAATCCCTGATGAAAACTTAAATCAAAACACAATAAACTCAAAATACTGGGTCCAACGGACCCAGAACCGTGACAATGAATTGTCAGCAAATGATGGGAACAGATGTGTGGTTGGAGTAGGATGCACCGGGCTCTCTTTGCATGCTTTCTGCTGTTCAGTTGAACTCTGCACATTCACAAAACCGAGAAGCAGCTACAGAAGAAAAATAAACATCCAATCTCATCTTCTGTGTGAAATTGGACATTATGGAATAGATTCATCATTCACATCAGACAAGAAAAAAAACAACCTAATGGGATTGGTTTTTTTTTTTGTTTATGCTGATTAGACACGAGAATATAAAGAACATCACGCTGATGCAATGTGATGGATTATCAGACTGTGAACAGAGTGACAGGTTATTTCTTCAATACGGCTTCAAAAAGGCAGGGAGTTTGGGTAAGCAAATACAGATAGATCAGTGATTTGTTGGACAAAGACACTATTTTTGTACTTTTGCCTCTCTACACCACAACAGCACTGTCAAGATGTGAGTGAAATACAAACTTTAATTCAACTTCAATTCCAAGGATTTTACAAAACACCTGCAGTAATTATTTATCAATTACAGCCTTTTTTAAACATCACTCCACAATTTCAGAGTCTCAAAACTAATTGGATAAACTAATATTATGTTTAATATAAAGAACGTTTTTAATACTTGCATGAAATTCCTTGCAGTCGGTGACTGCCTGAAGCCTAGAATCCACAGACATCACCAAATGCTGTTTCCTCTCTCGAGTTGCTCTGCTAGACCTTTACTGCAGCCAACTTCAGCAGTTTCTTTTTTGTGGCTCTGTTTACATTCAGTTTTGTATTTAATAAATGAAATGCTGTTCTGTTGGGTTGGCATCAGGTTATTGCCTTGGCCATTGAATTTTCCATATCACATATCTGTGCTATATCTTTGAGAAACTCTTATGTTGGTTTTGCATTTTGCTTTGAGTTATGATCCTTTTTGCATCGTGCGTCCCTGTTAAACTAATTTTGGAGCATTTGTCTGATTCTGTGCAGCGAATATAGCCCTGCACCAGTGACCCCAGGTCCATTGGCAACCATACATCCTGCCATCATAACACTGCCTTCACCATGTTTGACAGATGTCGTATATGCTTCAGATCATGAGCCGTTCCTTCCCTTCTCCATACTTTTATCTGCCTATTTGGTTCATCTTGTATCATCTGTCCAAAAGGTTTCCAGAAGTTTACAAAGCAGTGTTTTATGGCAAAATCTAATTTTCAAATCCTTTGTATTTCCATTCATGAAGGCATCTGTTGATTGTAGAGTTAACCCACCTCTTTGGGAGTGACCTTGACTTGGCTCTATGTTGTTGTGTTTCTTAACCTTGGAAATAATTCTGTCATCATGCACTTTCCTTGTTTTCTGACATCGTTCAGGCATTTCGGTGTTCCTGAGTAGGTCAGAATAGTCATCATTTTTAAGAATGGACAACACTCTTGATTTGGCCACTCCTGATGTCTCTCCAGCAGGTTTATTTTGTTTTTATATGCAATTACAGTAAAAAGCTTTGAAAGCTTCATTTTGTCAAGGGAACAAGGCTCCTGTAGCCATTAAACTGCAGTCATTTGTCCAATTAATTTTGATGCTCTGAAGATGAGGAACTACTTATAAATTTTTTTGTAATTCCTTAAAATTTAATGAAATGTTTTTGTCAAACACTTGAATTAAAGCTGAAAATGTGCACTCCAATCACATCTTGATTTAACATCTACTATGATGTGTACAGCAAAACTACATCAGAACGTATGTTTTATCCAACACATTAGGAACCTCACTTTACATCTACTGTGTGTTTTTCTATTGAGTGGAGGATTTAAATCTGCAGTCGACTTTCCTTACTGGTTTCAGGTAGCAGGTGGTTAACGTGAAATGAATATGAAATGGAAAATGCCTTCAAGTCTTTCCAACGTGTGAAGAAAGGATCACCCAACGGCTGAAAAAAGGTGCCCCAAATCAAGTCAATTATAATTAAATGCTGCATCCACAAGATCTTCTTTTTACCTGATGGTTTACTGGGATTGAATCTTCAATTGAAAACTGCTGGTAAGGGATTCAAATTCTAACCTCTGGTGCCAACATTTGGCCCTTTTTGTGCCTCAACAATTTAGCCCTGTCTTACTCCCCCTGCCTTTTTTGTGATCTTTTTTTTGCAAAAGATTTTTATTACAGAGAAGCAACAACGCATCAAGAAGACATAAATGACAACAGACATCAAGCAAACACCCCCACAGCTGGTGGGACTCAGTCTAGTTGCTTTGACCAAATGTTCCATGAGGAATTTCCCAGAAATCACATGCTCATCATTACATGTTCTTGGCAGGCCTTTTCATCCTGATATTACCTAGCTAAGCATCCCAAAAGGTCAGTAGCTATCCTCACAGACAAAACTGTCTCTTCTTGCCAAGATTCTGAAAAAGTGCAACTCAAAGTGTCGCTTTGCATGACAGTATTCTAAATAATACACTGGAGTGCACAAAGAGCATCAGTAATGGATTACATGTATTTTAAAGATGCCTTAAAAACACAAGGCATCCCCTCAATGATGCTCTTGGAATAATAACACTCAGCTCACTCAAACCCATCTTAAACATAGAGTGTATTTGCTCTGGCATAACATTTAAAAATATAAATATTATTTTTCTATATAAGTGTTTTCTTTCTAACACACATTTACACTCAGATAGATGCATCTGAGCTACTTGGGGTTAGAACCTTGTACACACCACCGGTCTAGATTTAGTGGAACCAGGACGCAAACATGCCCTCTTCTTCATCATATTGTATTTATAGTCCCTTTCAGTGTTTCTTTAATGTGAATTTGCATCTTCAGATCATCCAAATGTTATTTGAGTGGTCCTTCAATGCTCATTTCACAACATTTTCAGGAAACAGCTGATGAGGAGAACCTCACAAAAACCTGAATGGTTTGACTCTGGAAGAAAACAATCACATCAGATGACAAAGCCTTATTGATCTGTTTGATTTTGTTTATGTCTCTTTGAGAGCTTCACCCTTGAGTGTACCTGGCTGCCAAACACAGTCAACAAGAGTCCATTAATTTGCTGCTGAGAAGCTACTTACAGCTCCTTGCTAATGGCTGATTTTTCCACCACTCTCTCATGTCTTTCATCAGTGGTAGTGGGTGGAAGGAGTGTGTTTGTGAAGAGAGGTATTGGTGATAGGGTAGTGATGACAGAGTGGGGGTGTCCAGGCAGTAATTCTTGATTCACCTCCTGTGCTGTAACATGGGTCTGAGCTGCAGTCATATTGGCATAGCCATTATTTTCAATGCATGCATTAGAAAGAGCCAAAGTGAAAAACCTTTGATGGTTTCAGTCTTCTTGATGCACACAAACAGGACTCAGAACCAATGCCACAGCTGCAGGACAGCATTCACATTTTTGGAGAGGAGATTGGGAAACACAAAGATTCAGAATCGGGTTTGCTCATGCCGTGGCAGCTTGCAATGGAACGCGATAAATAACAGGTCATCAAGGTGATAAAGCATTGAGCTGGAAATGGGATTGTGCCTGTAAGGCAGCGGACCAGGCAGCACAAACGTGAACTGATATACATTAGCCCCCGAGCAGTCTGTACAAGAGAGATATGCTGCTGGGTACCCTTCTACCCGTGACAATGTAAATAGAGGCTATCCACTTACCGGGTGAGTGCCGCTGCCTCTCCTCAGCTGAAAGGCTTCAGGGGCTGTGTTGTATTAAAAAAAAAGAAAAGAAAAATGGAAAAAGACCCACAAAGTGCTGACACAAGTGAATGGTTTTGAGTGTGGTAAGAGTTCTCTTTTCACTTACTGGTTCTGCTTGTTCCAGTGTCTAAACTCATGTTTGTCTGCAACTGATTTTCCTTTTTTAGGTTCTTTGGGAATTCACTGGAGGCGTTTGTGGACATTGACCAAAAGCAGGAGCAGCTGAAATGAGGATATAATGGATTCTGTTTGGAAGATTGCAATGTGTATGATGAATTTAAAGTTTTTAAAAAAATGGTGAGGGAACAATAAAAGCTTGTATATTGCAAACAATGTTAATTTGAAGAAAAAGTAACATCGGGACTTAAAAGATAGCAGAAAAATCTTCAAAGGTTCGTGATGCCTTTTGAGGCTTTGAGTTTGGAAGCTGTAAAAAAAAAAAAAAAAAATCCCATCACTACTTTGATGATATTCTAAAGGCCTCGGCATGCTTCAAACAAACTAGGCCATGTGTTATTTGACTGTATTTATGCATGAAGGCAAAAGTCTTTATATCTCTTGCAAAGGACTCCTCTCAGTGGTGGAGGGAAAAGCTCTTACTACAGCATCCTGTCTGTGATGACAAGAAGTCTGTCCTTCTAGTCCTTCTAGATAAATAATACAAATGGGAATAACAGCGCACTTCATGAAAGCCTCTCCTTGAAAACATTTACTGTGATGTGCTTGAATGTACAGACAAAATGTGAAGTAAATGCGTGTGTTAAAGAGAAACCCTGGCAACACCCTTCCCACCAGGTCGTATATGTCAGCTATTACTGTGATGTCAGGAGTGGCTTTGGGAATAATGTGACCTCTACATACAAAATAAGGGTATTCCACCAAGGCACTGTTTCAGTTTTTAGTCTTTATTTTAGTTTAGGTCCTCTGTTTCCACCTGGAAAAATATTTGGGAGGAAAAGAGTCAGAAAGGGGAAAATAATGACTTCATTATCAGTGTTGGGGAGTAACGGAATACATAGGTTTAAAATACAAAAACGAGTAACTGTATTTAAAAAGGTAGTATTCAGAATACAGTTAGTTTGTTAAAATAAATGGATTACACAGCCATCTTTTGTTTGACATGACAGGCTATGCCATGTCTATTTTTGGTAATTCCACACTGGTGGAGACCAAAACTGTCACGGTCTGACTGGGGCAGACCGTATGTGTTGCAGAGGAGGACTCAAACGCAGACCAAAACGTGGTGTGGATTAACAAAACAAGCCGTTTATTGAGGTTAGCAACGAGGGTACAAAATAATAGGGCATCGGTGAAAACTACACAATAACCTAAACTGGGTGAACTAATAACAAAACATGAAAAACCTTAACCATAGTGAACTGACATGGGTACCTGGAGATGAGACATGGATGAGCAGACGACCTGACAATGGCATGCAGAAAACAAAGGGCTTAAATACATACATGAGGTGATCAGGGGAGGTGGAGACACATGGGGGAAACAGCTGACAGACATAAACCTAATGACAGGACCAGGAGAGGAAAGCTAAATACAATAAACAAAGAACACATGACATTGTCAGAATAAAACAGGAAATACTAAAACTAAAACATGACAACACAACTTAACAGACCTAATATGTGATGAATAAATACAAAACCCCAAAACATAGAAAACCCAGGAACAATAACTGCCTAAACTAAAGGCAGATAGGAAATAACACAAACTAAATCACATAACAAAATGAGACAAATACAAACATGAACTCAGAGCGCTGGGTCAGAGACCCAGCCTGTGACAAACATGCATCAAGAGCCTCTAATGCCTGTGTCTCAACCTCGAGGCCCATGTCACCCCTACTTGCAGTGGCCCGCATAATGACGTTAAGAAATATTTTAAAAAATTATTATTCAAAAAATTATTTAATATGAAGGCAAACTATAGCAGCCTTTCAACGCTTCTTTCTGTCTCTCGTTAGCAAAGTTGACCCAGACAACAAAGTAAAGCTAGTTTTTGGCTAAGAGCCCAAAACGGAACCAGACGTATTAGTCAGAGGTCCCGTTTTATATACGCATGAGGTGCAGCCTTACCTAATGTCCACCCTACTGTTACTCATTTTATATTAAGATTTAAAAATCTAGTTGGTATTGGTATGGCGAGTAACCTTCAGTAATAGTAATAAATCACACAGCAATAGTACATTCATGTAGTTGTAAATAGCATGATAATATATCAAGTAATCCAAAGTATTCAGAATACGTTACTCTCATTGAGTATATGTTACAAAATACATTTTGGGGTATGTATTCTGTAATCTGTAGTGGAATACATTTTAAAAGTAACCTTCCCAACACTGTTCATTATCAAACTAGAAGACTTCTAGTTAGCTGCTATGTAACAAGCAAAATGGTCTTTATATTTTTGGTCTACTGAAGCACAATCTCCGCAGCAGCCAAAAATTGTCAAATTGCCACTTCAGGATGTCGAGCCCCAAAAACAAATGGTAAATGGCCTGTATTTGTATAGCGCTCATTCACACACACACACAGGCGATGGCAAGCTACATTGTAGCCACAGCTGCCCTTGGGCGCACTGACAGAGGCGAGGCTGCCGGACACTGGCGCCACTGGGCCCTCTGACCACCACCAGTAGGCAACGGGTGAAGTGTCTTGCCCAAGGACACTTAGCTAACCACTAGTATGTACTTTTTCCTTTAAAGGCATATTTGAATCAGGAGGTGGAGTACCAACTTATCAGCTAAGGCTACCAAGCTGCATCAATAAAGTTCATGGGAGCCATGCAAAAGGCACAGAAACCTGTAAATTAGTGCTGAGCAAAAAACAAATGAAGTACTGGAAGCACAGACTTATTGAACAGCCGTATTTTATCTGATAATTCCATTAAAAATCTAACTAAACACAACCCAGTTCCCGTGTCAACAAAGCTGTCAGTCAAAGCAATCATGCCCCTAACTTTAAGCCTGAAAAAGTCTCATCTCTAAAATCACCGATTTACATAAAAATAAAAATCACTGACTGTAGAGTTGGTATGAATGGGGAAACATTGGATCGACACTAAAACAATGCTTTGTAGCAGTCCATAGACAAGCTTTGTAATACTGTAAAACTGAACATTTTACACTGAAGTCACTGGGGACTGACTTGATTTTGGAGCTGCAGGTGCAGAAACTTCTGCATCTGTTTTCTTCCACTTGGACTTTAGTTCTGATGCGTTTGAGATAAGAACAATTGAGATTTTCTTACAACAAGTCAGAACAGTGAAAGCTTACATTAGACCTTCCCAGCTCTCCTTATAAATCTACAATATTTCACTTTTCACCTGATCTCTTCTGTTGCTGGTGGTGGAAACTGAGGAATTGCCTCTTTTACCCTAGTCTCAAGATTCAAACTAAGGACACTCTCTAACCCTTGAAGAATCATGTTCTGTCTATGATACTATAAAATCCTCCAAGGTGCAGAACCACAAAAGCCTCTGTTCATTCAATTGAGGCCTACAATTAAAGCCTAATTGTGTTCAGAAACCCAGTGAACAGAGCTCACAGTAGGCAGGTTGAAATGAGCTTATTATGCAAAACACAGAAGACAAAAGGAGGCTATTTGCAGTTAATTAATGTGGTAATTTCTTAGTAACTGTCTAATAATTTATACAGCAGTATGGAAGGAGCTGCTTTTCTTTTGTGCTTACTTTTACTGGAGGAATTGCCTTACTTGTAACTTTGCCTGACCCTTTATTTCTATGGCCCTCACACTTTTCCCACAGAGCTATTGATTCCACGTCTTGCTTATTCACATTGAGACACCATAATAAATAAATCCATCTCCTGTGAGTCCCTGCTGAAGGAAGTGCAGTCCTAAGTGGAGGGAGGCAACACATTCAGGCCCAATTTTCTTGTATTTTGTTAAGGATTACCATCATATTGTTATGTACTTTACAGCCCCTACATC
This sequence comes from Rhamphochromis sp. 'chilingali', assembly GCF_963969265.1. Lineage (NCBI taxonomy): Eukaryota > Metazoa > Chordata > Actinopteri > Cichliformes > Cichlidae > Rhamphochromis > Rhamphochromis sp. 'chilingali'. The sequence continues at coordinate 9,566,230 of NC_137940.1, read as the reverse complement.
TTGCCAATTCATGAAGAGCAGGGGGACTCGGACACATTTGGGATACTCGCTGGCAGAAAGAATCCAATAATAGAATATATTCATCCGTGGTGGCTTAATTAACGGGTGCTGCTGGAGTGGAACAAAGCTAGTTGATGGGATATAAACACTCAAAAAAGGCACAAGTGCATTTCATGAGATAGAAACACCCAAGCTAATGTATAAAGAATATCATTTTGGATTCTGGCCATCTTAGACGTCCAAAGTACAGAAATACTGAGATATGCAATTAGTGTTTTCCACTTAAAATTGTACCTCAGTTTCCTAGGTCTGCTCTTAGAGTAGGCCATAGACTTTTTTTTGCAACATGTTAGCATACATGTCAGCTGTCCACTTGACTTTTGACACCCAACTGGTTCTGAAAGAAAGTCTCCGACATTTCATTTTTCAGTGATTGTAGTTATTCTCGCTGCTTCACTGTAGCATATCTCAGCATGAAGCTGGTTTCAAGCTGAAATAATGGGCCAAGGAATAGCACTGTGCCTCATGTCAGCTGTCATCTTTAGAAATGGGAAGGGTGTGCACGGTTCCTTTTCAAATATTGGATCGGGCTGAAAATCACTTGTCGGTTCTTTAAGGCGGGTCGACCACAGAAAAGAAACAAGGAATCTTAAATGTCACTGCCTCTCCTCATCTGTCCAGAAGTGCTCTATATTACTTTTCTGTGGCATTTTGCCTCCCTAAGAATGTGCCTGGATGTCAGCAAGGAAAGAAAGTGGAGTAAGGAAGTAGCCATTTGTAAAGGGCACAGCCTAATAATCAAATCCAGATGGCCTTTTTCCCCTTTCCATATCTGCATTTTGAAATGATCATTGGTCATGCATAGTAGAACAAAGAAAAAAACAAACAGGCAGTCTTGTTTTTAGTGCGGGACCATTCACACTTCCTTAACCTGAAGTTCCTCAATGACCACATGATGCACATCTGCTGTGTGCACCGGACATCATTTGCTGTGTCAAAACAGCAATTCTTCAACTTAAGTTTAGTTTTGGGGTGGAAGCTGAAGTTGCATTGTGCCAGGACACAATGGGAGTTTAAGTTAACAATCCAGCCCAGCAAATGAATTCATTCTGCACCACTGAGTTCCAACCAACCAACCAACCAACCAACCAACCAACCAACCAACCAAACAACCAACCGAACAACCAACCAACCGAACAACCTTCAGGTTTGGACATTGTTGGCTCATCCACTGAAAACTGTCATCTGGTCCTTGGATCATAAGCATCAGCAGCAGTGAGACTGCTGGACTCAGGTCTGAAAAATGAGGCCAGTATGGAAGTACCACATGGTGCAGTTCTTTTAGCGGCCACTTGAGGCAGCAGCAGGTAGCACTGTGGTGCAGTAGTTAGCGTGCTGCGGACAGCTGCTAACCGGGGCCTTCCTGTGTGTAGTCTGGTGACCGGTCCAGGATGTACCTCAACTCCTGCCCAATGACAGGTGGAACAGGCTCCAGCCGCCCTGTGACTCCAGAAGAAAACAGAGAGACGGTTTGTTAAAAATGCATGTTTACAACAGTGGGATCACATCACATTATAATAAAGATAATTTACCTATATTCTTCAATTATAAGAATTAGACAAGGTCTACTTAACAGTAAGATTTTTTAACTATAACTATATTTACTTCTATAATAATCTAACACCCCTCTGATTTGACCTACCAGAGGGGGGTCAAAGCTTCTGGTTATAAGTCAATCAATCAATAAACAAACACAAACATTAAATTCCTAATACAAGCAGCAGTTATATGAGACTGAAGATGAAGATTCAAATCTTGTTAAGCTTCTTTAATGTTTCTGTATAATATGTTTGCATGTTTGATGTGTTGGCTTCTTATATTTTGGCAAAACAATCATGCACAGGTGAGCTCCTGACTGAGTGACACATTTTTCTTTGCTGTGTTCACGAGGATGAATGCTCCCCAATATAGAGAAAACACCTGCAAACAAAAACATGGACACACACACACGTACACAGGAGGACTGGAAGCAGAAAAGCAATGTGTGAACATGTGTCAGTCTCTCCTTTCTCCATCTCGGAGCTTCAAAGGGAACGTGAGGAGAAAGCGAACACTGTTGCTGCAGCGTCGTGTGCTACTGTTTTCTACAGCAGTCTGATTCTCTCAGAGAGGCCACAGACATTAGCTGGGCGATCCTGAATTATGCTATCATATAACAGTAAATCTAATACTGTGGTTCTCTTGACATGTGACTGGAAGCAATGATTTTTACCTCTGCTTTATTCAGTATTTTGAGCTATTGTGCTATTTGGTATGTGCAGTGTGCATGGTGCTATTTGCTCTATATGAACTGTTTGATCTTTAAGGTACATCATACAGAACTTAATGTCAGAACTTTAATAAATTTGTGTAACAAAACAGTAATTTAAGCTTTCACATATGTTATGAAGCTTCAAGCTGATTCTGTGGCTCAGTCAATAATTAACTTCCACGCTGTAAAAACTCAAAACAACAGCTTTCCCACCGATTAATTAACCAGGAGCCAAATGTTTGCATCTGGGTTTTTAATGAATCTCCTTATGATGGGCTTAACCCCCACTTCACCTCCCACAGATCACAAAGTACAAGTGAGCACGCAAAACACGTATGACTTCCATTTTATCATGCTTTATCGAAATCTTTGAAGTCATGCACAGGATGACTGCACTCAATATACTTTCTCACAGCACACTGTAACAAATAGGTGTAAAACTTCTCCCCTGGGGATCTCACGAAGCACGAGTGGAACATGCACATAATCCAGCCTTTAAGACATTTCGTTCTGATTTGTTATCCAGTAGTCAGAAAATAAGAGAGAAGACTTTCAGTGAGATGTCATCAACTCTTTTGAAATGATGAAATAATGACAGTTGATTAACTCACATTTTGAAAATCCATCTTCACTTCTATAATATTCTTCTAAAGATTTCCTTTCACAATCCACCGAGTGCCATGCCTTTATGTTCTAACCTCTCCTTGTCACGGTCTGGCTGGCAGACCGTGGGGATATGGGGAATGAGGACCCAAAACGCAGACTCTGCGTTGCAAACAGTGCTCTTTATTTACAGTGAAAGCTGTAAACACAATAAATCCCCGTTGCTCCCTTGAATCCCGTGTGTGTGCTTCCCTCCGACGTCTGTGCTCGTGCTCGTGCTCCCCGCTGTTGTGTTTCCGCAACCCCGTGCGTGCTGCCTTTCTGGTCCACTCTTCCTCCTGCAGGAAAACCACAGAAACAGCCGTCAACACTAACCCTGGCGGACATACACGAACAGCACTGTCATACGCTGACACACACTAACTTGGGATGCCAACTCAATGATCCCACACCGATGGGAGCTCCAACACTCTCCTAAGTAGCTCCCCCAATGAGCCCTGATCACCAACAGGTGTGTGGCAGGAACTTCAGGTGTGGCCAGTCCTCCTGCAGGGCCACACCCATCAGGCCTGCATGTGGCTGTTCTCCATCCTCCAGCCACACATGTACACCCCCACACACCCACACCCTGCCTCTACATGCAATGAGTGGAACACCGAACAACACAGCATAGTGCAGAAAAACACACATCCCCAAATAACAACAACAACAATACTACTACTACTAAAATGATAATGATAATAACAGTCCATCCTGCTCACGGACCCCCGAGTCCTCCAGAGCCGGGTCCGTGACACTCCTATGTTAAGACATCTTTATGAATGACAGAATGTATGCATATTTGTGCAGACTGATCAGTTACTTTTAATATTTTTGTTGCTTCATCTATAAAGCATCTATCAGGCCATGTGATATTCTCCTTGGATTTTATTTGTCCATCCAAGAAGACACACTGAATATGTAAGATATTTATAAGCGGATATGGGTTCAGTCACTAAAAGACATTAAACTGCACTACAGCTTTACTTTTAGACAAACGGGGTATAAAACCATTAACCCTGGCAGTCAATGCACTTTGCACTACTCAGTGAGCCGCACTGAATCCCTTTAGCCTGGAACTAAAAATAAAAAGCACTGCACAAGCTCTTGCTGTGAGCGATTCTGCAGTTGAGTCAATATGTATTGTTAAAATTATTGTCCATTTAATTTCCTTAATTTGGTTCTGAGTAGAGGCATGAGAAAAATGTGCTCGCGTTTCTGCTGCGCAAGGGAAAAATTATGTAACATTAAATGTCTTTTGTGGCCAAGGAGAAAAGAAGAAATGAATGATGTCAGAGAGCAGAGGTGTTTCTAAACCTCCATTCACTGACATAAAAGCTTACACAACATCAAAACCCACGCAGCCCAACACTGAAGAGCTGATAAGACTCTAAAGCAAATCCAGTACATTAGGGTGCCACTGTTGGTTTCTGGCTGCAGAGAAGACAAAGACAGAGCAAAAGGACAGACGCAAGGTTGTCACTGTGGGGGTTTTGGTTCACATCTCTAGATTGTTGCATTCATAATGACTCCAAATCAAAGGAGATAGTTGACCCACATTATACTGACTTGTTAGATTTCAAGGCCTGACTGAAAAAAGGACAAACAAAAAGATAAATGCCACTTCTTTTCCCTCTGCCTTGGAGATAAAATAATGAAATCAAAGGACTGTTCTGTTTGCAACAATGTGAGTGTTTAGTGAGCATTTTAAATTTAAGTGCAAGGATAAGTAACGCAACTGCTGTAACTGATCATGTTGTTAGCATTTAATAGTTAAATTATCAGTCACATTATACTTACTGGCATTTTCCAGTCAGATGGTCTTTACTTGTAGATGCTGATGGATGAGTTTCCCTTCCAACAGAAGTCAAAATCAATTCAGTTTTTACCTGCCATCTTTTTCCTCCCATTTTAATTGTTCAGCTGTATCCCACACAGTAACAAGCAACACGCGCCTCATATTACTGACCAACAAAATTTAATGGTCCTTAATTTACTGACAACTAAGTCTTATTAAAAAAGTCTTCAATTTCTGTCCAAGAGACTTCCTTCAGGGGCTGAAAAATGAAACCAACGTGGAAATGCTAACAGCACTTCTTTGAAAGGCCTTTAATCTGCCTCCTAAAGTGAGTTCGTCCCCACAGACTCTCACTTTGAAATGAAGTAAACGTGTTTACAAGCTGCCACAAAAGTGGTTTTGGCCTCTGTAGCTTATTTTCCCTTCAAGCACAACTGTAAAAGGGTTGATTTTTATTAATAACCAACCTGTTTGAAATGCATAAAGTTTAAAGTGATATGCTATCAGAGGCACGGATGCTTTGAAAGGAGGATGCTGCTGACACAGCTGTTTGTAGGTGGCTGCTGCCTGTCTGGCATCATCTCAGCTAAAGTGAGTCATTGAACAGGACTTCTGTGCTCTGGAGTAATCTAATGCAACTATTATCGTGGCTCAAGAGTTGGGAGTTCGCCTTGTAATCGGAAGGTTGCCAGTTCGAGCCCTGGCTTGGATAGTCTCGGTCGTTGTGTCCTTGGACAAGACACTTCATCCGTTGCCTACTGGTGGTGGTCAGAGGGCCCGGTGGCGCCAGTGTCCGGCAGCCTCGCCTCTGTCAGTGCGCCCCAGGGTGGCTGTGGCTACAATGTAGCTTGCCATCACCAGTGTGTGATTGTGTGTGTGAATGGGTGGATGACTGGTTGTGTAAAGTGCTTTGGGGTCCTTAGGGACTAGAAAAGCGCTATACAAATACAGGCAGGCCATTATTAACGTGGCTTGTCTTCAGTTTACCTGAAATTAAGCTGCACTAATGTTTCATCTGAGACGTATTCTGTGCCTCAGTCTCGGTCAGGAGCAGATTAGTAGGGAAGATCATGGGGTGCTGCTGCTAGTGCTTCCTTCCAAAAGAAAGATCATCTATAGCACCACCTTTGCTTGACCTCACCTTTCTCATCTGAGTGAGTTAGCAGTAAAGCAAAATGGCAACAATCCCCCAGGACTGGATTTTACCTGACCAGGTAAATGGCTTTCTCATACGTTCACTGTAAATATATTAAAACTGTGATCACTAGTGTGAGGCTCAGCTTAGCTCTTCATTCAGATGGATCATCCTCTTATAATCTGATTTACTGTGAACACAACTGACCATGTTGTGTTCATTAAAAACTGCATTAATTAAAAATTGCATATATGTGGATTATCAGCATAACAATGAAAACAAAGAGGGCTTCAGTAAAGCTGATGTTTTTAAGACGTTTCCTCAGAAATACCTTTACTTATATGGCAAATATCATCTTAAGATTGCTAGCATCAGCTGATAAAAGAATACATCACCTTAACCGTAAAAGCAAACATAGTGGGTACGTTCACCTTTTATGTGCAGTCTATATCATGTGATGCTTCACAATTTCAGGTTTTAGATCTGGTGAAAAATGACTTTTCTACCTTGTTAATTAATTTCCATAACTGCATCTTGGCACTGTGGCTCATTATGTAATCATGGCTTTACACTGTTTCCATATCAGTGATCCTCACCAAATGAGTATATGTTATGTGAAGGCATAAAAACGTGCTCTACCATTTAGTGGTCTAGCTTTGAAAAACACTTGGGAAACATGGACATTTTCTGTCCAGTATGCAACCTTGTTCCCGTGGCCCTGCTGGCAGTGACAGTGAAGACAAAAAGTCAGCGCCTCGGGGCTAAATGATGCGTTCTGTCTATGTCAGAAAAGCAAAGCTCAGCAGGAAAAAGGAAAGTCCTGCTAGAGTTACAGTATGTCTCTCTGTATCCTCATATGAACCCAGTGTGGATGACATTATATCAATAAATTCAAGCTATGAAACCACTGTAATATGCATTCTTTTTGTTTTAAAATATTTATATCCTCCTCGAATATTTTCATTCTCATTTCTGGCTATCTTTATATCTTTTCTTCGTGAGCTGACATCTCAATTATTTAAGTGAGTGTCTTCCCCCCTCGGGGATCAATAAATAAAAAGTTTAGTTTGTCTTATCTTGTTTCTCCAGGGAAAGTTGACTGAGCGTGCACTCGTTTTAGCATTAATCAGGCTCAGTCACAGTTAAATGAATTCACACCAGGATGCTACCTAATAAAACCACAGTCTGCTGAACACTGACTGAACAGCTCCATTGGACCAGTTTGGGTTTTTCTACTTTGCTCAAGGGCATTCTCGTTTTTTAATTTTGTTGCTTTTACTTTTTCATTTAACTCAACCTCAGTTAATCAGAGGTTGAGTTTTCTCTGCAGAGCTGCCGTCTGGGATTTTTATTTTAATGACCCTGAAACATTCTTTGCATTCATAGTTTCCTAAAATACTTTTAAAAATGTTCAATTCCACTGCCACCTCAATAGAATGTATACACACTATAGCTCAAGGGTCAAGTAGATAATGCTATTAATTGTCGCAGGTCATTTGCAGAGTGTTTTTGAAGAGATCTCTGTTATAGTTATACTTGTTATGTGCACTTACATATTTTAGCAAATAGCAGAAATCATTTTTTAAATTACTTTCACATTAACCCGAAGACCAAAACATCGCCCCAAAGCTTTTAAAGGCCAGCTGAAGATTCAATTTTTTTTTTTAAACTTTGTTCACGTGGTTATCTACGTGGTGTTTTAAGACTCGTAAAATCACAAAATAAGCTAAAGCATGGCTGAGACCTTTTTCCTTGGAGGTTTGATTCTGAAACTCTAAACAGTATCAGAAACATGAATTTATGAAGCCAGTGTTGAAACACGCCTAGAGAACATAACCCATTAACCTGCAGTGACGGGGTAACTTACAGTGGGGCAAAAAAGTATTTAGTCAGCCACCGATTGTGCAAGTTCCCCCACCTAAAATGATGACAGAGGTCAGTAATTTGCACCAGAGGTACACTTCAACTGTGAGAGACAGAATGTGAAAGAAAAATCCATGAATCCACATGGTAGGATTTGTAAAGGATTTATTCGTAAATTAGGGTGGAAAATAAGTATTTGGTCAATAACAAAAATACAACTCAATACTTTGTAACATAACCTTTGTTGGCAATAACAGAGGTCAAACGTTTACTATAGGTCTTTACCAGGTTTGCACACACAGTAGCTGGTATTTTGGCCCATTCCTCCATGCAGATCTTCTCGAGAGCAGTGATGTTTTGGGGCTGTCGCCGAGCAACACGGACTTTCAACTCCCGCCACAGATTTTCTATGGGGTTGAGGTCTGGAGACTGGCTAGGCCACTCCAGGACTTTCAAATGCTTCTTACGGAGCCACTCCTTTGTTGCCCGGGCGGTGTGTTTTGGATCATTGTCATGTTGGAAGACCCAGCCTCGTTTCATCTACAAAGTTCTCACTGATGGAAGGAGGTTTTGGCTCAAAATCTCACGATACATGGCCCCATTCATTCTGTCCTTAACACGGATCAGTCGTCCTGTCCCCTTGGCAGAAAAACAGCCCCATAGCATGATGTTTCTACCCCCATGCTTCACAGTAGGTATGGTGTTCTTGGGATGCAACTCAGTATTCTTCTTCCTCCAAACACGACGAGTTGAGTTTATACCAAAAAGTTCTACTTTGGTTTCATCTGACCACATGATCATGTATCATCCATGTGCTCTCTGGCAAACTTCAGACGGGCCTGGACATGCACTGGCTTCAGCAGCGGAACACGTCTGGCACTGCGGGATTTGATTCCCTGCCGTTGTAGTGTGTTCCTGATGGTGACCTTTGTTACTTTGGTCCCAGCTCTCTGCAGGTCATTCACCAGGTCCCCCTGTGTGGTTCTGGGATCTTTGCTCACCGTTCTCATGATCATTTTGACCCCACGGGATGAGATCTTGTGTGGAGCCCCAGATCGAGGGAGATTATCAGTGGTCTTGTATGTCTTCCATTTTCTGATGATTGCTCCCACAGTTGATTTTTTCACACCAAGCTGCTTGCCTATTGTAGATTCACTCTTCCCAGTCTGGTGCAGGTCTACAATACTTTTCCTGGTGTCCTTCGAAAGCTCTTTGGTCTTGGCCATGGCGGAGTTTGGAGTGTGACTGTTTGAGGCTGTGGACAGGTGTCTTTTATACAGATGATGAGTTCAAACAGGTGCCATTCATACAGGTAACGAGTGGGGGACAGAAAAGCTTCTTACAGAAGACGTTACAGGTCTGTGAGAGCCAGAGACTTTCCTTGTTTGAGGTGACCAAATACTTATTTTCCACCCTGATTTACGAATAAATTCTTTACAAATCCTACCATGTGAATTCATGGATTTTTTTTTCACATTCTGTCTCTCACAGTTGAAGTGTACCTCTGGTGCAAATTACTGACCTCTGTCATCATTTTAAGTGGGGGAACTTGCACAATCGGTGGCTGACTAAATACTTTTTTGCCCCACTGTATCTGTGCTGATGACCGAAAACAAAATTTATGTAACACTAGCAACAAAATAACTAGTTGATAAAGCAGACAACATTTCATTTCAGCTTTTTATGTTTTTACTGCCTCAACACTGACTAGCTCTACTAGTCTCGCTCCTCTGCTTAAATTTGTGTGTGTGTGTTTGTGTTTGTGTGTGTGCGTGTGTGTGTCTGTGGGTTTTTTTTTGTGTGTGTGTGTGTCAGAGTGTAGTATTTAAAGAAATGCATACAGTTTTATTCAACTTCCTCTTGTGTGACAGTAACCACAATTAGGGGGCAGGGATAGCTCAGTAGGAAGGCGATCGGAAGGTCAGGGGTTCGATTCCCATGAACGGCTATCCATGGTGCCAGGACAACCATCTCCAGCTGAACGTTGGCAAGACCAAGGAGCTGGTGGTGGACTTCAGAAGGAGTCAGCACAGAGACTACAAGCCCATTATCATCAACGGAGCTCCAGTGGAGAGGGTGCAGTCCTGTATAACTATACATGTGATGAATAAAGAACCTTGAACCTTAAAGCTTCTTCACACACACTGGTTATTTAGTTTAGTTTGTGTAGTTATTATCCTGTTTTGTCTTCCATGTCATGCTGGAACATCAGTCTCAACAAAACTTCAGCAGAAAGGACTAATGTGCTGCCGTCCCCCATGTAGCAGGAGAACCTGTGAGAGAGTGGGGTTGGGTTGTAGTGTTGGCAAGTGGGGCTGATTTTCATGTTACTAAATCTCACTTATAGGCAAGAATGTAGTGTATCATTTAGGTATTGGAATCATGAATACATGTCCATCCACTGCTGCAATGTTGCTGCTTTAGACTGATTTATAAATACATGTATTTATTTATTTAAAATGACAAATTATTCAGTTTCTCTGGATTTTTTTCTGTGTTTTGTCTCCATGTTCATTATTAGTGAACTTTGTGTATCTTTTTATTATTGAGTGTGAGCTATTTTATCATGTTTTCTAAACGATGTAACAATCCTCAAAAATGTGCCACACAAACAAAATGCTCTATCATTACACATACCTAATCCTACATTTTAGCGTATGAAAATACAATAATTTATCATTTTAGACATGAGACTGAAAGGCAAACATGAGCTGTGTTTGTGTGAATATCACTGTCTGTTTCCTTTGATTGCACTCATTAATGATGTTACCCAGTATGCTTGTACATCGAATTTACAAATATATTTATATAATTTATAATTTTGTCTGCGGACAACAGTATTAAAATTGTGTTTTGTAGTACAAAATCAATTGGATCAAAACTTCTCCATTACGTAAGAGACTTAGTCAGATTTCAGAAAAATCAGAAAAAGGAAGCAGTGGGTGGGAATTTATAGTTAATCAATGTACAACTATCCATCCTACTTTGACTCCACTTTAAAATTGATCCACGCACTGATGCACTTTCAGACGCTGAACTTTCCATCTTTAGCAAATCTTGTAGCTGTGATCAAACCCTGATGCACTCTCCTTGGCCTCAGTCTGACTTCCACAGCATGACATTTCTCAAACTATTCAAAAGTGTTTCTCTCATTAACACCCATGACATTTAGACTCTTCTGGGTTCAGCTGCTCTTTCACAGCACAGGCTGTATAAATTATTTATGAGTGGAGTTCAAACATGCATCCGGGGTCAGATTCAGATAAATGAATTTGAGCCCTACTGTACTCTTACCATGGTAGATGCTGATATTAAAAAACATCCAAAGTTTCATCTCAAGTAATCCTTGTGAGCCACAGTGTCAGGCTCTGGCTCTACTCTTGGCTCTTTATGATGATATCGAGGTAATGTCCTCATGTGATGATTTCGTTCACATATCTGTAGCAACAGCCCCACACAGTCACCATTCAAACCTCTTCTTTTGGAGCCAGCCAATCAGAAAACAACAACAAAAACAACACACCGCTTACTGCTGGAGAGTGGATTGTAAAGCTAATTTATGCAAAGCAACTTATTTCAGAGAAACAAACATGCCTCCTATTTGAAGTATAATTCACCTGAAGTAATGCTGTACTAGTCTAGTAAAAGATACACGAGCAGCCTGCTTTGAACCAAAGATATCAATAAGCCAGGCTGAATCTTCTCTCTGCGGTGTAATGGCCCGGCATCCAGCTGAGATGCAGCACACGAGTAGACAGATGGATAATGTGTTAGGAAATATTTACACCATGTTAGTCAGTCTAAAAATGTTATCCATTTTACGTAATTTGTGTAGCTTTGAGTTGATAAAGTGAATGCTAGCAGTGTTGGTAAATTTAATGGAGTAAGACAGTCTGTTTCTAAGCTAATTCTCTCCTGGAAATGGATTCAAACTGCTTTTAAAGGAAGGAACCAAAATCCAAAATAATGAACAGATCCTTTTGTTATGTCTGCATCTTGAAATTCGGCACACCGTGCAGCCCCTATTAATGACTGATTGCTGTGGTCCAAAAGTCTCCTTCCTCTGCCTCCTGCATGTGGGCATTTGTGGCAAGCTTCACCATCACCTGTTTCCCAACTAGACTGTGTGTAAGGGGAGGTCTGTTCCTCCACTCTTTGCCAGCACTGATAAATGACTCATGTTTGGTTGTGGAACAGTGCTCTTACCTAGTGCTCTCATCTCCTTATCCATTGACCTCGGTGTGTTGATAACATTGACTCAGGTTTGGATATCTGTGATTTTGGAAACTGCTCTCACTCTGGAAGGAAAACCTTGCCTGCCATTCGCCTGTCCACTCTCTACCCTCCATACCTCTGGATCGACCTGCCTGAGTCTGTAATAAATCTGGTAAACTTGCGTACAGATCCCCATCTACACTTTGAGTCCTCAAATGTTGGTTCTTTATGACACCTGTCCTGTAGCAGAAGTGGACCGCTAACGATGAGCTCACTGTCACAGTTTTTTTTTTTTTTTTTTACTTAATCACGTATAAGAACTGGAATGAAATCGCAGTTGTGAAACGATTTTTTTGGGGTATATGCGTGAAGCTGTAACTCATATCACACTTCATCTGTTTTGTGCCACTAACACCGGCAACATACAGAAAGCTGCACCAAGAGATTCAATAAAGGATTCAAAAGGATTGAAATTTGTTCGTGTTGCTGGTAAACACAGCTTTGCTCGACTGCATTATGTCAGTCAGTCCCTGCTGAGTTTGAAACATAATCTTCAGGGGAAAAAACAGTCTATTAGATGACACTTTGGAAAAAGAAAAAGGCATAAACAAAGGCTGCAGCAGTGGGTGACAAATTGCCTCCTTTAGCTTTAACAGATATTATCTGAAAGGACGAGATCTCATCTTCTCGCTGCTTTTATCGACTATCAAACTCGTTCTCCTGAAGGCGGACTCTCTGCTGCTGGGCTGCAAAACATGACAAACACTATCAGAGTGACTCTGGGGAATTCCAGTGCAGATTCACTATGATATTAAAGGTCATCTCATTTCACTCTGATTAACTTACTTGCTTGTCTTTGAGACTCTTGCAAGGTAATAAATCTTTTTCCCAAGCTCCTTCACTCTTTCGCACACGCAGAGAGACACTTTTAATCACATCTTATGTCTTACGAATATAATGGCTGGGTGTATCCAAATTGCAGCGGGAACATTCAAAGATGATAGCATATCACCCCCTCCTTCCATTCCCCGTAGTGGAGAATAATTTAAGGCAAAAGAGAGGATTTGTGAAGAGGAGGTCCGTCTCACTGCTCCAGCGCAATCAGTCCTGTCTATAAGTTCACTGGCTTCACTCCATTACGTTTGATGATACATGTCTAATATCTGTCTCGTTGAAAGGCACCTCACGAGGAAAGAACGCATTTCACTGTGCAATTTATACCGAGGAGTCGATGAGACTCAAAGAGGTCCCTCAGATCAAAATCAATAGCAGTATGAGGGTTATGCTTTATGGAATTATGGGTAAGAAAATTCTTAGATGCAGTTTACAATTTCTACACTTTCTTAAAACACAAATCTCATTCTGGCAAAATTGTACATTGAAATAACAGCTTCAACAGCCCTTTGCTGAATTTTATTTTATCACTGGACATCCCGGTAGGAAGTTGTGGAAAAAAAGAAACTATGATAATAATTATTACTGGGATTTTGAGATGTGGCTTCTGTTCTAGCTCTATATCTAGCCCTTCCAGTGTTTTCTCGTGCTTCTGAGATTCCCCTTGTTTTCCTCAACAGGGTATGTAATACATAGTTTGCATTTTGGGTTCTTTTTGGCCTGGTCTTTTTTACATTTCAGTTCAGTGAGGTTTGCAGGCATTCATTTATGCACAGGTGTCTTAAATTTCATTCAGCGGTTCATTCGGGTTGAGCTTCGGACTTTGAATCAGCCATTTTAGCACCTTGACTCTTGTTCTTGTTCACATTTGCTGCTGTGCTTAAACCATGCAGAGTGGAGGCTGATTGACTCATTGTCCTGTTGAATGACCCATTTTGGGCCAAGCTTTAGCTGTCAGACAGATGACATTTGACTCTAGAATACTTCATGGTCGACTCAGAGAGCATAAGGTGCCCAGGTCCTGTGCCTGCAAAACAAGCCTAAATCATTTGTCCACCCTGTAATTAAAGTTATGCTCAAGCTCAATAAGGAAGGTCACTCATTTGCCTCCTTTCCTTAGTGTTGAGCTGTCTTTTCACCACGTTGCTATAACTTTTCCCTGCTGTCACACTCAATATTAACATCATTACACTGGCCCAATCATCTTCTTCCCTGCCATCTTTGAGGCAATCAGCCTCCAGTCTGCATGGTTTAAATCTCAGCGATCTCCGTCATTCTCCCTTTCAGAACCTCATTCATGCAACTGACCTCCTCCCCATCTCCACCTCACTCGAGTCACTCAGAGCTCCATCCAAGCTTCAGTCTTCATCGTGACCAGGACGAGCGTCGTTCCTATCCCAAAGCCCATCCCTAATGGGATTCTGTTTTGCCGCGATAGGTTGTTGGATTTAGTTGCCAAATACTTAAATTAATTTCTCTATCTCAAAGTGTCATGTTCAGTTTTTTTAAAATGACGTCTCCTTATTGAACTGAATGTTGGTAAGAGGTGTTGCTGATGTACTGTGTTTGGTTTTTGCCAAATGTGGGGCTACACATGATGGTCAAACATCTCCAATCTGGCTTCTCTGTCCAAAGGACATTGTTGTTTGTTCAGATTCAACTTCCCTACCTCCAGTAAGCTGTGCTGCCATGTACAAAGAGAGAAGCAGCTCTCAACAAGCCATACATGTTCAGTCTTTTTTTTTAAAGGTGTACAGTCATGAACTTTAACCTTTAACATAATCACGAAGACTCTACAGAGTCTGAGATAGAGCTCTTGGTTTTTTCATTTTTCTAAGCATTGCATGTTTGTTCTGCAAAGGCAAACATGTATTATCATCAAAATCTTTTCAATCTTTTAAATATTTCCTCAGACCAAGACTTAATAGTGTTCTGTATTTGCTTGAAATGGCTTTTCAGATATCTTCCTGGCGGGGAAGCTCCCTCACCATCAATCTCCTGAATTTTTTAATCTTGTATGTAATGTTTGCTCTTGGGAAGACTTCTGTGCCACGCTGCTGGGGAAAGAGATGTCAGAGAGCATCAATCCATCTTCAGACACTCTTAATGGGAGTGTTTTTCCAGTGCTTTGGTGCATCCATTTGTCCATTAGAGGCTGCTGTATTAGTGTGTGGGTAGTTTCCCCTCGTCTCTCTCTCTGTGAGCATCTCTCTGTGTGTGTGACTATATATTAAGTATCCTGTCTCTTCCCGGAGCAGGTAAACAGCCCTTGTTACAGACAAAAGTGGTGTGGTGCTTCCTCAGTCATCAGTTTCCTCCCTGCAGCAGGTCTCTTCTTGAGGACAGCCTCACGCTCTTTTGAATTCTCCCCGGAACCACGTCCTCTCATTCCTTATGACAATAAAATAATGGCTGTTGAATAGCTCATTGATGGTGTAATCACACGCTGTCTCTGGGTGATCTGCCCATGGCTGGTCTCTGGTGGTCACATTAGAGGAGCTGATAAGTGAATGTGATCCTCTCTGAACAAAAGCCAGGATTCTGATTAGGCGAGGTGAAGTCAGGCCTTGAAATTCACCTGACATGCGAGAATCTGTTTCATAATATCAAAACCCCCCAAACAACCCTGATCTGCTGCAATTCTGCGATTTCACGGTGAGAAATTAGTTGGAATGACTCTGGAAAGGTTCATGAGTTCACAGCTGTTCTTTGGAGAGGCTGTGATTGTTTGGTTCACTTTAGTACGTGGGGTGTGTGTGTTACTTTCATGATTTCTTTTTGTACTTTTAGTACAATATATTGTCTCTGATTTTCTCAAAGCCCAATAAAAAAAGTTTTCGTGACTTTAAAATGTAATAATAATGAAGAGAAAATTCTGTATACAGTTATATAACAATATACATCAATCAATCTGATTTAGCCATTTTCCTCTTCTTGCAGCTTTGGCTTTCTTGTATAAAAATTTTCAGTCCAGCATGTTTGAAATGCTTTGTTGCTGTGACATGACATTAAAATGACAAAAAGCTATTTATGTGTTTATCCAGTCAGGCTTTCTCTCTCTTTGTGTTTTGTTGAAGTCGGGGCACATTTGTGAGTTAATTGCTGTACAGGATATGATCAGACAGATATCCATTGAATACAGAAATTGTCATATTTCAGGAATTTCTGGACAGTCCAAGTTGGTTTTAATCCTGTTTTCATACAAGTACAAATGTAAAGGCTATTTATTTCTGGACATCCCAGAGGAAAACAAAATTCTGAACTGTGGCAATATGGCATCCCTTCGTTTTTTTGAGGTCTCCGCTTGTTTTAAGCTGCCATAACTGTGTCTGTTTGCATACGTATTTGACTCTGGATGAGCTTCTGTGCAGTCTTCAAAAAACCCAACAGAAGATAGCTTGACTGTGGGTCAAATACTAATGGCGTGATAAGCGGGCGAGCCCCACCACCTGAGCTACAGCCACCCTTACAGTGGCATCATTGTTTTCAACATTTTATTTCACTTTACTTATATTAACTTATCTTCTCAGCAGCTGGCTCATGGACCAACAAAAGCGCAGCCAGAAGTGTCCTGCAGACTGGTTGTACCACACACTTTGGGCTCTCCATGTATACAGGTGATCCAAAGCCAGGAGAAGCATGCTGAGCCGCTGAGCTGTTGGCTGGTGTTTTCAGCAATGCCTTCTGCCTTGTGGTTGCACTTAGTTAAGGCTGTATAACCTGCACTGACCAGCACACTCAAAGACTTTCCTCTTGGAAGAACTGCTGTCATGCCTGTTGTTGTGTTGTCCTTTCTGACTTAAGCTTGCTTATTGTTGTTTCACCTGGTTCTTGTTGTCATAAGTGTCTGAATTTCAGTGATATAAACTGTCATTTATGGTCTCTGCTCTGTACATTTCTTCTAATGTTCTTGCACAGATGCCTCTTAACATCAAACCCCCCTTTGGAGAGGAGGTGAGACAATCTGTTAAGCGCAGGAGGTTTACAGTATATACACTACGGAGACTAATGATTAATTTGAAAGAGGTGTGGAGGATGACACAGATGAGCCTGAACTAGAGTGGTGTAGTGCTTGACACTGTCACCTTGCAGTAACAAAGTCCTGGGTTTGATTCCTGACTAGACATGTTGTCGGTTTTACTTCCAGACAAGGAAGTAAAACTGACAAGATGCCAACAATAATAAAGTAAAATAGGAAATGACTCGACAGGAACCCAGCATGTTCGTGCACTGGAGGCCACAGATACACAGATGGTGTCTTTTGCAATAATTAAACCTTGTTATACCCTCATAACAGGCATTGATTGTAGTTATGCACCTAATCACCTTTCAATGTGCAGCTAAAGTGTTTTATGTAGGGGCTCAAGTATTGTAACCTGAATATTTTACAAAACCCTTTAGTCTCTAAGGCAAATTAAGCAGTAAGTGAAACCCAGAGTAAAAAGTAATTGAAACAAAACAAATTGTTAACAATTGTTAAAAACAAAACAAACTGGAGATCCTTAAAGAATTAATCAATGAGGGGGAAAGATGTAAGTAAGCTTCTAATTTACTCCAGTGCCCCGATAAACCTTCATCACTGACCTTGTTGACTTTATTGCACTATATTTGGTTACCTAGGAGGTGCACACCTTGTTAGCCCTCATACTCGCAAATGAAGATTATTGTAATGACACAGGCTGATCACTGATTTTTGTGAACCTCTTTCAAATCAAGGCCTGATTTAGACTTTAGAATCTTTGTAGAGCCAGTGACGTAACCCATGTAAGTGGCCAACGTTGTTGCCCACATTTATGCTTGTTCTGGTGTTTCAGAGAGGTTAAATTGAATTAAATTGAAGATGCAACACAGAAATGTGCAATGCTACCACTGTTGGATGTGGTTGGTACAACCCCTCAGGCAAGGGGTAGCTTAGTCACTCTCTGATCACATGTCACTTTCAAAACATTCCTTGTTTTTCACCATGTGAATGCATATATCAGAGCTGCATTTGTGCTGAAGTAGTCAAACTGGGAAAAAAAAGGTTACCTCATGTCATCGCATAGAGGAGATGATCTTAGTCTTGAGAATCACTTTCAGTGAAAAGAATGAACTTACAATACATGACTTAGACACTTGTTGAAATATTCATGCTCTCTTTTATAAACAGCAGGAGGTCAGATTGTGGGTGTTGCTGCTTTGAATCACAGGACCAGCGGGCTGACGGGCAACAGCCTTCTTAATGAATGCTGGTGACTTATGTATGTATGCCCAGTGAGATATGAGGAGTCGAGATGCCTCGGGCCGTTTTCCAAAGGCTTACGAGTACACTTTCATGTTCAAACTACAGAGCCGCTGAGTTTCTGCTGGTAAGGTCTTTGTCTCCGAGCAACTGTCAAGCTCACTGAGGGGAGCCAACCATGTACAGGAGAAAAAAATTAAGTCACTTGTGCCAAATTAACTAAGCTACAGATGAATTAAACATGAATATCTCTCTTTAGTTAGAAATCCACAGAGGAGCACACTTACTACTGTGATTGTGATGCTTTGATAATGCCAAAAGAATCATTTCAATCACTGAGGGAAATCCATCTCATTATCACATCAGATTTTTTTTCTTTTTTGTTCTGTGTTATTTAATTGAACGTAATATACACACTGAAATATGTCAAATGAAGCTAAACAGAAAAAAAAACTCTAGGCTAGTGTGTCATGTGCACCTGAAAAGGAAGCATATTGCTAATTAATCCCCAGTAAAATGGATATCCTGGAAATATTACGTGTATCACTCTATGTGAGCTGCAGGATTTTCCTGGAGACACCGGACATCAGAGTCTTACTCTGGCATCCATCCTCTCACATTTCCCAGGAACTCTGTTGAGACTCCGGGCTGTCCTGCTCTAAAAACAGAAAGAGCCCCAGGGCTCCCTCACTCACGTTTTGAGCCATTTATGCACACTTGCTGTAGGTTTGCATGCTCTTAGACAAAAAAGGTAAATTTTTATCCCTATAGGTACAATGCACACAAATGTACCCCACCAAGGATTCATACTGGAAATCAAATAACTATGTATACCTTTTAGGGGACCAAATAGATATAGATAGATGTTCTTCAACAAAAAAGGTTCAAATCGATGCTGTTTTATTCCTAAATTTTAAGTTGTGATATTAGGAGGCATCTATGTTTGCAAAAAGAAATTAGGAGAAATGGTATTTCAGAGCATTACAGGCATCGCAGAGGCCTAGGTTTGAATCCACACCGAGCTAACACAGCCGTGTTATGATAAAGGCTGACCCACCAGTTCATATCCAAGCATATGAATGAATAAGGAATCACCAAGCACTCAGATAAAAAGCAAACGTCTTCATTAGCCACTCAAAACATCTCAGCTGCTCTAAACAGTTAAGTCACGAGGCTCCATTTCTCATCGTAATCTAATCTTCTGTGAAGCTTAAACACGGTAAACATTGATCAGGCCAGAGTGTTTAGGACAGCAAACATAGAAGCCTTTTATCATTTAGAGAGAAGCTACAAGTCTCTTCAACACGATGGCCTTTAATCTCTGTCATAAGCAATCAGAACCCTGCTAGTCTGACCGTGAAATCAAACTAAAATGCAAGTAAATCATCAATTTACTTGCATTTTATGAAGCTCCAGGTCAAACTGTAGAGACTGTGATGCTTGTTCGCCGTACAAGCAGCTTTTAAAAAATTGATTTTATCTGCTTTTGTAATTCAATTTTCCATTTTTACCTCCAATTATCCTGCTTGGTCACATTTAGGTTGTTTGGCTCGTGAAGCACATTTAGTAGATTGATTTGTCAATTTTAGATAAAATCATCTTGAATAACAGTGAGCTCTTAATTTGAAATAAAGATATGAAGAGCAGAGGGTCAAAATGGTCAAAACTTTAATCAGCGTTTATGAGA
Organism: Rhamphochromis sp. 'chilingali'; assembly: GCF_963969265.1. Classification (NCBI taxonomy): domain Eukaryota; kingdom Metazoa; phylum Chordata; class Actinopteri; order Cichliformes; family Cichlidae; genus Rhamphochromis; species Rhamphochromis sp. 'chilingali'. The sequence continues at coordinate 9,546,464 of NC_137940.1, read as the reverse complement.
GCTGGCAGAGCTCTTGTATGGAGAGCCTGTTCTCTTCCTATTAACGCCATTGTATGGACATTAGTTGTAAAGCACCCAAAAGGCACTTGTATGACAGAAGCTAGACAGCTAAAATAATCATTTACACCTGTTTTTACAAAGAAAAGCCCAACTTTGGATATAGTTTTTGCAAACATAGTATTGATCACAAGTCAGAATAGAAATGTAAGAATGCTAATTTTCTTTTTTTCCTGCATGGTGATTGATCTGTTAAGGTTTTACAACAGGACATACTCCCTTGAGGGCAGCCATTTCCAAACAGTAAGTATGACAGATGATGGGAATGAAATTAAACTAAAGCACAAACTCCCATCTGCATAAGAAATAGTAGGTTGCAGAAGTTGAAAATTCTGCTGGTTTGATGTGTGAAATGAAAATGGTGAATGTTCTAAAGTGACTCAAAGTGCTGTGATACCCCTAACACTTATGAAAGGTGTTTTACTAAAGGAACTATATCTTTTGTCTCTACCCATCATAAAAATATACAATTATGATATAAAATGATATAAAATAATGAAAACTGCAAGAAGAAACAATATTACCCCAGGATCTTTATTGTTTAGAGCTGCAGCTATGCAGGGCGACTGTGACTCAGGGGGTTGGGAAGCGCATCTGTAACCGAAAGGTTGCCGGTTCGATCCCCGGGCTCTCTGTCCTGGTCGTTGTGTCCTTGGGCAAGACACTTTACCCTACTGGTGTTGGACAACTGTAGCTTGCCTCCACCAGTGTGAGAGTGAGTGAATAGTGGCATTGTAAAGTGCTTTGGGTGCCTTGAAAAGCAGTGCTATATAAATCCAATCCATTATTATTATAATACCCCATTCATTCTGGAGTTAGAGTATATGTAGATATAGATAAGCTAAATGACCCTGCATGTGCTCTGGCTATAGTGGTGGTTTTTACTTGACATCTTTATTGTTGCACACGACATAAAACTGACAATTTCTGCTGCAACAGCTAGATCATTAAGAAAAGGGCATGAAAAAGAAACTTGAATACCACAACTAAAGTGCATTTAATTGTCAAGATAGATTATGTATTATTGTACAATCATGGTCTTTTAGCTTGCTACCATTTCATTTATTTATTTTTGATCCAACCATAGAACGTCTAATTATGATGTAAATTCTTCCCATGTAACTTTTAAATATACTATAAAATTTTAAACTTTGAATCGTAGCCTGGGTTCAGATCTACTCTGTGGAGTTTGCGTGTTCTCCCCTGTGTTTTCTCCGAGTTCTCTATCTTCCTTCCACAGTCTAAAGAAAAACATGTTAGATTGACTGGTGGCTGTAAATTGGTTGTAGTTGTGAATGTGAGCATGAATAGTTGTCTGTCTTTCTGTGTTGGCCCTGTATCAGAGTGTTGACCTTTCAATGGTGTACCCAACCTCTCCTTCCATGATGCTGTGATAGGCTTCAAACTTCCGCAACCCAGAAAGGGGATAAGTGGAAGAAAATGGATGAATGTTTTTGTTTGCTTTAAAGGTATTTCCCTTGGCTCTCTTTCTTTGGCTCTGATATCCACACCATGAAGCTTGAAGCTTTTATATCATCTTATCCAGGTAACTTCAGGGTTAATCAAGGGCTTTCTGTACTACAAAGGTGGTTCACTTCTTACCAGGTTATATCGCCATGATAACCTTATGCAGTGAAGCTATACAGCTTCACGGCAGGTTATGTTCCTGATTAGAAATCAACAGGTACAAAATTACTACCCGAAAATAGCATAATTATCGTGCAAGATCCCTCAGACCTCTAGGTACAAATTAATGAAATGATTGGTTATAACCCAGCAGATTCTCCTGTGTCTTAATGCTAAAGTTGTGATATTGATAAGTCTATAAAGGTACAGAGTTGCCATTTGTGCTGGCTTTCTTTCCCCGCTACAAATACACTAAATACACTTAGTAGCTCTTTTTCACTCTTACCAACTAGCAGCAGCCCTAATGCCATAAATGTAATTAGACTTTTATTTTGAAAACGTGGTGATTTGATTGAACAATAATTACATGAATGCATAGAACTGCTCTATTAAATCTAAACATCAAATCTAAGATGATAATTGTAAAAAAAAAATTTCTGAGCCACTCTAATAAGCCCTTTCAATCTAAAAATGAGGTCACATTCTTACTTTTAAAGGAGGAAATAAACTTGGCAGAAATTAAGTTTGCTTGGTTATCCACATTTCCACAGAAGGCCGAGAAGACGCCCGACCTGTCATATACAATTTCTGACATGTTTTACTTTATAAATATATCAGAATGGGATCAGTAAACTAAAACTAAGACACGATGCTGCAGCCGGTGGATGTGAAGGTTAGGTTCTCACCCTGGTGACAAAGACCTCAGCTCATCGTCTTGAACGACAGCTGCAGCCCCATTGAGACGGATAGATGTGCAACCTTTAGAAGAACATGGTGCAGAATGATGAATGAGAGCACAGGGAAGACTGAGTGAGTTACAGTTATCACTGCTGTCACTTCAATCTGGGGAGGAAGCCAGCTGCCATTAGTGTGTGATTTCCAGTCTCGACCACGGGAGCGCTGAGCAGTTATTTAGCCCCAAGGCAACAAGGCCACTTAAGAGGATTGGGATTATTTTCTTTAAAGTTACAAAAGCCACTCTGCCAGTTAATGCCACAATTTCTGATTTTACATGAAGCAAAATAATGACAATAGCCTCCTTGTGAGAAAAATGATTTTTTTAGTACTTTAAGTATCGCCAGTTAACAACTGTGAAACTCATTTGCAGGTGCCAGAAAATATCTGCAGATAACTAATTTTCCTTTTCTCCTCATTTAGTGTTTTTGCAAAGATTTTTTTGTAGAAAGTGGAAGAAGATCTCTTGAATCAATCTTGAGAGATGTCTCTGACTCTTGGAAAACATATTAAAAAACAGGTACAAGGACATCCGTCCACAGTCTCAGGTGGAGCTGCCTCTGCTGATCACAGACTCTGATTCTGATTACATCAATGCCAGCCTCATCAAGGGGGCGACAGAAGACCGCAAGTACATCATCTGTCAGCGGCCCAACAGCTCCACGGTGACTGATTTATGGAGGATGATCTGACTGTACAATGCCAAGGTGATAGCCGTGGCCTGCAGAGAGTTAGAGCAAAAATGAAGAGTGTGCCTCGGTCGCAGCTCATCCCAGACACATCCCAATGACAATATGGTGGCGAAAACACTGACTGTTACAAACAAGCAGGCCAGCAGATTGCAACATCCCCTATAAGACTGCTGGAGTCCTGGATCTGCTGAACAGAGCCAGAAACAACTGACTACATCCATGAATTTCTGCTTACCAAGCAGATCATGTTGGAGTTCAGCATGATGAACATCGTCCCGGAGTTTAGGAGGTAGAGCTGGAGAAACCAGAGAAGTCAAAACAGCTGCTTCACAGCACACTGTGCTCAACGAGCCCAAACACATGCTAGGTCCCACCTCTTCAGATGGAGCCACGCCCAGATCTAATGGTGCAAGCAGGATGCTGCCCGCCCCCTATTACTATGACAACAATCCCAAAGGAGTAGTGGCTGCTCCCATCTACAGCACCATTGAACCCAGAACTGAGCTGCACAGTTTGTCACACTCAGCCACTATCACCTGGTTTCAGCTGAACAACCTTCACTGGACGATAACAATTATGAGGATTTATCCTCTTCACTCTCAGATGTGATTAGCTTCTGTTTGCCTGGACTGATACCATCCAGAACTTTCCCTCCCAGTTCTTCACACATGGATGCTTTCAAAGACCTACTTGACCTCAAACTGAAATGCTCTCAGGTTTAACTATTGGGTTCAGAAGCCCAGAGGACCCAGATATCCTCTACCTGAGGGGAGTCGACTGGAGAAATTAACTGGTTGAACTTTAATTCAATTTTGTTTTATTTATATGGCTCCAAATCACAATAACAGTTGCCTTAAGACATTTTATATTGTAAAGACCCTACAATAGTAAAAAAAAACAAAACAAAAAAAAACCCCAGAGAGGACTCCAACAATTATAGGGAGTGCAGAATTATTAGGCAAGTTGTATTTTTGAGGAATAATTTTATTATTGAACAACAACCATGTTCTCAATGAACCCAAAAAACTCATTAATATCAAAGCTGAATGTTTTTGGAAGTAGTTTTTAGTTTTAGCTATTTTAGGGGGATATCTGTGTGTGCAGGTGACTATTACTGTGCATAATTATTAGGCAACTTAACAAAAAACAAATATATACCCATTTCAATTATTTATTTTTACCAGTGAAACCAATATAACATCTCCACATTCACAAATATACATTTCTGACATTCAAAAACAAAACAAAAACAAATCAGCGACCAATATAGCCACCTTTCTTTGCAAGGACACTCAAAAGCCTGCCATCCATGGATTCTGTCAGTGTTTTGATCTGTTCACCATCAACATTGCGTGCAGCAGCAACCACAGCCTCCCAGACACTGTTCAGAGAGGTGTACTGTTTCCCCTCCTTGTAAATCTCACATTTGATGATGGACCACAGGTTCTCAATGGGGTTCAGATCAGGTGAACAAGGTGGCCATGTCATTAGTTTTTCTTCTTTTATACTCTTTCTTGCCAGCCACGCTGTGGAGTACTTGGACGCGTGTGATGGAGCATTGTCCTGCATGAAAATCATGTTTTTCTTGAAGGATGCAGACTTCTTCCTGTACCACTGCTTGAAGAAGGTGTCTTCCAGAAACTGGCAGTAGGACTGGGAGTTGAGCTTGACTCCATCCTCGACCCGAAAAGGCCCCACAAGCTCATCTTTGATGATACCAGCCCAAACCAGTACTCCACCTCCACCTTGCTGGCGTCTGAGTCGGACTGGAGTTCTCTGCCCTTTACCAATCCAGCCACGGGCCCATCCATCTGGCCCATCAAGACTCACTCTCATTTCATCAGTCCATAAAACCTTAGAAAAATCAGTCTTGAGATATTTCTTGGCCCAGTCTTGACTTTTCAGCTTGTGTGTCTTGTTCAGTGGTGGTCGTCTTTCAGCCTTTCTTACTTTGGCCATGTCTCTGAGTATTGCACACCTTGTGCTTTTGGGCACTCCAGTGATGTTGCAGCTCTGAAATATGGCCAAACTGGTGGCAAGTGGCATCTTGGCAGCTGCACGCTTGACTTTTCTCAGTTTATGGGCAGTTAGTTTGCGCCTTGGTTTTTCCACACGCTTCTTGCGACCCTGTTGACTATTTTGAATGAAACGCTTGATTGTTCGATGATCACGCTTCAGAAGCTTTGCAATTTTGAGACTGCTGCATCCCTCTGCAAGATATCTCACTATTTTTGACTTTTCTGAGCCTGTCAAGTCCTTCTTTTGACCCATTTTGCCAAAGGAAAGGACGTTGCCTAATAATTATGCACACCTGATATAGGGTGTTGATGTCCTTAGACCACACCCCTTCTCATTACAGAGATGCACATCACCTAATAGCTTAATTGGTAGTAGGCTTTCGAGCCTATACAGCTTGGAGTAAGACAACATGCATGAAGAGGATGATGTGGACAAAATACTCATTTGCCTAATAATTCTGCACTCCCTGTATATGACCCCCTATGAGCAAGAGTGTTGGCAACAGTGGAAAGGAAAAACTCCTTTGTAACAGGAAGAGACCTCAGGATACTGAACCATGAGCCACTAAAAGCACTTGTATAGATGACTGAGGCTTGTGATAAGAAAGTGCTTTGTGCTTCTTAAATAGAGAATAAGTATTAGTCCATTTCATTATATGCAAAGAAATAAATAATAAAAATAACCTAAACAAAACTCTGTATGCTTAAATCAAATCCTGTATGATAAACCTAAACTAGATAGCATAAAAACATAAATTCCTATATTCTCACAGAGTTCCTAATAAAATAGCAAGACAAAACCTTCATGCTGGCAAGGCCCTGATATAAATCTATTTCACTGGAGTTATGTTGTAGTGTCAGATGAGTCTTGTGCCTCTCTTGACCTGCAGTCACATCCACACATCCTGACACTGTCACCACAGCTCTGTCTCGTCTCCCTGTGCTGATGGACGGCCAGAACACAAACCCAATTCTCTCTTGTGCCCTGAATCCGCTCAGCATTCAGAGACTCCGTGTTGCAGAGACGCTGAGATCATCCCTCTTGCTGTTTGAGGATTTATGCCCAGTTTTTCTGCTTTTCAGTCGAGTTTTTTCCTTCACGTTTTGCCCGCAGAGAGTTAAGAGCAGCAGACGTATGGGCTGTCATGTTCCTGCACTGTCACAACTTGAGGTGCTATTCAAAATGCTGTCACGCACAACTGCAGTGTGAGCTTGCATCTCGTGTCAAAGAGCTCACACACCGACGCCGCTTGTCTTGGCATTTCTTAGAGTCACCACATGCCAGCTATGGAGGCGTCAAGTGGGTGGAAAATGTCAGGTTTTTGTAACCTTTATTTAAGTTGGGAAAAGGTGATGCAACAGCAATAAAATGTTGCTTCAGATTCAGACCAGGGAGATGCCAAATGAAATCTTGAAGATTGTGCATTAATAAAGAACCAATTAAAATGAGCTGAAAAGAGCTTCTGATTATTTTTCCCACACATCCACATATTTCTGGACAGTTTAGGATTTTAAAGGACTTTAAAATCACAAGCTAACATTTCTAAAATCATCTATATTGAAGCTTCAGAGTATCATTTAGCTACTCTTTTCCCCTCGGGGAGTTCAGATGTCAGGCTGAGAGGCAGTACAGCACCACTGTGGGCGAGATGTGATACATAAAGCAGCAGCACAGTAGCCAAAAGTTTCTTGTTTTGTCCTGTTTAAACATCCTACACTGCAGGTTTCCTTCAGCGGGATGTGTTAACTATAATATGGAGAAATCCACCACTGTGTGTTGTACCCATAATGCACATTTAATGTACACATTAAACAGCATGCACAATATAGGCAGAGTATAAAAAGGATGAATATGAGAACAAGATGAAACGGGTGCACTGTCATAATGTTGTATCACTGTGACAAATAATTCATAATCTTTTTGATCTTTACTTATATTCCAGTAGTCTTTAAAGTGCCACTAACCATCAGCTAAATCCTGTTACACCAATTCACAGCTCACTGATCGTAACTTTCCCCGTAAGTCAAATAATCAGGGTAAAACGTGCCAGGGTAAAAAACATTAAGGGGTCCACCACTGGCTGTAGCTCCACAAAGACTGTGGTGTGCGCCACATGATGTGATGTCAAACACCAGCATAAAAACTCCATACGTGATTCGAGCACAGTTAACTGGAGATATCATTGAGGAAGCCTGTACTAAACACATAAATCTGGGGGTTTATCAGATAACTTTGAGCCTTCTGTCAGTAACAAGCAGATTTCAATATTCTGTGTCCTGTTCATGGTTCGGCTTGGGTGCCTCAGGTTTCTGTTCTTTCGTTCTCTTGTCAACCTCTTTGCTCTTAGACTGAGGTGGAGTGCTGGGCTGGCACTGAGTCTCTGATCCACCCTTGGGTGGAGCCTTCCTGCCTTGGCCAACATTTTCCTTATGGTGAAAGCAATTGGTGGGTATTTGTTGGCTTAAAGATGCAAATCAAACACTCCTATGGAATGTGAGCTCATTCAGGCCCTTCTTCCATTCCATTTTCACCTTGATCACCTGCAAAGGGAAGGATTCCTTGCTGTCAACCTGCAAGGAATACTGTTGCAATCAAAAGCTGCAATAATAGTCCACTTACCTGATCCACAGCTAATTTTCTCCATGGGGGCACTAGGGGTGAGATTTTACTCAGTTCAGAAACAAGTCTCTAACCAGAACCACCTTTTTCAATAAACACTTTAAAACTGCTTGAGTTTTTTCCTTGAGTCCAGTTTAAACCACAGTGAAAGAAACCAGTTATAAAAAGGTTTCTCAAGAGTCTGAGTATTCTTCAGACTAACCCACAGGGAAGTCTTGAGTATGTGATGATTGCTTTGTGTGATTGGCTGCTTAGTTCTTCACCTTATTGTTACACTGGAACTCCAGTACAGGGTCCAGTTTAGTGTTCCTATTAAAATAGTGTCAGTGTGACACCTTTCTGCTGTGAAGTGGCGCTACATATGAAAAACCCTTTCTGTATTGTATCACGGTTCGGATGACAGTTACACTTACATACTGTGTGGTGACATCAGGATCCAAAACACTGGATTGTGCACCACCGCCACAATCCAAGGTGGTGGCACCACCGCCACCTTGGATTGTGAAATCAGGGTTCTCCGTCTTTCTTGTCATGTTTAGGCAAAGGTAGAACTCTGGATTCAGATTCAGCTCACCAGGCATGGTTGAAAAAGGTTCACTGAATGGCAGAAAATGGTGAACGGCGAGTGAGCCAGGTGAAGATAAATACAAGGGCCTCTTTGAGTTGGGCTGGTAAGAAAGAGGCTTTGGAGGGGTTACCTGAGAACATGCAGGTTTCCAAGTTGCTGAGAGGAACAGCAGTGGAGAGTGGGCAGGCAGGTGAGTTACTGCATTGCCCTTCGCTTCAGAGGTTTGGGAATCCAGATTCAGAGGTGAGTGTCTACCAGTGTGTGCCAAATTCGTCAAAAGAACAGGTTCAGTGACGAACAGGATCGTTAGGTCAAACTCAAAGTTGGGGATATTTTGTGCATTAAATAAAAGAGCCCAACTGCAAGAGTTTTCTTTTGAGAGTTTTCTTCTTACAAGAAGGAATTCAGTCCACACAGAGTATACAGCAGTGTAGTGAGGAATTCACAAGAACAGAGGAAACAGACCCTGCATACACAGGGTCCCAATATATGTTTATTACCCTGTTGCCAGGCAAAAATCCAGTCACCCTACACAGATCAAACACAGGATATATGTAGCAGATAGGCTAAAGTCTTATCTGTCCACATCCACTTTTCGGAGTGGGAATGGGGTTGCTCCAGTTGATGCAGAACTGTATTTTTTAAACTGATAACCAGATATAAACATTGTAACAAATATTCTAATACTGAGCAGTGAACCTCGTCTCATTGTCAGAGCATCAAACAGCACAGTTTTGTCAAACCCTAACTAACCAATCAGCTGAGACTGAGAGTAAAAGGTGAGTGTAAAATGACAAGCAGTCACAAGACACAAGATGTCGCACATAAAAATGATAAATGTGATCTTGAGCAGACTTTGGCCCCATTAGGTCATCATCGATGCAGGTTTCACTACATTCTGACCACTATTCTAGGAGGAGTGCTGGTTAATGAAGCAGGACAAGCACCCAAATCTCTAAGTTCACGCTCATGTACCAGTGTTGCCCAGCCTTCCTACTTTTAAAACAAGTCTTAAACGCTAATTTTATCTTAATGATGGCCATTTAAATGAAATTTATAGATGAAAGTAAAGGTGTGAAAAACAGTCACTCAGAATTTCACACTGTCTGACATGGAGACACCTAATTGGGCTAAAATCAACACAAGGACTGCATTATTAGTTGGACTGTCACATTTTTCAGTGAACATTGTCTCAGTTTTGCGCACTGAAAATAATTTGACAGATGCTATGATCACACAGATCTACTCGGGGTGGTTTCAGACTCATGTCCAGCTTACTTTCTATATCCAAGTCTTGGTGACAGCCAAGAAACTTAAGGTCCATGCTGCATCACATTTATGTCCTTATTTTGATATTGTTTCCGTATAAATGATGACACTGGACGCAACGTGTTCGGGTGATGTGTTCCAACTTTACTCGTAACCCCGGAAGCTCCCCCCACACACAGCCTTATGGGAACAGTAGTCTACCGCTACACCTCCTCCTTCTAGCTAAAGACATACTTCATAACATCTCAAACAGCTCACTAGAACAGAAATGGGGAACATCATGAAACATGAAAATTATACACATCCCTCATTTGTTCACTTACATTTAAACAAAACACATTATTGTAAACATCTCTGACAGCTTAACCCAGCTTTGAATAGGGCATGAATGGATAACTTCAGAGAATTACACATCCAGTCTTTCAGGAGGTCTCACCACTCGACCAGATCTGGTAATAGTCCCTGTTGGTCTGAGGTGGCTCCTATTTCTCCTCAGAAAACCCCTGTCTGTCTCTACCACATAGGATCTGGGAGCACTGGCAGGTCCAACTACTGCTCCGGTAGTTCCTTCCGTGGTAATCCACACTTTCTGTCCTGACGATAGTTCCGGAAGTGGTCTGACTCTATGTCTGCGGTTGTAGTGTTTTGCCTGCTCACGCCTCCCCTCCTCATCTTTTTTTCGAAAAGCCTGTAGGTCAGGCCACCTTGGCACCAGCTTTGCCACAGCCTGTGGCAGCGTGGTCCGCAGGTGTCTCCCCATAAGCAACTGCGCCGGCGAGAGCCCATGTTCCAGTGGGGTGGCCCTGTACGCTAGCAGTGCTCTGGTGTAGTCACAGTCCTTTTTCCACAAGTCTTTAATGGTACGAACAGCGCGTTCTGCCTCCCCGTTGGCTTGGGGGTACCTAGGGCTGCTCGTTTCATGTGCGAACTGGTACTCTTTGGCAAAGTGCTTGAACTGTTCTGATGAAAATTGTGGCCCGTTATCCGATACCACAGTCTCGGCAACACCATGTCTTGCAAAGGCTTCTTTTACAGCATTAATAGTGACCTCTGCAGTTGTGTGTCTCAGTTCAGCTATCTCAATGTACCTTGAGAAAAAATCAATAATCAGCAGGAAGTGTTTCTTTGACCACTCGAACAGATCCATGCCGACTTTTTGCCATGGGCGGTCGGGAACAGGAGTTGCCAGCATTGGTTCACGGCACTGTAACCTATGTTTTTGACATGTTTCGCACCTGTCTACCATTTGACGTATTTGGGTTGAGATGCCCGGCCACCACACAGACTCTTTTGCTCTGGCCCTGCATTTTGAAACGCCCTGGTGGCCTTCATGCAAACGTGACAAAACCTCCGCTCTCATTTGAGGTGGTATCACAAGTCTCTCCCCTTTCATGAGAAGACCATGGACTAGATTGAAGTCCATTCTGTATTGCCAGTATCCCTTTAACTCTGGATCTAGTTTACCTTTTTCTGGCCAGCCTGTCCCACATTGATACACCACCTTTCTACACAGGTCATCCATTTCCTGCACCAACTTAATCTCCTCCAGCCTTTTATCTGTTGCTGGGAGATGGGAAACTACACCGTCCACGAAAACCTCCACCTCTTTTTCCAGCTGAAGATCCCCAGCAGAAGGAGGCCCTGCCAGCGGTGCTCGTGAGAGAGCATCAGCAGTGACAAGGTTTTTCCCTGGAACATGGACAATGGTGAAAGTAAAGCGCAGCAGCCTGAGGCGGAATCTCAGGATGCGTGGAGGCAGATCATCCAGGCCTCTTGTGCTCAGAAGAGGGACCAGGGGTTTGTGATCTGTGATTAGAGTGAACTGTAAGCCCATGAGGTAAGATGACAGTCGTTCACACGCCCACGTTACAGCTAGTGCCTCCTTTTCTATCTGCGCGTAGCGTTTCTCTGTGTCTGTGAGACCTCTTGAGATATATGTGACCGGTCGCCAGGAGTTGTCAGACTGTTTCTGAGTGAGAACAGCCCCGACACCGTATGGCGATGCATCTGCAGCGACTCGTGTATCTGCTGAGTTGGAGTACTGAGCGAGCACTTCTGGAGAGCTTAATATCCCTTTTAGTCTCCTAAATGCTGTTTCCTGTGGCTCCGCCCATATCCAGTCATTTCTGTCTTTTAGCAGTTCCTTTAATGGTGTGGTGATTGTGGCTAATTGTGGCATAAACTTGGCAAGATAGTTGGCCATGCCCATGAGACGGCGCACATCTTCCACACTCTGAGGCTGCGGCAGCTGCTGGATTGCTGTTATCTTGTTGGGATCAGCCTCAATGCCTGTTGCTGACACTTTGTGTCCCACAAAGATTATTTGACTTTTAGCAAACTCACACTTCTCATTCAGAGTGAGACCCTCCTTATGAAACATTTGGAGCACACAGTGCAACCTCTGGTCGTGCTCCTGCCTGTCTCTGCCGTATACAAGCACATCATCGGCGTGACAAATCACCCCTTCAAAATCTTCCAGCATCTGTGACATTCGCCTTTGGAAATGTTCCGGCGCCGATGCAATGCCAAAAGGAAGGCGGTTGAACTGAAACCTTCCAAAAGGCGTGATGAAGGTAGTGAGTGGCCTTGACTCTGGCGTGAGCGGAATTTGCCAGAATCCAGACCGGGCGTCGAGCTTTGTGAACACTTTAGCATCTTTCATCATCGCTAGTGTTTGATCTACTGCTGGGAGGATGTGTCTTTCTCTTTTGACTACTGTGTTCAGGGGTGTGAGGTCCACACATATTCTGGGGGGCTTTCCTGCTGGTCTGGGGACCACTACCATGCCAGAACACCACTCTGTAGGCTCAGTGACTTTGGAGATAACACCCATTTCTTCCATTCTGTGTAGCTCATTTCTCACTGCATCTCTGAGGGGAAGAGGAACACGTCTTGGGGCAGATAGGGCTATTGGTACGGCTCCTTGCTCTATCTCAATGTGATAAGGCTCCCTCAGCACGCCTAAACCTTTAAAAACGTCTGGGTATGCTGCCCTGAAGTCTGTCACCGATTCCTCTACTGTGCTTACTCTGTACACAAGACCCAGAGCCTCACACGCTGGCCTGCTTAGCAGTGGCTGTACTAGACCTGACACAAGGTAGACGTCTTGAGAAACACTGCGCCCTTTTACTGCTAGCTGTGCCTCGAAGCAGCCTTTAACATTAAGTGGGTTACTGCCCGGCCCTAGTAACTTCTTTCTGGGTCTCTGCAGCTTACCATCCCTGTCTGGACTGTACAAACCCTCTGGAATAGATGTAACATCCGCCCCTGTGTCAAGTTTAAAATATACATTTTCCCCATTTAACTTGACCTTTTGCACCCAGGGCTGTGACCTCCCAGTCTCTACTTCACCCAAGAACACACAATCCTCGCTGTCTGCATCTTTCTGATTTTCTGTCACTTCGCGTAGTGCTGTAGCTTCACTACTGCGACAGACCGCAGCAAAGTGCCCTTTTTTCTGACATTTTCGACACTGTACCTCTTTGGCTGGACATTCTTTCCATGAGTGTTTGTTCTTGCGACCACAGCGGCCACATTCCTTTCCACTTTGTTTGATTGGCTTTTGTTCCTTCTTCTGCCACGTCTGCGTTTTCCCGCGTGTTGTATTTGTCCGTATTGTGTCCATGTTCAGTGTTTTCTCCACTGCCGCGCTGCTGTGAAGTATTGATTGTTGTTTCTTTACCGTTTCGCTCTGCTGAACTTTCTCAATGGCTTTAGCAAGAGTCAACTCTGAGTCCATTTGCAGCAGCTCGGACAGTCTTTTGTCTTTTATGCCAACTACAATTCTGTCCCTTATGAGTTCGTCTTTGAGTGCTCCAAATGCACAATTTTCTGCAAGTTTGTGCACAGCAGTGATGAACGACTCTGTACTTTCCCCTTCCTGTTGCCGTCTGGAGTTAAACTGTGCTCTTTCAAAAATTACGTTGTGTTTTCCTACGTAATGTTTGTCAAATGCCTCTTTGACAGTTGCATATTTCTTTTTATCTGCATCGCACAGTGGTAAAACTGCCAAAACATCATCAGCAGCGTCTCCCATAGCGTACAGGAGTGCATTAACTTGATACTCGTCTGATTTGTTATCAAGAGCAGTTGCAATGCGAAATCTTTCGAACCTTCTGATCCACTTTGGCCATTCGGCAGGATGAGAAAAGTCAAATGTTTCTGGGGGTGTTATTTGTACCGTGGTCGCCATCGTGATGTGTGGATCCCTGGCTTCCTCGCGTTCAGAATCCAAGCTTTCCGGTGCGCCGACCTCGTCTCCTCCTTCCGACATGTGAAGCTCATGCTCGACCGCGCGCGCGCACGCGCCCTGTTGCTAGCGCCGGTCACAGCCTCGGCCACGCTTCACCTGCTTGCCGGTCTTGTTCGGGTTATCGATGCGAAAACTTCTCTCGCAGTTAACTGCACCGTACTGTACTCGAAAAAGAAGAAGAAGAAAAAAAAAAACTGTGGAGACCGCCGTTCGCACTTCTGACACCACGTATAAATGATGACACTGGACGCAGCGTGTTCGGGTGATGTGTTCCAACTTTACTCGTAACCCCGGAAGCTCCCCCCACACACAGCCTTATGGGAACAGTAGTCTACCGCTACAGTTTCAAACCTTTTACTCTTTATATTAAACTTTTTGAAAGGCTGAGATTCTTGTTCTCTATCCTGAAAGGCATTCCCAGACTCAGCACACACTCATATTCACATACCTTATCCTGGCCATGTTTTTTTTTTTTACCATTTAACTCAGTCATACTGTGCTTCCCCTAGCTTTCATGGATATTTTCCTTTTAACATAATGACTCAGTGATTGTCAGCTGTATAAAGAGCTTGCTAATGATGAGAAATGACATGAAATGAATGACACAGCATGTCACAAATGGCTCATTCCTGCTATTGGTACAACAGCCTGTGATTTCTCTAATAGCCTGTAATTTCTCCCGCGTAGCAAGCTGGGGTCGAGAGAACAGGCAGGACCTGCGACCGGTCTATTTATAGTGCGCATGTGTGTCTGTGTTTGTATGTGTTTCTAATGAGAGCCAGTCTGTAGCCTGAGATGCTTCAGCTGGGTGGGATGACTCTCTTTCGTCATTAGTGAAAATGTCAACACTGAGGTAAAGATCCTGAATAATTTACTGCTACCAGTATAGATGGAGCACTCGTCCAGTCACACCACCTCTCTGTGCCCACATTTTCACTACACTGCATGCACAATATGGTTGACAGAAAACCTCCCTTATGTTTTCTGTTCATGTTATAGACAGCTCTAAAGCTAAATTGGCTTTCAGGCTGAAGTAGAAACATGTCATTCTTCTCGGTGAGGGGTGACACATCTCATCTCTAATTAGATGTCTCGAAGAGATGAGAGCGTTACAACCTGCTGTTACTGCTGTGACCGCGGTTCATTAGAGCCTGCAGCCAATCCAAGATGGCATTCTGTTCACAGCGCAGCCTCTGGTCCTGAATCAAATTGTTTTTGGACAGTCAGTTGGGATTGTTTCTAAATTTCAGCTCTGCCATGTTTCTTGGTAGTTTCTGTTGGTTTTTGTGGCCCTTTGCGTTTCTGATTGCTCTGTTTCCCCTGCCTCCCATGTTCCTCTATCTCTGTCCTTATGTTTCTTTATTTGTTTGCTTACTTTTTACTTTGAAAGCAAGTTTCATTATGATTTTACTTCCTGTTTTATTTCCACAAACACTTCTACCACTGTTCAGCTGTTTGTTAGTATATGATATATTTATACACGTCTCTGCATTGATTTATTATTAATCTGTGGTTCTCTTCCACAGCGTGTCTTGGTCCTGTCTTCCTCCCCAACCCAACAGCAGATGGCCGCCCCTCCCCGAGCCTGGTTCTGCCAGAGGTTTCTTCCTTTTAAAAGAGAGTTTCTCCTTCCCACTGTCATCAAAGTATGTGCTCATGTGGGGTCATGTGATTGTTGGGGTTTTCTCAGTTTTTTCTGTATTAATGTAGGGTCTTTACCTTACAATATAAAGTGCTTTGAAGTACTGTTATTGTAATTTGGCTCTATATAAATTAAACTGAATTGAATTTAATCTGGATTTACCTCCTCTCTGTCCCGCATGTTAGTTCCCGTCTCCTTAACGCTAACTTCCTGTTTTATCTACGCAATGACTTTCTTTGTGTATCTACGGTATTTTTGCTTTCTTTGTTCTCCCTCCTTTGTGGTTGTCCATCTTTCCTTAATTACCATATTTTCATCTTTGACTTTTTTCATTTGTTTGTCCTCCTCTTGTTCACCATGCCCCTTCTTGTAATTTTTTTTGGTTTTACTAGTCCACTGGACTTCATGTATCTCTTTTCTTTTTTTGTTTAGCCATTTTAAATAAAATACAACAAGCCCATTCCCGATTTCAATTTAACCTTAATGAAAATGTTAAAAAACAAAGATCACTTAAAATGCACTCACTCTAATTAATATAAATACTTGTGCTCTGGTTGTGTCTCTTGGACACAAACAACAGGGACATTATGTCGAGTGTATATTCACAGCAGGGCCACAGATCATGTATGTCTGTGACTGGGAGGTGGGCAGGTTTGGGAATCATGCCAGCAAGACTACAACAAATGAGGTCTTAAAAACACTTTCTCCGTACTACATCTTTTCAGACTCACCATCCACTGAAGCAAGGACAGGACTGTGACACTGAGGCTGAACTCTCATTAGTGTGCGACCAGTAGACGTGTCTGAGATGATGAGCGCTGACATGAAAGATTCCTGGATACATTTTCAAGCTTGTTAGAGTCTTGTGACTTTGAGCCAACCATCTCAGAAGGACTTTGAATTAAACAAGACTGGGTGTTTGCCTCGAGCGTGGATCCCTGTCAGCTGCTGCCAAAAGTTTGGGTCTTCCTATATCACGGTTTGTTACTGACAACAGCGGAGTGTCCATCACACACGGGGAGCAACAGCAAAATGTGATGCATCCACTGAGGCACAGAGGCCTGCAGGCTCTGTATCATTATGACAACAAGGCTTCTTTCAAAGATAGTTTCTCCAAGTGGACCTCTTGCTAAGACGAAGAACACACTGTGTGATTGCAGTTTGTTTGAAACCACAGCAGCCACTGCCGTATGGCGCCTCGAGGAAGCTAGGCTACTGTGACAGTGAGGCTGCCTTCATAAATATAATTTCTAGTCAAGCCTCACAGGTCCCACATATAAAG
This sequence comes from Rhamphochromis sp. 'chilingali', assembly GCF_963969265.1. Lineage (NCBI taxonomy): Eukaryota > Metazoa > Chordata > Actinopteri > Cichliformes > Cichlidae > Rhamphochromis > Rhamphochromis sp. 'chilingali'. Next base: position 9,529,703 of record NC_137940.1, on the reverse strand, counting down.
ACAAAAAGGCTGCATGAATCTGTGGAGCCCTCTGGATGCAAAGAGATTAGATGATGTATTGCAAAAAGTTCTGACATTTGGACTTGCAGCAGAATTAATCAGATAATGGATAATGGTGCACTGCTGCTGCTGGAATGACACTGAAGGAAACAATCAAAGGGGACAAAACCATGGAACCAAGTTCTACTCTGGAAAGAATAGAGAGATAAAAGGCAATAAACAACTCTTTCTCTCTTAGTTTGCCCTTAGAAATGACCTCTTTCATATGCACATGTAGATATGTGCCTCACTGTACCCCCACAGTCTGCTGACATGCGAGTTAAGTGAGCGTGCATCTCCTTAAAAAGTGATTTAAATTGTCAGAGCTAAATGCTTTAGAGGTCCAGGAAATGACAGGACTTCACAGCAGACTGGAGCACAGATGTTTGAATCTCAGGAGGATCGGGATTTTACGTCAGAGTGCAGCCCAGAAAACAGACTGTCCAGAGGGATGTAAAATGGAAACTAGGCGGAAAGGAAAAGAAACCACTCAGATTACAGAGACTGCAGCAGGCACCTCATATATGCTGGATATAATAGATTTATCCTGTAACTGGGTAACCTGACTCTGAGCTTAATGTTAAGACAAAAGGAGGGATTTGCACATGTTATTGGTAAAAATACAGCAAATATTTTTAGCATGTACCGTTATTATCTCATATATTAACCGAAATTCAGCCAATATTACCCACTTCTATTGTCAGCTGACATTCAAGTAGTAAAATATGATGGCCACAAAATCATGAAAATTGACCTTGATGAAAAGATGCTGCAGAGGGGACCATAAGGACAGCTGAAAAAAAGCCACTGGCTGCTCTCTTCCTTGCTTTGATATAACATCGCTAGCTTCTGATGCCTCTCGAGAGCAAAGAGGATCATCAGTGACCATTCCCATCCTGGCCATCATCTCATTAGCCTGCTGCTGGGACCAGCAGACTGAAAAACAGCTTGTTTGGGGGCATCGGGGTTACTCAGTACCCACAATAACTTTAAGCAGTCACACGCTGAACACTGATTATTCCTGTGAAATATCCACCTTAAGTGTAAAAGTGAGAAAGACCTCTTATATCCATTTATTCCACTGCTTATGCCACTGTTAGAATTATTAAGATTCTATTTTATTTATTGTTTATTTATAGAATAAAATAGGGTATACTTTTATCAGTGGAATGACTTTTGGTGTGCACCAAGTATAGCAGTGCTTCCAGTTTTGTTGTATGCTTGAGTTTTTTTTCAGCTTATTTAAAATGTTCAAAAATGAAGTGTAGGATGAACCTTCTACTATAGCAGAGCTCAAAGGATGTCAGTGTGTGTACATGTGTCTTTTTGTCTCTCTGTGTGTCACTAGTGGGCGGGTTTTTGGTGTGTGTGCATGCGTGCATGTGCGTGTCCATGCTACAGTGTCATGGTGTTTTGGAGGCTGGTGCTTGCATGTACATTTAATGGGCCCACATTTACTGACCTTTTGGTATCCACAGGAGTGCTCTGTGTCTGCAGTGATGAAGAGCAGAGAAGGAAGGAGCAAAAAAAAAAGAAAAAGAAAAAATGAAAAAGAGACATCAGCCAGAAAATGATGGAAAGACAGGGGAAGTTGGGAAAATGGGAGAAGACACAGAAAATAACATAGGAAAGAAAATACTGTAGAAAAATGGTAAGATGGAGTTTGCAAAACTTTTTTTTAAAGAAGAAAATCTGTAAACTATTTAAAAATAATGAGGAAAGTTTCAGTGGTGGTGACTCATATCAGGAAGAGAAGTCTGCCCTCTACTTGAGCTAGTAAGCTTTATAATATAGAGATAAAATGTGTGGCACATACCTGAGAAAAGTTATCAGTGACAGTTAATGGATGCATTTCTGAAAACCTAAGTCAGTCTGATCCGGAGAAGGTATTATTAAACCGAGTAATGGTCCTCATGTGATCTCATAGCTTGGGAGTGTTACTGACAGTATTAGTGCCAATGTGTAAAAGGTTCTGAATCTTCCTCCAGTGGAGGACATCTCATTTAGAAAGGCCCTGCCTTCAAATACTAGCAGTGTAATACAACACAGAGAGGATAGTAAATGGTGCGGTTTGGCTGTGAGCATGATTCATAGCGACATAAAATGCAATCTGCTGCAATGCTGGTTCACTCAGGAGCCAGGGATGATTTTTAAATACAGAAAGTGAGTAAAACCCCGGTGATGAAAATGATATAAGTGTCTATATAAATGTTGGAATTCTTTTGTCTTGCTACTAAATAAAAATAAAAATTCTCCTTTAACTATGAAAGTGACAAAAACTGAGTGTCATTAAGAACTACCATTTTTGTTTAATGCAGTGACACCATAAAGTTCCTCTTCCTTAATTTCCGAGGAGACGATGATGACGTAAAACTTACTGCAGTTTTACTGAAGTGAGGAAACAATAAAAATGTCTAAATATGTCAGTAAAAACATATTACCAGTTTTAAAGAAATGTTTCATACTGACTGAGAAGAAATTTTAAATAATGCACAACACACAGAAATCACCTTTATCGGCCCATTTGTACTGATGAAAGCCAAAAATTCTTCAGTGATGGAGGTAAAGGAAGGCCATAGGCTTCAATAAAAAGCCTTTTGATATGTTTTTAGCCCTCATGAACTGATGGATTAAATAATGGATTAACTGTACAGGGAATAATTTGAACCCCTCACATAAAGAGAAATGGCCAGTCTCTAGTTTTTATGTTAGTTTTATTTCAATGGAGAGATACAAAATATAAACCAGAAAAATACAAATTACGCAAAAGTTATAAACTGATTTGCATGTCACTGAGTGAAATAAGTATTTGATCCCCAAGCAAAACGTGACTTGGTGAAGAAATCGATTCTGAAGACAGGTGTGCTTTATACAAAAAAACGATATAAGACCAGGACTATCTGTAATTGATCAATCAATTGATTGATTCTATTCTTTCAGCCACATGTACGCATTGTATATACCAGTCAGACATTTTACTAAAAGGTGAAACGTGAAAGGCTACAGCTTTCTCCATTTAACTTGTAAATAATTAATTCAGGAAGACTTTAACATGAGTCCATCCAGGAGATCCCTTTCAGATAATTAACATCAGCTAATGTTTTGACTGGATGCAGTGGGTGGTCAATGAGATCCAGTGAGGGATAAAGGTAGTGAGGAATCCCACAGTGAGGGATAAAGGCTAGCATATGATCTTCACTCCATTAGATGACCTTTCAAACAATTGGCTTGATTAACAAAGTCACATGTTTCCAGTGGAGCTGCTCAGTAAGGCAGGAAATTACCCTCAGGGATGAAGCAGCAAGCTTCCTGAAAAACACTCAGATCATTTTAGATGACATGCTCTTACATTTTCTGCCAGTAAACAAAAAAAAGATTCTCTCATAAACACTCAGAATTTATGTGTATTTCATGAGGACAACAGCGTATGATAACATTTAAGGTCAAATTGGGTCAATTTAAGGATACAAGAATTGATTTAGCCTTGATAAGAAAAGTTTTGCATTATTACCTATCTTATTACTGGAAATCTAACAGTGCAGTATTCTCTGACTCTCTTAAATAGTTTAATATTTAACAGTAAAGAGAATAATTTACAGCTTCTTTAGCTATATAAAAAAACTTCACCCTCATTTTTTTTATTAAAACTGTCACGGCTGCCGAGGCGAGCCGTGTGGATTTAGAAGGAGGACCCAAGATGCAGGCAGTGGATGAGATACCGGTGGTTTTATTTACAGAGGTGTAGTGGCAAACAAACAGTGGGGCATAACAAACAACTAAAGACACCTAAACTGGGAGAACTAAAATAACAGACCTGGGAGCATATGACAACGGATGATGAATAGCAGAGAGACGCAGACGAGGAACAGGACTCCGTGGAACACAGGGTCACAGACTGACACGGAGGAACACAGACGAACCGGCAACAGGCAGGAGAACACACAGGGCTTAAATACACACACCAGTAATCAGGGGATGAGAGACAGGAGGGCAACACAGCTGGGAGGAATCTGGGCTGACGGGACAGGGGAAACGTAAACTGATCACACTCACATACGACGCGGACCTTCACAATAAAACAGGAAACTCAGATACATGGAACCAGACAAGACATTGAACTAAACAGACAGATTCAGATGCAGACTCAGAGGCAGATCGAAAATATAACACACAGAACTCAAACAATAATAATCATCATCATCATAAACTAGAAAATGATAACTAAAAGCGCTGGTTCACCGACCCAGGACCATGACAGTACCCCCCCCTCAAGGGCTGGCTCCAGACAGCCCAGCAGAAACACAAAAACGGACCACAACCAAAAAAGAAAAAACACCCGACCAGGGTGGGCGGAGGGGGCCCAGGACGGAGGGACAGAGTCCAAAAGGCCCAGATGGTCAAGTTCAGGAGGCCGACCATGCGAACGGCAGCGGGGCCGGTCCCGATGCCGGCCACGCAGTAGGCAGTGGCGTGGAAACAGTTCTGGGGGCCGACCGTGCGGACGGCAACAGCGGCGCGGAAACAGTTCTGGGGGCCGACCGTGCGGACGGCAACAGCGGCGCGGAAACAGTTCTGGGGGCCGACCGTGCGGACGGCAACAGTGGCGCGGAAACAAGTCCGGAGGCCGGCCACGTGGAAGGCAGTGGCGGCGTTCAGGAGGGCGTCCACGGTGGCGGAGATGCCCAACAGGCGGCCAGGCAGACGACCGACGATGTGGAGGTGGTAGTAGGGGACCTGAAGGCTGCGTGGCCCCTGCAGCCCCAGGTGAAGCGGAGGCTGGACCAGACGAGGCGGAAGCTGAAGCTGGACCAGACGAGGATGAAGACACAGAGGCTGGACCAGACGAGGATGAAGACACAGAGGCTGGACCAGGTGAAGCGGATGAAGCCGAAGCATGCGCTGGACCAGGCGACGCTGAGGATGCTGAATCCGGACCAGACGACGGCGTGGAGGATGCAGCAGAGGCCGGGCCAGGCAACGGCGTGGAGGATGCAGCAGAGGCCGGGCCAGGCAACGGCGTGGAGGATGCAGCAGAGGCCGGGCCAGGCAACGGCGTGGAGGATGCAGACGGAGGCGCTGCAGCAGATGGCGGCATGGATGAAACTGCTGCTGCAAGCGTGGATGAGGCTGCTGGTGGAGCAGCTGGTGGCTGGATGGGCTCCTCGGGCCCCCCAGCTGACGAGAAAGGAGGCTGGACGGGCTCCTCGGGCCCCCCAGCTGACGAGGCAGATGGCTGGACGGGCTCCTCGGGCCCCCCAGCAAAAACAGTCTCAGAACCAGTGGGCACTGGAGCCCCTGGCACACACAGAACAGAACCAGCAGGTGCGGAGACTTCTGGCAGGAACGCAACAGAACCAGCAGGTGCGGAGACCTCTGGCAGGAACGCAACAGGACCAGCAGGCACACGGGCCTCTGGCAAACACATAGCGGCCTGCAGCTGCGCAGAGCATTGACCCTGCTCAGACAGCGACAGCTCTGTGCAGTCCTCAGCTGGCTTCTTAAACTCCAGGGGTCCAGAGTCTGATGGGGGCTGAAACCCAGCCTCTGGGGAGGCCCTGGAGTGCATCTCAGTCTCAGAACTGGCCAGCCTTTGAGGAATGTTGACATTGTTCTTGGGTTTGTCTCTCTGCTTAGAGTACGGAGTTGTTGAACTGTCCGTTATGGGTTGGACTGACATGGCTTGCTGTACAGGAGGAGTAGGTGAAGGTGATGGCTGAACAGGTGGTGGAGCAACTGACACAGGATGCAGGGCTGGTGACTGCTGAACAGGAGGCTGAACTGAGGATAAAGCTAATGATTCTTCTGCTAACCGGGCTACTGACTGGGCCATGGATTGTAACAGGGTTTGTAATAAGTCTGGCTGTGACTGTAATTGAGCTATGGATTGTGAGGCTGAATGTGGCGGAGGTGGCGACTGGGCTTCCGGCCGGGCGGCTAACTGAGCTTCCGGCCGGGCGGCTAACTGAGCTACCTGCTGGGCAGCTGGCTCAACAAACACAGCCCCGGAATAAACAGTCATTCGAGCTGGCGAAACAAACGGAGTGTCTTTTCCACTCACCACAGCCGGCAGTTCCGAAGTCCTACTCTCCGGCTGTGGGGCGACGCGCCGACGGCGCGATCGTCGCTTCCTCCCGGGCGAAACCTCCGGCGGGCCGGGCAAAACCTTCACCGGCGGGCCGGGCAAAACCTTCACCGGCGGGCCGGGCAAAACCTTCACCGGCGGGCCGGGCAAAACCTTCACCGGCGGGCCGGGCAAAACCTTCACCGGCGGGCCGGGCAAAACCTTCACCGGCGGGCCGGGCAAAATCTTCACCGCCGGGCCGGGCAAAATCTTCACCGCCAGGCCGGGCAAAATCTTCACCGCCAGGCTGGGTTGGGAAGCGGTAGCGGCTGGAGGGCGAAGGTGCAGCTCATGAAGGAGGAAGTCCCGTGCCAGCGGGTGAAGCGAGTCTAGCAGCCAGGAGTGCGCAGAGAGTAGCTGCTGTAGCCTGGCTTCTACAGCGCGGTGGAACTCTTCTTCCTCCTGCTCGAGCCACAGGTTTACCAACCTTGCGACCGTGTCGGTTACCTCCTCCCGAAACTCCTGGGTAGGTGCAAATGCTGCTGGGTCCATGTTGGCCGGTTCGTACTGTCACGGCTGCCGAGGCGAGCCGTGTGGATTTAGAAGGAGGACCCAAGATGCAGGCAGTGGATGAGATACCGGTGGTTTTATTTACAGAGGTGTAGTGGCAAACAAACAGTGGGGCATAACAAACAACTAAAGACACCTAAACTGGGAGAACTAAAATAACAGACCTGGGAGCATATGACAACGGATGATGAATAGCAGAGAGACGCAGACGAGGAACAGGACTCCGTGGAACACAGGGTAACAGACTGACACAGAGTTACACAGACTGACACGGAGGAACACAGACGAACCGGCAACAGGCAGGAGAACACACAGGGCTTAAATACACACACCAGTAATCAGGGGATGAGAGACAGGAGGGCAACACAGCTGGGAGGAATCTGGGCTGACGGGACAGGGGAAACGTAAACTGATCACACTCACATACGACGCGGACCTTCACAATAAAACAGGAAACTCAGATACATGGAACCAGACAAGACATTGAACTAAACAGACAGATTCAGATGCAGACTCAGAGGCAGATCGAAAATATAACACACAGAACTCAAACAATAATAATCATCATCATCATAAACTAGAAAATGATAACTAAAAGCGCTGGGTCACCGATCCAGGACCATGACAAAAACAGATTCCTGTTTGAACCATGGACATGTTCAGCAATGTCAAAATAGATTTTAAGCAAAAACAGTAACTAAGAAACTAAGTTATTTAGATTTGTGGACCGTGAAAAGAGCCTTTATAAATATTTCATCCAGCTACACAACATGGGGCCTGCAGTACATGTAGAGAGTGAGCTAAAGACCTCCCATTTGGCAGAAAACATCATATCCCCTCCAAAAATCCCTAATAGTACTATGTGTAAGCTTTTTTATTGTATGCTGCACACAAAATGTTCAATTCTGATGTTGAACTAAAAAAGGAGCCACTGACAGCTGAGTAAATCAGGTATACGATATAAAATACACAATAAAAAAAAAGTTCGCTTTTTTCCTTCCTTTGTCTTATTGGCTTGTGGATATTTAACTGATTTTGCTTCTTGATGGAAAAAAAATCTTTTAAATATGATGCACTGAGATAAATAAATAAACAATGTTTTCTCTTTCTCTCTCTCTCTCTCTGAGTGGCAGGCAGGTTGTGAACACAGATAGAGAAGTAAAACATGAAGCAAGCCTTTAATGATGATTTGTACTCAAAATACAAAAGTAATCCAGAGTACTAAGTGGAAACCAGGCAACTCACACACATGGAGATACAAGAATTTTGGGGAACACGCATGGACCACACAGCAAAGGGCAGGAGGGAGACTCAAACAATATATACACTTAAGGAGGCTAGGTGAAACAGGTGGGACACAGAGCAGGAAGAGATCAGGGCGTCATGTCTGTAAAGGCAGATGGCGTGTAGTGAAGTGAATATGGACCCAAATGCAGACACTGAAGCTGGATGCTAACAAAAAACTGGGAAAGCTAAACACAAAACACTACATAAAACTAGGAACCTGGAAACACGAGGAAAGAGAAGCAGACATACCAACAACAGACAGAGGAAGACAGAGGACTAAATATACAAAGGGGTCATGAGGAAATGAGAACCAGGAGGGAAACACAGCTGGGACTAATCACACACACGAGACAGGGAGGAAGAAAAACAGAATAATCTAACACAGGACACGGGACTGTCAAAGTAAAACAGGAAATACACCAACATAGAGACAAGGATGACTAGAGATAACACAACGAACAAAGGGGAGGTACAGTAACAAAACCTAAATACTAGAAATCACCAAAATACTAAAGAATGAGTAAGGGAGCTAGAAACACAAAATGCTAAACTAAGAAAAAACACGAAATCGCAGAATATTAATAATCAAACACATAAACACTGGGCTCACCAAACCCAGGACCATGGCACAGGGATAATGAGACAATGGAAGCAGAACTCAATAAAAAACACAGGTGAGCAAAAACTACAAAAGTAAAACAGGAAATGAGTAACAAAAGAACACCTTATACAAAAACGGGGACTTAATATGAGACACAAGGAAGGCAATGATGGACTGAAAGTCCAGAAACAAAACAAAAAAGATAACTACAAACCGAAACAGGAATTGAACCACCAAAAGTGAATATTCACAGACAGTTTGTGCTTTTATGCAACATTTCAGACTTTTTATGAGTTTGGAAGTTGAATTCTGGATGACAGAAATACCCTTTCAGCCTCTTATGACTGAGAGTTAAAAACTCAGGGAGCACATTCTCCAACAATTCAGCAATTTTTGAAAAAAACAAAACAAAACTCTTGATCTAAGATTTAATACGTTCTTCCTCTGCCCACGCCATCTCTCTATGAAGTTTCATTAAATTTAACTTAGTTGTTTTCTGATGAGCAGACAGACAAAAAGCCGTGATTATATTTCTTTGCCTAAAGGACGGGAAAAAGATGAAAGAGTACAAGAAGCAGAAATGAAGCTAGTCTTAGCGAGGAGTCCATTGGGACTACAAAGGAAATAAACTAACAAGGCACAAAACAAAGCATAAAAATACGTTTTAACATTATTACATGGAGTTATTATGCAGCAAGTTTTATTTTTGATAAGTTTAGAAACACAAAATTTAGATTATCCATCTGTATCACTAATTTTCTCATCAATGGATGGTCTCTTGCAGGTCCATCTTTCCGTCACTGCAGCCCTGAAGGGCTCATACTGTATTTGAACTTATATTTAACCCTCACAGTGCTGCTTGTGGACCTAAATCATCTTAATATCTCTAGGAACTAATTTCCCTCAAGTCAGGTTAAAAAAGGCAAACTGTGTTGTGATATAGTATGTCTAGGCTTTTGGGAGTAGTTTATCACCATTAGCTGAGATGCTAAAAGACGTGCTCCATCCACTTACCCACAGGAGAAACATTTTCTGTCAGCAGGAAATGATTCAGTTTCTGCCGCGTAGGCAGAAAAAGAAGTTGTTCATTCATTATATCCAATATACTTCACTTATTGGGGTACTCGGGGGTTTCAAACACAATGCAATTAGGCCAAGGAATTCCCACCTCACCTTTTCTGACAGTTTGAAGCTCTCCATTGCCTGACGTGTGACTTTTTGCATCTATCTCCACTTCCCTCTCTGTAGGTTCCTCAAAATTCAGCTACCAGGAGTTGCAAGGCTTCCCATGGTACAATGCATTATTCAGAGGCACCAGATTTATCCTTTGATCTAGTCTAAGCAGGTTTTGGCATCTGCAACGTTTTATCCAGAGGCCATTTGTCACAATACCCACAGAGCATAGGTATTGCAAGCTTCTAGGGACCTGAGTCTGAAAAGTAAAAAGGCAGAAAAAAGTTTTGCAATGAAGTGTTGACTGAAAGATTTGGATCTTGACAAAAGGGCAACATAATGAGATAAAACTACACTTCATTTCCAGGCAATTTTAGAAGCCGGTTCTGCTGTCTGCTGTAATCACAGCATCCATCTCACATAAAGAGACCTGCTCTCACAGCTGTCACCTTAAAGGCAGACATAGGATGCACCACAGCCAAATGAGCACTTTAATTACTGACTGCCAGTCTGCCTATAGTACAAACTTCAGGTCACACACACACACACATTCATGTACAGGCATTCCCACGCATAAACCTTAATGACACCCTCTTATTATGTCAATTACAAGACTTCCCTGACTAAAACTTCTTTTAGCAAGAGAGAAATTTTACTTCCACAGAGAATTTTTACTTTGATTTGCTGTGCATGTATTTAGGAAAACAAACCTTATCAATGATGTCACTGTTTTTAACTAAAACCTTTACTTCCTCCATTTTGCATTGGCTTGACATTACATTCATAGAGCTGCTTTTCTGAGTTTTAGTAGTATTAAATAATACATCATAATTGTTGTGGTTCACAACTACCTGCTGTTTGTTGGTCTTCAGGTATGCAGACTACTAAAGAGAATAAAAAACTTGCACAGCATTTTTTTAACACTCCTTTCTAGTAATTTGCTTCTTCCATGCACTATGTAGTGCATTTATCTCTTCCCAGCAATAAAAGCTGTGATTTTTTCCAACTTCTCTGCATCTGTCAACTGTCCAAGCTGTCAGATGTAGTCATGGAATCCACAAGGAAACCCAGGGACATTTTAGGAACACTGGGTGTTAGGAATTGTGGGAACAGAAATGAACTAGGATATGGGAGGTACAGGACTACTGAATTAGTAGGATTAGGAGAAACAGAATGCATAGTAACAGGATGACACAACAAAGAACTTCTCTTCTTCTTCTTTCTGTTTAACGGCGGTTGGCAACCAACTTGAAGGAGCCCACAACAAAGAACTAAACTGAAACAAAGGTTATAAACTCACATAAGGCAATTAGGAAGATGGGAAACATCAGTGAACACAGCTGGAACTAATCAGGGAAACAAGACCGGGGAAAATAAAACTGAATACTAAATACACAAGACGAAGGTCATACACTGTACAAAGGAACATCAAGGAAGCAGAGAACTATCACTAAGAAAACTTAAAGACTAAACTCAGAGTAAGAGCAACAACACATGTAATGGGGGTAAATATGAGGGAAAAATGTATAAAGACATCCCTGTTACATTATGATGGGTGACTGCTATTGCTTCACTGTGTTTAGCAGAAGCTGAGCGGAGTACTCTACTGGAGGACGCTGTCGGCCTGGCCCCACTGGTGGAGTTCGGTGGGTTATCAGCCTTAAGTGTGGCAGAGACTGATTGGGAACCTTGGGGGGCTTCAGCCCATTGACTGTGGAATGGACCTTTTATTGGGTTCAGTTTTATGTTTTTAATTATTCTTTCCCCGATCAGGATACGTTCTTATGCTGTAAATAAAGTATATGTTTTATATATATATATATATATATATATATATATATATATATATATATATATATATAAAAAAAACACCCAGCACGCCCCTGCGGACGGTTTATCCTTCAAGCTCAGGTCCTCTACCAGAGGCCTGGGAGCTTGAGGGTCCTGCGCAGTATCTTAGCTGTTCCCAGGACTGCGCTCTTCTGGACAGAGATCTCCGATGTTATTCCCGGGATCTGCTGGAGCCACTCACCTAGCTTGGGAGTCACCGCACCTATTGCTCCGATTACCACGGGGACCACCGTCACCTTCACCCTCCACATCCTCTCGAGCTCTTCTCTGAGCCCTTGGTATTTCTCCAGCTTCTCGTGTTCCTTCTTCCTGATATTGCTGTCATTCGGAACCGCTACATCAATCACTACGGCCGTCTTCTTCTGTTTGTCTACCACCACTATGTCCGGTTGGTTAGCCACCACCATTTTGTCCGTCTGTATCTGGAAGTCCCACAGGATCTTAGCTCGGTCATTCTCCACCACCCTTGGGGGCATCTCCCATTTTGACCTCGGGACTTCCAGGTTATACTCGGCACAGATGTTCCTGTACACTATGCCGCCCACTTGGTTATGGCGTTCCATGTATGCCTTGCCTGCTAGCATCTTGCACCCTGCTGTTATGTGCTGGATTGTCTCTGGGGCATGCTTACACAGCCTGCACCTGGGGTCTTGCCTGGTGTGATAGACCCCAGCCTCTATGGATCTTGTGCTCAGAGCTTGTTCTTGTGCTGCCATGACTAGTGCCTCTGTGCTGTCTTTCAGTCCAGCTTTGTCCAGCCACTGGTAGGATTTCTGGATATCAGCCACCTCCTCTATCTGCCGGTGGTACATACCGTGCAGGGGCCTGTCCTTCCATGATGGTTCCTCGTCTCCCTCCTCTTTCTTGGGTTTCTGCTGCCTGAGGTATTCACTGAGCACTCGGTCAGTTGGGGCCATCTTCCCAATGTATTCTTGGATGTTCGTTGTCTCATCCTGGACTGTGGTGCTGACACTCACCAGTCCCCGGCCCCCTTCCTTCCGCTTAGCGTACAGCCTCAGGGTGCTGGACTTGGGGTGAAACCCTCCATGCATGGTAAGGAGCTTTCTTGTCTTTATGTCAGTGGCTTCTATCTCCTCCTTTGGCCAGCCTATTACCCCAGCAGGGTACCTGATCACGGGCAGGGCGTACGTGTTGATGGCCCGGATCTTGTTCTTACCATTCAGCTGACTCCTCAGGACTTGCCTGACCCTCTGCAGGTACTTGGTGGTTGCAGCCTCTTCATGGTTCCTATTCGCCTGCGGGATCCCCAGGTACTTGTAACTGTCCTCTATGTCTGCAATGTTGCCTTGTGGTAGTTCAATCCTCTCAGTTCTGACTACCTTCCCTCTCTTTGTTACCATCCGACTACACTTCTCCAGTCCGAACGACATTCCAGTGTCATTGCTGTATAGCCTGGTAGTGTGGATCAGTGAATCGATGTCTCGCTCACCATTGGCATACAGCTTGATGTCATCCATGTACAGGAGGTGGCTGACAACTGCTCCATTCCGTAGTCGGTATCCATAGCCAGTCTTGTTAATGAACTCACTGAGGGGGTTCAGGCCTATGCAGAACAGCAGTGGGGACAGAGCATCTCCTTGGTAGATCCCGCACTTGATGGTGACTTGTGCTATGGGCTTGGAGTTGGCCTCTAGTGTTGTACGCCACATCCCCATTGAGTTCCTGATGAAGGCTCTTAGGGTCCCATTGATCTTGTACAATTCTAGGCATTCCAGTATCCAGCTGTGGGGCATTGAGTCATAGGCCTTCTTGTAATCAATCCAGGCCGTGCACAGGTTGGTCAGTCTGGTCTTGCAGTCTCGGCTGACTGTTCTGTCTACCAGTAGCTGGTGTTTTGCGCCTCTGGTATTCTTGCCAATTCCTTTCTGTGTCCCGCTCATGTATTGACCCATGTGCCTGTTCATCTTAGCTGATATGATGCCTGACAGGAGCTTCCATGTAGTACTGAGGCAGGTTATTGGTCGGTAGTTGGAGGGGACCGCTCCCTTATATGTGTGTGTGTATGTGTGTGTATATATATATATATTAGGGGTGCAACGATATTCGTATCGATATTGAACTGTTCGATACAGTGCTTTTGGTTCGGTACGCATATGTATCGAACAATACAAAATTTTTAATTTATTTTGTCAACTTTCCTTCTGACGATGCTGTCTGTGTTGAGCGCTCAGTGAATCTGCGTTCGACTACTCCGCCTAGGCTCGACAGTGCAGCCTAGGCAGAGTAGTCGAACGCAGATTCACTGAGCGCTCAACACAGACAGCATCGTCAGAAGGAAGAGCGCAGGGCAAGCTAGCGAGACAGAAGTTAAGCTCTCCTTGCAACATGGACCTTCCCCACCCTCATTCAGATCTGGCTTTTGGAATTATTTTGGTTTTCATGTGACGTATGACCCTGAAGGTAAGCGAGTCATGCACTAAAGTAAAACAGTATGTTGGATGTGCCATGCAATGCTCAATTACATGGGTGGGAACTAGTGTGTTAGCGCAAGGAGAGAGACAACCATCAGACCATCATATATATATATACCGAAAAGGCCCCACAAGCTCATCTTTGATGATACCAGCCCAAACCAGTACTCCACCTCCACCTTGCTGGCGTCTGAGTCGGACTGGAGCTCTCTGCCCTTTACCAATCCAGCCACGGGCCCATCCATCTGGCCCATCAAGACTCACTCTCATTTCATCAGTCCATAAAACCTTAGAAAAATCAGTCTTGAGATATTTCTTGGCCCAGTCTTGACGTTTCAGCCTGTGTGTCTTGTTCAGTGGTGGTCGTCTTTCAGCCTTTCTTACCTTGGCCATGTCTCTGAGTATTGCACACCTTGTGCTTTTGGGCACTCCAGTGATGTTGCAGCTCTGAAATATGGCCAAACTGGTGGCAAGTGGCATCTTGGCAGCTGCACGCTTGACTTTTCTCAGTTCATGGGCAGTTATTTTGCACCTTGGTTTTTCCACACGCTTCTTGCGACCCTGTTGACTATTTTGAATGAAACGCTTGATTGTTCGATGATCACGCTTCAGAAGCTTTGCAATTTTGAGACTGCTGCATCCCTCTGCAAGATATCTCACTATTTTTGACTTTTCTGAGCCTGTCAAGTCCTTCTTTTGACCCATTTTGCCAAAGGAAAGGACGTTGCCTAATAATTATGCACACCTGATATAGGGTGTTGATGTCCTTAGACCACACCCCTTCTCATTACAGAGATGCACATCACCTAATATGCTTAATTGGTAGTAGGCTTTCGAGCCTATACAGCTTGGAGTAAGACAACATGCATGAAGAGGATGATGTGGACAAAATACTCATTTGCCTAATAATTCTGCACTCCCTGCAGTTGAAAAAAAAAAGAAAAAAGGTCACAACATTTTTCATTGTCGAATATGGTGCTGACTCTTGTTTTGTTGCTTTTGTATGATCCAAGTAGATCACATTATATTCATACTTACTGTGCTAATTAAGAACTAATAGATTTGGGTCTGTTAAAGCAATGCAATGCCAATTTACCTTAACAGTTGAACTGCATTAAGAATGCCTTTCCACCCTTTGAGCAGAGTACCAGGCTTAGGTACTCAATGCCAAGGTGCATTGAACCTGCAGTTGCAAACACATTTTCACTGAGTTTTTCACATTTCAATGGACTGGTCCTTTAGCGAATTTTATGAAGTGCAGGAATTCATTCTTTCATTGTGAAGTCAAGAGTGGGCACTTATTCTGTCACTTGGTCTTCACTCACATATAACACACCCCAGTGTTTTCTATCTCAAACAATGTTAAGAACAGTTTTAGAAGTTTTGTCTGCCAGACCAACTGGCAGGGATCCTCACCAGGCTGTTCAACATCTACCTGACTCATGCTATGGTTCCCACCTGTCTAAAGGCTGCCACCATCATTCCCATCCTCAAAAAAGACTGGCATAAACATTCTCAATGACTACAGACCTATAGCCCTGCCCTTTGTAGTCATGAAGTATTTCTAGCAGATAGTGTCTAAGCACATCAGAGACTATCTACACCCCATGCTTGACTCCCACCAGTTTGCTTCCAGAGCATATCGGTCCATAGAGGATACCACCACGATTACCCCTCACAGAGCGCTTTTACTGCTCCTTGGTGGAGAGCGTGCTCTCATACTGCCTGGGTGTTAGGTACGCAGGGGTCACTACCAGTGTTGGGTAAGTTACTTTAAAACAGTAACTTAGTTACATTACTAGTTACTGCTATCAAAAGTAACTCAGTTACTTCAAGTTACTTGTTACTTTCAAAGTAACTAGTTACTAGGGAAAGTAACTTTGCTTTTACTCAGAATTCTCTTGTTAATGTGTTGCTTCCATAACTTTGCCAGTCTTCTAGCTTGCTTACTTGCCAGAAGTGCACTGTGCCACCTACCAATAGAAAGGAAAAGATAATGTGCATATTTCCACGAGAGAAATCCCTAGCCTACGTCACAGCGTCATGTGCACTTTTTACATCCAACACGAAAACTGCAGTCATGGTGCTTTCGATTGTACTCAGAGCTCGGAAATTCTGCCTTCTGAATAGGAAGATGTAGGTAACACCAGACTGCAGATGAGCTGCATACAGGGCTGGACTGGGACAAAAATCAGCCTGGGCCTTTTGACTGACCGGTCCGCCATTATAGGAAAAATCATAAAGCCTTTGAATGAAAACAAGCACTGTTGTGACAGTGATGTACACTGTTTTGATGGTATATATGTATCAATCTATCAATCGTTTGTTGTAAGATTCAGATAATTACTTTTTAAAAGCTAGACATTTTAAATGAGAATAAGAAAGAAAAGTACTTCTTTGTGCCCCCCTTTCCCTGTTAATGGCCCCCTGGCAACACTTTGCTAGACCCGCCCCTGCACAGTTACCAGCTGTCAGCTACCTAAAAAAGGATCCTGGTGTTGTTTGTCTCTCAGAAACAGTTCATAACTTCCCTTCAACTCATTCATGTCACCTAAAAGGTAAACCTGTTTCTCCATCACAGCTCTGATGATTCAGTAAGGACATCTCCTGGTTTCATCTTCATGTTTCCCTCTCACCACGTATCCAAACAGATATCATGACCAGCAAGTTTTACAGCTGTGGCTCCAGCAAACATCAACTGATACTAGAAAGTAATATTAAATAAATTCTAACAACAGCTGATCAGGCTTAAACGTGCAGCTGTTGTTTAGTGCTACATCCACTGGTTTCTTCTTTCTGGCGAGAAGTGGGCGATAAACAAACGAGAGAGAAAAGCCGATCAGCTGATCATTGATCAGTTTCATGATTGAAGTAGAAACGGGAGAGGGAGGGGAGACAATGAGAGAAGAAGAGGCAGCTGTGCAGCGTAAACACAGAATAACTCCAGCTTTGTGTCTTTTTCATGCTAGCTGAAGTCAGGGACAAACTGTGTTCCTTTTCACCTCAATATGAAACGAAAATATTACGAAACATGTAATATTTTCTCTGAATACGGAACGATTCCGTTTTTTACGGGATGGTTGGAAACTCTAATAATTAACCTTATGAACAAAATAAAGTTCACTATCAGTAACATCATAGCACCCACCCAGCTGTATAGAAACTCCGTCATACTAGCGAGTACGCAGTACGAGTTATTGTAACTGACTTTAAAAAGTCAGCACAACGAAAATAAACTCCACCTAAACTTGATTTATATCTGACCCAGATGGACTGCAGGTCATAACTTCTTACCTTAAGTTCAGTTCACCTGACACTCGGACCGGCGGCTGCTTCGGGTCTCTCCTCCTCCTGCGTCCCCTTTCCCTCATCCACCTGAAAGCCTCCACCACTTGCTAATGTTACTGAATCTGTGGAAGCTCCGCGACAGCCACCACACGAAGTAACGAATAACGACCCTATCTAAATCCCAGTAACGATTAACGCGTTCCTGATTTTGGCATAATAAATAGTTACCGTGCTGTAACGCGTTACTTAATAACGCGTTAGTCCCAACACTGGTCACTACTGAGAACAGAGAGGCTGCACAGAGGGTAATTAACACCATCACAAAAAATCATTGGCTGCCCTATGGCACCCTGGAGGCCATTGCCAGATCCTCCTGTCTCAAGTGAACCAGGGCCATCACAGGTGACCATTGTACCCCGCCCGCCACCCATTTGACCCCTCAGGTCAGCACCTCAGGCCAATCAGGTCCCACACCTCCATACAGTGACGCAGGTTTTCTAAGGTCTCATTCGCTTCAGTAGCACAGATACTGAAAAAGCACAATGTATAGTCCAAATTGTTTTGGCTCTGCTCCCTGCATTGTAATCTCACTGGGGGCAATTTGCCTTGTTTGTGTTTACATTAATATTTACCAGGCACCATTACATTTTTTAAGGAAGCAAGCACTAAGACAGCAACAGAGGGAGCTGCCCAAAGATCGTTTACATATTCTGTCAGTGCTTAAAGTTATTGTCATTGCACAGACCAGAAAAAAAATCAATACTTCATCAGAGCTGTTTGGACCATGACTGCAAGAAGCAGCGAGCATGCAGAATGTCAACAAGATCTTTTTTTAAATTTTTTTATAAACCTGTATACCTTCCAGTCTCCCTCAGGACCAAACAGCACACGTTGATTATACAACTGTGATATTGATCATTGCCTTGGGACTCAATTTGGATATGAGTTGATATGCAGTAATAAATCTTAGTCAGTTAATAATGATTCATTATTTGTGTGTGAATAACATTTGTTTAGGTACTGCATGACTAGAACTACAAATACTCAGTTTTAAAACATACATCTCTGCTGCTTTGAAGCTTCTGCTGATTATTTTTTTCTTCATGTAAATGGTTTTCAAATTGTCTCTTTTGTCACTTAAGTTCTCTATAGAATCATTAGATTTTATGATATATATATTTATTACTGTATATATAAAACAATACATATGGGGATATATATAATATATACGGGGATGTTTCATATGAACCAAGAATATACCAAATACCATTTACAGCCTAAGCTAATTTGCAGAGCCTGTCCTGTGACAGATTTATTTTGGAAAAGAAAAGAAACCAACAACCCCCTCCTTTGTGCTTTTCTTGCCACCCCAGGCAAGTGGAGACTGTATACCATCACTATTTTCTATCAAATACTTACTTCATTGCCCCAGTTTTCCAAAATATTATGATCTGATGTAGAGACACATGGGAGATATGTGCGCCATGTGCTGCCTTTGTTCCCTGCTCAGCACAGACACCGCAGGGAGCTTAAATCTCCCACGCAGAAATCTTCATCTCACTAGTAATCAGAGACATTACCCTGTAGATAACATATGCAGACATACAATCCATATACTCTGCCACATAGTGTACTTGAAAACTGAAGACTGGGACATCTGATTGAGAAAAGGCGATTTTCTTTTTTGTGAGGGTTGCAACTGTAATGGGTCTTTGGTTAAGCTGATTGTGTTGTATTCACGTCTGAAAAACATGAAAAGCTTAAGTGGGAGAAGAAAATAGAGAAAACAAGAGCGAAAACCCACACAAACAATATTCCACTGATGCAGACGCATTGCAGATGAAATCTCAGAACTGCAGCGCTGGGGCTCCAAACCCCAAAGAATGAATCTTTTTCTGTGCATAACTTTTAAACTATTCCCTCTGACTGGTGTCGTACTACTCGCCTGCTGTGTCTCAGGGTAGTGTTTCTTTTTCTAGTGCAGGAGGTGATGATGTACTGCAGATGATCTCCTTCCACAGCGTAAAGGCTGAAGTGCTGGAAGCACCGGTTCCTTATCTGGAGGTGTTCAAGGCAGCTTCAAAGGACTCAGAATCAAAATAAGAGTTCAAGGCATGATCAGCATCGATCAGCATCACTAAACCTGTGAAACTCCCCCTTCTTTCAGTCTGAAGAAGCTTAACTACAAATTTAATCAGTGAGACATCTTAATATAAGAAAAGGTGCAATTTCAAAGGTACGTCTCACATCTCAGATTTCTTTGATAAAGAAATGCTGCTGTAGGAAATGAAAGAAATCTGTTGGCATGACTCTTTGGGCTTAAACTGTAAGAAATAAACATACTGCGGACCAGTTGTTTAAAAACAAAAGTAGAATTTTAAATAATGGTAACAAAACAGTAACTTTTTTGTCATTATTACCTAATTACGTTGGTGTAGTATGAAAGACTTGGTTATAAAAAAATTACAAGGCCAAAATTTCCTTCCAAAGTCTTCCAGTGGGCGAAATTGAAATCTCTGGCAGGCTGATTCTGGACCCCAGGCCTCATGTTTGACACGCCTGTTAATGAGTAATGAAACCAATGAGATTCACAGCTCAAGCTTGTCCAGTGTCTATTCTTCCCAAGTTAAAGTTTATTTCACAACAGAGGGCTGAAAAATGAAGCCAATGCAGAGGTGCCAAAAAGTTCCTTTTACTCTTGCGGCTGGTTTAAAAAATAAAGTGAATCCCAACAGGGTTGAATTTTCAGACTTTAAAGCACTGATTTGGATAGTTTACCCCTTCAAAACTATGGCATCTATTAAGCCTCAACCTTTAAGTTGCTAAACTGGACTTTGCCACTGTGTTAGTGGTGCTGGTGCCATTTTCAGATGAATTAACTGACAAATAGCATGACTTGCTGTGTGCTTAACTGTGCCAACATACCATCCAAGAAGTCAATGCTCCAATTTTGGTGATTGAAATCTTCAGAAATCTTACTTCGGTGTCACTTGGCACTGACTCGGATATCTGTATCTTTGCAATTCAGCCATATAGTCTATGAATACAGCCTGCCAACAAAGCAAGCTTGTATCCAAATATGCTCAGTTCTGGCTCCAAAAACCCTGCATTGCAGCAACTGGAGAGCTAGTATTGCAGTTTTAAAATGTGGAGTCCAAACCTGGTGGATGACCTAGCTACGTCTATCATTTATATAATTTACGCCCAAACCACAACTTTATCGTGCAACATTTTTAATTTTTACTGAATGTAGTCAAAATTGTTCAGTAGTCATATATCTCTCTGCCACTATAGTCGGTGTAACTCACAACTACTAAAATAATGCATACAAATCGTGGCGGACACAGAATCTAAATGGTGGGCTTTGCAGTGACAAAGGTCTGAGCTTATTTCAATCTTTAAAACTCATTAGGGATTATGATGAATGATTAGTCACATGCATTGACTCGTTTTTTGTCAAACTAATGGGAGGGAAATGGCAGTTTTGAACAGCCGGGGATTTGCTGCTTTCAGAGTGTGAAAAATAAAACATGACAATAATGGTGCAGAGAAGCAAGTAGGACCATTCAATACAGATTATGAGGAGTTGGCACTAATCACATATTGTAGCTTGTGTCAAATGCTGTGCTGACCTTATTGTTGTTATGCCAATACTTTTTCGATTAATTCTTCAAACCTGAGCGAAAAGATTTATTTGCCATAAAGAAATCGAAATGAGGCTTACAGGAAGGAGGACACCACACGGTGTTTTTAAAACACACATTTTCCACAGTTAACTTTTTTATTAGAAACTTTAGACACTAAAAATGATTGAAGGGTGATTTTTTCACATTAAACAAACATGCTCGCTTCTCAAAGTGTACAGATGGAACACTTTTGATGCTTTATGCTGTGACAAGAATATGGGCAGCTTTCTGTTTTGGGAAGTGACAGCAATCTGTCCTGGGGATTATTGGATGATTTATTCTGCACTGAAATGTGAAACTTGAAGTGCCTAAGTGGTGCCTCAGCTTGAGAGGGAAGGGGCCACCAAGAGAAGAGTGGCTGCAGCGAGTGTGATTTATTTTAAGCGTCTTTATGTTTACAGGCTGCTTCATCAGCTGCTGAGATTTATGGGTTGTTGACTCGCACTTGAGGCGAAGCCAAATAACTTGGAGATAGTTTGGAGTCAAATAAGCCCGGAAGCTTTCAACATGCAAAAGGAGATAAGAATAATAGAACATTGGATGGAAGTTCAATAGGAGCTTTTGAACGCGGTTGCTGCAAACAAGAATTTATAGCTTCTTCTGAATGTTTGTCAGGAAGAAAAAAGACGTACTCTATGAAAAACAATAGTGTATTAAGTCACTGCCCCAACTGAAATTTCCAAGGAGATGGATCTACTTATCAGCATGTAAATTGCTGGAAATTGTGGTGCAAATAATTTAAGAAGTCTCTCTACCTCGGAGCAAAGGAAGTACTGGTTAGGAATTCTTACATGAGGTCTCTCCTTTTATATTGGAAAGTTCCCAAAAGAGCCAAGCTAATTTCTTTGCTCTGCAACATGATGAGTGGAACTTATTCCTCTCTCCAGTGCACACCTCCACCTCTCCAGGCTCTCTTCCACCTACCTCTTCCATCTGCAATCATCATAGTTCACTGAGACCCCTGCCTGATCTCATCTGTCAGCCTGTCCAACACCATCACAAACAGGACAGATCCC
The DNA here is from genome assembly GCF_963969265.1 of Rhamphochromis sp. 'chilingali'. Classification (NCBI taxonomy): domain Eukaryota; kingdom Metazoa; phylum Chordata; class Actinopteri; order Cichliformes; family Cichlidae; genus Rhamphochromis; species Rhamphochromis sp. 'chilingali'. The sequence goes on along the minus strand of NC_137940.1, from coordinate 9,507,699 downwards.
TGATAAAATACAAAGTCCACCTTAATCTCATCTGTTGCACCTACCTGAAAACTGTATTGGTGTAATAGATGTCTTGCACCACCCTCACATACTTCTCTGCCACTCCTGACTTCCTCATGCAGTGCCACAGTTCCTCTCTTGGCACCCTGTTATCTGCTTTCTCTGATCCACAAAGACACAGTGAAACTCCAGACTGCTTCTGTACTTCTCCATAAACACAGCAAATGCCACATTTGTACCACACAACAACTCTCTCTCATATTTTCATGGATTTTCTGTCACAATACAGTATAAATAACATAATGACCAATGTGGACTTCAGTGGTCCTCAGCAAGAGCTTCTGTTAAAGTTCCATGTGCTCTGTACGCCTGATTAAAAAGATTTTCTGCAGGGCAATGCGGCAGTTTAAATGATCTGCTATCTAATTAAACGCATGTTAAATGTGAGCCACAGTCATTACTCACACTGCAATGAAATTTCGCTTGCTTTGAAACTGTTTTGCATGTGCTAAAATTGTGTGCCGGCTTGGTGTGGAAAACTTTATCATCATGCAAAAACTGTCACAGAATTCAAAAACTGAAAGTTTTCTCTCCAAAACGCATCTAGCCATTAGGAACAAGCCAAGTGTGCAGGTGTAATAGGCAACAACAGTTTTTAAGACTATTGCCATTTTGCTAGAGTGCTAATTAGAATGCAAATCAGAGGATGTACTGCCAGCAAAATGTTCTGTCACCACATCCTGCACACAAAGAATGCACTTTTTCAGTCGTTATGGCTCCAATCAGCTGCAGAGTTGATGAGTAATGAAACAACATTAGAAATGGAAAGAAGACTTTCTTTATAACAGCGTGGGCTCAGAGATGAAATGGAGTTGGATAACTCCATGGCATGAATGTCTATGAAATCTAAATAGTTATTTGTTGTTAATCGTTACTGGGATTTAGTTATTTGTGATGGTGTTATACATTGTTTAATTCTATATTTAAATCGTTTTAAAAAATTGTGTATAAAAGGCACTCTATGACACCCTCATGTACAAATATTAAATATTACAAAGTCTCTAAAATAAAGGAAGCATTAATTACTAAGGTGTAAGAAAGATGAGCTCTGGAAGTGGAAATGTTTTTCTTTCCCAGGCTACAAAAAGCATAACATCTGGCTGAGATAATGTGCTGCCGGCTTCTTTCTCTCAACTCCAACTCTCGTTGTGAGTCATGACAAGAGGACTGATTAATAAGCAAGACGAACAATATCACACAACTGTCGCTGTGCAGTTAAAATCGCAATCACACTGTCATTTCACATTTATCCTGTTGTTCTGAAATGTAAATGTTTCGCCATCTTATCTTCTTTCCATTCATCACAAATAACTTGAACTGATCCAAACAAAACAAATCTGCCCTTCTGTAATGTAATTGAATACTCAGTAATGAAATGTAATCTAATTTTTCATTCGTATGACATGAGTCTTCCTGTTATTGTCGTAACGACAGGGCTGTGATCACCGTGAAGCATTTAATCTCATCTCATTTTGTCTTATTATAGGATTGTGTGACGTCTAGCTTTGTGCCTTTGTCATGATGACAGAGCAGCGCTCCAGTTGGACCGTGCTATGTAAGCATGGAGGTTAAAAATGACAGAATACCATTAAATTCAAAAGGTCACACATTCAAACCCTTCTATCCCAGGCAGGTGACTCTTTTTATTGCCTTTCCTTGAACGTGTGACCATTTAATTGAGTGTTTCTGTTTACAGCAAATAATGTAGGATGTGTCCGCTAGAGTTGGATTTCTCGAGACCGGTCTTGGTCTCGAGACCACTTTTACGTGGTTTTGGTCTTGTCTTGGTCTCAGATCCCTCGGTCTTGTCTTGGTCTCGCTGTCTCGGTGTTGCTGTCTCTGATCGACATAGTGGTCGGGAGATTTGGAGTCAACAGTATCCATGACACACAATGTAACGTTCGATAATGTGTCATGTGCGAAAGCATCAGCTCTAAGAGCTGCGCTTTAATGGATTGCATTTATATAGCGCTTTTCAAGACCCTCAAAGCACTTTACAATTCCACTATTCATTCGGTCTCACATTCACACACTGATGGAGGCAAGCTAAAGGTGCAGCCACAACTGCCCTGGGGCAGACTGACAGAAGTGAGGCTGCCACATCGCGCCATCGGCCCCTCTGGCCAATACCAGTAGGCAGTAGGTGAAGTGTCTTGCCCAAGGACACAGCGACCAAGACAGACAGAGCAGGGGATCGAACCGGTAACCTTCCGGTTACAAGATGAGCTTCCCAACCCCCAGTGCTTTGTAGTGAATCAGAAGAGTCGACTCCCATTGAGTGAGAGCCGGCTTCTCACTTAATTTCCTTTCACTGCTCAGCTCACAGTGGCTCAGCTATACTCCAATCCCTCCATATTGTGGCCAATCACATGCGAAGATATAGGATAATATCATTATGCGAAAAACAGAGAGGGTGAGAGACACGACAGTCAAGTGGAGCGTGCGTCTGTCCTCTCAGTAAGGGAGTGAGACAGTAGACAGCAGTGAGGAGGGCTGTGCGAGTGCATCGCAAAAACACATAAACACATGCCTGACACCCATAAAGCAACTGGCTGCAGTTTAAAGACTTTTTTGTCTCGGTCTTGGTCTTGTCTCGGTCTGTCTTGGTCTTGTCTTGGTCTCAATACCCTCTGATCTTGGTATTGTCTTGGTCTTGGTTTAGGCGGTCTTGACCACAAGTCTAGAGTCTGCCAGGAAAAGCCTTTTCTGAGAAATTTTGATCTAACTGTAACAGCAGCAGTCGTGGTGAAGAGAGAGCTGAGTGTAAAAGCAAAGCTCTCAATTTACCGGTCGATCTACGAAAGAATGAGATCGCAGATACAAGCGATAATGAGCTTCCTCTGAAGGGTGGCTGGCCTCTCCCTTAGAGATGGGGTGAGAAGTCCAACCATCCGGGAGAGGCTCAGAGTAGAGCCGCTGGTCTTCCACATCAAAAGGAGCCAGCTGAGGTGGTTCAGGCATCTGACAAGGATGCCTCCTGGGTGCCTCCTGTGTGAGGTGTTCCGGGCATGTCCCACCGGGATGAGGCCCCAGGGCTGGCCTGGATGGATGGATGTAACAGCAACAGCAGTTACTTTCCAGAGGTTGGGTGTCTAGCAGCAACTGGCAAGTTCTCATGCAGAGCTCAGCTACCTTTGGAGGAAGCTCATTTTTGCTGCTCCTATCTGTGATCTTCTTCCTTCCATCGCTACCCAAAGCTTGTGACAATAGGCGAGGGCAGGAACACAGATCGACAGGTAAACTGCAGATCAATATAGCATCCACATCACTGGTGACACCACACCGATCTGATGTAGTTTTAAGAGAATTATGCATTTAAAACACATAATAGTCAATGTACTGAGATGCTGTGTGACATTTTTCACATGAATGTTAAAGAGGTGTGCATTGGTCAGTATTGAGGAATGCTGACCCAATGCACACTGAACTGATGTACCATGATAACCAGGGTTAATTGGGATCATGCCTGTGTGACATCAACCTCCTTTGAAATAGGATTTTCCCTTTTACTTTTTCCCTCCTGTATGTGTTTATCAGAATGTGAACGCAGCAAATGTCTCCATTATCAGTAAACAAAAAAATGTCCATTAGCAAAACACATAACCTACCTGCTGACTCATTACAAGCTCCTCACAGAGCACTGCAGGTGATTTTAATTTTGTACCTCTGCTTTATCTCTCACAGATACTTGGCTTGTTTTGGCTATTTGCAAAGCATTTTCAGTAAATACTTTAACATAATGTTAAATTGCCCAGGAGCATTGTCATTAAGCGCTTCCATAAAAAACTAACATGTAATTTAATGACCCATGTGAATGACTGAATGAAGATGGTACTAATTATGGGATTTACTCGATACAATTTCAGCAAAATATAGAGTAAGCTGTTTCTTTCATACAGAATTTATTGACCAAAGTTTCACTGTTTTCACTGACACATAAAAGCTGTGTCTCCAATCCGATACAGATCAGGTGAAATCCAGACTGTTTAGTAATTGTTTTGAACCGAAACCCATCCCAGCATGTTGTCACTTTTGCTCCCTGAGCCCCACAGAGAATTAAACAATTAGCAGGTAAATTCCTGCCATGGCCACCACTGTCATAAACAACAAATGATCACAAGGTAAGGCCATACTGGCAAGGTAAGGACGTGAAATCTCACCTTGAGCTGGAATAGTAAAAGTACTCATCATTTGTCACGATGTCTGTTCTCTGTTAGCAGCTAGCCAGTAAGTGCTGAGTTGGTATTGATCAGCAACATAATCAAGGTTTTACAGCCACACTTCCCTCATTTTCTACAACAATATGTAAAAATAAAAGGTTGACTCGTAACTTTTATGCTAAAAGAACAAAAATTAATTGAAGCAGACATGTGAAGTGTTGGATATTTTATTCTTTTGTTACCATGGCGACGTGTCCTGTTATGTAAACCACCTTAGTAATACGGGAAACCAAGGATTAAGCCTGAAGATATCAGAACCTAACCTGCCATATAGTATGGGCCTCTGGTTAGAGTCATACTGAGGTTTAGCTTGAACTTTTGGGACCCCAGGAATCTCGATTACACCAAAGCCGTCTGTCAGCAAAAGATTAGACTAAGATTACCTCCAATACCGGGAGGATACGGATTTTAATGTAACAGTGAGAACCACGAGAGTATGAATTCAGGTTGTAGATGTGGCAAAAACAAAAACAAAAGAAAAAAGGGAATGAACTGCAGTTACCACACAACCAGTGATTAAAAACAGATGACAAATACACAGAGTTAGAAGCGTATCTAAACTAGTTTGATTAAGGCAAGGCAAGGCAAGTTTATTTGTATAGCACAATTCAACAACAAGGTGATTCAAAGTGCTTTACAGAGACATTAGAAACAAGAACAAATAAAAAGCATGATTTAAAATTGATTAAAACAAGCAAATAAACTAACTAACTAATTAACAAACAAACAAACAAACAACAGTATATAAAATCAAAACAGATAAAATCAGAACAGTAGATAAAATCAGTAGTTAAATGTAAGTTTTGAAATTTAAGCTTAAAGTGTGGATTTGGTGCTTTATTCAAATGCAGCTGAGAACAGGCGAGTCTTCAACCTGGATTTAAATAAACTGAGTGTTTCAGCTGATCTGAGGCTTTCTGGGAGTTTGTTCCAGATATAAGGAGCATAAAAGCTGAATGCAGCTTCTCCGTGTCTGGTTCTGACTCTGGGAACTGATAAAAGACCGGATCCAGATGACCTGAGGGATCTGGAAGGTTCATACTGGGTCAGGAGGTCATTGATGTATTTTGGTCCTAAACCATTCAGAGCTTTATAGGCCAGCATCAGAACTTTAAAGTCTATCCTCTGACGGACAGGCAGCCAGTGTAAGGACCTCAGAGCTGGACTGATGTGGTCCACTTTTTTGGTCTTAGTGAGGACTCGAGCAGCAGAGTTCTGAATGAGCTGTAGTTGTCTGACTGATTTTTTAGGTAGACCTGTAAAGATGCTGTTACAGTAATCAAGCCTACTAAAGATGAATGCATGGACTAGTTTTTCCAGGTCCTGTTGAGACATCAGATCTTTTATCCTTGATATATTCTTGAGGTGATAGTAAGCTGACTTTGTTATTGTCTTAATGTGTTTTTCTAAGTTTAGGTCTGCATCCATCACTACACCCAAATTTCTCGCCTGGTTTGTGGTTTTTAGATGTATAGATTGAAGTTCTCTGGTGACCTGTAATCGTTTTTCTTTGGCACCAAAGACTATTACCTCAGTTTTGTTTTTGTTTAGCTGGAGAAAATTGTGGAACAACCAGTCATTGATTTCCTCAATGCATTTACCAAGAGCCTGTACAGGGCCTCGGTCTCCTGGTGACATTGTGATATATATTTGTGTGTCATCTGCATAGCTGTGATAGTTTATTTTGTTGTTGTTTATAATCTGTGCCAGTGGGAGCATGTAGATGTTAAACAGAAGGGGTCCCAAGATGGAACCTTGGGGAACTCCACATGTGATACTTGTCTGCTCAGATGTGAAGTTACCTATTGATACAAAGTATTTCCTGTTTTCTACGTATGTTTTGAACCAGTTTAGTACAGTTCCTGAAAGACCTGTCCAGTTCTCCAGTCGTTTGAGTAATATGTTGTGGTCAACTGTATCAAATGCTGCACTGAGATCCAGTAAAACTAGGACTGACATTTTTCCACTGTCTGTATTCAGACATATGTCATTAAACACTTTGGTCAGAGCGGTTTCAGTGCTGTGGTTCTGTCTAAAACCTGACTGGAAGGCATCGTAGCAATTATTCTGTTTTAAGAAGTAACTGAGCTGTTGAGAAACTGCTTTTTCAATGATCTTACTTAAAAACGGGAGATTTGAGATCGGCCTGTAGTTGTTCATTTGTGTCTTGTCAAGATTGTCCTTTTTCAGTATAGGTTTAATTACAGCAGTTTTTAGTGATTCTGGAAACACACCTGATAATAAAGAAAAGTTGACGATCTGTAACAGGTCTGACTCTAAAGTCTTTGAGACCTTTTTGAAAAAACTTGTTGGCAGGACATCTAAACAGCAGGAGGAGGAGTTCAGTTGACCTAAGATGTCCTCCAGGTCTTTGCTGTTAATAGTTTGAAACTGTTTCATGGTGTTTAAACAGTTTTTTGGTGGACACAGTACATATCCTGGATCTGCTGTTGATGTACCAATTGCTTGTCTAATTTTTTGGATTTTTTCAGTGAAGAATTTGGCAAAGTCATTGCAGGCCATGGTCGAATGAAGTTCAGCTGCCACTGACACAGGAGGGTTTGTTAGCCTGTCAACTGTAGAAAATAAGACCCGAGCATTATGGCTGTTTTTAGTGATGATGTCAGAGAAGTAGGACCTCCTTGCACTCCTCAGTTGTAAATTATAATTGTGAAGTTTCTCTTTATAGATGTCATAGTGAACCTGGAGGTTTGTTTTTCTCCATCTGCGCTCAGCTTTCCTACACTCTCTTTTTTCATTTTTCACCAGTGTGGAGTTTCTCCATGGAGACTTTTTCCTTCCAGAGATAACCTTCACCTTAATGGGAGCAATAGTGTCCATTACATTTAACATGTTAGCATTGAAGCTATTGACGAGCTCATTGACTGACCCTCTGGACAGGTCAGGTGTTAATGGGAAGACCTGGTTAAAAATTGCACTACTGTGTTCAGTTATACACCGTTTTGTGATCACTGTTGTTGATATATTTGTGTGGGCTGAGATTTTACTTTCAAAGAAAACACAGTAATGATCAGACAGGCCCACATCAGACACAGTAACCTTTGAAATGCTCAGGCCTTTGGAGATCAGTAGGTCAAGAGTGTGTCCTCTATTATGTGTGGCCTCTGTTACATGCTGAGTCAGCCCAAAGTTGCCCAGAGTGTTACTCAGGTCTTTAGTCCCTTTGTCCTGAGGGTTGTCCACATGAATGTTAAAATCCCCAGCAATAATTACACAGTCAAAATCAACACAGATCACAGACAGCAGTTCACTGAGGTCATTAAAAAAGTCTGTGCAGTATTTGGGAGGCCTGTAAACATTAAGAAACACAACTTTGGATGGGGCCTTCAGCTGTAAAGCCACATATTCAAAAGACTGAAAACTTCCAGGAGATAGCTGCTTACATTGAAATGATTCATTAAATAAGACAGCAACCCCTCCTCCTCTCCTGCTCGCCCTGACCTCACTGATAAAACTGTAGTTAGGAGGGGTCGTCTTGATGAGAACAGCTCCACTGTTACTTTGGTCCAACCAAGTTTCAGTTAAAAACATAAAATCAAGGCTGTGCTCAGTGATTAAATCATTAATTAAAAATGGTTTCCCAGCTAGAGATCTAATGTTTAATAAAGCCAACTTAAGTGTTTTAGAGGTATTACTTGTCCCCTCGTGTTTGGGAGCAGTCTGTGGCACACAAGGTATGTTTACTATGTTTAAAGATCTTTTAGAGTGCAGCTCTCTGTGTTTTGACCAGGCCACATGTCTCCTGTCACCTAAAAGTACAGAAATTTTAAAACCTTCTAGTAAACAGGGTCCCAGCTTCTCCTGGGAAAAGTCATCACTGCCATAATCCTCACAGCCCGGACCCTTCACACATCACGCATCAGACTGCGGAGACAGGGCATGAAGAGGAACTAAGGGGGGCGAGGCTGGGCAATGTGACTTCGATTGCTCTGTTGAGGGTGGGGCTCGATGGCGAACCTTTGGCCACTCTGGTGGGGGGGGTTTATGGGGGACAAAAAGGGATTGGGACGGGGGGTAGATCTGAGCCCAGCATTGACCCGCTCCATCATCTCCTCAGTGAATTTCAGGTGTGGGGAGGAGGGAGAAAGGGAGGGGGAGGAGGGTGATGGCCTGTCAGGGGTTTGGGGGACTGGGGAAGGTCGTGGTCCCTTGTCCTGGTCGTTGGTGTTGTTGAGAGAGTTGGAGGCAAATAGGGACCCCTCTTCTTGCCTTAGATGTCTCTCCTTTCTGAGGCTCTTCCTCAGATGCCATGGATGTCTCTCCTTTCTGAGGCTCTTCCCGGGTGGGGGCAAATGGAGCTCCTCCTCAAGGTTTCTGCTGGGCTTTGTCTGTTCTTGGAGTACTGTTTGTTCCTCTTTATGAGATAACTCCTCGTTTATCTCAGCCTTGGCACCAAGCACGGATGGATGACGTATGGAATAAAACAAGTTGGAGGTGAACAGTTTCACCCCTGACTTGTTAAAATTAAATCCATTTGCTTTGAACAGATGCCTGTGTTCCCAAAAAATATTAAAGTTGTCGATAAAATGCACTGAGTGGTCAGCACATGCTGATATAAGCCATTTATTCAGTGTAAACAACCTGCTGAATCTCTCGTCTCCTCCTCTGACCGGCGGTACAGGTCCACTGATGAATACAGCTGCATTCAGAGAGTTTACAGTATTTAATAATCCAGTAAAGTCCCGTTTCAGAACCTCCGACTGTTGTTTGGACACATCGTTTGACCCTGTATGCAGAACAATGTTTGTCACAGTTGGATATTCATCTGCAATTTGAAGAATTCTCTCCTTCAGGTTGTTGACCATATCGTTAGGAAAGCAGAGGACTTTAGTGTTCTTACCGCACATCCTTTGTACATCCTTTATGGCAGAGTCACCCACAATCAGAGTTTCAGGCCTAGCCTTTAGCTTTCCCTGTGGCCTTTCACTTTTCAACAGATTTTCAGACCTTATTTCGCTGCTTTTAGATGGATGGTTGTCCGATATAGATCCAGGGTCCTTTGATAGTGGAGCAAATCTGTTCTGCAGTTTCACATTCAGTTGTTTTGGAGGTTTGTTGTTAACCTTCCTATTCACGGTTGTCCAGTCCTGTTTCCTCCCGTATACAGGGGTAGAAGAGCTTCTCTGTCTCGTAGGAAATGAAGGCCAGTCGGTTTCAGAGATTTCAGCTCGCTGTGCCCTGCCTGTGATACGTCCTCCCCCTTCCAGGAGACATGATTTATGTCTTGGTTTTGCACCAAGACAGTCTAAGGGGGGATTATCACTTGAGGATTTATAATAATGCACAGAGTCTACTTTCTTGGTCATGTTATCTGTGCTCCTTAGCTGTGTACTAGCTTGCTCATCGCCATTGTTTTGAATCAAAGGCAAGGTTGTTTCATTTCCACACAGTCCATTTACCTCCACGTTTACTTCTAAGCGATGAATTTTTGTCTCCAGTACTGCAATCTTCTGCAGGAGGCTGTGGTAGTCATCTGTGGAGAGGGAAGGCATCTTGTTGCTAGTTAGCCTAGCGGTTAGCACCTTTCCAGGCTATTGAGGCTGCTCGGTGCCCAGACGCTGTAATCAGGCTTCAGCTGTGTCTAGGCCACAGACACACGGAGCGCTGAGGACAAGGTAACCATAAAATGTTGCTGTTTCTGTTAAGAACACTCTAGTCCTAATGATCTACAAGTGTCCAGAAGTTATCGCAGGTAAGCTCACACGGAAAAAAGGGAAAAAATCAGCATAAAAATCAATAAAAATCAATATAAGAAGCAAAGCATTCAAGAGCAAAGAGATGAAGCGTCCACACTCACAAAGGGGAGGAGCATAATTAACTTCAATCAAATCTGAGACCAGATCTTCATAGAGTGGTGCCACTGTCTTCTTTCCATCCCCACCCCATAGAGGAGATCTTTTCCTCTCAGAGGTGAAACGCTCATGACCATCAGTGGCGTGACGAGGTGTCCCTCATGGATACAGTGAGTGCTTGAATTGTAGACATGTCTGCAAAAAGGTTGCCAGGATTTATCGGACGGATAAAAACATTCTACCCAGAGTAAGATATAAGGTGTGAGGGCAACATGTGGTCAAATGCAGGCAACAAAATAGACTAACACTCTTGTAGTGCTGTATTCTAATGACTGTGCCTATTCTGAACAAGTGTATACCATAAATACTGGCATCTTTAAATGAAATGCCTTTAGTTTTATTCTGTTCACTTAGAAATACTAAGCACATTAATGAAAAAAGCACTATGATGCATATTGCTACATTTCTGATTAAATTATATAACATACTGCAAGCCAGCACAGTGAATCCAATATGCCGATATGCTAAGTGTGTTTTTGGATGTTAGCATCATGGAAGGTTCAGGAACTGCCCAACATGAAACCGAAATCCTTTTCAGAAATGTGGAAGCCAAACCAGAATCCAAAGCAGGGATGATGAGTTAAAAAAGCACAAAACAAAAACAAAAATAAACCAGTAGATTTCTGAACATTTCTGAGGCAGCACAATAAAAAGATAACACAGACGAAGGAAAGGAAAAAAAAAAACCCTGCAGACTAACTGAGGATTAGAAACAGGAGAGGAGGGAGACAGGTTCATCTCATCAACACAACTGATTTTTATGGTGATTGTTATTGTTATAATTGTTATGGCTGTTTTTTCTCTGTTTTACTGTTTTCTACTCACTTGATGCTTCCTGGTTTTCCATGCTTCAGACTGAACACCTGTTGTTGACTATTCTGGTGGACAGTTGCTGTTGCTTGTCTTCCTTAGGCTACAGATGTGTTTTTATGTGATCCTTAGAAACCAAACCAAGAAACTCTGCGGAAAACGTACCTGTTTGCTCCCAGCTTACCCACCTTTTTCGGCTCAAATCTCCACCAGAGGAACCTTGACCAGTTCCTTCCCCCACAGCTCTTGCCTTGAGCCTCCCAAATTAGCACCAAATCCTATTCTGATCCAAGTTTTCACTCTCCTAAACTGTCCTGGCTAATCTCCCTCTCCTATCTGGCAGACCAGACCTCCTGAGTTGTGAAGACCTCCAGTGTTTCTCTGGCTGCGAATCCCAGCTGTTTCCCTTTGAGAAAATGCCAGTAAACCTTTTTAAAACTTCAAAGCTAGAGGTCCAATTTAGACTCCTGACATTAGATTTGCCTGATTTGGCAATGAGAACAATGTTAAGAAAAATCCCCTAAGAGCAAGCACTGAACAGCATTAAAAGACAAACCCTAAAGACAGAGACAAGAAGGGACACAAACAAGAAGACAGAAACAGGGCAACAGACACTAAGACAGAACAGAGGAACTGACAAGGAAACACTGGGGAGACTAGAATAATAAAATGAAACAGGAACCAAAGGTTCTACAAACTAAAACTCAACATCATACAAAAAAACTCAGGACCATGACAGGTGACTGTCATGGTTTGTCACAAGATGTCTGGGCAGCTTTCTTTAAAAGAAAAAAAAAAACATCAACTCTGTTATCAACAAGTTAACTTGAAATTTAGCTGAGTGACAGAAAAAATCTGAAATGTCTTCACATAGTTCTTTTTGACATGTCTTTCACTTCTGCGATGAAATGTCATCGCCAATTTTGAAAGCAAAAGAGCGGCATGTTTGAGGAGTGTCGGACCTGCCCATGGCACAGAGTTCAGCATGCTCGACTCAAAAATTTCTGAATTCTCGAACTGACAGCGCACAGCAAGTGACAAGAGTTTGCAGCCTGCTGCCATTACAGGAATACCGGTTTCCTACTTTCAACAGAATGGATGTGAAATCACCAATAACAGTACAGTTATAGGAAACGCTGTCAGTTTTGTGACTTCTATCCTACAAAATCTACAAATTAACATAGTGTATGATTGCACTCTGCTCTGGTATAAATAAGTCTACATGTGTGTCTTTAACAGCTCTGATACTTGCATTTTATTGTGCTAGATTTGAATCCACCTCAAATCCTATAGAATAAAAATAAATCCTTAGAACAGAAATCCTTGAGAGAATAGACTACTTGCACTAGGGCATGTGACGTATTTCCGTTTCCAAATAGTACCGCTTGTGCGTTTCCGGTACGTTTGCTTATCTATCGGTAGCTATGCTAATGTCGCTTCAGAATGAGTATAAAAAGGAAAGTATTTAAAACAGAACATTTTCAAAAACAGGAGAAGAAATACTCCGAGCATTGCTGTGTCCCACTTTGTTCAGCTTCAGCCAAATTTAATGGCATACTAAGTTTTCATGCCTTTCCGACCCATTCCGACTTGAGAAGACAATGGCCGGTAAACATACGCCGGGATCATTTCACGATCACCTCTCACACCAGGGTCTGCTGCAGACACTTTGCCAGTGATCAACTCATAGAGCCAACAACCCTCGATGGTCGAAGGAGGCTTATTAAAGGTGCTGTACCAACACTTTTTGAGTGGAATGGCTATAAAGTTGAACCACCGCGGCGTAGTGTTTGGGAGAGAACGGAGCGACGCCCTGAACTAGTTCCTCCTGACGATCAAGAAGAGCAAAGTCTTACAAGAGATCATGACTACTGCTCAGTCCCTGCATTGGACATATCTGCATCAGCTGCAGAAGACCTGTCCAAAGACGTGGAGACTCTGAGGAAGGAAATACAGGAGTTACGTGTCCAGCGAGAATTTGGGTTACAGCGTTTTGCTGGCTCCGACACTGACATCCGATTCTATACCAGGTACACCTAAGTTCTATTCAAGCTAACTGTTTAAAATATACCAAGGTCACCATCAGTTAAATTTCGAAAGTTTTTCCAGTCTTAATGAAAACAAAATAGATATTTACTTTTCATCTCTAATCTGTATGCTGGTTCGGTTAGTGACAAGGAACTATTCAAACAATCAGGCATTGCTGAGAAGTTGACTGAAGACATGGCAGTGATGGTAGATAAGGGCTTCCTAATCACTGATTGTTGTAAATGCAAAGTGTACTGCCCACCTTTTCTATCTAAGCAGAAGCAGATGCCAGCATACCAGGTTAAGGAGACGCAGGCCATAGCCAGACTCAGGGTACATGTGGAGCGAGTCATTAGGAGGATCAAACAGAACAAACTTTTTGATAGCATCATTACCATGTCACATGTTTATAATATCAACCAACTGTTTGCAGTGGCATGTATGCTGTCAAATTACCAGAACACAGCATTAGTTAAAAAATGGGTTAAGTGAGACAAGATGGATTTTTCCCAAGACACCAGTGCCAGTAACTTATGGAAAATGACCTGCAGCTGAGGCCACTACAGTTGCATTTCTTCCTTCTCAGCTGACAATACTTGATTACAGAACTGGTACTTGAGTGCTGATAGTTGAGTTTCAGTTATTGATAATTCAAATTCATTGCAAATGTTTAATGTTAATAATACTGTTTAATTATACTACTATATTACTATTCAGATTCAACAAAACTGTTTATCAAAATTATAAAGTAAATCACTAAATCGTTTTAAAACCATAAGTGACATTGAGCTTTTGGAACATCAAAAATACCATTTGTCATTTTCTACAGTTCAGTTGTGTTATTGTCTAAATGTATATCAGTATGCTAGGCATGGAGTTTTAAATACTTACCATGTAAATAAGTTCTGCACAAATTCAACGTTTTAATGTGTGTTTTTAAAAATTAAATTGATGCCATTGCTTAAATAACAGTTTATTGATGTCACATAAAGGTAACATGTAACAACAAAAGAATTCATGAAATATATTGAAAATAAAACATCAGTTATTTTGTTCCAGCCAGCCTGAAGGATCTGTTTTTCTTTTTGCTATGTTTTCACTGTTCATTTTTTCAAACACAGGTATCTTGGCATATATATGTAAAAAAAGAAATAGTCTGCCTTTTCTCTGATTGCATTGTGCACATCTGTATCCATGTATATTCTTTGCACTAGGTAGTCCTCTTGTGCCCACACAACAAAGTCACACCACTGCATCCCACTGATGAGCAGTTGTCCTTGCACTTGCCAGTAATATGCGTGGCTCTTTTTTAGTTTAGGGGTACCACATTCCATCTGCACATATTTGCAGTCAATAAAGTTTTGTACATTGGGACATTTGAATTCGACGAAGCCAAACTGGGGGTATTCATTGGGGTCAAAAACAACACCATCAGGAGATGCAGCAAGCAATGGGGTGAATGACCAGACCACAGGGTGAGTAGTTAACATTCATTAGCCTACTATACTCTGCTGCTATTGCAGGCTCCATCTCAGTTCCTCTCCTCATGTCTGCTGTCTGCCTTGTTCCCTTCAATATACGCTCTGCTAGTGACTCGGCCGAGCTCTGGCCTCTGACGTGACACACCTCCCGAAACCTAGAGGCAGTCACTCTGGGCCTGCGGAGCTGATGCCACTCAGACGAAGAGCTTTGCTCACGTGTAGCTTCCTCTATTTTGTGAGCCATTTCCAGAGTTACAGACAAGCTTTTCAGATGCAGAAGCTCTTCTTCTGAGCACACAAACACACAATCTGATGGCAAGATGTCATACCCCTCCAGAGGCAAGTGCGGTGTTGGTGGTGCATCGCGGTGTAGTGTGATGTACCGGGTTGTCAAAACCGGCTGCTGATATGACAGAACACTGCCCTCCTGCACCAGCCCAAAGGCACTTTCCACAAGGGGCTTGTCAGGTCTCATGTTCATTGTGGTCACAAGTGGCCTGTCCTCAATATTAAATTTTGCATATGCCTCCGTTATTCTGAACAAGCAGGGATCTGGTAACGGACCCACCATGCCTCTGTAGAAGCCACTCCTAAAGAAAACATCAATGACAATAATGTAAGGAAGAAGGTTGTTATACTGAACAACAACTAAACTAAAAACTAAAAGGTGTAAAACAGTGGTGCATAAGTTAGAGACTGGGATGTATATGTACATGACTGAGTTAGCCGTCTTCAGAAAGTGTAATGTATGTAAATTAATACCTATTCTGACACATGTATGAAAAAAATAGCAACATACATTTGTAACACGTGAAACCAAATTTTACAAATCTAATTACCGTACTCCAGTCTGGGCCATCCTATTTGGTACCGGCTTAGTGAAGATCATGGAGTTGATGGGTCCTGGCTTCACACCCTAACAGAAGACACATTTACTATGGATGGTGTTGCTGTTCATATGTAAACATGGACTAATTCAAAAACTTTAACCTCATTTAAATTACCACTGTCCGTGGCTTGTGCCATTGCTGTTCAGATTCCGTGCAGCTATGCACAGGGGGGACAACCGGCACTCTGAGTTGTGAGTAGTGTGCTGTTTGGAAGAGCAGTGCCACTGTGTGATTGCACATAACAGCGCCTGCCACACAGGAGCACTGGCTATGTGTCAGTATCACCGGCGATGAATCCAGAAGCTTAATCTAAGAAGAAAGAACGAAAATTAAAAATGTAACATCTTCATGGAAGAGCCGAACAGGAACATAGTTCAGTGTTATGGTTACGCACCCTCCTGAATGCTTAGTGTTTCCTTCTCTCCCTATTAAAACAACTTAACCATGCTTGATAACTGTAATAACTTAGATTGTGTATATTTGCAGTATTAACTTGTTGTCAAATGTTTCTGATCACCCAAACACACGTTGATTTAACTATCTGACTAGTCAAATTAGGAGTGATAAAGCAGGGAGACAAGGAAAACATTCAAGTTGATGGGCCTTTAGGAATGAACTTAACTAATGCTTAAATGAACTGAACCCCACTGAACGGGGATTAACAACTTTACACAGCTTCCTGCCTACACTTAGTCTGTGTGGTGCCTCACTCTTCCTCATTGACCTGTAGCACAGGGCTCTCACACCGACCTCCCCTGACAACCTGTCTTTATTGGACACTGAATAAAGATACAAGTACCATTAGCATTATTTCTGTATTACTCATTTCAGCATGTCTTAAACATATATATTTTACACTTAGCAAGAGTAGCATTAGGTAGTTAACTACCTCCATAGTTAGCCAACTACCTAACGCCATTATAACAGTGTCTAACTACAAAAGTGACATTAGTTAAGAAAACCTCAACTATAGTTTAGGACGACATAAAACACCGTTTAAGAAAACATGTAATGTAGAGAACTGACATCAAATGAAGGACATAGCGGAGTAACGTAGTGTTTGCATTTGACGTTAGCTAGCGTTTCTTTGTCGGTTAATTTACGTTTTCTTACCTTCGTAGTTGTGTATATATGATGCAGCATATAACTTAAATCCTTTATCTAATTTGCTGGCGGGGGTAGTCGTCACTCTGCAAATCCGATGAACATCGGTGATGTTCAATTTTGGGAGCTCTTGTAGGCAGCGAGTGTAGAACGTCGCCATGGTTTAACCGCACCGGAAGCACTGGGGCAGGACTACATAGAACGCGGAAGTGTTAGTGCAAGTAGTCCATTCTGTAACAAAGATGGCAGACGTTGTGTTCCTCCCACCTACGAGACAAACAGGGAAACATAAGTGAAAAGTGCTGCAGCACTGATGCAAATGCACAGTTAGGGTTAGGAATAGTCTCGACTGTGTGGTCACAAACATGTGTTCTTGTTAGTGTAGGGAAGATGGAAGTGGGTGTACTTCATTTTATTCATAACGTAAATTCACATGACTTTATTTAAGAGTGTTGGTGAAGTAGGTCTGAGATGTTGACTGTAGCTGCATGAAGCAGTAATGTTCTCTAAGTTCGCACATGTGCAATATGCGCTGCAGGCTAGTCAGATTACCCATGTGTACACAGGCCCATGTGCATTGGTTCCATCCATAGGGTGAATCAGATTTTGATCCACTGAAGGAGTTGTGTTGTAGGTTTTTGCAGGTGACATCTTTTTTTGATGTTTGCTGAATGTCTAGCGTTGACGTCTGTAGGACCTCTGTGTACTGGCCATTTACAGTCAACAAAGATTCTCGAGCATATAGTCCGGTTCATACATACACATTTGCCCTTCTCGTACCTTCCGTCGCAACTTCTCTCAGAGCAGGCTACAGATCACAAACACATTGTGAACGATGCACGACAGACCTGACCATGTTTCCATGCTTTTCAGCATCTACTTTTATTTGCACGATTGCATACACATACACACTACCAACAACACAATTTCAGGACCCAGTACAGATTTTAACAGCCGGTGAGGCATGATTACGGATGCTGTGCAGGTGCGTCCGCTTCAGTAAAACAGGATACGTGTAAAAATGAAGGCTAGGCTATGCCAACACATAAGAAATCGTGTTTGCTTATAAACAATCCATATTCATATGTTTTATGTTGAAAACAATGCTGATATTTGTAAATTTAAAAAAAAATACTACATTTATCAATGATGTAAATTTCATGCATGACATCCCCAAAATTTAACCAGTCCAAAGTTTAAATGCTGAACATCAAAGTGAGATCCAAGTTGGGTCATAATTGGAGGTGCAAAGTGTGGACCTAGTTTGAACGTTGTATAGATGTGAAATGGGAAAATGATGTAATAGGTATAATCTAGTAGTCTGTATTTTACCTGCCCTTTTCTCCTGTCCATTGCTGATGTTAGTAGTCTCTCCCAGAGTCAGCTAGTTAGTGAATATGTTACTTCCAAAATGAATGAAACAGGCATGGCAGAGGAAACTGGAAAAACTAGGGATGCCCTAGTACCCTTTCTTTCTTTCTTTCTTTCTTTCTTTCTTTCTTTCTTTCTTTCTTTCTTTCTTTCTTTCTTTCTTTCTTTCTTTCTTTCTTTCTTTCTTTTCTTTAACAGTCAATTCAGGATGAAATCATTCCCATTATTTTATTGAGATTTTCAGATGACATGCAAGCTAATCCAGAAGTTAGCTTTAGCAATAGCTCACAGTTGGAATGGATTAATGACCTGAAATTTTGGATGGATCCAAATGAAGGAGCTAGTGTGCCTTCACCAGTGGAGGGCCTTCGGCACCTCACAACTGAAGAGCCAATATCCATGTAATAGTTCAGTTTTACTTGAATTATTATTATTATTATTATTGTTATTATTATTATTATTATTACACTTTTTCGTCAAAGAAAAAACTGTTGATTCCATTTCTAAATGGTCACCTCTTAAAGGTGCTCTTCCTGTTAAGCTTACAGAGCTATACTTCATTATGGTTTCAACACTCATACTGTGATACTGTGCTGCTGGCTAAAGGCACTGAAAGGATGGAAAGGAAGAGGGGATCACCAGGACAACACAGAGAGAGAGAGAATGGCAGAGGAAGAAGACAACAACAGATGAGCACACATGAAAGTTTTTAGCAGTAAAAAATGTGATGAAAATTATTTGCTTTCTTTCATAAATTTAAATAAACTTGTAACAGGACTTGGCAAGACCGCTGCCAGAGTGGCAACATTTAACAAGTGACTCCATAAAATGGGTTAGAAATCTTGTATGGGACTAAATACCCATGTTGTAGTGTTAAAGCAAACTGCTTAATGCAAAGTATATTTTCCATACAAATGACCATAATATAGGGTAGCTTGTTGTGAAATGTGGAGGGTAAAGTGTAGCAAAAGCACTCTGATATAAACTTTGCTTGCAGGCAGTAGGGCGGACAAACAGTTTAATGATGACTCAGCCCTTAATGAAGCCAACTAAATCGGTCTAGCTCCCTGTTCATGGTCTGGGAACAGTTTTAAAAAAAACTCACACCCACTGGGCCAGCCCCCTCCTAGTGGAGGTTGAGGTAACATACACACAATAAAATAAGGCAGTGTTCCTAATGAAAACCGCCACACTAATGAGAGCATACATGTCCTTCATCCTTCTTCCTTTCCAGAGTTAGATGGTACTTTAGCTGTCAAGATCTTCTGTGTGGAAAGTGGTTGCGTTCGCAGACCCCACAGAAGTACGCAGGACATCAAGGTTAATGTAGGGTGAGGATTTAATAAAGAAGCGACAAGAGGGAAACAGTCTAAAAAGAAAACCAGGAATCATGAAGAATAACTACAACACTGGGGAGAACACGGAAAGCACAGCAATGTGAGGTGACTTGACAAAGGGCAAGTGACTGAGATAATAATAACAAGAGGTATCAATATGTCTGTGAAGGTTCTCAGTCATCCAGGTCATCGTAGTCAAAGAAGCTTGCAAAGAAAAGCGTCTGGACTTCTTTAAGTTGCTTGAAGACGTTTCACCTCTCATCCGAGAAGCTTCTTCAGTTCTAAGGTCAAATGGTGGAGAGTCCCAGATATAAACCTAGTGGGAGTGACCCCCCACAGAGGGACAAAAGGACCCCCTGATAATCCTCTAATCGCCTGAGCCATTGGGACCCACCTCGCCTGAGCCATTGAGACCCACCTCGCCTGAGCTGATTGGGACCCACACCCAGCGATTAGAGGATCATCAGGGGGTCCTTTTGTCCCTCTGTGGGGGGATACTCCCACTAGGTTTATATCTGGGACTCTCCACCATTTGACCTTAGAACTGAAGAAGCTTCTCGGATGAGAGGTGAAACGTCTTCAAGCAACTTAAAGAAGTCCAGACGCTTTTCTTTGCAAGCTCCTTTGACCAAGAGGTATCAATAAACACTGAGAGAGCTCACTGTCTTTTAGGGGAATAGTATTTTTTTTTAATTTTTATTTTTACTATAAGAATCTTTCTGTTATCTGTAACTTGATGATTCAGGAATGTCTGCCAAGTCCAGGCAGGAGAGTGACTATGTGATTTTATGAAGCATGACAAATCTATACAATGAGACTCTCCTGCTGTTTGTGCACAGAGGATTCTTCCAGGAATGGTGATGCCATTTTCCAGAGAATTGATTGGTCAGTAGGTGGTGATTTCATACCCACTGATCTCTAACCAGGCTATATTAAAGTTACCACAGCCTATACCCCGGGAAGAAGTGAAGCACTTCTGAAGCACCCTGAATTACCAAGATAAAATTAAATCCTGCTTCATATTACAGGCCTGTGGTCACATATGCATACAAGCACACATGCACCGATTAAAAAGCAAAAGTTTAAACAACAGAGAGTCAGTCTTTAAAATAATAACCAAAAGACATGCACAGAAACTAGAATACTCACAGTCTGATTCAGAAAGATAAAGGGAGGGACCAAGAGGGGAACATTGAGGGAACTACAACTATTGCTATTAAAACAAGAGAAAAGACATGAACAAAGCACAGCAAAAGCAGAACCAAAGTGAAAACAGTTTACAAAGACTTAATATCGCCAAAAATAAAACTCACAATTATTTACTAAAGTAATAAAGTAAAACAGGAATCCAGGAATTCAGAAACAAAAATAAGGACCAAACTCAAAGATTAGATTATTTATTGAAACCAGCAATGTCGGACTTCAGTGTCTGCTCAGCTACAAACAGTGCAAAATAAATGATGACTTCAAATCTTCATGAGATTTAAAACTCATGGTTGCCCAAACATTCAGATCAGAGGAGACACTGGTGAGTGTGCAACAGAAGATGGCAGACACTAAAAAGCTTCTAGTTTAAGACACATCAATACTGTATTGACTCTTTCCAGCATTTTTCTTTCCAGCAAAATTGAATTTGACATCTTTCGAGCTGGTTACAGTGAATCATTTGATATTACACCAATACCAAACACCAATGTTTCAGAAATTCCTAACAGATTGGAGCACATAAAAAAGCACGACTTTGCTGTACGATAGAAGGGTAATGACACTTTTTATTGTTGAGATTTATTGCGCTGGGGTAATATTCCTCAAAATGATTTGTTGTGATATAAACCAGCCCAGCACTCCAGAAAAGGAAGTGGTCTAATCGCCAAAGAAATGCCCGTCAATAAATATGTCCACAGCTTCTCATGTTTCATCTCATATGCAAACTATCTCATACGCAAAGAAAGCAACTTCATGAGGAAGAGAGATGGGTTTTACTCATTCCTCTGTCTTTGCAGTATCTCCAATGTCATAATGTGAACCTTTTAAAATGGATTTTCTTATCTCTTTAGGTGAGGTAATATGATATGTAATCATCCGAGTGTGGCTGGTGCCACATGGGGCACAGGGCTGATGGAGTTGTTGCTCATGTGCAAACATGATTCAACCTGCAGTTATCACAATGCTCCAGTCCTTTTTTTTTTTTTTTTTTTTTTTTTTTTTGGCCTGTCCCGTTTGGCTCTTTTGCCATCAGAATTATTGTCTAAAGGCAAAGAAAGGTGCCCAACGGATTTACTTTACCAAACTGACCATCCCAGCCTTGCCGTAATGGTCCATTTGATTCACCTTTTATTGTTTATTTTATTTTCACTTACTGAATACGGGACAGACTTGACTGGGGGAAAGAAGGGGAGAAAGAAAGAGGGAAAGAGAAACAGCTGAGAAGAGGGACAGGGGAGAAGGGCAAAAGACAAAAACCAACAGAACGGGCAGAGAAAAAAAAATGCATATATCAATCACCTGGCTCACCTGCTGAGAAAGAAAAAAGAAAGCAAGCAGAAGAGAACAAGAGTAATAGAATAAACAACATCACAATGATATATGGGAATATGACAGTAAATACTAAATGTTAAACATTATTGTGCAGCACATAAGATCAACAGAACACAGTGTGCTTTGAGGTAGGAGCCAAAAAGGGTGTAGTTTGTGGGTGTGATCACCCGTGTGTACACCTGTGAGCATGGACGCGCTTGTTTTTTTTTTTTTTTTTTTAAAAGGTTCCTTCATGTAATAATCTGCTAGAGGGTGTGGGGGGGCCACAGCCCCGTCCTCCAGGGCGTGAAGCAGGTGTGGAGGAGATCAAAACTCCAGACATCCAGAGGCCCCCAGAACACAAGAGACCAAGGAAGACCAACAGAGGGGCAGCTGCGCCACTGTCCCGGAAAGAGCTGAGGAGAGTCCCAGATGAGGGCTCACTCAGCAGCCGCGGAGCAGAAGCCAGGGGGAGTTGCAGTGACGCGCCCGTGAGCTCCGCCGGCAGCCAGCTGCGCCTGAGTGACCGAGCCCCAGGCCGAGAGGCCGGGGGCACCCCACCTCCGAAGTGGCCCGAGCGAGCCCCAGGCTCCAGGCCCCGATAAGCGGCCGCCAAGGAGTGAGCCGGTGTGTACCTGGACGCCCATCCCCGGACACAAAGAACCACCAACGCACCGATGTCTGAGGGGGTCCGCCACTGGCAGGGGAAGTGGTGGTAGGGGGAGATAGGCCTCCAAACCTTGGAGGGCCTGAGATGTCCCCAGAGAGGTGGCGCCTGACACCCAACCTGACATATAGACACAGACATACAGGCACACACAGACACAAACATCCATTCCCACCCTCATGCTCTCATATGCACTTACTCCACACTCAACCAACGTGGAGACAGACATAAAGAGACGTTGTACACACGATCACACTCCCCAAGCGTACTCTACAAACCGGGTCTAGGTGCCCCCGCCCCTGGAGGGGGGAACTGCACCCAGACCCAGGTGGTGTTTCCCTTTTCCCTGCGGTGGGGGGAGGCAGACCGCCCCGACTCCGCAGCAGCAGGAAGGCTCCACACTCCAGACCGCAGTCGGACGGCCAACTCCTCCTCCTAGTCCTAGCCCCCCTGCTCCAGCAGGTCGCAGAGAACGGGGGTGAGAGAAGACTCCGAACCTCCCTCCACCTGCTCATTTTAGTGTTGATGCATGTGTGTTCTAAGGTGCATTTAAAACCCAGGAGGGCTTGGAGCTACCTGCCAGAGAGCAGCAGGTAAGCGCATGGTCCCTCCTGCTAGCCCTCAATGTCTACGTGTATTTAAAATTGAGAGGTGGGCAACGATGCCAGGGGTGGGGTGTACACCCTGATGGTACTTTGGACTCCGTGTATCGTGCCCACCCCCAAGATCCTATATGTATGTGTAATGAGAGTGTGAGTAATGTGAATGTCTAAGTTGTGGGATAAAATTGAGGCAGAGGCAGCCAGAAGGGGACAGAGTGGGGGGGGGGGGGGGGGGGGTAGCCTCCTCTGCACCCTGGTGACATACCCCTACTCCAAGGCCCTGCATGTGTGGGTGGTTGTGGTGGAGCGGGAAGAGGGAGGCAGCTGGAGATGGGGAGGGAAGGAAGGGAGGGGCAGGTGACCCCTCCCTGGGGCCAGCTCCCCCGCTGACCCCAGTAGGCACCCCCATACTCCACAATGCTCCAGTCCTTCCTGTTCCTTGTTTCATTCAGAGCACATTCAGTC
Organism: Rhamphochromis sp. 'chilingali'; assembly: GCF_963969265.1. Taxonomy (NCBI): domain Eukaryota; kingdom Metazoa; phylum Chordata; class Actinopteri; order Cichliformes; family Cichlidae; genus Rhamphochromis; species Rhamphochromis sp. 'chilingali'. Next base: position 9,484,274 of record NC_137940.1, on the reverse strand, counting down.
AACCAAAAATATATTCTGACTCTGTGTTATGTCTTTGCAGAGGCTATTTTCTATTCTTAGTTGCATAAATACAGTATCACTTTGCATAAATACACACGAATCTGAGTATTTCAGTCCAAGGATTCCAAAATATTAAAGGTGTATCTGTATTTTAACCTCCTAGGACCTGGCGTCCACATACACTCAACAAAAATATAAACGCAACACCTTTGTTACTGCTCCCATTCCCCATGGGATGGACGTAGAGACCTAAAATTCATTCCAGATACACAATATAACCATCCCTCCCAAACAGTGGTCACAAATCAGTCCAAATGTGTGGTAGTGGGCACATCTGCTATATTGAGATAATCCATCCCACCTCACAGGTGTGCCACATCAGGATGCTGATCTGACATCATGAGTAGTGCACAGGTATACCTCAGACTGCCCACAACAAAAGGCCACCCTGGAATGTGCAGTTTTTTGCGCTATTGGGGGTCTGGGGACCCAGAACCGGTCAGTATCTGGTGTGACCACCATTTGCCTCATGCAGTGCAACACATCGTCGCATGGAGTCTATCAGATTGTCAATTGTGGCCTTTGGAATGTTGGTCCACTCCACTTCAATGGCTGTGCGAGGTTGTTGGATATTCGTGGGAACTGGTACACGCTGTCGTATACGCCGGTCAAGCACATCCCGAACATGTTCAATGGGTGACATGTCCGGTGAGTATGCTGGCCATGCAAGAACTGGGACATTCTCAGCTGCCATCTGCCCTGAACAATGTGAACCATGATTCATCCGTGAAGCGCACACCTCTCCAACGTGCCAGACGCCATCGAATGTGAGCATTTGCCCACACAAGTCTGTTACGGCGACGAGCTGGAGTCAGGTCAAGACCCCGATGAGGACGACGGGCATGCAGTTGAGCGTCCCTGAGACGGTTTCTGACAGTTTGTGCAGAAATTGTTTGGTTGTGCAAACCAATTGTTCCAGCAGCTGTCTGGGTGGCTGGTCTCAGACGATCTTGGAGGTGAACCTGCTGGATGTGGAGGTCCTGGGCTGGTGTGGTTACACGAGGTCTGCGGTTGTGAGGCCGGTTGGATGTGCTGCCATATTCTCTGAAACGCCTGTGGAGACGGCTTATGGTTGAGAAATGAACATTCAATGCACGGGCGACAGATCTGGTTGACATTCCTGCTGTCAGCATGCCAATTGCACGCTCCCTCATTGCTTGTGGCATCTGTGGCATTTTGCTGTGAGACAAAACTGCACATTCCAGGGTGGCCTTTTGTTGTGGGCAGTCTGAGGTACACCTGTGCACTACTCATGATGTCAGATCAGCATCCTGATGTGGCACACCTGTGAGGTGGGATGGATTATCTCAATATAGCAGATGTGCCCACTACCACACATTTGGACTGATTTGTGACCACTGTTTGGGATGGATGGTTATATTGTGTATCTGGAATGAATTTTAGGTCTCTACGTCCATCCCATGGGGAATGGGAGCAGTAACAAAGGTGTTGCGTTTATATTTTTGTTGAGTGTATGTGGACATCACATTTTGGGTTATTTAGACCAAAATACTGAATTTTGCCCTACAAGGGCCTGCTATCCACTTACGAGGACATTACACTGCTACTGTTCTATCGAAATTTTAAATGAATATCATCATATGTGGCTCTCATTTTTCTTAGAAACAAAAATAAGGGGAAAAAAATCTGGTAATTCTTTGTTTTTACATTCATCAGGTCCCAATCAGCTCAAATATCAAAGAGAAATTAAAAATGCATGATGTGGAAGAGCTCAGGTCTTAGGACGTTAATGTTCTTTGAAAAAGGGGTAAATGGAATGGCACTCATATTCCACTGTTTGGTGTTATCTGTCACATCTGCCATAGCAGACTTGTGGACTGGAGAGACCCGAATGAAGACACAGACGATGATGGACTTAAAGCAAAAGTGATCCTTTATTTCGGCAGAGCAAAATGCAAAATGCATCGCGACCGTCTTCATGCATGCACCATCACCAAATCCCAAAAGATTGATTCTGAAAATGCAATGTCCAAATTAACAGAATCAACTTTTTGGTGCCAAAGGCGACCATCACTAAAGTAGCAAAACCTAAACTGGGAAAAACCTAAAAATAAACAAAAGACCTGAGAACCCGAGATGTGGAACATGGGAAATGCAGTGGGTGATACACAGATGACCAGCAGCAAACAGAGGAGGACAAAGGGCTTAAATACACAGAGGGATAACGAGGGAATGACACACATTCCCTCATAATCACACACAACGAGACCAGGAGGAAGCAAAACTGCCAACACTAACCTAGACTGTCAAAGTAAAACAGGAAAGAAGAGACATTCACAAAGACACAGACACTGAGACCTGCAGACATGACATGAAATGTGGAACACAGGAAACTATAATAACAGAAACCTAAAGAATCCTAACATACTGAGAACAATAAGAAGAACCAAACCTATGAATAACACTAATAATCAACAAACACACCAAACCCAAAACACTGGGTCACGGACCCAGTACCGTGACATTATTGATCACTCAGACAGTCGTTTTCAATAATGATGACATCACAGTGGTTTAAAATGACAATGCACAAATCTGTGATACATAAATTTTTTCACACCTGAATTTGTTCATACTTTATGTACTGCTGCTATTACTAAAACTAGGTAATATGACTACTACTGCTCATTATACCATTATTGCAATTTTTAATATTATTTCCTTTACTTGAGTATTTAAAGTATACAAAGACAAATGCTGAGTTAAAAGAAATAACAAAGAACTGCATGAACATTTGTAAGCTTTAATCTTCTGTTTTAAATATTTTCACATCACATCACGTCATCACTAACTGTCTAATTTCCTGGTTTTCTATTAGATGTGGGAGAATCTTGATGTTTTTTATCGCAGTGAGTGAACTGAACTTGGGCTTAAGACCGAGATGAGCACAGAAGCTCTCTGTGCTTCTTTTAAAGTTTGTAGTCTATTTAAAATGATTTTCCAAACCTCTGTTAATTCAGTCTCCCGTGGAAACAGTTTGGAAAGGTTCCACTTTTTTGAATCCCTCCTCTTACCCTGTTGTTCGAGTTTCTTTCTTTCTCACAACATTGCCTCGAGGTAAAAAGCGTTTCCATATTTTATAGATTTGGAATGATTCTGACTCACTAACATATGGTCCGGTGCTCCCGTTTCATAAACCCAATGGTAAGTTTGCATTTCTATCCACATAATGAACCTTAGTGAGGTGAGCACTTTATTGACATTAATTCTATCCAAGAGAAACACTATAAGATGTGGTAAAACAGGAGACTGACTAATCTGCAGAAATCATGAGATGCAATCATATTGCCAGGGTTCAGAATTGCAAATGAATGTTTTCATTATCTCAATGAATCCAAACACCATTTTCAGCTAATTGGAGAGCAAAGGCTGAACATTCAAAGTTTTATATGGTGCTCCTAATAAAGCGCCTACCAAGTTTATAACATTTAATGAAGTTAAACACCATCCAAATATCATTACATTAGCATGAAATTAAAACTGACCACTATTAACTTCTCTTATTTCATCACTTGGCTGCTGGCTTGTACTAATTTCCCATCTCTGCCTGTATTACTGCGGCTGACCTGAGTGGATCTAATCTCTTTGACGGCTGCATTCTGCGACTTCAGTGTCGATTTTTTGGGGAGGAGAAAGAAGCTTGGGGGCCAAAGGAGATAAGGGGAATACATTCTGATTCATTTCTTCTGATGGAAGCATAATTGAGTCCATTCGAGGCTTTTAGGGGCTCAGATATAACCACAAAGCCTGCAGATGTCTATGTAATATTACATTAGCCCGAAAGAGGCACCACTGCTGCTCTTTTCTCAGACAGGGAAAGTGAATTAGCATTTGCATAATAACAATATTCACTTTCTTGACTTGCTCTGACAACTAAATGTTTCAGGTTTACCACATTAGCAAAAGCACTTTTGTTGTGCAAATTTTGAGTTGTGTTCCCAAGTGTGTTTCCAGTGGTAGGGAAAAAAATACTGTGGAAAACATTTTAATCCAACGAAAGCTGGATATTTGTCTTTGGTTTATTTTGCAGGAACATAATCAGGGATATAAATATGCAAACATAAATATTATATTTAAAATCTACCCACTCCAAAAATGTTTAAATCTTTGTGTAATCATCCACACAGTCACATAGTACCTGCAGATACCCTGCATAAAGAAAATAAATGCTCTTACCTAGATGATTTAAAACCTAACGATTGTCATTTACCAATCAAAAAACAGAATAAATAACTTTCCAGAGAGGTTTAGTTAAAAGGAAAAGAGTATAACAGGAGCATGTTAACACAAACTTAGAAGGGTGAACTCTAAAGCAGAGAATTTCAGGTCAAAGCCAGCTGGCAGATTTCTACCCGGTCACTGGCTGTCTGCCCAAAACATGTAAACCTTTTCTATGGGGATATGCTGAGGTCTAGGAACAAGCTAAGGTCAAAAAAATAGACAGCCAGGTTGTTAAGCATGCGGAGGGGAAAAAAAAGGCTGGGTCACTTGAGACAAGGCAACAAACACAAACTGACATGAGACTGGAGTAACCAGGTGGTAAACCTGCAGAGCTGGATAACGAGGGACTGGTCTGCATGGAAGAGAAGGGTCTACTGACTGGAAAAAAGTGTGAGGATGTTGAAGGACAAGGGGTGTGTGGGTGGGTGTTAAGATGGCTGTTTAACAAGCCTGTACTGCTCTGATAACACAGAAGTAACTTATATTCAAATTATATTCTGTTAAAGTCCAGGTATGATGCATGCATAGTCCATAGGTGCTACGCAGATTTGCATTTCATATTATATATCGTCTGCTGTCACCTGAGGTCAGTGTCAAAAATATGTCAAGCGTTTGATAATGTGGGCTACTCTTATTCTTTTGGCATGTATCCTCCACACAAGAGAAGACAAGAAACACATAAAAAGAGCTTTTCAGTGCATGCACATCTTGAAAAACAGTGTTTCCCATATAAGCAAAGGGGATTTTGCAGTAGAAGCTGAATGTGTGTGCACCCAGTCTTTTTGTTTACACTTCTGAAATTTCTTTTCACTGAAGAAAAATCTGCTTTTGATGTGGAAATGAAAGAAGTGGTGAAATCCGAATTGGTAGCACAGCTGAATTTCCATCTTGTTAGGATGCCTATCTCATTTATAACTCTACCGCTCTCAGAGAGATCGCTGAGTAGTGTCTGCACAACCATAATTTAACATTTTCAGTCTGAGAAATATTACGTTTATTCTCTCTATAGAAAATAACCAATTCATCACTCAGAGGTTTACAAGATGATACCCACCCAAATGGTAACTCAGAATAACAAGTTTGCAAATCAGTGTCGAGGATCCAACAGGCTAAAAGATGGCAGGAACAGAAGGATGCATGTTATCATGTGTGCAAGTGTATATATACCTACAAACATTGCACAAAATATACCGGCATCAAAACTTTGTAAAGTAAAGCTGCATCTCAGTCTGGATGTTGAATGTCGCTCCCACAGGATGTGCAAGGTTTTAAGCAGGCATACAAAGCTTTTTATTACATTTTCTGAGGTTATATCAGGTATGTGGTTGTTATGTGTTGGGAAAGCAGGGAAAATGATTCCTGACAAACCAGGTAGTCAAGAAGATATTTAGATGGGTTAATAACAAATGCAAAAACAGCCTTACAGGCTTGATAAAGTGGAAATTTATTATTATAAAGAAAAACTTGGGAACTTACTGAAACCTGAACAACTTAATTTACTGAAATAAACACAGTGTTGAACAAAATAGCTCAGACAGATAAAATAGAGAAGTAAACTAAGGAATGGACTTAAAGAAAAAAATATAAAAAGTGAGCGAGGTCATTCCATAAATCAAAACTTAAAAATAATAAAATAATACAAAGGTGAATGCTTGTATTCTGGTATGGATTGGTAAATGTTTTTGTTTTTTTAATATCTGAGCTTTCTTTAGTGAATCGGATACAGATGTTTGAGAAAGTGTTTAGCTGGTAGAAAGTAAGTAAGCAACACAGAGGTTAGTCAGGATTCATTAATTATTCATAGCCATTCGCCACAGCCACCGATGACTCCGATGACCTCTGATGGAGGAAGCCAAACTGAATGTTGGATTCAAACAGCAACAGCAATGATGAATTCCCCGAGGAAGTAACATGGATGCATTCCAGCATCCAGTGGCTCAATATTCAGGCTACAAAAACTCGTTCAGTCCATCTCTACCATTGCCCAACACCTCACATTCCGCATGATGATTGCTGGAACAGCACAAAGCTCTGAAAACAAGTTGTTACCTCCTCAGATCCTCTGGGATTACAGGCTTCTGCCCAGGCAGCAGAGCTGACAGTGTAATGAGCTGGTGAAGAGTGTAATGCAAAGAAAAACCACTAACAAACTTATTAAACTTGACTTTAAGAGATGAGACTTTAGAAACAAAAAGTAACCATTACAACTTCACTCATCTTCCAATCAGAATGAGCAACAAAAATAAACTTGATCATCAGGTTATTATTAAACCACAAGTTAAACTCAACACTGAATCAGGAAAGAAAGATACATGAAAAAAAAAGGGCTGCACTGTGACAGTCAGAAGGAAGTGTAAAAAACATGACCTCCTTATCTCTTCCTTCTAAATCATAAAATTAAAGATATGCACTTTTGTTTAGCTGCATCTGTTTCTTGAACCGTTTTAAGCCTAAACCCTGGAATAATATCCAGAAAATGTTTGGTTTTTTTGGGAATTTTTTGTTTGTTTAATTTACCCTTTAAATACAGTTTCTGACAAATTTAAAAAATAAGTGTAAATTTGCATATGAGTTTAAATTTGTATCATACCATATTTGCTACACGTGACATTTTTTTGGAATGTAACGCTTAAAATATATTGTGCAATTTATTTATTATTTAGTACAATTAGAATTAATTAATTAAGGAGTTCTGTAGTGCAGAGGAATCAAATCCAATCCTTAGGAGGACCAAGTTGGTTTTCATTCGATTCATTGACAATGAATGGACTTACCAGCATTTTTTTTTACCTTGTTTATGACTTTAAGGTATCAAAAAACATAACATGAGCAGGATCACGGGATCACTTCTTTTTTTTTTAAACAATGCAATTTGGATATATTTGGTTAGATGAGAAGGTGAAGTTAAAAAGCAACTGCGTGAAAGCTAAGCTCATTATAATTCAGCAGGTTAACTAATTAATCCCCTGTATCAAATGACACATCCAATGCACAGTGTCTTAAAAAGCTTCAGTATTTGCAGCCTTTTTATGTGGCTTTGTGTGCTTTCGGGTTTGTTGTTTTATTTCATCTGGTCTCCTGCTTTTCATTTCACTGCTAATGGCATACATTAGTCGGTCTGACAAAGCAAGCTTTTCAGTTCTTTCATACTGTAAAGAACATTAAAATGCACCACAGAATGCCCTGTCACCACTCAGCACAGGTACGATTACCTTTTATGTGCTAAAAAATAATATATGAAAAACACTTCAACCAATACACTGTAAATAACTTGAAAATGAAAGAGCCTGGACAGCTCCTAACACCGATTCTGTATTAATCATGGTGAAGCAAAAGCAGATTTTCGTATCTGTCCTTGAAAGTGGTGTGACAATTAATCACTTTTCCTCAACCCGCATCTCTCTCACTTATTTCAGTGTACGCTCTGGTAATGACAGCGACCTTCGCAATGAGCCGGGAGTCACAGTGAGTGAGCTTTGCCCTCATTAGCAGCCTGTACTCGCTGTCAGTTGGCTGACTCACTGGGAAAAAACGAGCAGAGGAAGGAGGTGGCTCGGGTGAGAGTGTCCCTGTACACTTTCGCTGTCCCCAACCTTGTCCTTACTTCTGAAGCCTGAGCAGGGACAAGAATGTCACCAAAACAAGGTGCCAGACTGGCCCTCAACATCGTCATGTGTTGTGGTGCTGTTGGTGCTATTCTCTGCTCATTAGGAGATATAACAAGATTTCACCCTTCTGCCCAAATCACCTAAAGCCTGCGTGATGATGGCCTCTGTGACCTTTAGACTCCTAATAAATTTAATGAGGAAGAATATTTGCCTCCGCCCATTGCAGTGCGTGCGTCAGACACTATTTGTATTGTCTCAGAATAGAGAAACATTGAAAAATACTGTGTAGTTGGGATCTTAAAGTACCAATGATTCAGACTACAAGCTCATGAAAGACAACTGCAAATCATGCAAAACAGTGAGCTGGGACACAGTTAAAGTTTTTTACTGCTTGCTAAATGTAGGTTCACAGTCAGCTGGAGTGTACCTAACATCATAGTACAGAAGGGTGCAGGCTAACACACAGGAAAAGACCATCACACACTCGCACGTCTATACTTCAAGCCAGTTCAAATCAGCAGCCAAACTAACAATTTGGACTGTGGTAGAAAACTCGAGTAAAGGCCAACCAAGGTATCTTTCCATGTTTTTATTACCGTCTAGCTTCCATGATTGTATTCTTTGTGTTTTATTTTCATTTTTTATTTTCCTAGTTTGCATGTCTTCCTTGTGAACTGTTTTCTAACCTTTTGCCTGCTCCTCACCTGATAAGTGTGCTTACTCCACCTGACAATTTAAGATTAGGATTTTGAATTTTACTCTGGCTCCAGGCATCTTCTTAGGTCATCTTTTTAGCATTTTCGAACAGAGACATCAATACAGCTGTTTAACTAACTCTTGTTCCATTTCATTGTCTTCACCGGGTAGTCTTTGGCTTTATCTAATGTTTGGAATGTTTGAAAGTTGATAACAACCATCGTGACTCTTTTTATCTCTGACTTGGGCTTTAGGTTTCGTCAAACCAGCTAAACAAAGAAAGCCTGGTTATGTTGAACCTCCTCCATATTATACTCCTCAGAAAGCTGCCACCTAAAAATGATAATTTGCTCATTTAGCTTTTGGCTTTTTTCATTGTAATTAATTATTTGGTTATAGAAAAATGAATAAATTATAATTAATCTGTGAAGTGGAAGTGGTAACCGGTGTTAAGGGCTTAAAGAACATTTTTCTTTCATATAGATGGATTTGCTTTCACTCACGTCTGAGTTAAGCTGTTTAATTTAATCACATTTTAATTTATTTGACAGTCAAATAACTGATAGTGAATATCAAATGTAACATTACATTTTGTCAAGTATACAAAACCACCTTAAAAAATACCCCAATAATGAAGGATGTGAAATTTGTCTTGGTGAAAGCCATTTCTAAGAAAGTATTTCTAAGGAAATGCTCTTTGCTGATCCTTGTCCAGTATTTTTCATATCCCCGCTTACTTTCAGCCTTGACATAAAATGATGTGCCCATTTACTGTCTGCACATTGTGTTTCTGTAACAGTCTTCCATTTTGTCCACCTGGATGTTTTGCTCGGTGAGGTGGATCTGACAAGTGCAACAAAGAAGAATTGAAAGTCAAAGTGTACGAAATTATCACCATCCGCAAGGTGATGCTGTGAGCACTGCACTCTTCATCAGATGTCTGCACTTTAAAATGTCAAGCTTACAGGTGTTAATGCATTTGAACACCTTTGGAACATGATGCAGTGTTCACTTCTAGTCAGTAATAATTGCATATTTCATATTTTGGGCCCGAAAAAATGATGTTGTGCATTTTGGCCTCAGATTCTTCTGACTTCAGTTTGATCGAATTAAGATTCTCATCTAACTGTTTTGGACATTTTCCCTTTAATCAAGTGGTAAATTGGACTGTGTCCTAAAACAGCAGCTTAAGGCTGTGGTTTAAATAGAACAAACAACATTTTCAACAGCATTTGATGATCTTTGAGAACTTTTCCCTCCTTCGTGATGTATTGAAATAATAAATACAGCACTTATAACTTTCTCTTGCACACCTGTGCCTCACACAAGTTCCCTGAAAACCCACACAGACCTTCATTAAATATTGATCATTTCTATTAATACCAAATGAGAGCATAGCGGGGAAAGGCAAACCTGCCATGTGTTCCACATTGATCACTTTTATTTTTGCTTGGGGGGAAAAAGTCATCATGGTGTAACTCTGTGGTAAACAGTCTTGGCTACTCTCTGTGTTGATCTTAAGCTTTTATCACAAGGCTTTTACTCCTTTATACCACACACTGGTAACTAAAATTATATATTCAAAATTAAATAATAAATAAGTTATACATTTTTACATTTTAAGTCCTCTGAAAATATGTTAAATGCTTAAAATTCTGCCATGTTATTTTCTCATTTACCCTTTTTCTTGTGCACCAGGTCTAGTTCTGTTGTCTTCTGGGAATCAGCCAGAATGAGTCAGCTCTGGTCAAACATTTTATTTTTACCACCATTGGCCCCCTATCCCACTGAGACTGACTGCAGTGCAGCAACAGCCTCTTTGCTTTCACACTGGCATGCAAGGGGAGTCGTGGAAGGTTTCCTATAATCAAGAAGTTTAAAAAAAGAAAGAAAGAGAAACTGTAGCCTCCTCGGAGCTCTGATCCAGGGTCTGGATTACATTTGAGCACTTTTATTCAGCTGCTAAAATCTACAGTCTGCTATTAGGACTCAGTTGGTAACTCATTTTCTTCTTCAGCTTCTCAGACATGTACAAACCAACACAGGATCTGTGGAAGATAATGTGGATTCATGATTGCACAGTATTGCATCTGAAACTGTGATGCCATCCTTTCGTTATATCCAGTCTGTGCTGTAAGTATTGTTTATTAGTTTGAGATCGTCTGGGAGTAAAAAAGTTAAAGATGTATGTATAGATGTATAGAGTGTGCTCATGCACATACGTTTAAATTTGGAAATCTTCCCTACAAGGTCATCTTCTTGTGCACCTCTGGACTGCTTTCATCACAGGTGCCTGTGATTCCTGTTATTCCAGCACATTAATTATTCTAACTCGTGCAATAGTAAGCACTAACAGTGCTGTCAGTTGCCTAGCAATTGGTTCAACAGATATAGTAAGACAGAAAAAAGTCAAATAGTAAGTTAAGTTAAGGTAAGTTAAATGTTAGAAGGTAAATTTTAAACTCAAGCTGCTGTGAAGTGAAAGGATCCATCAAGAGCTACATTTTTATTTTCATCTGTGATGAAACATTTGTATAGTAATGGTACCATAACTCTTCCACAGACAAATCACAGTGAATGGATGATGGAAATAAAACACTGAAGTAAGGTAGGTCGTAACAAGATATTATGTTCCCTTTAGCACACACGCAAAAACAGCTGTGGCAACCAGGGATACACAGTTCTTATTATATTATTTTCTAGTGCAGAGTTTGCTTATGCTACAGTCAGCAGGGAAAACAGTGGTTTGAAGAAGACTACGTGCAATGAACTTACAATGTAAGTCCTTTGAAATGATTGCTTCAACGATGTGTACCAGTTCTGTGACCGCTCATAGTGAGATGCTATCTTCAAAGTGACTTTGACACATTACAACAGCAAGAAGAGAGAGTCAGTCTCAGTATGTGATTGAATCGGCTCAAGTTGGTAATTACCTGCATACTCTTTGTATTTATACAATGAACACTAACGCTAGCGATTGATTGACATAAATCTTTGAAATCACAAATCTGTTGCCATTTACACACATAGAACTAAGTCTGACCAGAACCTCAAAGAAATTAAGAAATTCCTCTACAAATAGTTTCGTGATTGCTGCTGGATGGCAATTGAAATTGAAAATTATATAGGTGCTCAGCAATCTTGCCTTTAATAATGAACATAACCAATACACTAGTCAACGACCTGCTGACTAAAGTCCCCTATTGCAAAGAGAGTTGTTCTCATTGGTGCAGACTGACTGCAGTGTTTTGACAATTTGTTTGCAATTATAAATTAGACAGCGATTATTTGCCAGCCTTCAACAATCAGTCTGAGAGTGACTGCAGTCAGTCTCAGTCAGACTGAGATTATTTGGTGGTTGATGGCCTCCTACCAGCCAACCTGTGCAACTGCCTTAGAATCAAAAGTGGTCATAAGTATGTTGCCGTCTCATTTTTACTCTGGTGACTGAATCATTAGCGTGCCCGTATAGTAACAAACTGCAGTACACAAAGCTTCAGAAAGCAGAACAGTTCCCATTACGGAGCACTCTCACCACAATTATCAAGACATCTTTTTAAAAACTTGATGTCCACACTGAAGACACAGTAAAGGTGCTCTAGCAGCCAGCGATAGCAACCCTGAATACAACACTTCATGTTGATTCCTCCCTTTATTGTATTATACTTATGGAGGAAGCTACATATAACGGTTATTGCCATGAATAAGTTTCTTCTTCAAAAAATCTTAGAATGAAACAAATGTTTGCAGAACCTTTAATAAAACTTGGTAAAGCAAACATTTCATTTCAAGCTAGTCTGAGAAATCAGACTCTTTATTTTCTTCTCTTCTGTCTGAGTGTCACTGTCACTGTAGTTCGTGCCCAGCAGAAGACGAGGTATCTGATCTATCATGATGCAGCAGCAGTGTCTTTGTGAACTTAGTCTGAACCTGTAGCTGGAAATCTTCAGCTTCATCTCAAATATGAAAAGGAGCTGGAAAGAAAGTTGAAAAATGTTCTTTTGTCTGCAATAGCAGAGACATAATCAAGTTAAAATCTGAAAAGCAAGCAGATTTCAGAGGTCAGAGACAGGCCAAAGTAAACTGTGGGTCATTAAAGTTATATAACTGCTTTAGTAAAGATTTATATTACAATCAACCAGTAATAATGAGTGCAAATGCCAAAGCTGAAGTGCCAGTTTATTGGCCTTTTCATGCAATGGCAATGGAAAATTCTCCTTCCTTCTGGTAGGCAGACAAAAGATTTTAACCCAAAAACATTTGCAAAAATGTAAAAAATAACATGAAGAATCTTGATCTCTTTGGATATGAGACACTTAAATACTGATGCTCACGTCAGCTTAATCTAGACTTTGATCAAAGCTTATTTTAGGGAATAAATAATAACAGATTTTGATCATAAGCCATCACACATTATTTTTAATGAAACACTTCCTTCTAAATCTTCAACTGCAGTTACAACAAATGTAATGCTACACAAATCATGCCACATCCCTTTTAGTTTTAGTATGGCTTGATGCCCTCTTTGGTAAATGTAAGATGTATGAAACAGGTTAAATGCTGTTAAAATATGTTTTTAATGTACATTTATTGATTTTCAACCTTTCATTTCTAGAAAAAATCCCAGTGATTGCAGTATAGTGATTAAACAAGTTCCCGGTGTCTTTATAGTTATCAGCCATTCAGGTCTTCAAAAAACTTACAGAAGTTCAGTTGCTTTCTTTCCAAGCTCCTTGGAGTTCAAGATGAAAGCTAGAAGAGATGTTTATCTTCTTCTTTAGCTCCTCTTTAGAGGTCACCACAGTGGGTTTACCTGCTCCCACCTCACCCTATTCCTAACATCTTCTTCTGTCACACCAACCCTCTGCATGTCCTTCTTCACTACATGCATGAATCTTCTCTGAGGTCTTCCTCTTTTCCTCCTGCCTGATAGTTACATCTTCAATATCCCTTGTCCAGTATATCCACTATGCCTCCTCTGCACATGTCCAAACCAAACCATTGCGGCTCTCCTTCTGTCACAAATCACCGCTGACCTTTGTCTCTACCCTGCCTGCACTCTTTTCTTCACCTCTTTTTGTGCACTGTCCATCGCTTTGGATGGTTAACCTCAGGTATTTAAACTCATCTCAAACTTCACCTTCTCTACTTCTTGCATGTTCACCTTCCCGCCTGTTTTTCTCTCATTCACACACATTATTCTGTCTTGCTTCTACTGACCTTAATTCCTCTTCTCTTCAATGGATTTCTGCACCTTTCCAGGCTCTCGTCCATCTGCTTTTCCACTCTTGACTGATTCATTAACTTTCCTCCATCTTTCCTCTTCTCTCTATCTCATTTTCTGCATTCAAAGTCAACTGGGAAAAATAAAATAAAATAAAAATCGAGAGGAAATATAATTAGTTTTAGTGTTGGTTAGTCTGGTAAATAATTTTATCAAAACATGCCTTGTGAACCTTTGACACATGAATTAATTGAAACATTGGATGTCTACAAGACAACTGCTGAGTCAACTGCTTTTTAAACGCTCTGTTTTTTTGTTGTAATACCTGTACTGATTTTTTCTAAATCTTGCCTCTGATATATGCCGCCCATACAATAATAATTACTAAAGACCAAAACTAACAAAAAATAAATGAAAAAAACATTTTCAAAAAACTAAAAACTGAAATGAACAGTTTAGTTTTAGTAACTGAATTAAAACTAAAAAGTCAAAATAAAATTAAATTAAAAACCAATTAGAAATACAAAAGTGCAATAGCTCCGATCCTTAAGTTTCTTTCACTATTTCACTATTTAGCTAACTGTTAGCTAGTCCTTCTTTTTTGTTCAGCCTGTCAACTCACTATAAGCCTTTTCCTTTGCTTCCTCTCTCCTTCTGTATGCTGTTAGTCACCCAGTATTCCTGTACACATTCATCATTTTTCATCACCATCTTGAATACTTTCCTGTACTTCCTCATTCTACCACTAAGACTCCTTGTCTTCTTACCTCTGTCGAGCGGTTGTCATTTCTGAATGACTGGATCCTACCACCCAGAGCCTGTTTCAGCCTCCTTGCTGAACTCTGTGTGACATTCTTCTTTCTTTCACTTCAACAATTTAATCTTTGGCTTGGTCATTAATTTCTGTTCTTGATTTCCAAAGTCATCCTACAGAATATCATCTGATGCTTGCTAGCTACTATCTCCCCTGACACCACCTTGCAGTGTTCTGTCTCCTTTAGATTGGACCTTCTGCTTAAGATGTAGTCCACCTGTGTGCACTTTCCTCCACTTTTCTGTGTCACTCTTTGCTCCACCCTCTTCTTGAAGTACACCACAGCCATTTCAATGCTCTTTGCAGAGCCCACTGCGACCCATCCTTTTCCATTTCTTTGCCTACACAACACCTCATCGTCATCTCTGGAATGGACCGGTACTTATATAGTGCCTTTCATAATTAGTTAATTTAAGCTCTCAAAGCACTTTCTACTAAGTTACACACATTCAGACAGTGCTTTTATGTATGCTTAAGTGCTTTTTTAGCTAACACACACACAGACACACACACACACAAACCCATGCATAGATGCTTCAGGGACAACACTGGAGTTCAGTATCTGGCCCAAAGATATTCTGACACATGGACTGGAGGAGCCAGGGATCGACCAGCCTTCTGATTGGTAGACAACCTGCTCTAACACCTGAGCCACATCCTCTCCATAGAGCCACTGAAGTCTGCTCCAATCACTACTCTCTCCCCTCTGGGAACGCTCTCCATTATTTCAGCCAGCTCACGGCAGAGCTGGTCTTTCTCTTCTGACATCCAACCTGTGGGGTATGCAGACTGACAACATTCAACATCACATTTCATGATCCTGTCTGTCACTCTGTACACATCCACAACACTGTTCACATCCTCTTCCTTCAAGATTACCCCAACACACCTCCACAGTCTTGCCTTTGTTCTCTCCCCATTTATTTGGGGAGGGTTGGACCGGCATTAGGACACGCTGGCTTGTATTCATAGTGCTGGTTTTCTCCATTCTTTTGCTCCTGTTGAATTTCCCGAGGGGAAAAAAAGTAAGAAAGTAACATTTAACCACAAATCATGTTGGAGAAATTAACTTTGATTTGGTATTTTGTTCATTACTGCATTTCAAACCTTGCTTGCATGCTTAGTCTATATACTCTAATAGTCTATAATACTTTGGTATGGTATTTAAATAAAACCCATGGCCTTTTTAATTTTATATATAGCTTTGCCTTCTAGTATACATGTGTGAAAATGAGAAATTAACTTAATGCTTCTTTGCTCTATAAAGTCTAACAGTTCCAAAGGAGCAGACTTTGGGCCCAGGCCCCTTTTGGCAAACTAACAGAATGAGATTTATTTTCTATTTTAATCAGCTTGTGCCATTTTCTGTCATAATACAAACAAAGCTCCTATATATATATATATATATATATATATATATATATATATATATATATATATATATATATATATATATATATATATTGGGGTCCTTGGGGATGAACAGGCACATGGGTCAATACATGAGCGGGACACAGAAAGGGATTGGCAAGAATACCAGAGGCGCAAAACACCAGCTACTGGTAGACAGAACAGTCAGCCGAGACTGCAAGACCAGACTGACCAACCTGTGCACGGCCTGGATTGATTACAAGAAGGCCTATGACTCAATGCCCCACAGCTGGATACTGGAATGCCTAGAATTGTACAAGATCAATGGGACCCTAAGAGCCTTCATCAGGAACTCAATGGGGATGTGGCGTACAACACTAGAGGCCAACTCCAAGCCCATAGCACAAGTCACCATCAAGTGCGGGATCTACCAAGGAGATGCTCTGTCCCCACTGCTGTTCTGCATAGGCCTGAACCCCCTCAGTGAGTTCATTAACAAGACTGGCTATGGATACCGACTACGGAATGGAGCAGTTGTCAGCCACCTCCTGTACATGGATGACATCAAGCTGTATGCCAAGAGTGAACGAGACATCGATTCACTGATCCACACTACCAGGCTATACAGCAATGACATTGGAATGTCATTCGGACTGGAGAAGTGTAGTCGGATGGTAACAAAGAGAGGGAAGGTAGTCAGAACTGAGGGGATTGAACTACCAGAAGGCAACATTGCAGACATAGAGGACAGTTACAAGTACCTGGGGATCCCGCAGGCGTATGGGAACCATGAAGAGGCCGCTAGAAAAGCTGCAACCACCAAGTACCTGCAGAGGGTCAGGCAAGTCCTGAGGAGTCAGCTGAATGGTAAGAACAAGATCCGGGCCATCAACACGTACGCCCTGCCCGTGATCAGGTACCCTGCTGGGGTAATAGGCTGGCCAAAGGAGGAGATAGAAGCCACTGACATAAAGACAAGAAAGCTCCTTACCATGCATGGAGGGTTTCACCCCAAGTCCAGCACCCTGAGGCTGTACGCTAAGCGGAAGGAAGGGGGCCGGGGACTGGTGAGTGTCAGCACCACAGTCCAGGATGAGACAACGAACATCCAAGAATACATTGGGAAGATGGCCCCAACTGACCGAGTGCTCAGTGAATACCTCAGGCAGCAGAAACCCAAGAAAGAGGAGGGAGACGAGGAACCATCATGGAAGGACAGGCCCCTGCACGGTATGTACCACCGGCAGATAGAGGAGGTGGCTGATATCCAGAAATCCTACCAGTGGCTGGACAAAGCTGGACTGAAAGACAGCACAGAGGCACTAATCATGGCAGCACAAGAACAAGCTCTGAGCACAAGATCCATAGAGGCTGGGGTCTATCACACCAGGCAAGACCCCAGGTGCAGGCTGTGTAAACATGCCCCAGAGACAATCCAGCACATAACAGCAGGGTGCAAGATGCTAGCAGGCAAGGCATACATGGAACGCCATAACCAAGTGGCCGGCATAGTGTACAGGAACATCTGTGCCGAGTATAATCTGGAAGTCCCGAGGTCAAAATGGGAGATGCCCCCAAAGGTGGTGGAGAATGACCGAGCTAAGATCCTGTGGGACTTCCAGATACAGACGGACAAAATGGTGGTGGCTAACCAACCGGACATAGTGGTGGTAGACAAACAGAAGAAGACGGCCGTAGTGATCGATGTAGCGGTTCTGAATGACAGCAATATCAGGAAGAAGGAACACGAGAAGCTGGAGAAATACCAAGGGCTCAGAGAAGAGCTCGAGAGGATATGGAGGGTGAAGGTAACGGTGGTCCCCGTGGTAATCGGAGCACTAGGTGCGGTGACTCCCAAGCTAGGCAAGTGGCTCCAGCAGATCCCGGGAATAACATCGGAGATCTCTGTCCAGAAGAGCGCAGTCCTGGGAACAGCTAAGATACTGCGCAGGACCCTCAAGCTCCCAGGCCTCTGGTAGAGGACCCGAGCTTGAAGGATAAACCGCCCGCAGGGGCGTGCTGGGTGTTTTTTTTTTATATGTATATGTAAGATTATTTGCCCTGAAGACCTCTGAGCCCTTACCTGGGACCAGTCTACCTCGAGAGAAAGATTGCAGACTGAAAATACAAAAGAGGCAATGCACATCTCGTTAGGCCTGGTAATGACTCTGGATCCACTTCAGAATGTGCAGGGCATGGTTAAGCTGAATAATATTTGCACTTTCTGGCTAAACCTTCTTCCATCATGACTCAGACCTGCATGGTGGGGTGCATTATTAACACTGAGAATTGATACTAAAGAGACTCAGTTTACCCCTCCTCTTCAGCCTTTAAGCAAACAGGGTGTGGAAACTCCCTGCAGAAATGAATCTTTTGCGGCCTACGATGACTAGTCATTGTTCTAACAAAAGAACCTATTCACAGACTCCCACAAGAGAATTAGATTTTAACCAAACTGTTGCACTTCAAGACAAAAAGCCAATTATGCATGCTTCATACACTTTGAAAAAACATTCCCCTTTTGCCACACTTCAAGGTAAAATAAATGGCTATCACATTGCTCTCATATCTGTGGATGTTTGAAGGTAAAAGGATATAGAGGGAAATGAGGAAGAAGAGGGGAGTAAGTGTATTTTTCCCAGTGGTCCAGAGAAAGATCAATATAATCATGCAACTATGATTGTGTTACCACACTTTTCTTCTTGCAGACCTGGTATCAAAATCATTTGTGAAATATGCTCAACAGAAATGAAAAAAAAATACTTGTTTACTTCTAATAAAGAAGTTGGAGAAGAAGAACCAGAGAGTAGTTTGAAAAACCAGAGCTGTAGAAAACATATTTCTCTCTAAAAGCTGAGGAACATGATCACAGTGGTGTGCACAGAGTTTTGGTGGGGGTGGACTACCCATGATGCTTCTCCCACTGGGTCTCCAAGTGCCCTTTTCTAACCTCTGAAACCACACAAACAGACCAGTGGAGTTTCCATCACTCCAAAGGCATGCTGTGCAGCCAAAATTGTTTAAAATCAGCAGAAGCCCAAAACTTTTCAAAAGAAAGTAGAAAATAGTTTTTCACTGGAACTTGGAAAAAATAGTATATTGAGTCTAGACATTTAATAGTCTCATGTTAAATATACTGTTACAGCTGTGGAAGAAGATTATTTCTCTTTCTTTAACAAAGGAGGAAAAAATGCTAACTAACTATTCTGTCAAGTTTTAACTGAAGTCCATTGAAAAAAAATTGAACTGACCCCTAATGTGACCACATGACTAATCGACATAAACCAAACTTCACATTCCTTTTTAAAAGTTTCATAGGTCCATTGTGTGTCCATTAAATCATACAATGGCTCAAGAGCAGGACCAAAAAAATCCCCCAAATACAGGTTTTCAGTCTTTATTCTGAACAGGGAAGTGGCAGCAGTGGGAGCATGGATCGGAACACAGTTGTTATTTTCCAGGTCTGAGGAGTTTCACTGGAAGAGAGAGGAGACAGAGGTTAATCCACATGGTCCAGATTTTTCCACAAAGGTATTTATGAGATAAATTGAGAGAAGGGAATGAGCGCACTGGTTTGTTCTTGGGGGGATGGCTGTCGCTGGAGGGTGAGCAGTCAGGTGAGAGGAGAGTATCCACAGGTGGCCTTGAGAAAACAGTCAGTTTACAGGAAAGAGTAGGTAATGGAGATGAGGCCTGGGTTCTTCAGCAAATGAGGGCTACCCATTTAGGAGGCAGACAATCTGGCGGAGACTGGATGCAAAAGATGGCCCTTACATACTGTGGCGGATGAGGATGATGATGAACAGATAGTCTGGCTGTCGAGTGGGAAACTTCAGAACTCCACTCCAAAGGGAGTTCAGGCTTAGAGGACAGAAATTCAAAACAAACCAGTGCTGACTATGACACTTGTAGCTCTTTGCGTGGAACAGGAAGGTGTTCCCAAGGCAGCCAAGAGATATAATCTCTCAAGCATATTCTGAGTATCACCCAGCGTCTCTTCTTAGTTAGGACATGTCCAGAACACCTCACTTAGGAGGGGAGGCTGATTCCCAAACCACCTCAACTTGCTCTCTTCAGTGTGGAGGAGTAACACACACCTGGTAGCCAGCCCTCTGCCCATCCAGGCTCAGGCTGTAGATGTAGTGCTGTGGAGAACCTGGCTGACTGACCCCCAGTTGCCAAATCTGGTTACAGACACTGAGAATACACTGAGAACTAAATGAATAATCAGGTGCAACCAAAATCTGAAAGGTCAGCAAACATATAAATATAGGGAGTGCAGAATTATTAGGCAAGTTGTATTTTTGAGGAATAATTTTATTATTGAACAACAACCATGTTCTCAATGAACCCAAAAAACTCATTAATATCAAAGCTGAATGTTTTTGGAAGTAGTTTTTAGTTTTAGCTATTTTAGAGGGATATCTGTGTGTGCAGGTGACTATTACTGTGCATAATTATTAGGCAACTTAACAAAAAACAAATATATACCCATTTCAATTATTTATTTTTACCAGTGAAACCAATATAACATCTCCCCATTCACAAATATACATTTCTGACATTCAAAAACAAAACAAAAACAAATCAGCGACCAATATAGCCACCTTTCTTTGCAAGGACACTCAAAAGCCTGCCATCCATGGATTCTGTCAGTGTTTTGATCTGTTCACCATCAACATTGCGTGCAGCAGCAACCACAGCCTCCCAGACACTGTTCAGAGAGGTGTACTGTTTTCCCTCCTTGTAAATCTCACATTTGATGATGGACCACAGGTTCTCAATGGGGTTCAGATCAGGTGAACAAGGTGGCCATGTCATTAGTTTTTCTTCTTTTATACCCTTTCTTGCCAGCCACGCTGTGGAGTACTTGGACGCGTGTGATGGAGCATTGTCCTGCATGAAAATCATGTTTTTCTTGAAGGATGCAGACTTCTTCCTGTACCACTGCTTGAAGAAGGTGTCTTCCAGAAACTGGCAGTAGGACTGGGAGTTGAGCTTGACTCCATCCTCACCCCGAAAAGGCCCCACAAGCTCATCTTTGATGATACCAGCCCAAACCAGTACTCCACCTCCACCTTGCTGGCGTCTGAGTCGGACTGGAGCTCTCTGCCCTTTACCATCCAGCCACGGGCCCATCCATCTGGCCCATCAAGACTCACTCTCATTTCATCAGTCCATAAAACCTTAGAAAAATCAGTCTTGAGATATTTCTTGGCCCAGTCTTGACATTTCAGCTTGTGTGTCTTGTTCAGTGGTGGTCGTCTTTCAGCCTTTCTTACCTTGGCCATGTCTCTGAGTATTGCACACCTTGTGCTTTTGGGCACTCCAGTGATGTTGCAGCTCTGAAATATGGCCAAACTGGTGGAAAGTGGCATCTTGGCAGCTGCACGCTTGACTTTTCTCAGTTCATGGGCAGTTATTTTGCGCCTTGGTTTTTCCACACGCTTCTTGCGACCCTGTTGACTATTTTGAATGAAACGCTTGATTGTTCGATGATCACGCTTCAGAAGCTTTGCAATTTTGAGACTGCTGCATCCCTCTGCAAGATATCTCACTATTTTTGACTTTTCTGAGCCTGTCAAGTCCTTCTTTTGACCCATTTTGCCAAAGGAAAGGACGTTGCCTAATAATTATGTACACCTGATATAGGGTGTTGATGTCATTAGACCACACCCCTTCTCATTACAGAGATGCACATCACCTAATATGCTTAATTGGTAGTAGGCTTTCGAGCCTATACAGCTTGGAATAAGACAACATGCATGAAGAGGATGATGTGGACAAAATACTCATTTGCCTAATAATTCTGCACTCCCTGTAGGTAAGTAGCTAGTGAGGAAAAGAAGTAAAAAGAAAGAGAGAGAGAGAGAGAGAGAGAGAGAGGTAGGAAAGAATAGATGACAGGGGAAAGGACAGCACTTAGAAACACAGGGGATAAACAAAAGGAAAACTATGGGAACAGCCTGTACCAAGACAGTATTAGAGTGCTTAATTAACTTCATTGCTACATCCTCTTACCAAAACGATGCTTAATTAGAGTTTGGGAAGTACTGCTAAATCTCTGAAACAGTTATTTATTATGGCCATAAGTGATTTATAAGTGGGAAAATAGTCAATCTTCCATAGTCACTGCTCAAAATGGAGCAAATTGTACTAGCAGAACCCTGAAAGCCTGGACTCGTACATAAGTGCATTCTGAGGCTGTACCCTCTGATTTTAGCTGTCAGTTTTCCTCTCTTTAGAAATACATCACATCTGCTGTCCTTTCACATGTGAATTATAGACACCATCCAGTCGCTGAACCAATTTAGGAGCATAACCACAATTCATTTCAGCAGCTCATTTTCTTTCACAGAACATTGTTACCCGTGATCCATTTCCTAATCATCAAGAGCTGAAATGCTGGGACCAAACAGGAAAAAAGATAATGATAGGAAAAAATGAGTAAATACATAAGTAGGCACACATCTGTCTGCAAATGATTGTCTGATACTTTAATATCCCCCGTAAAATCTGAATCAGTCTAAAAATATAATATAGATATATAATAAAAAATATATATATATGCAAGCGTAAAGAATTTGATTGATGTAAAAATAATAAAGTAGACATGAGGAGAGATGGATGTGGGTGAAAAAAGAATGTAGCAGATGATGTTGAGTAATAGGAAATTTCAGTATCACTCTGCTCCTTTGCTCAAGATGATGACCTCCTCTAACAAGGTTCAGAGGAAGATAAATTTGTTAATAAAGTATAAAAATATGCCAATTTGCACCCAAAGACTAAAGCAAAACCCTGGAAAACACTGCAGGAATATATTCCAAGATATATAATAGTCTGGGGGTTGCTGCGGTTCTGACTGAAGCATGAGTGACACACAATCCAGCCCTCTGGGTGTTTTCAATTATGTCCTTATCAGTGCATGTGGCATCTCCATAGGAATAAATGCTGAGGATTTCCTGCTTGACACCAGAGCTGAGAGGAGAGAGAGAGAGAGATTTACTGATTAATCATCTGCACTCTGTGGTAGCTGTTAAAATATTCAGCTTTTCACTTTTTGTCAGAAAGTGAGTCTGGTACATGGACTTTGAAATCTAATGAAATTTCAAACATAGCTTCTTTTACCAAAACAGAGTTTGGCGTTTGAAGCATATCAAATTGTATACTTGTATGCTACTTTATTACATGTCTTCAACTGCTTCTTAATTCAAAAGTGTAATTAGCCAATCCCATGTTAGCGGTTCAATGCATGTAGGCATTTAGACCTAGTGAAGACAGCCTTCTCAAGCTCAAGCAGAGCAGCAGAATGGTGATGGATGGTTGTTGGTGATGGGCTGGTCTTACAAGTTCAGAACCAGCTGGGATTTTCCAACACAACCAACTCTAGGCTTTACAAAGAATATTCAGAGAAAGAGAAAATATCCAGTAAGGAGCAGTTGAAAATGCTCTGTTTATGCTGGACATCAAAGGAGAATGGCCCAGCTGCTCTGAGTTAATTGGAAATCAAAGGTAACTCAAATAATCACTTGTTACAACAAAGGTAACAATTGCCAAAGAATTCAATTCAATTCAATTTTACTGACATGGCAAAACAACACATCAAAACAACAGTTGCCTCAAGTCACTTTATATTGTAAGGCAAAGACCCTACAATAGCTAATTATGATTATGCCTTCCAACACTGAACCTTGAAGCAGCACACCAGGTGCCACTACTGTCAACTAACAACAGGCTACAATCTGCAAAATTGGACAACAGAAGACTGGAAAAATGTTTTCCGGTCTGACAAGCCTTTGGGCATAAACAGCATGAAAGCATGTATCCATCCTGGCTTGTATCAATGATTCAGGCTGCTGTTGGTGGTGTAATGGTGGTAGCTATTTATTTTGATACACTTTCAGTTCTTTAACACCAACCAACCATCATTTCCATGCCACAGCCTACCTGAGCATCGTTGCTAACCATGCCCATTCCTTTATAACCACAGTGTACCCATCGTCTGGGGGTGGATTGCCCTGTTTGTTGAACATGACAGTCAGTTTACTGCACTCAGATGGCCTCCACAGTAATGAGATCCCAAACCCTTTGGGATTTGGAGAGCTGAGGCAACTGTGTGACTCTACCATGTCAATATGGACCAAAATCCACGAGGAATGTTTCCAGCAACTTGCTGAATCCATGTTACAAAGACCAAAGACAATTATGAAGGCAAAAAAAATAATAATAACGTAAATATGAGTGTATAATTTAGTTAAAAACTGAAAACACTTGTTGGTGGATAGCATACGTACCTATATGAATGTGGTACATTTTTTTTACAGCTTTTACAGACACTCAACTACAAAAGAAAGAAGAAGAAAAATTACATGTGACTGCAGAAACTCTTCCTTCTTCAGAGAGCTTCCTTCATCAACGGGCTGAAGCAGAAAAATCAGGAATTTAACAGCCCATGACAAAATGCCAAGAAATCTTGATTGAAACCACTGGAAAGACAACCCTTTTATGTGCAATTGCCGCTCTGCACGATTATCCAAAATCTATGTTTCTTCTTGCACAACAACATTTTGACTAATGTTCTGTATGATATATGGATGCAATACATGCTCAGTATTGCAGGCATCTGCTATAAAGCTTTTCAGTTAACTGGATCTAATAAAACCTCAGGAAGTCATACCTCAGTCCAGGGGCTCAAGGAGGATTTGGACAGTGGAGGAACCCAAAGATCTCATGTAGCAGTGCAATGGGGACCAGAAATTACCCTCAAAACACACATTAAGGAGTTCCTTTGATATTGAGACATATAGTTCACACAGCAAGTCGAACATTTGCATTTGCATTTGCAACATTTGAAGATAAGCACTTTATTTTGATTGACATCCGCAAGCATGAATGTGTTACAGGAATGAAAATGTGTTGAATATAGGAAGCAGGATCATTACGTAACTTTAGTTTCTGATTCTTTTAAGCGAACATTTGAGTGCTTTAACCTGTATGAGACCTCGGAAAGCACCACACAAAATATGAATCACTATGCATGAAACTGGAAGTCATATTTATTTATATTTGCAATTTTCAGTTTTTAAGATCTCATGATGGAGTTTCCACTCTGTTGCCACAATTGTTCTCAAAACAATCCCACAAAAAAGTCATTTGATCCCAGTGAAATGACTGGGTGTGTATCAACTCAATGCAAAAGAGCTGTGAGTGTATTTGTCTCTGTGTCTGTGTACCTCCCTCTGGCTGTAGTGAGCTGTCAGAGGAAAGGTGATGGAGTACAAACTTCTACAGCGTAGATTCTAACTCAGATTTCAGTTGCTGTGCTTGCTGCAGTTGACTTATACACTCCCGTGTCAGGCTGGTTTACTGCTGCAGTCCTCTTGTGCATGAGCAACAAAAACGTACTCGGTGGTAAAGAAAACCAAATAATGCTGTCAGAGCAACAATAGTTTTGAAGTTTTCCATCCCCGTCTCTTTCATTTACATTCGATCAGGATATCAAAGGACCACTCGGTCGCCTAGACTGTAAATCCATTTTTTGACACTTTTTGATTTACAAGGTTTAAACCTTCATCTGCTTTTTCCTCCCCAGTCAATATCAGACTTTCATGCTACTCAAGTAAAGAGCAGAATTAATAACATCGTCCTGGATTAGTCCACTAGAATAAGGCCTTTGGGTGGTATTCAGAGGCACAGCTCAAGCATTTATTTTAGTATGAGTAAAGTGCAAAACTCCACAGTAGTACTTAATTGTGAGCAATTTAATCATGCAAGTGCAGCCACTGTGAATGCATATTAATAAAACATTAATTTCTCCAGGTCTATCAACAATAAAAAGAAACAACACCAAAGGGGAAAGACAGAGCAGGGAGTCTGTAAACTGAATATTGGCTTCGCTGACAGATTCCAACTTGCAGATATATGTAATTGAAAAGTTTTGACTTTTTGATATTTAGAAGTAGAGAAATTGAAAGAAAATTTAAAAACGGAAAATTATTCAAACTATTTGACTGAAATCTCTTCCCACACTTGCATTGTGGGGAAGCCTTGAGGGAAATTAGTGTTCTTTATTAATTTCAGGGCTAATGGATCTTTGATGCACTGCCCTGATGATCTCATCTTCATAGTTCATCCATCCATCCATCCATCCATCCATCCATCCATCCATCCATGTCAAACCAGAAAAGACTATAAAATAACCACCTTAATGTAACTACAGTCCTACAGTCCCTGTAGAAGATATAATTTCTGCATAACCACTCTACTGTGAGTAAGACTGGATGCCATTGTGGGATTATGTACAATAACAAATAGACTGTTCTCACTGTGAATTTTTTTTATTGTATTTATACAAATACTTTTATTTTTAATGTCACAAGTTGTAAAACACTAACAGTAAATACTGGCTGGATTTCTGCCATGATAACTGGAAAAACAACTAATTTTAAATCATTGCTGAAAATTAAGAAATCATAACTTTGTGTAACACCCACTCAAAAGTAAGCTGGTAATTCATAAACTAGCTAATTATACTGTACAACACTGATTTGTTAATTCTGACAGAGTGATAATGTGATCCCTTACTCATCACTCCAACTGATACCTGAAACAACTCACAAATAATCAAGTGTGTGCAATTTACCATAAAACACACTGATCAGCTGTATTTGGGAATTTTTTTAAAATGTGATTGTTCGAGCATGCGCAGTCACACTGTGCAGCTCGTGCTACAATAATATATAACTGCTTCATCACTCCTTTAAAGATGTAAAGATTCTTCCTTTAGTGTCAGTTATGATCTCAGCGTCAAAGGTTCCTCTAACCTTAGCAAAGTAAACATTTTAAGCCAAATCTGACGTTTCGCTAATGAGCTATCAGGCGCCATCTTATCTTATAGTACAGAATGACCCTATTAGAGCTCTTTGCTCTCAGAGTGCAGGCTTACTCGTTGCTCCTAGTGTATTTAAAAGTAGAATGGGAGGGAGAGCCTTCAGCTTTCAGGCCCCTCTTCTGTGGAACCAGCTTCCAGTTTGGATTCAGGAGACAGACACTATCTCTACTTTTATTAAAACTTCTTTTTGATAAAGCATATAGTTAGGGTTGGATCAGGTGAGCCTGAATCCTCCCTTAGCTTTGTTGCAAATGGTCTAGGCTGCTGGGGGATTCCCATAATGTACTGAGTATTTCTGAGGGTTTATACACCTCTTTGAGTTTGATCATAGTTATTATTCATCTCTGTCTCTCTTCCACAGCATGTTTGTTGTCCTTCTTTCTCCTCTCAACCCCAACCGATGGCTGAGCCCTTCTTCTGAGGGTTCTTCCTGCTAAAAGGGAGGATTTTTTGCCACTGTCACCAAAAGCTTGCTCAGAGGGAGTCGTCTGATTGTTTGGGTTTTCTTTGTATTATTGTAGGATTTTTACCTTACAGCATAAAATGTCTTGAGGCACCTGTTGTTGTGATTTAGTGCCATGTAAATAAAATCAAACAGAATCAAATTGAACTGAACTAACCTAATTAAATAACTTATAAAGCAGGTTTATTTTTCAACAGTAATTTGAAAACAGATAAATGATGTTGTTTTCCAATAAACTGTATTATTTACAGAGTATTTTGTTGTTTGATATGATATGATATAGACATAGAAAGTTTGTGCAATATATATTTTTGGTGCCAATCACTGTATTTGATGAGGCTTCTCTGTTCTGGGGAGACTTGAAAGGTCACGCCCAGTGGAGTCTGTTGGATAATGGTGACCAGTGTTTCATTTGCCTCTCAGCAGAGACATACTTATGTTGAAAGTAGCTGTAGAAGGGAGTAAATGAAACTCTGTGTGAGATTAGCACTTGGAACATGTTCATCTCTCTTGTCCTTGATATGAAGCACCTTCCATTATAAAAATGATAAAAGTTTATATTACTCACCGGCATCTCCCGAACAAGGCAAACCTGGTTTCATCATAATTTCCATAACAAGCCATGATGAACAGAACGACATGTCGACCTAAGATGATTTACACATTATAAAGCCGTTTTCAAATCAAACATGGTCTACTGTATGTTATCTTTATGAAGGATAATACTATATATGCAAGATTACATAAAACAACTAATAATCCTCATTTCAAAGCAGATTGCCTGATTTCTCTGCTTGTGAGTACATTTAATGAGGACAAACAAGAAGCAAGCCGACATTACAAGTAACAAGCGTTTGCCCTCATACTCCAGTCTACAGGTCACACAACTCGTCCTCTGGGGAAATTTGTGAGCTGAGCACATATCAGCAGCCACACAGGGGAAATAATACAATGCGTCAGTGGTGTCTTGCTGGCTTCCCATGTTGATCTGCAGGCCACCTTCTTGCTTAAATGCATAAAGTTTGGCAGGTCAGTGGGTATCCTCTGATTTCAGCCACACTTTCTGTGTGTGTGCATGTACGTGTGAGTGTGTCACTAGTAGATATACAGTGAGAGGGGAAAAGAAAGGAGGATCTAGTGTCTAAGAGTGGGCCTGAGCTGCATTAACAAGACGTCAGGGGAGTACAGCATGTGTGCAAGAGAGGAGAGTGTACATGTGAGTGTGTGTTGTGCCTTTTTGTACTCCTTGTGCACCGAGGAAAAGTGAACTTATCATGTTGTTGCTCCTTTGACAGAGTTCCCAAGGTTATTACATCAGGTTAGGTTTAAAGCACAGAGTAGAACTCGGGTCTGGAATAACAGCTAGATTTGGACTATCCGTCACTTTAATCTAATCAAACGCTCTGCAGATTTGGAAGGTATCAATGGTAAAACTCTTCTTCTCCATGGATGAAGACAGAATATTTAGTATATACTGCACAATACCTCTGACATTGAAGGGATGTCCACACAGGAAGTTGCTCATAACTGGTGATGGCTGGCTGCTAGTGGACATTCAAGGCTCTGGTTGTCTAGGTAACCTTTTAATGCATTTTCCACCCTGTCACATGTCAGTCAAAGCAATCCCTTGTTTCAGTTTCTCACTTTGAAGTTGAGAAAGGTTTAATCTCAGGACCTGCTCTTTTTAAGATAAGATAACATAAGATAACTCTTTATTGTCATTGCACGTCATACATAGTACAATAGTACAATGAAATTGGAAAACTGTCCTACGTCGGCACTACATATAACACAACACGACCCGATACGACACATCACAACGCAACGCAAACAACACAACACAGTATAATAACTTAGTAATAAAAAAGAAGAATAAGTGTATTTGTATTGCAC
The DNA here is from genome assembly GCF_963969265.1 of Rhamphochromis sp. 'chilingali'. Taxonomy (NCBI): domain Eukaryota; kingdom Metazoa; phylum Chordata; class Actinopteri; order Cichliformes; family Cichlidae; genus Rhamphochromis; species Rhamphochromis sp. 'chilingali'. Next base: position 9,455,012 of record NC_137940.1, on the reverse strand, counting down.
ACTGTTATTATTGCACATTAATTGTTATTGCACCTTGTTATAAATATAAATATTATTATTGTTACTGCTTTTACCCCAAAAAGTCCAGGTAGGTATCCAGTCAGGTCAGCTATTTACATTGATCAGGGCTATTGCCCTGTTGTAAAAGCTGTCCTTGAGTCTATTTGTTCGGGACCTCAGCAGCCTGAACCTCCTGCCAGATGGCAGCAGCTTAAACACCCGGTGTCCTGGGTGAGTACAGTCCCGTAGGATGCTGCGTGCCCTCTTGAGACAGCGAGTGCTGTACAGGTCCTTCAGGGAGGGAAGAGGATGTCCAATGATTTTTTGGGCCATATTGATGACCCTCTGGAGTGCCTTTCTGTGTACTGTGGTGCAGCTGGAGAACCACACACCGATGCAATATGTCAGCACACTTTCAATGGAGCAGCAGTAGAAGACGGTCAGCAGCTCCTTCTTCAGGTCCATTTTTCTGAGGATTCTCAGAAAGTGGAGACGCTGTTGGGCCTTCTTTAAAACTCCAGAGGTGTTAGAGCTCCATTGGAGGTCTGTGTCTGTGTGCACACCCAGAAACTTGAAACTGGAGACCCTTTCCACGCACTCCCCGTTGATGCTGACAGGCTGCAGCTCAGACTTCCTCCTTCTGAAGTCAACTACCAGTTCTTTTGTCTTGGTGGTATTGAGGTCCAGGTTGTTATCTACACACCAATCTGACAGCCTCTGAACTTCAGCTCTGTACGCCGTCTCATCTCCCCCTGAGATAAGCCCCACCACGGTGGTATCATCTGCAAACTTGATGACTGTGTTGTCTGGGTGGGAACTAACACAGTCATGTGTGTACAGAGTGTACAGTACACAGCCTTGTGGAGAGCCGGTGTTAAGGCTGAGGGCTGGGGAAAGATGAGGCCCCACTCTAACTCTCTGTACACGGTCTGAGAGGAAGTCTCTGATCCAGTGGCAGGTGGTAGAAGGAAGTCCGATTTCCAGCAGTTTAACTATTAGTCTGTCCGGGAGTATCGTATTGAAAGCAGAGCTAAAGTCAACAAAGAGCAGCCTGGCGTAACGGCCCTGCACTTCCAGGTGAGAGATGGCGGTGTGGAGCGTTGTAGCAATGGCATCTTCAGGTGATCTGTTAGCTCTGTATGCGAACTGGAGCGGGTCGAGTGTGGGTGGCAGGCAGGACATGATATGACGTTGGACCAGTTTCTCGAAGCACTTCATTATAACTAGAGATGGCACGATACCACTTTTTTATGTCCGATACCGATACCGATATCATAAATTTGGATATCTGCCGATACCGATATGAATCCGATATAGTGTTTTTTAATCAACAAAACTGCTTTTTAAATATCTTGCTGCATTTTGTATAAGTTCATACTCAAGTTTAAAACAACAACTACACTAAAGCTATTCTGTTATACCTGTATGCAAAAAAAATTATTTCATAGTTCAGCAATACTGATCAATCTAATAAACTTAAACCTACACCATCCTCCCTATTCTGGTATTTTAAAGAGTACTTAGCGTAAATATTAAGCAACCTAACTAATAGGGTTCCAACTCCCAGCAACAACAAAAATAAATAAATAAAAAAATAGGGAACCACCCCTCACGCTCCACCTCATGATGCTTAATCGACGTAATCAACCTTAATTTGATGCAGTGTGAAAAAAAATGCACAAAAATCAATTATTTTTCAAGAAATATTAAATAGATTCAACATCTTTCTTCAACAAAATTGCAGACTGCACAGATGGTACCTTCCCAAAGGAAAAAGTACTATAGCTTACTAGGGTGTATATATTAGACTTAATAGTTACTATATACAGTAATTGACTTCTATTCATTTTACATCAAATTAAAACTTTGGGTGTCAGATAATTATTTATTAAAAGCTAGACATTTTAAATGAGAATAAGAAAGAAAAGTATGTCTTTGTGCCCCCTTTTCCCTGTTAATGCCCTATCGGCCCCCCTGGCTAAACTTTGCTAGATCCGCCCCTGCACAGTTACCAGCGTCAGCTACGTAGAAAAAGATCCTGGAGTAGAAAGTAATATTAAATACATTCTAACAACAGCTGATCAAGCTTAAACGTGCTGCTGTTGTTCAGCCGCTGGTTTCCTCTTTCTGGTGCGAAGTGGGCCAAAAGCAAACTAGAGACACGGACTCGCGACAGAAAAGCCGATCAGCTGATCGTTAAGCAGTTTCATGATTGAAGTAGCAGCAGGAGAGGCAGTCGTTTGTTAAGCTTCAGGCAGGAATGCTTTACAAACATTCAGAGATGGACTTACACACTTGCTTTACTTCTCTCGGGGATAACTTTGTCGGAGATGAAATGCCGGGTTGCTAGCGAAGCTCCAAATGCTATCCAGACCACCGACAGGTCCGGCATGCCACAGCCGCTCTATCACGTGATGCATACTGCTCCGACGTGCTAACGTTCTGAGGTGAGTTACGGCGTGTTGCAAGTTTTGTGAGGTGCTTTCGTGATATTTAATGGATCGGATTACATTTTTTATGTTTTTCTCCGATATCCAATCCAGTAATTTAGGTCAGTATCGGACCGATACCAATACGTAATATCGGATCGGTCCATCTCTAATTATAACAGGTGTTAGAGCAACTGGTCGGTAGTCGTTGAGGCTGCTAATGTTAGTACGCTTTGGCAGTGGGACAATTGTGGCTGACTTTAGGCACGGCGGGATGCAGGACTGGGACAGTGAAGTGTTGAAGATCTTAGTCAAGACCCCAGCCAGCTGGTCTGCACACTCTTTTAGGACCCTTGCGGTTACCCCATCTGGTCCGGCGGCCTTCCTGGGGTTCACTGCCCTCAGTGTGCACCTCACCTCATATTCCTGCACTATGAGGCTTGGGCTGCTGCTGCTGTCCGATGTTTTTGCTGCTGCTGCCTCTGGTCCCTTCACCTCAAAGCGTGCGAAGAAGTGGTTCAGCTCCTCCGCAAGCACCGCGTTACCCTCAGTCAATGTGGTATTTTGTGTCATCATGTCCTTGAGTTTCTACAGTTTCTAACTGTTCTGTGTGGACAGATGTGAACAGTCTATTTAACTCTGCAATTTTTAAAGATACTCATTACTTATCTTCGTTTTCCTCCCGTCCATCATCTTTTTTTTTTTTGGCTGATCCTTTTAAGGATTGCCACACTGCATCATCCGCCTCCAGCACACCCTATCCCTAACATCCCCCTCTATCACACAAACCCTCTGCATGTCCTCCTTCACTACATCCATGAATCTTCTCACTGAGCTGTACCCGGCAGCTCATATTCCACATCTTTTGTCAAATATATCCACTATCCCTCCTTTGTCCAAATCCCCTCAGCCTTGCCTCTCTTTGTCTCCAAACTGCTCAGCCTGAGCTGTCCCTCTGAGGTACTTGTTTCTTATTCTGTCCATTCTGGTCACTCCCAATGAAAATCTTAAAATCCTCAGCTCGCCCTCCTGTCTTTTTGGCAGCACCAGTGGCTCCAAATATAAGAACACTGGTATCATCAAATGAAAAGGGTTTTAGTCAGGGTGTAAAACTTCCAAATACTTGGACTTTGAAAAATAATAAACCAAAAGGTACATACGCCCTAATAATCTGATTAATTACTTCAAGTAAAAAAAAAAAAGTTAAAATACATATGCTGCAAAAAACAGCATTCTAGCAGTGACCATTTCAACGATTTATTAAAGTAGCTGTTTTCTAAAACACACATTATGCTTTTTCAGTTATCTTACTGTAAACAGGATAATAATTATTTGCAAAATGGACATAATGTCATAATGGCCTGTAAATGGTAAATGGCCTGTATTTATATTAGGGCTGCCACGATTTGTCGACTAGTCACGATTACGTCGACTATCAAAATCGTCGACGACTGATTTAATAGTCGACGTGTCGTTTGAAGCTTTGTAAGATCGCAAAAGACGCAGGAATAATAGCAGGATTTAAGAGTGTAATAACGGACTGAAACAGAAGATGGCAGCACAGCATGTACAAGGATGCCAGCTGCCGTTAAACCCCGAAGAAGAAGAAGCAGCTGTGTCCCAGAATTCATAGCGCGGCCCAGCTTAGTTTCCAACAATGGCGGCAGCTAGTTAGTTTTAATATTACTCTTATTATTCTTTCTGGGTCACAAAATAAACGTTTAACATATTTTCAGGCGAGAATGTAGCTGTGTAAACCTCAAATATCTGCTCAGTTTATCAGGACACCACATATTTTCAAAAGCGCTCCGACGTTTTCGGAGACGTCTGTTACCCACTAGCTCGATAGCTAGCCGGGGGCTAGGTCACTAGCGCCGTGAGAACACCGGACTCCCGGCAAATTGTTTTCAAACCCACCGCCGTCTTTCGCGACTCAGGTTAAATATATATGAGTCACTTAGATAAATTAAAAATGTTATTGTTTGGCTTTTTTTTAGTATTTTATTTGTTCCTGAGTAAATCGGTTTGGCTGAGATTAAAGTTATAGTTTTTACACAGCTGAATAAACGTCAAGCAGACAGCTGATTATCAGAAGTGTGAGATGCTGGAGAATATACTCCGTTGTCCTGTTATATTTTAGATAGCAAGGAGTTTATTAAACTTCACCGAAACAATCTGCAAATTTCATTAAAATTGAATAAACTATCATCTTGTCTTTATTTTTAGTTAGCACCTTAAAAGCTTAAAGCTGTAAGCTAATGATAGTTATATAAGAGCAGATGCTGCTGGTGCAATAAGCTGTAGTTTTACGTCCAGTGGATGATGATCTGATTAGTCGACTAATCGCATAAATAATCGGTGACTAGTCGACTATCAAAATAATCGTTTGTGGCAGCCCTAATTTATATAGCGCTTTACTAGTCCCTAAGGACCCCAAAGCGCTTTACATGTCCAGTCATCCACCCATTCACACACACATTCACACACTGGTGATGGCAAGCTACATTGTAGCCACAGGCACCCTGGGGCGCACTGACAGAAGCGAGGCTGCCGGACACTGGCGCCACCACGCCCTCTGACCACCATCAGTAGGCAACAGGTGAAGTGTCTTGCCCAAGTACACAACGACCGAGACTGTCCAAGCCGGGGCTCAAACCGGCAACCTTCCAATTACAAGGCGAACTCCCAACTCTTGAGCCACGATAATAAATAATGTTTTAATAAAAAGGACTTAAAAATTGTGACTCAACCCCAAAACAGCATTCACTGGGGTCATAAATCCAATCACCTATGAGGGCATTGTTTTTGTGCACTTATATATAATCTGACTTCTTTTTGCAACGAGAGGAGTCGCCCCCTGCTGATCTATAGAAATAATGCAGGATTTTGGCCCGACGGCTACATCCATTTATCCATCTGTTATAGCCAACCAAAACACATTATCTACTCTCACTGGATACATTACTACTAGGTTAGAGCCCCAGAAGTGAAAACAAATGTCGGAATACCTTTAAAAATGTAAAAATATTAAATATTAAGTTTCACATTAAAAATATAAAACTTCACATGCCTTTTGATTTGACCTTAATTTTTATTTAATAGATTGCTCAAGGATTCGGGGTCGTGTTTAGTGCCCAGATACAACAAGTGCTATGAATATTTACAGCTCTATAATTGATCAGTACAGTTGATCGAGTGGCTGAATAATGATCAAACAAATCCCCATCAGCTCTCTGTTAACAAATCCCGTCACGTGAATTATGACTGCACTGGATGGAAGGCACAGATGGAGGTTTATAGGTGGACTCATGCTTTGACTCGAAGGCATCCTAGAGGGCAGCCTGTGTCAAGTGCAGAACTCGAATTTGATAGTTACTGTATATTTTTGGTGTCTGGGTGTATTTATTTTATTTGTATCTCTTATTCACTTTATTTGTGCAACATATTTACTCTTCCAAAGATCTGTATGCCATTTTATGCCTTACAAATTCATTTTTACATCTCTTTCACTATAAATATCAATCCAAGCTTTAGTATTGCTGTGCTATGGTGGAAAGACATGTTCCCTAAAAACATATACAGAGAAACTGGATAAAAAAGAAAAAAAAACAGTAAATAGAAAATAGAGAGTCTGCATGAAAATAGCACTCATTGCAAAATGAAAAGGAGAGTTCACTTTGAAGTTTAAGGACATCCAGAAATCCTGTAAGGTGACGTTAGCAATACATGCAGAATCTAGCCTTGCTATTCTCCCAGTGGCTCTTTGATGGCGTATGTCAAGAAGGAGCCAAAGGGATTAGGAAAGGTTCAGCAGTGGTGAATTATGCTCTTCCTGCAAGGAATCATTTTTTAGAAACTCTACACCTCACATTTAAGTTTAAGTTCACCTCCTGACCAAATGAGTTCAAAACTACAAAAATGTATTCATAATTTCTCTGTATATACAACACCTGTTATAAAACTAAAAGACAAGGTTTACATACTCTCTCCTTTATGCTGAAGCCTCTCCAAGGACAGCCAAATGCATCCTATGTGATGCTTTAACCCAAGGAAAAGCTTTGGACACAATATTCCTTCCAGTTTGCTGTTATATCTTTTCACTGGCAGTGACTTCTGTGAAAATCAAGCTTCATGTATATGCAGTTAAACACATAACCTAGAAAATTGGTAGAATTTTCACCCATCTGAGTACAGTATTCGTGAAAACTGAGAAAGCCTAATTACCTGAGTTTGGCAGACTGCTCAACCTTTTGTTACTGAGAATCCTCAAATAGGTGAGCAAGTAAGATAAAACGAAAACGGGGATTAAAATTCTCTACATGAAGCCTAATTCCAGGAAACATGTCAAGTCCCTGCAATACAGCTGAATGGTGAAGGGCCTCATATTGGCATGATTTTACATACAAATCATGCAAACCAAAGAGCAAGTTTGAATGCTGAATGGGATGCTAAATGAGGAACATCTGAAAGCATGTAAGACGTGGAAGTTTTAGTGTCAGAGCTTTGCATAAATTTGCAGAGCACATCATCTATCAAGATAAAATTTAATACTGTATTATGTTGGGAGATACGCCTAGCAGGTTAAACCTCCCTGAAAGCAAGATCCTGATAAGAAAAAATGTTATGAACTGGGAACAAAAAGGGCTCAAGTGGCATTATGGACTGAAGCAGGCTCAATATAAATCATATAACGTCTGCCAGGCTTCAAGCTCGCTCGGTAGACAGAGGTAGGGTTACATCTAACGTGTACTGAACACAATGTTAAAATTTCATATACAAATGTTCTAAATGTATAAAATGATACATGTGACTTCTTATTACAAGTTGGGGAAACAGGTGGATACAGATGGGCGACGAATTAAAGCGAATTGCACACATGCCGAAGACCTTCATTGAGAGAATCTGTTGGGTTTTTGTATTGATATGGGGGTATGTTGCCAGCACAGTTTTGGTACAGTCACTGCCATTACATTTCTCTAAGAGAGAAATCGTGGTCACAAATAAAATACAAGAACATAATCAGGACATAATAAAGAATAATGTGCATCTCAGGATGTCTTAAAATTATTTAAACAAAACCTCAGATGAACTACAAAATACATCATATGCGCCATGTAATTATGTTTTTGTAAAAAAATACGACAAAATGCAGAAACATTGTTTGAAAAAATCAAATACATCCTTACTGCTTCAAAACGAAAAGCATAAATAGTAGCCAGGTGCTGTTAATCAAATACACTTGATTAACTGATCATCAGTGAGTGTGAGCACCGCTATGAAAGCAGACGTTTTGCAGTTTTCTTATCTGGAGCATTCAGGTGTGTGTTAACATGATGACAGGGAGGAAAGACATCTGCAACGGGCTTAAAGAAACAATTGCTGCCGCTTGTCAGTATGAGAAGTGTTGTAAGGCCATTTCCAAATAATCTGCAGTTCATTCTTCAGCATGAAGGATCACTGACAAGTAGGGATGGGTATTGATAAGATTTTAACGATTCCGATTCCATTTTCGATTCTGTTTAACGATTCGATTCCTTATCGATTCTCTTATCGATTCTTTTTTTTTAAAAAGGAGAACACTAAAGTCGATTAGCTTAGAACTGTGTTTTATATCTTCTCTTTGAACAAGATAGAAATTTAGGAGTAACATGGCCTTACAAACCCAACAGTGAGATCTTAAGAGATCCAGCCTACGGCTCTTCAATGGGGTGTCACAGGGTCCCCAGGAAAAAAATGTATATGTAAAATAATAAAATAAATATTCTCCTGTAGCAATAACAAAGTTTAACATAAATTATTCTGTAGCAATTACACAAGAATATCCAGTAATGTCCCTGCCTACAATTAAACACATTCACTTACCAAAGTGAAATCGGGGGCATCTGCTGTGGCAAATGGGTGCAAGCCTTTGACCACAAACTTAGACACTGCTGGGTGACATTCGTCTATCCTGGCCTGAAAGGAGATGCTACCGGTAGACTGCAGCGAGAACTGCCAGCATCTGAGCCAGCCAGACTCTGTCTCTCTCATCATGGTTATCTAAATGCAACGCACAGTAATAGCAGGTTTTGTAATAAGGTAAATCGCGCTAACATAATATGCAATGCTAATTGATTAGTTACCTGCAGTATTAACGGGAGAGGACGTGGAAACGCTACCGCTGCTGCTGGGTTGAGATTCACGAGTCCGGAGCGGATCAAAAACACGACATTCGTTGAAAGCAATCGCGTGTTTTTTGAGCAAATGCTTTTGCATATTCGTAGTGTTTCCTCCCTTTGATGAAATCTCTACTTTGCAAGTATTGCACGTTGCCCTGTTGTCATCCTTTCTCATAAAGTGTAACCAAACTTTTGAGCGTTTGTGCCGCTCAGGCGCCGTGTTTCCTACTGGGTAAAAGACGCTACTCAACGTGATGACGTCATTCGGGGCGACTGGAATCGATAAGGGAATCGTTTTTAAAAGTGGCAAACGATTCCAAGGAATTGAAACAGTGGGAACCGGTTCTCAACAAGAACCGGTTTTCGATACCCATCCCTACTGACAAGTGAGAAACATTCAAGACGGCTGCCAGTCTTCTAAGGAATAGATGTCCCTGCGAATCTATCCTAAGGTCAGACTGTGCAATGCTCAGAGAAACTGCAAAAAAACAAGAGCTACATCTCAGTTCTACAGGCCTCGGTCAGCATGTCAAATGCTAAAGACACAGCAATCAATAAAAAAAATAGCTGAAGGTAGATTTCTCTCTTTAAACAGAGCTTAAACTAATTTTATGGGTGAAATTTAGGGTCTGACATGAGTTAAGAGAAGAAAAGGGAAAAAAAATTAATTGATTTGAAGAGAAAGAAAATATATGCTTGTGTCATCAGTGACTGACATTCATATTGTGAACAAAATGATGTGCAAATCAGTGGAGGCTCATTATTTTCCCATCAAACAGAGCAATAAGAAAAGCTGAATATAATTCAGTAGAATGAAGCTGAATGAAAGAGTCCCATTCACTACACAGGTGGATATATAGTTATAAAATCAAAGCAACAAAAACAATACAACAATGATCATTTAATCATCTTTATTCGCAAGACAAATACACCAGGCTTTATTAACTGGTGTATGTTTGCCTTCACACTAGAGTAGACCTTAAATCCGGTGAAGATCTGATTTTAGTTGCATCTATTTTTAAAAAAGCTTTGAGAGGTCAGAGCGGTGTGGTTGTGACTTTCTTCACATTAACACGATCCTTTTTTGAACCCCTGGTTTTATGTTGCAGGGTTCTTTCCAAAATCTTCCTGAAATGCACAACGAAACAGGCTGTAAAATACCAAAATTACTAATCAACTGATGGATGCTGAAAAACAGCTAAAGGAGAAAACAAGATAAGTCCAAGTAAAGTTCAAGCAAGGCACCCAAAATATTAGAAAACAAGGAGGTTTCAAATGAAAGAGCGGGTAAAATGCTGACCTGAAAACACACAAGAGAAACACAAACATTCAAGACACACAAAATAAAGTTTCTGGATATAAATCAGGCAAAAAATATGCAGAGCACTTCATGCAAATTAACACAGGGAAAAAGTAAACGCTAATGAACACAAGACAGGTGATTTAAAAAAATAAAAAGAGAAATACCCAGCATTTTGAGTTTGTTTTGTATTTTTGATTCTTTCTTTGTATTATAATGATTATTTAAGCTCTATACAGCTTAGTCTTCAGTTTAGTTCTTTAGTTCAGTTCTTCTACTGTCCCTGAGTTTGGGGGTTTTTTTTGGGTCATATTGGGTTCCTTTTGTATCTTTGTCTCGTCCCTGTGTCTCCAGTGAGAATCTGTCATGTCCTCTGTTTTTATGTGTCTTTCCCCAGTCATGTCTCTGTTTGCCCACTCTCTCTCTCGCTGTTTATATCGCTCACCTTTCCTGTGTCTAAGTCATGCCTTTGTGTTTCGTCTCCTGACCTGTTTCCTAGTGTTTCCTCCTTGTCTCCTCAGCCTGTCATGTCTTCCACTGTTTGCTGTCCCCATCCTAGTGTCAGCTCACGTATACGTGTCACTTCCTGTTTTATTTTGACAGTACCTCATCTCATATGTGTTATATTCAGTTTTGCTCTCCCTATTTGTGTCTAATTTGTTCCAGCTTCGTTTCCCTGCTGTCTCCACTCTCCTAAACACCTGCATTGTTTGTCCCAGTCTCCCCTTGCTTTTTGTCAGATCGTCAGTTCTCCCTCCATGTTTCCCTGCCACGATCCAAGTTCTTAGTGTTAGTTTACTGTTAGTAAGGGTCTTATTCTTGCCTTCGTTTTGTATTTTTGTGCAGCCTTAATAAACGGCTAGCTTCTGCTAACTTGAGTCCAAGCATCTGCATTTGGGTCCCCGCTTCAAATACATGATCTGCATCTGCAGATCGTGACATAAAAGCTATGAAAATACCTAAAATCAGTGCACCTATCCAATAAAGCAGCACTCTCAGGGTAGAAAATAAAAATGGTCCGATTCCTTTCCTGGGTGCTCCTGGAATTTAAACCATTGGTAAATAGCAAGAGATGACTTTACAAAAAAATGTCGAAATCAAGGCTCCTGAGGCCAAGAGAGCTTGTCTATCATTTCTATGTGTAAAATTCTAATAGAACTTGGATTATTTTTCAGAAGATGAATTGCTCTCAAGCTAGAATAGGCTCCACACCCCTGTGACCTGGATAAGAAGAAGAGAATGGATGGATCGAACTGCTATCAAAGTCCTTAAATTCCTTACAGCATTATAAAATCTGTAAACTATGCCTCCACATATTCTCAAAGGTCCCCCAGACCTGCAGGAGACATGCATTTACTTTTCACTTGCTGTGAAAAGTAAACATCATCAAATCAGCATAGTCTTCTTCTTCCTTCTCCTCCTCCTCCGTGTAGTGGTCTCCACAACAGATGATCAGTCTCAAGGTCGCCCTGGTCATGCCATCCTCCTCTGCTGCACCAACCCTTCATCACTACATCCATAAATCTTTAAACTAATCCTATATGATTAAAGTTTCAATCAGCATTTGATTTCCAATAAAGATGAAATACAAACTTTTGTTTCCATGCAGATGAAAAAAAAAGCAAAAAAGCATCAATCTTTCTATTTAGTAGACCAGATGTTGGTGAAAGTCTTTCCTGAATGACAAATTCAATATAAAACAAACTCTACAACACTGTCATGGTCTTTGTAATTATCCCTGGTAATTTTTGCTTACCTCATTCTTTGCTGAGTGTTTTCCTTTTTCGTGTTGCGTCCCCCGTGTCTGTGTGTCTCTGCTCTTTTCATGACTTGGTCTTTCTTTCATTTTACTTCCCGCTTTACTTCAAAGCCTAATTCTTTGTGAGGCACTCCCTTTCTTTCCCGCCTGCACACTTATGCCTCATGTTGTTTATGTTCATTTAGTTTGTGTGTCCTCTCTGAGTCTCTTTCACGTCAGTTTTTACTCTTTTTGTTATCAATTTTATTGACGCTGTGCAACCAACACCTTCCTTTTTCATGCATGTCTGCGATTTATTTTCCTGCCAAGTACATCCCACACTTACACAAGCAAGTCAAATTAAAGGTAAGAGAAGAAAATCTCTTTGTGTGCAGGGTAGTATTACAGTGACACACACCACTCTCTTGGACATAAAGGACCTGTTTCTGTTTTGTCTTTTGTTTTTTTTTTTTGCATATCCTTAAATACTGGAGCAACCCCCCCCACCCGCCGCGATCCACAACATGAATGAATGTAAAACAGCAGAGGTGCCTTCTTCCCCCTTAGGTCCGTGTCCCTTACAGAGTCTGTGCACGACACTGACGCTGTTTAAAGAGAGAAGTGGATATAATTTAAAAGGAAGGAACGAACAGTTGGATACAGAGAATTCCGACATAGTGGTAGCCAGAAATCTGGAACATGATGTGACCCCCCCCCCCCCCCCCCCCCCCCCCCCCACACACACACACACACACATGGGGACACCTGAATGCAAACCAAATGTGGGTCACCTAAAAGAAAACGACACCTCCAAGCCAAGAAGCGAGAAATGTTGTGTCTCCTAACACCCCCAGCCTATAGCTGATATTCTGCACCACCGTTTTAAGCACACACCGAGTCCCCCTTCTCGTTTCAGAGATGGGAGGGCGGGCTGTAGGACCGAGCAGCCAGCCAGCGTCAGGGCTGAATAATTGATCTCTCTCTATCGGTCAGGGGGACGTTAGTGGGACGTTTCTCTCTCCATCCCTCCATGTGATTCATTCGCTGCTTCCCATCACAGTGTTAACGGCAGCTGCTTCACCCTCCGCAAACCGCCACCCCCTCCACTCCTCCTCCTTGTCTCTACGTGTGAGTGTGAGTGAGTGAGTGAGTGAGTGCAGGAAGACGAAGCGGCAAGCAGGAGGAAGCACCAAGGACGTCCTTTTTCCAGCCCCGGGAGACGGAGATGCAAGGAACGAGCAGTTAGATTAGCCCGTGCTGCTGTTGCCTGCTGCAGGATAAGTTCGTTCCGGAGGGTACTGCAGCTGAAGCTCTGCTCCTCGATCCGTGCTCGGTGTGTGAGTGTGCCAGGAGAATTTCATTCAGGCGCCGGACGGAGGTAAATCGACGCTTGATGCGGCTGCTTCAACACAAGCCAACGGTTTAGGGAGCTATCCACTCGCCGTGGTGCTGAAACCAGGCTCGCAGCTACTAGGAAGTGCATGTGTGCCTCTCCTTTCACACAATCCCAGCACATGCATGCATAAAAGGGGGGTCATTTTGAACATATGTTCCAACTGCAATTTCAGCTGTAGACATGCGTGCATAGCTCGATATTTCTGCTTCATTAACGTGCGAGTAGCTTTTTCTTTTTTCTAATGTTGAAGCGGGATGGCTGAGTCCACGTCCCTCCAATGGAGGATGGAAAGTTTTACCACATGATCAGGAAAAATACACAGGAGTGGTTTAGTCCGGGATTCACATGCGTGACAGCAGACCGTCCTGCCAGACTGAGGGTCTTTCACGGTGCACTTTCTCAGAAGTGCTCTGACTGCAGGAAAAGCTTAGCCGTACACGGTTTGAACGATCGTCAGCTGTCCTGGAAAATATTTTAAAGCAAAACGTTCGCAGATAAACCGCGAGCAGTAGTTTCTGAGCTGGTCAGTAGTTGTGACATGTTTGGCGCTTTTGTGTTCGAACCATTGACCTCGGTGCCCTTCAGTTGGCGCATCGAAGAAATGTGTTTTACACGCAAAAGCACCTCTTGCAAACATTTCAGAAATCACCGTTTCATATTTCAGCTTAACAAATGTAGTATAAAGAGCGTCGACTGTAGCCTAAGCTGAATACACGTCTCCGTGCTTAACGTGCTTGTCGTTTTAATTTGCAGATCTGGCAACAAAGGACTTCTCATCTTCCGCAACTATTGAATGTAACATCGCTCGGATAAGGAAGGCAGGGAATTAAAAGCCATCATCATGAATTTCGTTATGAAACAAGCGCTGGGAGGTAAGTTCTTCCCTTTTTATCCGCTGTAACGACGGATGTGATGAGTGTGAGTCCGCCGATGTTTCTGCTTCTTGTAGAGGTTTAATTACTCTCCAAAGTGATTACTTTTGTATCCAACACCCTCCTTTTCCACGCAAACATTATTGGATTGTCACATCTCAAGAATTTCTCTCTTTTTCTTTCCTGTTTTGCGCTTTGGTGCTTTTTTGCGCATTTCTTCCACATCTGCTGCTTGGTCTTTGCGCGCGTGGCGCAGTTGGCCCCTGTGGCGCATACTTCAGTGAGCTCATGATTTCTAACGCGATTAAACCAGTGCAGTCAAAGGGGCATTTTATGTTCGAAGAAGTTCAAATTTTTCACCAAGACGAGTTAAAAACGTTTTTAGCGTTTTTCAGTCTTACCCATCAAAAACACAGAGATGCCTTTTGACCGGGACTCTGCAGCGACTCCTTATCACGAGATGCTGAACGCACATTTTCCACCTGAGGAAGAAAAGATAATCAAGGCACAATCTAATCTTAAATAATTTCATTCCCGCGTGCAGGCACGGGGGTGATTTTCTAATGGCTTGTGCTGCAGTGAATCCCTGAACATGTGAATACCAAAACAGAGTAATGAATTTTGAAGGGGTATGAACTTGTTATGAATATGCAGACAGTGCAGTGGAAGGTGAAATGACGGAGATGGTTTTCACAAAGCAGCGGATGGTTCGTGATGATTCGTGGGACAGTTCAAAGAATGAAAGTGGTTTACCTTCCCCCTGAACAGCAAAGGTAACAAAAGGCTGTTTGACTTTTCAAGCACATGTAAGCTGCGTTTGCGGAGGTCGCTTTGTGATCAGAGCAGTTAATCTCTCCAACTGCGTGTCTGTTTTCGACGTTACGCAAAATAAATTTAAAAAAAAAATTGTAAAACTCGATGACGATGTGAATTATTTTATCGAGGGAGGATCCAACATATTTTAATATGAATCACAGTAAAAATTTTTGAAACGTAATGTAGTACATAATGTATGGCGGGGAATGTTCTTCTGATTGTCTTTATTCATGAATATATAACAGAATGGCAACATTTTCGCTGAATGCTGGATTTAAAATGATGCTTCTGGTATCTGGTGTCATTTTGTGAACTTGTCATTTTGCCAGTTGGACATTTTTTTTAATTTAATTTAATTTTTTGTCAGTGGCTCATTAATATGATGACTATGCTACAATGGCTTCTTCTTCTTCCATGCACTCTTTAGCCTTTACATTCCTATAGGAGACAAAAACCTGCCTACTCCACTTTTCTACAAGGAGGTCTCTTCAAATATGTGCATTCATTATATAGAACATTAAAAACATTTGGATGGAAACTACTAATTAATCATTTACAGAGTAATCAAGTGAAACGCACAAATCAAGCTTTAGTTATTTATTTTAAACATCACAATTCTTTGATGAGCAGGTATTTGTTATTAAAATGTTAAATTTGGGGATTGAATTTCATTTCTTGCAAAATGTCTTTTTAAGGCCATACAGTTTTACAGCTGGATACCCCCACATGTTTGAATTGTGATTCATTTTTACACCACTGTAAGACTCAGAAATCCCATCCTGGCAACCCTCCACTGCCCACCATATGGACAGCTACACATGCATGTTTTTAACAAGTTAAAAGATTTGGAGAGCTAGTCGCTGGTCAAATGCAGTGAAACTGTGAAATGCAATGCTAGTGTATTACAGTAAGACAAAGCAAGCATGCTAATATTACTTTTCCCACAGCAAGAAGATCAGCTCATTGTCTGTCTCACAGACTTTTGTTTCATGAAGCTCTAAAAAAACAAACTAAAAGCCAGTTTGAAATTACTGTTACTGGACGTCCTGCTTGCCACCTTTTCCCCGATTCTTCTTCCGCCATGATCTCCAGATCCTTAGCTAACATCTTCTTAGAGGTAGCTGAAGATCACAGTTGGGTTGCAGTTTGACGTAGTGCCCTAAAGGCTGTTGTAACCAATCATCCCAAGTTACATCATGCAAAAACAGGAGCAGCATAATGCTCCCTGTTACTAGTCAGGGTAGCATCAAAGCAATCTGGAGGCATTTAGTGAATAATCAAGTGAAATGCAAGGTGAAATGGGTGCGTAATCTTCTTTTAAACCTTGAGTGCACAGCTTTTGTCTCCCACTTCTGGCAATGATCATCATCAGAGGCACAATGACAAGTGCAGATGACAAGGACTTTTTAAAAAATATACCTTCATCGCTCCTCTGAACAGCAAATTTCTTTTAATCTCAAATACCTGAAACTTTTTTGGGGATCTTCCTACTTGCTGTTGCTTCTCTCTTCAGTGATGTAAAAGCAACCATCACTGATGTAAAACACACAGCTACCTGTGTTCCAGTCTATACAATCCTAGACAAATTCGTTAAGAAATTGTTATGATTCAGGCAAAGAAAAACCTATAGAATACTTATAATTCAATGGCACTGATGATTAATATTGCATCGAAAAGTCTACACATGTAAAATATTTATTATATGTACTTACGAAGCTTCCTGTTTTGTGTTTTTTGACAGGTTCCGTAGCAATGTGTTCATCTTTAATCTTTGTACCACTGCCAGGCTGGTACAAAGCTCCCCGTCAATAAAAACGAGTCAAATCTGCTGAACCGCACATAAAAGAAACTGCACACATGAGGAAAATCAGGCAGGCTGTGCCAAGGTCTTCACCTTGAGCAGAGTATTTCTTTCCATCTCGGGGAGCAAGTTTTTTGTTTCCTTCTTAAGAAGTAATGAGTTTTTAGTGTGCAGTGGATTAGCTGTGAGCTATTATCTCACTTCTCGTTCTCTCTGCGCGCTCTTAGGAGAAACTCACACTCCATCTGCTCCCATCTAGGCACCGATCTGTGCTCTGTCTGTTTCATACGCTGAAGAGAAAGGTCGCCTTGCAAGGTGTACTCATCTGCCATCCGCGAACCTTTCGTCCTTTGAAATGCAAGTCATAGATCAGGAGGTCTCAAAAATGTTTTCATGTCAAGGATCCATGCAGAGAAGACTTTGAAAAAGATGTTAGAACAAATACGCTGGTTTGTGTTTGTGTGTTTACTCTGTCAATCAAAGTTTGTGAGTACTGATAGAGTAATGATGCTAACCAGTGGTAACTACATACTCCATCCTCAACCCCTCATCCTCCATTTTGGTGTATTTTGACATATAACTCTGTACAACACTGAGCTGTGAGGCAGGAGACACCCAGAGAGGCAAAAACAGAAGTTGTCACAAAACATCCTCACTGTTGCACCTATATCCACTTCTACCCAAGTCCCCTGCTATCATAGAGAGTATAAAAGATGTGATGTCACTCACTGGCAGTGTTGGTCAAGTTACTTGAAAAAAGTAATCAGTAACTAATTACTGATTACTTCCCCAAAAAAGTAATCCCGTTACTTTACTGATTACTTATTTTCAAAAGTAATTAATTACTTACTTAGTTACTTAGTTACTTTTTAAAAACACGATTTACAACCTGAATAGGTGATAAAGCGATAGATCTTTCAGCCCAATTCTACTTTTTCTGCATAATCCATCATACAAAATGTAATCAAATGGAAAAGTCTCTTTTTTAAACTTGTTTTATTAGTTTTAATCTTTTAACTTTATGCATCAAGCAAAAATTTAATTATATGCACCATTCTCTGACTTGAAGAAATTAGTTTAACATGTAAACCTATTTTCTGCACATCCCAGCACATAAAATAAAATATTTTTTGTGTTTACACTCACTCTTTCAAATAGATGCAAGTAAAACACAGCAGAAAATAAATAAAGTCAAAGACTCAGCGGTCCTGTTGCTCTATTTTCACCTGTAAAGCAGGAGTGGGGCAGGCGGAGGTTTACCCTGGTGCAGGTGTGCCGCGGTCAGCGGAAGAATCCGCGAGTTTCTCTGTGAGTTTCCCATTACGTCGTTTCGCACTCGGTGCTTGCTCGGAAGTTTAGGGGGGTTTTTTGCTGTAAAAAGAAGTTTTCTTCCCACGCACAACGGACACTAATGTTTTTGTCACTTTTTATGAAATCAAACTCAAAATAAGGTCAGTACTTCCACGCTTTAAACGCTGCATGCTCATACTCTCTCCTGCACTCGATATATGATCCATTGTTGATCTGCACACAGCTGTTGTCACGAACGGCGCACTCGCTTACATCACTGTCATGAGACATTCTCGCAAAAAATCACAGTTTTAGTAACGCAGTAACGCAGCGTTACTACGGGAAAGTAACGGTAATCTAATTACTGTTTTTGCAATAGTAATCCCTTACTTTACTCGTTACTTGAAAAAAGTAATGAGATTACAGTAACGCGTTACTTGTAACACGTTACTGTAACACGTTACTGCCCATCTCTGCTCACTGGCGAGTAAAGTCCTGTTATGAAGCCTTAAGCTGTGTTTTTTCACCTTCACCATCTTGGTTGCTTGAAACTGGACACGGCAAGGGAGTGGTGGATCTGTGTCACGCACTATTGTCGGGCACAGTGCCGGTGTGTTTGTTAAAGCGGACCCAAAAGCAGACACTGGAGGCAAGGAGCTGGTTTGCAAACAGAAGGCGAGCCTTTATTTCGGCTGAAAACGTGAAACTATGAAACACCAAGCATAACTATGAAAAACTATGACAAACCTATGACTGACCATGATAACAAAAGGTTATCATGATCAGACGCCCTGACAATGAACAGTAAGAGACAAAGGACTTAAATACACACATGAGGTGATCAGGGGAAGTGGAGACACATGAGGAAACAGTTGACTAGGATGAACATAATGATGCACAGGAAATGTAAACTAAAACACAACGACATGAAAACTGGACTTTCAAAATAAACAGGAAAACATGACTAGACACAGGCATGACAGCATTAACCAGGCAGACCAGAAACATGACACATAAGACACAATAAACAACAATGGGAAATTTAATACATGGGAAGACGACCCAAAGGAGATCTACTAAACAATGAATAATAACTACAACTAAGGAACCTAGGACCTAATGCCAAAAGGACTAACTATAAACAATGAATATCAAAATACGACCCAGGACTGTGACAATCTGACTGTGAATTTAAGAACACTGCACCCTGATTGGTTAAAGACTTGTGATTCAGAAGTTGCCGACTACCCTGGATGATCCTCCATTCTGACTGTTATACTGACTAAAACTTACAAAATGAACTTCACACTTTAATCAAAATAACCTGAAACTAACATCAGAGTCCTTAAAATCATCCGGAAAATATTTACTGAGGTCAGAGAGTGAGGGAGGTGCTCCACAACACCCTAAACCAGCGGTCCCCAAACCCCGGGCCTCGGACCGGTACCGGTCCGTGAGTCATTTGGTACCGGGCCACGAGAGTGAGACTCGGGTGTGAAATGTATGGTTTTCAGGGTTTTTATCGTTTTTTAGCGTTATTTTGTTATAGTTTTTTTTTCGTTAACTCTGTTTTCCTGGGTCTTTTCACGTGTGTTATGAATAAATCTTATTTTTTTCGGTTCCGTTACTAGTTTTATTTTGTTGTATTTATCCACGACACCTTAAAGGCCGGTCCGTGAAAATATTGTCGGGCACAAACCGGTCCGTGGCACAAAAAAGGTTGGGGACCGCTGCCCTAAACTATTCAGATCAGTTTCCCAAATGTGAATTTAATCATTTATTATTCATTTATTTCTTGATTATTAACTGGATGGTGAAACTTAGTATGTCAGCTAGCTCGGAGAACATGACTAAATAATCCTGCCATGCCCAGTGGCTGGGTGTTAGCTTTCTGTGGTAGCGTAACAGTTCATTCCTCTGACTAGTCAATATGCCACCTAAGTGCACCATAGTGCTGCAGTGGCTCTTTCTGGTGTGGTCTATATTGAACAGATCAAGGTAGCATAATTAACTGCCTTCTGCTGTTTCTAGTCACTTTTCACAAAAATATAATTTTAAACTCACCTAAGACAGCTAATCCAGCTATGAAATGATTAATAGTCATTCATGTGCTTTCTTTCATTTGGCCTCCTTAGGCTAGTTTCAAGATTATGCATATCAGTTTTTAAGTGTCAAAAATAATTGCTTTTGTTAATTTTGCAGGATTTGTTTTAAGTGTTGTTTTAAGTGTTTATATGAGGGATTTTACGCTTGTTAAAATATTTTAAACTAATGCTGAGAGTAACCACAATCAGATGTGTATAGCAGAACAAACAGTGTTTGCAATAACCAAAATAAATCTGCTAAAAGAGATTCTTAATTTGTGCTTCACAGACAATCTGGCAACTCACGTGATTTGTGACAAACACACTAAACATATGGATTTGTATTTTCACAGTGAAGGTCCAGTGTCATGCTAATTACAGAGAAACAGTAAAAAGGGTGAGGGCACAATGAGTGTGACGAAGAGTTTGACTGTGTGAGTGTGTACAGTCTGTGTTTGATTGACATCACATCACCCTATCATTAGCCGTCATGTACCAGTGTGGGTGAAGCAAATTCATCATTATTATTATTAAAACATGTAATCCTGAACAAAGCTGAACCCAGATTCAAACTTTTATCGAGCCAGAATAAAAACGGCGTGAGGAAGAAGTGAAAAAGAGAAAGAAGGTTATG
This sequence comes from Rhamphochromis sp. 'chilingali', assembly GCF_963969265.1. Classification (NCBI taxonomy): domain Eukaryota; kingdom Metazoa; phylum Chordata; class Actinopteri; order Cichliformes; family Cichlidae; genus Rhamphochromis; species Rhamphochromis sp. 'chilingali'. The sequence goes on along the minus strand of NC_137940.1, from coordinate 9,434,494 downwards.
AAAGTGAGACCTTCTTCCTAAGCATGCAATCCTTCTGTGTGTTTGGCTTTGTTTACATCAGGTTTAGCTCTCTAACCTTCACTTCTCCAAGGACATATTTCAAAACGGTTCCTGCTTCAAACAGTTATGTGTGGTGGAAATATGACACAAAATAAAAGGTTTCTTATGCACATATTACAATGTACAACTTGTATGCAGACTAAACATTTTATTGGGATAAATCCCACCCTGAACTTCCTGGATCTGTGTTTTAGAACTGCTTGATACAGCTCATTAGTGTCACATAGGGAGAAAAAAAATCAGGACAAATGAGGAATTGATTTGATGTCCATTGCTGTTAAAGCAATGTGTGCATGTTTGTGTGTGCATGTTTGTGTGTGCATGAAGAGCTCTTATTTCAAAAACGGGAATCCATGCCAGGGGGCAGAGGGAAGGATTTATTCCAAATGACATCATCAAAAGTGCTCGTAAAGAGAAGTCAGCTCTCTCACTCTCACCTCTTTCTCGCAATAAGGCTGCAGTTCCATCTCCTTCCTCCTCCCCCCTTCTCTTCTGGCCTCCTCCTGCCCTCAGCCTTGGAAGTAAATGAGGTGTAGGAGGAGATGAAAAGTGACAAATTGATCTTTAAAACTTGGTGTTTTATCATCAGCCGCTGACGGCAGATGTTGTAAAGTCACGCTGCACTGTGGACCGGCAGAAGCTGTAATCTCTCTTTAATTGGAGTTGTTTTCTGTCCTCAGCAGCCTCTGAGTCTCTCTCTCGCCTTCCAGCCTGACCTCAACACAGAAATGACAATAGCAGCTGATTTCTTTTTTTTTGAAGGAAGTTAAAATGACTGGTGCACATGCATGTGTACATAAGTGCATGAAAAATGTCTGACCTTTGTAGAAAGGCGACAGAAGTGGTGGAGAAACTCATTGCAGGAGAAAGTTTGGACCAGTCAGCCTCATATGAGAAACTATAAGCCACTGAGTTTGCAGCTATGGATGCTGTTCAAATGTGATGAGATGGATGGTTCCCCCAATCCTTTTTTATTTAAGGTGACTTTTTTCAGTTTTTCATTCACTAGCGGCTTGCTAGCTTTCAAAGCTCATCATTCTCCGATTTCTGTTTTTTTTTCCTTCTTTGCCATCGCATCATCTGATTAGCTGAAGTTGTGGTAAAAGGTCATAGAAAAATGATTTATACAATTTTATGATTTCTAAAATTTGTATTTATTGGAAGTTTCAAATCATACTTAAAGGTACATTTCGTAATTACCCTTTCACCACCAGGGGGCAGCGCTTTACCTCTGAGTGTGTTGATGTTGTTTGATGTGTGCTGCTGTTTCACTTTTGATATTTTTTGGTTTTGCCCGGCTGCCACTGAAAGTTATTCATGTGCCTGGTTAAATTAAAGTTACACCAACTCAGTGTACCATCTTGTGGTGCAGGGTGGTATTACGCCATCACTGACACAAACTGGAACAGAACATTCACCTCCAAAGTAAAGGTTGTGGCTTATTTCTCCAACCAACATGCTTCAAAATGTGCAACTTTTACTTTGAAGGTAAACAGTCTCTGTTTTCTGTACTCTGTACTCAATTTCACCACTGCTAGCAACCAACCAAGGTTTTGGTTGCATCACTGTATCCCTCTTTGAGACCAAACCTTTACTCCACCTCGTGTCACTACCTTTCTCACTTCCACATCACCCCCTCCACCCACCCTCCCAGATCAGCTCCCTAAGCCTCTCTTATTTTACTGGATCACTAATTTTATCCCTTCTTTGCTCTCCCATCCTTCAATTTAACTTTCCATCTATTTCTTTCCTGCCGTCCTCCTTCACCGATTACAGTAAATCTGAAGGGCGAGGCAAAGAAACCTCAATCAGGCAGCCACAGGGGAAAGAAGGATATGTTTGTCTGAATATGTGTGTAGGTGTGTGTGCATGTGTGTGTTTCTTAGTGTGTTTTTTGTGCGTAGTGACAGCGGGATAGAGAGGGAGTGAGCTAGAGGGAGAGAGTGACAAAGTCTGTGACAAACAGAGAGACTAGGGTGGACCTTAGTAGTTGGCTTTAGCTGGCATTAGATGATAAGGTAGGTGTGTGTGTGTGTGTGTGTGTGTGTGTGTGTGTGTGTGTGTGTGTGTGTGTGTGTGTGTGTGTGTGTGTGTGTGTGTGTGTTTCTGGGTTTTTCTTTTGGCTTTCCAAGTAAGACTGCAACAGAAATGACAAACACACAAACAAGCACAAACAACATGAAACTGGCAAACAATAGATGCATGAACACGGACACACACAACCAAGAGAAAAACATCACATTCAAAGTTAGTGACATGATAAACAAACCGAGGATCATACAGACACACACACACACACACACACACACACACACACACACACACACACACACACGCACTCTGGGGCCATAATCAGTGGGATGCGACGGGCCTCGTGCCCCCAGCTGTAAACCACAGGAGGGCAAACTGCACCACAACAATGCAGATACAGCAGCCTGCAGCTTCACATATCCACTTGGCAAACATGTAAACATTCTCTAGACAAACTTCTGTGTCAACAGATAATAACACTAGGGAATGCCAATACCAATATACACATTCGAGGGACGTAAAAGAACGCCCACAATACTGTCAGTTTTCAGCTCCAGCTCTTCTTTGTGACACGTTTCTTATCTCATAGGTTATTTGTGATTTACCAGCAGTATGTGATTTAAAAGAGAAAATGAATTTTACGTGTACATTTTGTGTACAATTGCTGTCAAACATAGCGACTACCTCTGAAGTGCGTATGGACTGAAGGTAGTCCTCAAGAGTAGTTCAGCTTTTTGTTAACAAAGGTCAGAGACGTGAACCAAGAGCGCACAGTATCAGGTACGGACAGGAAGAATATTCTAACATTCAGGCATCCAGTGATTTCCAAATGGGTTTCCATAAAAACTGGAAGACAAACAGCCCTATCCTAATTTTTTATCTGCTGTTAAGATCTGAGTCTCAGTGTTTATCAGAATTTCCAACTGATCATAGTTATGTCATATCTCATTGCATCCCTCTGATTCTCAGCGGTTTACCTAAAAATAATGTTTGGTACTCATAAACACATCTGTATATTTGTACTGATTACTTCACTAGGCCTACTGAGAAAAAGAGAAAAATGTGCAAATTATTCTATGGCCAAGCTAAACTTTTATGACTATGTGCAATATTACAGTCAGTATAAGCACTAAACATCTGACGAGTGGAGGGACACATAAGCCAATCTGACGGTTCCGTCATAAGCTCATCTGTAGTCGTCACACATAAAAAGCTTTGAACCACTGCTGAAAATAACAGCATCGCTACATTTAGCCGCACAAATACTCACATAAAGTGCGTATGTTAAGCTAACGTGGGTGCCATGTTTGTGTGAAAATACAGTCCACATAGAGTTGTGCAAAAAAAAAAATGCATTAATTTGAAGTGTCATGACTAATAGTGACAGTGTTACTGTGGCTGTGCGATTACATAGGTGATAAAACATAATTATCCTAAAGGATTAATTAGGATTAGCTGGAGAACCCTGGAGCATATATGTCTGTATGAAGATATACAACTCCCACATGACCTTACTCACCCGCTGATGCTGTTTGCTAGTTCAGACAGCGCCATGAGTTTCTGTATTGCACATAATTACTTTTGTGCTTTCAAATCACACTTTTCTTAGCACTAATGTAGATTTCCTTTCCCTCAAAGAATCCTCAAACAAACCTACATTTGTAAATTAATGGCTTTTCCGTGCCCTCTACTCCATGCTTTTACTCTTTGCTTGTCCTCATAGAGTTCTGCCTTTCGTCTTCCACCCCACTCATCCTCACGCTCTGTCCACTCTCACTAATGAGCCTTAGAGCTACAGGCATGACCTCCATCCTCTTACTGTCCTTAAACAGAGGAGCCTTTGCACTGATAATAGAGAGTCAGTTTTAAAACTGTAAAGGCACAATTTTCTTTTTTTTAGTTATTCTTTCATTTAAACTATTGAAAAACAGGAAACTGAAGTGCGATCGTAAAGCAGCTGAAGTCCTGCCGGCATGCTTGTGTTATTGCAACAAGCTATTTTGGTCCCTCAGGCCTGTAATGAAAAAAAAAATCATCCGTTTTAAAACATAACTTATTTTATTTAGAAGAGTTGACTATTAAACCACAAGCTTAGATAACACAACATGTAATTTCAACATGACACACTTCCTGCTGGATTTCATGTAAAACCTCCGTGCCCGAGTGTGCAATCTCCGTGAACAATTCAGATGAGTTTCTTCACACTTAAATGGCTTTCAGCTGACTTGGCATATAAAGAATAATGTTTTATGGTGGATATTAACCAATTTTAAGTGAATTCAAAGAAATGAGGCAAGAAGGAAGGCAATGTAATGCTGATAAATTGAGCTGCGGTAATGATATCTGCCATTTTTAGACACCTCCGCTGCAGCAGTTTTTATCATGCGTGGTGCAGAGACGTTTTTTTTAAGAGTGCACATTTCTGAATACACAATTCAGCTCCTTTGAACCACAATGTGACCAACTGCTGTATTCTGGCAGGCTTTATAAATGCATGTTTCAATTATTTATTGTTGTACATATCCCCTTGAAGATGAATTGAATAACTGGAAGAAAATGCATGGATCAGTGGATCAATCTTTACATGAGAAAAATAAATCCCAAATTGCTCACTGTGTCTGGAAACATTTTAAACTGAGTAATTCTGATATATCTTAATCAGATTCCATCAAAATTCGCTAACTTAAAAACATCAACAGTAACGTGGTTCTGAACTACATTATTGTGTAATGGGATTTAAATGTAATATACTAGAAGGCGAAAAGGATACATTACCACCTTCAAATGAAATGTAATATATTTCTATCAGGAGCTGACAGATGTTAGACAAAGGCTAGATGCTAACTGCTTATTTGTGTACTCGGCTCTAAAGTTATACTTAAGAAACACTTTCAAAATCACCATGAAAAAGGAAGAATTTCCACACAAAAGATGATTTTTTTTTTCCCTCCACCTGGCTGAACTGAAAGGGACAATTTAAAAAAAATGCCTGCCTGAAGATGATTGATGTATGGATGGTCCAGCAAGTCACCCTGAAGGCCTTCATGTCAGACTGTGTTTTTGTCTGGGCGATGATCACAGAGCAAGTGACAGGGACTAACCTGGGGGAATTTTCTGAAACTCAAGTTACAGCCCAGTGGTTTCAAAATGGTGTGCAGAGCGACACTGGTGTTCCGTGATACAAGTCCAGGTGTGGCATGGGATTTAATGACATCAGATACACAAAAAGTGAATTTGTGTCAGCTTTGTGTGCACTTATGTCCCCTTCTGTCGGTTGTGATGAGTCACTATCTCACAAGTTATGTGAGTGAAGAAGAACAATAATCGCATTCTTCTGTAGGCAAAACCACAACTAACTAACAATTCAGATGACCACTTAAAAAACATCACAAAGCCTACCAGCCAGTGTTACAGCTGCAGCTGGACCAGAAATGTAAGCAGCCCTTTCCTGTCATCTGTCAGGGGAAGTTGGCCAAAGCACTTACTCATATGGTATGATTGTTGGCGTTTTCTCTGTTTTCTTTTTATTATTGTAGGGTCTACCTTACAATATAAAGTCCTTGAATTGAATTGAACTGAATTAAATTCTGATTTGGGCACTGGCCATTCTTTTTAACAAATCATCCATCATAGGTTTTGAAGCAAATTGAGGTGTATACACACAAGGATACTGTTATCATTTAAAAAGGAAAATTATCTTCCCTTAACCTTGAATAATTCTGAGTCTAACTGGGGCACACAAATAGTCGCGAATCAGAGAAAATGCCATATTCTCACACTGTATTACTATCTTTAAGTGAACAAAAAACAAACATCTGAGCCAAAGCAGCTTATCGTGATACATAATAAAATCTCCACTTATTGGCAAAAAGTGTTAAAAGAGAAAAGTAGCAGTTGACTTGGTGTTTAAGTCAATACAAGTTTGTGAAAATCTGACATCAGAGGCTTTCAGTGATGCAAAGACAAAAACAAGGTTTTAGTGTGAATCAAAGCACAAGTTTCTCAGGTTACGGGAGCTACAACCTACCAGATGCTCTTTGCAAAGTGTTATATAGTTATATTCCTTATATAGTAACAACAATAGACTGACATTCAGAAGTCTGTGGGGGTTTTCTGCCCTGCAACAACTTGCCGTGAGTGGGCAGCCCATCAACTGCAAAGGGAGTCCCCATGTGACCAACACATCTGTCAATCTAAACTTTTCACTTTCAGCAGGGAAATTCCCTCAGGCTTCTATTGTGAGTGAAGTCATGAAAGAAATAAGCAGAATACAGGCATAAACGCACACCTATTCTGGACACCAAAACAAACATTCTTGTTTAAATGTGGTTAAATGAGGTGAAAATGATCTACAGATCAGGAATATCAATCACATAAGAAAAGTGTTTTTGTGCTGGTTTTCTTTAGATTTTTAGACTCATTTCCCCCACATTAATACTGTAGCAGTGTATAAGCAACTTACTGTGTGTATCTGCATGTAGATCAGTGATGTTATCACACACGTAATTAGTGAAAATCTTTCTGCTCTCTTTCTAACATGTCTCATCAGCCTCAGAAACAAAGTTCACTGATAGATGAATCATTTAGTCTTTGTGCTCAGCTGAATATACATTTATCCTTGGTTGGATTATTGCCCTTCACCTTCTTGTTTGAAGAGGTGAGCAAATCCATGTCTCTCGCTAATTAACTGAGTGAATCCATATTTACTAAATAATGCAAATGGCATCACTAGGACTGCCATCGGCATGACAAATAAGCAAAAACACGCGCTGTTTCACCACGTGGCAGTTCCGCTCAGTGAGCCGTGCAGACAAATGAGCCTTTCTGAACCTAAACATACAAACACCACAGTTCTCTTGCTTCTCGGTGCTAATTACAACTCCAAATGGATATTTTTTTGTGCGTGTGTGTGTGATCTTGGCGAGGAGTTCAGGGAATCAAAACACTCCTACCTGCCTCGCCAGAGAGCTGAGAGACACTGTTCTGTGTGAGAGCCACTGATGCTTATTACTGATTCACGCTTTGACCTAGAAAGCAGTTAATAGTGTACGCCGAGCCAGCATGGCACTTAACTATACGCTAGTGAGAGGGATGATTGGATAGCACGCATTAATGTTATGGAGCTCCTACGTGATTGAGTTTGTGCGTGCAGTGTTATACAGTATATCAGCATTATCTGGTAGGAACGGTGCCAACATCTGCAGTTGACTCACCTCTTATTTTTTATGGACAGGTTTGTGGCTCTCGAGTGCTTTCAAATGTAATGTAAAATATAACTGTATAGAAATATTAATGTTGTACTTTTGACAGCTTCTGTACATGTACACAACGACTTCACTGCTTAATGTAGAATATGATATCGTTGTTGTTGGCTGATCGCTGACATTTCATACACGTTTGATATTGTTGTCAAATATTTAGTGTAACACCAGCATGGCAGGCTGGATTTGACAGAGAAGTAGTCCTGTACTTGAAAACATTTTCATAATTTTGGATATAAAATTCCATCTGTTCCAAAAACTGCTTCTGTTGTTCTTATATCTCAGAAATTAAAATGGTGAACAAAGATTAGTGTAGCTGAAATGTCAGTTATAAGATCAGTTGGTATGGTTACACCAAACTTCTTTAATTTTAACACGTGGTTTTGTGGCAAAAGTTCGAAAACTACAGTAAACATGCTCGGTAACTGCAAAACATAAATAAGACAGAAAACTTTTTACCCCATCTTCAAAATCCTTTTTTCCTATTGCTCGAGGTTCATCATCCTTTATCTAAACCATCTCAGCCTTCCTTTTTCCGATGCACTCATTTTTAATTCATCCCTCCTGGTAACTCCCATCAAAAATCTTCAATTTTTCCACCTTCAGCTTTGCCCCCTATCTTTTTGTTCCTTCAAATTTATTCAATAAATCTTAAGAAATATATTCTAAGTCAATTATAATTTCTTTAACATAATCTGCTCATTGATTTTATGCATCACCAGTCAGCGTTCCTGACATTTAATCAGACGAAAACTAATCGTGTATGATTTCCTGGCAGTAGGATGACTTTTCCCACCACAGTGGTACAGTGCACGAATGTAAAAGTGAAGCTAAAGGGCTTCCTGCTGGGGCTGCTGCTCTCACCCCAGACACACATAATGGAAGGCATCTTATATATACTATAATGCTTTGTCCATGCAGCTATAGAAGGCTGTAAAAGGCTTGCTGTATATCAAGGATAGACTTAAATGTAATGTTATGATGGCAAGCACCAAAAGAAATGAATTATGTCGCAGTTCCAATTTAGTTAATTCTAATCTATAGAGAGTATTGTAGGATAAAGACCATAAAATATCCAGTGTTACATACTGGCTGGCTGTAAAAATGAAAGTAAAAGTGCAATGTAAGGAAATGTGTTTATTAATACATTTTTAGAGATTCAAGTTATCCAAAGCCTTAAAATTTGCCATTTTAAGTCTGGTAGGTTAGTTGGGTTAATTTAGATTCTTTCTTTAGCGCTTTACTTGGTCCCTATGGACCCCAAAGCACTACACTACATTCAGTCATCAACCCATTCACACACTGGTGATGGCAAGCTACATTGTAGCCACAGCTGCCCTGGGGCGCACTGACAGAGGCGAGGCTGCTGGACACTGGCGTCACCAGGCCCTCTGACCACCAGTAGTGGGCAGCAGGTGAGGTGTCTTGGCCAAGGACACAACGGCCAAGACTGTTGGAGCCTGGGCTTGAACCGGCAACCTTCCGATTACAAGACAAACTGCCAACTCTTGAGCCACGATCATCACCTTCAACCACGATCGCCACGTATTGTCAGTAATGGTCCTGCATTTGGTATTGGATCAATACCAAATTCTGCAGTATCGCACAGCAGGAAGAGGCCTCGGAGACCACGGTTAATGGGAGCTTTGTTTTTTCACTTTGCCCTCACTCACTTTTTAATTTTCCTTTGCATTTTACATTTACTCAGTTTTAACAACCAAAATGTAATTAATTAGGTTATAATGTGCAGAATTACAACATTAAGCTTGACTGTCCAAAAATAGCAGAACTACTGTCTTTAAATAAGACACCAGAGTTCCTTTACAGCTAAATGATGGACCTGTATCATTGTTGCCATAACCTAGTGCTCAACATGGCTCAGACACTTTGTTCACCAAGTGTGAGACACCAGGGGTTTTGACAAAATCAAAGTGCAATACTTGAAGCCCTGGAAATCGGAAAAGGCTGCTCTTAAATTAGCATGTAGTTTGCATTTCAGGCTTTGCACAGTGCACAGAGAGAAGAATTGGCCAGGACATCCTGTCAGAAGCCCAGCAGCATCCAGAACTTTCTGCAGGGGTCAGCAGCTGTACATTTGGCAAACACACACACACACTGGCAGTGGCAGGGCTGTCTGAACCAAGGGCAGAAGGAATCAGTGATGTGTTGTGGCCCGCTGTGCCACCCGTAGGATCCTGATGCAAAGAGACACCGCCTGCCACTGTGACACATGCACTCACCAAGGGGTGAGAAGTTATCAATGGCTGCTGCAGGAGTGTTAGATATTGCAGTTTGTTTTCCTTTGCACAAGTTGGGTTGTGAAGTGAATTTTCATGCACGTGGCCAAGAAGTGGCTGAGTCATTCTGTAACCTTATAAAAACCCCTGCAGATGTAGTGAAGCCAGTTCAATCCATCAAGTGGCAACGGCATTAAAACATACACTCATAAACATATGAATGTCTACCAAGAGTAACATATACACAAAAAAAATAAATATGCTCATGAATAAATTTGCCTATAAATGGGAGTCATGTTACTTCCACACACACAGTACAAATATACAACACTTACAAACACAAACATGCCAAACTGGGACCGATTCATGTGTGCATATTGGCATGCATGAAGGCACTAGATGAAGAAATAAACACGCTAACACTCGCATGTAACAGTGTGCAGAAACATACATCATAGCACGTTAGCCGCTCATATGCACACCACAGATGGGCTCACTCGCTACCTCGGCAGTGGTTGAATTGTGAGGACACGAGTCATCTGTTTGTCACCTACATTATGCATGGAACACTGTGCCGGCCTCCACCGTCCACTTAATGGCGGTTTAACATCAAGCAACACTGCTTTAGTTTGAGTCAGGGGACTCGGGGAGATTAAGAAGCACCTCTGCAATAACTTTGGGGAAAATTTTGAATATAAAGAGAGGAAAAAAATGTACACAGTGTTGTTAATCAGTTCTGCCGCTAAAAGGCTCTTATTCATAGCAGGAAACTCTCAGTGAATAGGCCCCATTCACAGCAGCCATTCTGACCTGTCTTAGCAGGGTAAACACAGGTGTAATTTATAACATTAATTATAGTTCCATTCTGTTTACTGTGTGTTCCAGTAAGTCAGTAGATACCCTGGCCCTGGAAGCGTATCTGTTTATCTGTCCATTTATTTTATACTGTTTATCCAGTAGACATGAGCAGGCTTTCCTGTCCCGTATCTTTATCTGAAAGATACCACGAGTTCCCAAACCAGCAGCTCTACGCTCAACTAAATGTAATGGTCATATTTATTAATTACCTGCACCTGTGTTAATCCTTGCAACAACATGTCAAAATGGCTGCTTCGTGTTGTGTGATGTTGGTCAAATGGCTTTAAACACAATACCGGCGCCGTGGAGAGGAAGACCATCAGATGTTTGAATAAAGGACACCTTGTTATTGTAAAGTACAGCACAAAGACAGCCAAGTCATCCAGAACTAGTCTGAAGTATAAAATTAAAGTGTACTATTATTAACTATTTACCCAAGCTAATAGCTACTACATCTGTAACAAAGGAGATACTTTTTAAGGCTGTTGCTTAAGGATTTTGTGGCATCCAAACGCTTAGAAGTGCACAAACTGCCAGCTTTACTTCTGGAAAAACTTCTGTTTTTGATTGAGGATCAAGTTTTGTAAGATAAGAATAAGATTAAGATACTTTGTCATTCTGGAAAGATAACATTTCCTTCAGTGACTCTTTATCAACTAATTGTAAATGGCAAAATAATAACAATAAAAAAAATAGGAATAAAAAGAGCTATACACAAAACAGGGATATATAAAAATTATTGTGTTTTTATGGTAATATATGATAATTATGTATAAATATTGTTTTCTGTTTTAATGAGAATCTTCAAAGTGTTGATAGCTACAGGCTGCTTAAAGCTGCAGACTACGAAGGCAAGAACACAGTATCTTTTTTAAAAATTTTGTTTTAATGGATTACAGTGTTTAAAAAAAGCTTGTGATAAGAAGACTCTTTGAATTTAATGCAAAATCTGTGGCTGATTATGTAAAGGAAACACTGTTGCCTAAAATATCTATTGTGACGTTTCCCTACTTAGATAATCACTAATTTTCCACTTGGCTCTCTGCTGCAGCACACTGTGCAGCTCTTTCCAATGGGAACAATGTGTAATTCTCTGGCGAAGGCAAAAAGCAACAGCTGACCTTCTCTACACCTTCCTGACCAGCATCCAAAATGGCCGCCCCCTTCAATATGTCATCTTGGCATGGCATTGCTCTCCGCTCCATTGCTGAGGAACATGGGATTTGGGGTGTTTCCCCTTTACGTTGCACGGTGTATCCACAAACATATGGATACACACACATTTCTCATGGAAAACAAACAGGACCGTCAGTTGTATCTACCGCAGGCTGAGCTGCTGTGGGTCCATTAAATTGTTCAGCTGCATTTGTTCTGCTATATCATTAATCACAACACTGCTAACGCCTGCTGCAAACATTGCAGGTGTGCGTTTCTTAACCCTGCACACAGGCATTCATCCAGACATGTTTAGTGCTGTTGTTGTGAGCCCGAAGGATTCACACTGGTGATTTTGTCTGAGATGCAATGAAAGGTGGAGCTGAAAGCCAGCAGATCAAAGAGACACAGCAGAACGCCCACTGAGACTTCCGTGAAGGTTACAAGGCGATTTTCAGCCAGGAAGCAGAACAATTATGATTCTGCTCATCTCAACTCTACCGGTGGAACAAATAGTCAATACCTAGAGGACAGCCATTATCTAAAATATGTGTTCTTTCTTTTAAAGTCAGTGAACAGCAGTTACACCATCTTTAGCTTCCATCACTTGGGTTTTATTCTCTGAATCAAATGAAATAAGGCAGGGTGTACTTAAAGGAGGGAAGTAATTTAATCCTTTAGATCACTGAAGAGAGCTTTGTAAGGTATAGTGCACTTTTGGCCTCCTCCAGCATCTCCCTCATCCATACAGTATTATATCCATACAGAGCCAAGCATACAGAGAGACATGCTTCCATATATGATATGGATATATTCACATGAAGACCATGAGAGGATACGTGTGGTTTGATATGATGGATAGGGCAAGTTAGTCAACTCTAATCAAATTTAACTGCATCTGTACATCACTGAGTTCAACATGAATCATGAGGAATCTTTTACTTTTTTTGGGCAAATATTTATTTTATAAATACTAAAACTGGACACAGATATGCACATGCTTCAGACATTTTTGGTAAAGGTAGACCAACATAAGTCTGTAAGACTAGTGTCAGATTTGAGCACACCACAAGTCTAGCATGTCACGAAAATGTAAAAAAACATTGAACTTCACAGAATACAAACAAGTGGAGAAAAATTCTGTCTGTATTGATACTTTGTTTTTGGTCATGACAATTGTTCAGATGTTTTTACGTGATTTTAAATGGCATGTTAGATTCTTGCTATCCAAAATAAACTAAAAACAAACAAACTCATTAGTTTATCTTAATACATCTAACTCTGAATAGGCCCAACTGGCATATAAAGCAGCCATGATCATATGCACTAGTTTAGGTCTAAATACCTTAACATTGCTTTTCCTCTGTTTAATCATGGGCAGTTCTTTCCTCTGTATTTTACAGATATGACTACTGCTGGTTTTTCTTCTTAGTTAATTGGTGTTAACAGAATTCACATGGCTTCCCAGGTGTAGATTAGTCCCTGATTAGCTGGCAGGAATAAAAGCCAACAGGAATTTGGATCCAAAGGACTGCGAGCAGGAACTTTTGTTTTCATTGACAACGCTGTGAAGTCCAGTTCAAACAGAACTGAATCAGGAAGTCATGCATTAATAAAAATTCAAATTCTGCTATTTATGTCACTCTTCCAGCTTATCCCATTCATCTAGATGTTTTCTAGAAGCGTAACTATGAACCTTATCTTTTTGCAGTCTGTACAGGACAAGCTTTATAGCCTGCTGGTTGTCGTATGCCGAGTGTCCTCAACAGTCCTTGGTCTCAAGCACTGCCAAGGTTTCTGTGGTTCGAATCCTGCTGGGACAAGCCAAGCGGAAAATGTATGCACTCACGATATTGTATGGTGCTGGAGATTAATAGCTTGTGGTATTTGGCCTGGTAGCAGTGAACTTGCTGAAGAACGGGACATGAAGATGAGAACAGGATGATGGCGAGCGCCCAATGCTGCAATTTGCTTCCTTGATTTACTTTTTGAACAGTTTCTTCATTAAAACAAAAAATCTGAAATGACACAAATCTAAGCTATTCTGCCAAATTAAAAGATAACATGATTTATTTTTCAATTTTGCTAAAGTTCAATATTTTACAGATATTGTTTAAAAATACTCGTCTGAGTAGATTTGTATGAGATCCCTTCATAAAAGAAACCAGTAAATCTGGATACTGCACTGTTTCAGTGCTGAATTTGTCTTCATGAAGCAGTTGAATTGTTTAAAGGGAGACCTGTGTGACAACAGAAACACTGCACAACAACAGATTTCAGAAAGAAACTTCATAATAGATTTTTAGCCATTTTGACCTTGTTTTTCATCAGTTCTTCCCCCTACAGTACTAAAGGCAAAGTGCTAAAGATTTTGCTTGGGATACCTTCATATTGTGAACATTTGTGAAGCTACATGCAATATGAGTGTGGAGAAAAAGCAGTTGGGTTACTGTGAGTGGGGGCGTTAACTTCTACTGACTGCTAAAAGGTTTTATGAAGCTACCTGGATTATTCCACCTAAAGAGCAGTAGGTGGGATTCAAGAAACTGGATCAAACCATCATTGTTGGCAGAAGGGACCTGAGATTAGCTGTTTTTAACTAGTAATGGAAAATTGTGTTTAGCAGCAAGATTGAGACCATAAGTTACTTGACACTGGTCTTTCATCCAGTCATGACCAAGAGGGTGAGAGTTCCCTTCATCAACTAGGTCCCTCCTTCAGCTCTGGGCTGTCTCATTGAACTAGTTCGCTGCAGGCATAACTGTTGGCTCTCGGTGTCGGCATATATGTTCAGGACCTTTAAGCTTCCAGCCAGTGCACTTGAAGCACACTATGTATGCCTCACTGACCATTGCCCACAAGGGAAGCAGCTTTTGAGTCACGTGTCTGTGCCATGGGGATGAATAAAAAGAACAAATCTCTGCAGGAACCGGAGTAAAACTTATAGGAACTACACTCTGTATTCAACTGACTATCACTCTAGTGTTTCAGGTGGCTTTTCTCCTTTACTATTTCTATCCAAAAAAAGCCCTATTTTGATATATTTGCTTTTTTATCTGCATAATCTGACATATTTGGTCTTTGCGATAGTAGCATTTTCTCAGCTAAACGGTGTCCACGTTCTGTGCAGTGTTTAACTGAAGGCTAGTTTAAAGAACTGAGCAAATACATCCTCTGTAAGATGCCAAGCCACCGAGAAGAGAGAAACTCCAGGGGAAAAAAACAGGAATAAAAAAGAAGCCAACTGCCACAATGCAGCGCTAATTAGGTTGCAGATGTGAATTGAATGGCAAGTGCCTCAATTTTGGGGACAGTTAAATGTGTCACTGGCAGGAAAAGAGAGAGGCATCAAATTAGTGTGCCTCGCTTATATCCCTCCCAGCTGAATAATGAATCACTGAGGACATCGGGAACGTATTAAGGTGCAATTTGAACATAAGCGTCACATTAACAAATACCTCCCAACAAAACTAGGACCTCAAACCACAACAACAGATGCACTAAACTATCAGATTCTGGGTATGTGTGGTGAACATTTAAGAGATATAATGATTTGTTTAGATGGGGGAAATAATAAGCAAGTTGAAAGGCAGTTTGTTGTTTACATGATTTATTTGTGCATACCTTGATGCAAATAGTCTTAGGTGAGCCTGCCTCTCAGATTTAAGGGTCAGAAATGAGGTGAATGAAAAAGTAGCTCCTGTCAGACATTTATGAGCACGCTGCCCAAGGATGCAGACATGAATAGATTTCATAAGTCTCTAAAAGAGAAGTAGAGATGCACCTTTGCAGTGAAGGTCACTCTCTCTATAGGCATTCAGACTATCACTGACTCAAAGCTACATATATTTTTAGTGTAATCGTGTCACCTTCCTGACTACTGACTGAAAAAACAAGTAATCAACAACAGCCCGAGGGCCATGCTGCTCTTTCTATTGCCACAGTGATCGTGACAGAGAATTGACAGCTTTGTTAGTGCACAGTTTGCACGCCAATGCTGGTTTTTGTCCTCCAAGACAATAGAGAAGATATCTTCTAAATCCATATCTATAGAGCTACAAAGAGACTTGTCCCACATGCCAAACGAGCAGCATAAAAACCTTGACCTGTCAGAGCAGATAAGAAACAGGACAGCAGCTGTTCAGGAGGAAAAAAGAGTTTATGCACTCGTATGCTTCAGAGGTAACAATTTCAGGCAATAAAGTGTGTCTTCTTTAAAGTAGTGCACAAGGATAGGGCTGTTATTTTAAGAAAATATTTACAACTGCTGAGATTAAAGTCATTAAAGTCAAAATGGGTGCATAAAAAAGTATAAAAGTATTTAAAAAAAAGTATAAAGTCATACATTTGCCAGAAAAATAGTTATAAATATATAAGAAAAGCTCAGAAATTCTCCTGAACTGAAGCTACACATTCATCAGAAACGCATTAACTGGCTTTACGTGGCACATTTATCACACCACAGACGTGAAATGCCACACAGTCACTTCAGTGTGGAGGTGCATCTGTGTGGGTTATGTAACTAGCAGCATCTTTGCATCTGCCCATTGCCTTGTAGGTGTTGTTAAACAGAACCCATCAGAGCATCCAAACAAGTTTGTTCTTTTGTCCTGCGAAAGATCCAGTACACACAAATGTCTGCTCAGGGGAATTTCTGCCTTCCTGGCTTCTGAGTAGTAGGCTTTCATTTGATTCTGTCGTCTACTGCAGGCATAGCAGTAAGCTTGGTGTCTGCGCTGTGATGAGGTTGATTCAACCTTTTAAACTGAAATCTTATAGTTACTTGACAAGAAACTACATGTTTATCTCTCAAATCTATCACCAACATTCTCAGTGAACACATACTGCTTGTTATTTTGCATCCAAAATGTATGTACTCATGAAAACTTAAATACTGCATGTTGATTACCAGCTATTTGTAAAAAAAAAATAATAATAATTTGTGTGAAATGCCGGTGGTGGAAAGTGATTTTTGTGTTTTTAAAATGTACTTTTTTAGCTGGTCTTTAAAATTAAACAAGAAGAAATGCTTTAAAATGTTTTAACAATAATGAATTTATGTCACAACCTCAAATCTATATTGCATCAGTTACGTTGTTTCCGATTCACATATATCTTCGCTGTCTCACAGCTATGTCACTAATGAATGACGATCTTTGATATTTGTACCTCTTAACAGTTCGCTGAGCAGCCTGTAAATGCAGCAAACTGCCATTTTACCTCCAGAGTTACAGAAGGAAAAACAGGTTTGAGATTTCAGACCTTTGAGTTTATTTCCACGTTAAAATTTAAGATACACCGGCAGGAAACAAAGAACTGGGGAGTACAATAAAGGTTTCATTAGAGCTATTCATTTACCAGCTAATGCATACATGCCAGCAACCACAGTCCATTAGGCTGAAAAATGTATGTGCGCTCACTCCCCATATAGGCTCACTCTGCATCAATCACATTAGTTTATATCTTTACTAAACTTTTACTTCATTTATCTTCAATGCAGATATCGTTAACATTTCCAGGGACATCAAAGACTCACAATAGGCAACATTTACAAAAAGGAAACAGAAGAAATCCTAACAGGAGGTTACACTTGAAGGCTGTTGTGTGTTCTTGTGCTTGTCAAGCTCAGCTCAAAGCTGAGAAAAACACAATGAGAGTCAGAAGACGTGATGAAGAGCATGCAAATGAGAGAGGGAGAGAGTGATTTGCAAAGCAGCACTGATGGCATGCTAATGTAAAGCTGCTAATTAATGAGGGTTCTAGCTGGTGTGAAAAATGAGATGATACTGAGTCACGTGACATAAGAAGTTTTGATTAATTAGTTTTCTTTTGTTTTCGCTGTCAGGGGGCAACACTTGAATAACGAGAGAAACGCCAAAGTGGCAATACGTCAAAGAGGCCTTATGTTTGAGTCGGCAGATTAAAAACAATACTGCCAGCATCAAGTTAACTAAAAAGCCACACCAAAGGGGCAAATCTCTGCTGTTGCAAAACACCAAGGGTCAGTTTTCCCTTCGCTATTTTGTAGTGTTGATAATATGAGTCATCTTGTTGATTTTGATTGGATTATAAGAGAAGAAATAATCCTTCTCTCACAAG
Organism: Rhamphochromis sp. 'chilingali'; assembly: GCF_963969265.1. Classification (NCBI taxonomy): domain Eukaryota; kingdom Metazoa; phylum Chordata; class Actinopteri; order Cichliformes; family Cichlidae; genus Rhamphochromis; species Rhamphochromis sp. 'chilingali'. The sequence continues at coordinate 9,416,793 of NC_137940.1, read as the reverse complement.
ATTCTTAACAAAAGCACTTTGATTGGAGCAGTGCTAGAAAAAGAAAGCTGTACTTTGAAGGTCCTTTTGCACTCAGGTTACTATAAGCTATATGCACTTACTCACAAAAGTGAGTGCACCCCTTACATTTATGGAAATATTCTATCATATATTTTCATGGGACAACATTGAAGATATGACACTTTGATGCAATGTAAAGTAGTCAGTGTACAGCTTGTATAACAGTGTAAATTTGATGTCACCTCAAAATAACTCAACATGCAACCATCATTTGTCTAAACCACTGGCAACAAAAGTGAGTACACCCCTAAGTGAAAATGTCTGAATTGCGCCTAAAATTTCAATATTTTGTGTGGCAACCATTATTTTCCAACACTGCCTTAACTCTGTTGGGCATGGCGTTCACTAGAGGTTCACAGGTTGAATCATCTTCCACTCCTCCATGATGACATCATGGAGCAGGTGGATGTTAGACACCTTGCCTTCCTCAACCTTCCATTTGAGGATGCCCCACAGATGCTCAACAGGCTTTAAGCCTGGAGACATGATTGGCCTGTCAAGTATCTTTACCCTCAGTTTATTAAGCAAGGCACTGGTTTTTTTGGAGGTGTGTTTAGGGTCATTATCATATTGGAATACTGCCCCATGGCCCATTATCTGAAGGGAGGGGATCATGCTCTGCTTCAGTATATCACAGTACATGTTGGCATTCATGGTTCCCTCAATTAACTGTAGTTCCGCAGTGCCAGCAGCACACATGCAGCCCCAAACCGTGACACTCTCATCACCATGCTTGACTGTAGGCAAGACACACTTGTCTTTGTACTCCTCACCTGGTTGCCGCCAAACATTCTTGACACTATCTGAACCAAATAAGTTCATCTTGATCTCATCAGACCACAGGTAATCCATGTCCTGAGTCTGCTTGTCTTCAGTAAACTGTTTGCAGGCTTTCTTGTGCATTATCTTTAGAGGAGGATTCTGGGAAGACAGCCATTTGATGCAGTGTGCAGGTGTGGTCTGAACACTGACAATCAATCAATCAATCAATCAAGGCTTTATTCGCCACGTGCAGGTTGCCCTGCAGTGAAATAGGACCCCCCCCCCCCCGACCTTACACACACAACACAGACATCACATGGGGATACAGGTCGGAGATCGGTAGCGTTACAGAAAACAAAGACTGAAATATACACTACAATGAGAAAGTACAAGAGGAAAAAAAGAGACCTCTACTCATGCTGGGCTCCTGGGAGGACAGCATGAGAACAAGAAACAAAAAAACTCCTCTGCACAAAAAAACACAAAAGTCCACAGCACAACAGTATGGAACACGTGACAAGCCACAGGGTCGGGTGGGGGTTGAGGAGTAATCCGAAGCAAACACAGCAGCCATCCTGCCCAGCGCTACCATTCCAGCGCAGGCTCAGACCTGCCGTCTTCCCAGGAGGGAACAACCATCGAAGGCGTTTGGAAAGGGAGGGGGGATGAGTGAGTGCGTATCAGTGTATGTGTATGTGTGTGCGTGTCCAGAGTTCAGCTGAGACAGTGTCCTTCGCCCTGCTAGGCTAAGTAAACAGTCTTCAAGCCAATCCAGGTGGCCTTGCATGGGAAGGAACAGACTAAACACAGTCGTTATCAGGGTGTTTTTGTTCGGCTCCAGCCTTGCGACCACAGCTGGCGCCGAAAGGGTCTCCGCATGAAGGGATGGTGCTTTTTACTTTAGTGCGAACAGCTCATACGAATTTCAAAGCTGTTCTGACAGTCCGACACTGGTCTCTCAATCTCCTGTTGGAGAGCGGTAAGCTTCTCCATGATGTTATCAACCTTGCTTCTGTGATGTTGTCATTCTTGTGCTCAAAGAGCCGATTCTGAGAACTCACGACCGCAGTGAGCCTCCCCAAGATGTGATCCAATTTGTGCTCAGAGGTCTTGTTCTGAGTATTCACGGCAGCCGTAGCCTCTCTACGATCTTATCCGTGATGACTCAATGAGCCCATTTTGAGAAACTCACGCCTCTTCCCATCATTTCAATCCCAGTGGGCAGCCTTGTGGGGGTTTGAACAGCCGGTTCCGCTTTCTTAATTCTTCGATAAGTCAGGGCCAAGCCAGCTCCGATCAGCAAGAACCCTGTGACCATGGTTCCGAATAGGTAGATATCTTCAGCACTCAGGCTAACCCAAGCCCAAACCTCCCGTTAAAGGGGTGTCAATTGCATTTAGGGACCAGTTGATCAAATCCACAATTCCTCTTTTAGGTTTTAGAGAACAGACTATGAGAGAGTGTTCCAGGGAAAAGTAATACAAAAGACACGAGACTAGACAAGGACATAAGAGGCTAAGCAGGGAAGCTAAGGGAGAGGAGAAAAGTGCGACCGCCTTCATCAAGAGCAAGAGTAGAAAAAAAAAAAAGGGTGACCCTCCATGCCTTCAAACTCTGCAGCAGTGTTGGCAGCACTTATACGTCTATTTTCAAAAGACAACCTCTGATTATGATGCTAAGCATGTGCACTCAATTTCTTTTGTCGACTGTGGCGAGGTTTTGTTTTTCTGAGTGGAAACCTGTCCTGTTAAACTGTGGTCTTGGCCATGCTGCAGCTCAGTTTCAGGGTACTGGCAATATTCTTATAGCCCAGGCCATCTTTATGTAGAGTAAAAATTATTTTTTACAGATCCTCAGAGAATTCTTTGCTATGATGAGCCATGTTAAACTTCCAGTGACCAGTATGAGAGAGTGTGAGAGCAATAGCACCAAATTCAACACACTTTTGCCTCGTTTGCACCTGAGACCTAACGAATCACACGACACCAGGAAGGGAAAATGTCTAATTGGGGACAATTTGGACATTTTCTTTTAGGGTGTACTCACTTTTGGTACCAGTCGTTTAGACAAATGATAGCTGTATGTTGAGTTATTTTGAGGTGATATCAAATTTACACTGTTATACAAGCTGTACACTGACTACTTTACATTGTATCAAAGTGTCAATGTTGTCCTGATGGGTTCTGTTTAACATTTACAAAAATGTGAGGGTCATACTCACTTTTGTGAGATACTGTACATATATTATAAATAGAGAGATTTCAGTCTCCAATTTTATGATGTAAGTACTCACGCTCTTATTTTGACAGTGTGGTGTTCCTGCCAAGCTTCAGGCAGCTGAGTGATCTAAGTTGGTCTGACATCAGTTTACTCCACATCTGACATCTTCCAGGTCCATTTAGCCTCCTAAAACCTGATAAACACAAGCTTCTCTTCCTGGGTTGAACATGGCCAGCCACCGCCATTCAACCCTGAGGAAAAAAGGTTAATTTTCCGACTGAGCTGCTCCTGTCACTTGCATTAACATGCTAATTCAGAAACTGTGTAGTGGCTCTGTGTTGGTATGTATACAACTCCAGGCAGAGAGTGTATCTCGTCCTGACTCGTGACCTTGTGTGACTCATTGTGACTCTTGGACATCGAGACTGTCAGAAGGTTTCAGTGAGCTCTGGCATGACTGGTACTGCTGTCCAGCTCAGACACAGGAAGAACAAAAAAAGCTGAATATGAGTGGTGAGTGGTTTCATATTGTGTGTGTGTGTGTGTGTGTGTGTGTGTGTGTGTGTGTGTGTGTGTGTGTGTGTGTGTGTGTGTGTGTGTGTGTGACACTTTGGATCAGTCCCACAAGACAGATTTCTGCTATATCTGGATAAAATTACTCACTGAAACCCGGTACTCATCATAACTGATGCTTAATACCTTCAATACCTGGAAACATCAAATCTGCTATTTAGCAACTTACACATTTTAACATTTTCTAGTAACTTAATATATTCAATACTTTGTCTATGAGTATCTACAATATATTTACCTCCCCTAAGGAGTTTGTTTTTTTGGTAGCTGTGACAGGTGAGAGGCACGACAGGACCACGGTTCTCTTGGTTTCAGCATGTTTTATTTACACACGCACACAACAACCCTCAATACAGGACCCGGTACAGCTTTTAAGCTGGTGAGGCATGACTGTAGATGCCACGCTGGTGCGTCCATCTCACCTGCAGTGGAGTCACAAACCACTTTCTGCCACAGTAGCGTTTGCATCGTGTTTGTTATTCTATCTGTAAATATGGAAGCTTGAAAAGTTTTAAATAAATTCTGATAAAAACCTTTTAGGAGTGCAGAGCGCGGTCATGTTAACAATTCATTAAAATCTTGCTTACATCCACCGAGGTCTCCAAGGGTGTAAACAAGTGTCAGGGATGATTTGTGACAGAAGGATAGCAGCGGGACTTAAAGGGGAGGTTTACAAGATGATAAACCTGCTATGAGAGGGTGGTGCTGACAAAAAGACAGCAGGTTGAGCGGAAGAGTTTTCGTTGGGAGATACCAGGATGCACAGAATTAGAAATGACTTTGTCAGAGGACAGCTGAAATTTATTGGTTTGGAAACAAAGAGAGGAAAGGCTGAGAGGGTTTGGACATGAGGATTGGATGAATTTATTGGACTAGTGATGTTGAATACGGGGCTGCCAGGCAGGAGGAAAAGAGGAAAACCTCAGAGGAGATTCATGGACGTAATGAAGGACATGCAGAGAGTTGATGTGACAGAGGAGGATGCTGGAAGTAGGATGAGGTGAAGGCAGATGAGCCACTGTATATCTATACACAACATATTATATTGTCTTATAATCATATATATGGTTAGAAACATCAAGCAGCGATCAAGCAGCTGCTCCTGTATTCTTTCTCCTTTCAGCTCTTTTTGGCTCTCCAACATCTCCTAAAGCCTCTTTAGCAGCTAAATGTTGCACTTGCTCATGTCTGTTTCCTAAATTTGCTTGCCATTTACTGGTGGGTAGTGGTGGTATTATCACTGAAAGCAGCTTGTTTGCTGGGATAGGAAGCAAGAGTTAGTCTAAGAGCTGAGGCTGAACCAAAATTAGTCAAGTTGTGGGCTGCAACACAAAAACGGTGATTTAAAAGATGCCTAAATGTTTCTTTGCTGTAGGAGGCGGAAGAATTGTGTTATACTTGTCCTTCTGTTTCAAAATCTGATTTCAGATTACACCTAGGATTACCAATACAAGGATACTAAAATTCAGTTTTACTTTGTGGTTAAAAAAAAACAAATGACCACCTCAAAAATTGCTGTGCTTTGTGGTTATGCAAGTGAATGTTATACTTTTTTCAGATTTATATAAAAGGGTAAAGGGCACGGCTTAATGTTCAGTTCATAAGATTATATACAAATGTAGTGAAAGAAAGTAACGGGGACTACTGATGCTAAAAGATGATTCCCTGCAAACAAAGATTCATGAATATTTCCTTCAGCTTCCTGTTTGCCAAATAATCTGTTGCTGCTTGAAGAATTTTGTGGCACTTTGGGTGATCTGTTTTATTGTACGTGTTTAATTCATGTTCCATGTTCCATGTTCTGCCGTTTAAAGCAAAGCAACACCCTGCTACAGTGATAATCCTCTGCGCCACTCGAAGGATCAGCACACATGAAAACAGAGTACTGTAAGAGTTCTTGGAAATGCTTTCGCTTCTGCTTTGAGTACTTGATATAATGCACACCTGAGGGAAGTTGTGACAGCCTGAACACAGATAAAAGAAAGATGTGCATCAGTGATGTTGCTTTAAAATATATTTTTATTCATGCTTTCTCTTTGGATTGTATGTTAAATACATTTATATATATAATAATGTGAGAACAAAAAACATGCACAAAATATATTGTACATCAGACACAGTATCTGTCAATAATGTTCAAAGAAATGGCAAGTAGCTACTCCGTTATTTACCAGCAAAGCCTACAATGATCTAATCTATTAATGATACGACACAGAGTTTGCAGGCAAAACAAGCTGCATTGGATCATTAAGCGACAGTTAATAATGTGCTAATGTGCATATACGCCGACTGTAAGGTGGCAGAGAGTTAAAAAATGGTTGTATCCATTTACTAGCTTCATAAATATTACCCTCTTCTTTCTTGCATCCAAAGAGTTAGCAAGGTACAGGTAAGTTACCTGTGAACTGTAGTTGCTGCTGTGAGCTGCTGATAATCTAGTTTTGCTCTCTTTGATGGATCCATGAGGAAATACTAAATTTTGTCTTCCTGTTTGGAAGATTTGTGGTGACCACGCCATAGATCAACTGTTAAACACTTACGCTAAAATGATTAATATTATAATTAAAATATCATAGCGCTCTGTAATATAAGGGAAAAAAATCAAATGAAAACTCATTTGTTGATTTATTTTGTCGTCATGAACATGCAAGTCCTCCATCATTCACCAGGGGGTGATGCAGCACCCTCAGCACCCCTAATTCCTCCAACTTTGGGAGAATACTGTCTTTTTATGGTTTGTGTGCGTTCCTGTGTTGTGTGGTATCCCATGCTTATTCGAAGACATTGTAATTATCCAAAGACAGTCAAATGCATGCCCTCCATATGCACTCTCCCACTGGGACTAGACGGGCTCACTAAAGAACATAATTACCTTTTCATGTGGGAAATCCTTTTATGTAATTTTATCAATGTTTGTAATAAAGACACCATAAACTAGCACTAATGATTTTCCCTCAGAGTTCCAGTATAGAACATCCATCTCTGTTCTGCCTGTCCTCGCTGACCTTACCTCCACAGCATCCCATGATACATCAGCACACCGGCAGATCATTTATAGTCAAGCGGCTTTGAAATGTGTTTTGATACAGCTCTGTTCTTAGAGGTCAGAAAATTCTCAATAGACTCCCTGACTTCATCAGATTTAATTGAATTTGTTTGACATGATGAATCCAAAGCAATAGAAGTAAGAAGCAAAAATATATTTATTATTAAATGCTGGATTTTCTGCCCTTCCTCCGTTCTGAGGTCACACATCAGAGAAACAGCAGCAGGTCTGCAGCTGGAGGTGATTGTGTATCTCACAGAGGAGCACTTTTATCAGGAGTGACACTCACCAACACCACTCCCTTCACACATATAATGTACCTGAAGTGTGGTCTTTTAAAGGGCTGAGTCCACCCACTGCTCAAATAATTGAACTAAATATATGATTGGTTGAAACCAAGCTATGAGACATGAAAAAGCCTGTTTTTCACTAAAATTCCCTTATGTTTAACTTGCTGTTTATTTAGCTAGCAAACAAGATTTTAGCATGTCAAAGCAGGAGTATGCTGCATTTGTTTAGTAGAGGGGACAACCGTCTCTGTACTACAGTCAGGGGTTAAAGTGTGTAGCGCTGTAGCAAGGCGAGAAGAAACACTTTGAAATAAAGTTGCCTAATAAAATGTTACAGGCTGGGATCAGCTGACCTGCACTGCTGCCCTTTGTTTAGCTAATTAAATTCAACAAGATAGATGCAAATGTATCACAATCTTTTTTTTTTTTTTTTTTTACCTTCTTGACATGATAAATAGTATAAAAGGATTCAGTGAGTGGATCTAATCAACATCATCAGCTGGAATATAAACTAATATCTGCTACCCTTGATGTAATACTTGATGTACATACATACTCAAGCTAACCGAGTCTGTCCGCACTAAATGGCGTAGTACAGTACTTTCATGCAACCTTTGAATAACAGCCAATGTGTCTGCTAGCTAAATGTTCATATTTGTTTTATTTGTTGAGATGTTCAAGAACTTGCTTTAAGTTACCACTAACAAAAAAGGTCACTCCATTTAGCACCATGACAAAAAAAAACCCAAACAAAACATTTGCACCATGAACACATCACAGCAATAAGAAGGAAAGCAGGCAGTGAGATGATTTTCTTATTTTTCTTGTTACTGAGCAAGTGTCTCTATGCTGTAAGTGGATTCCCAGTTGTACCACCCAATAAATTAACTTATTAGTACAGTTAGTTCATCAACAGACCACCTAAAATAAAGCCAACTGTGGTTATGTTTGAATGTAACCAAAAACATTGTTAGAAAACTCCTCAATTGTCAGATTTGTCAGGTTTTAACATGTAAAGTATGACCCATTTCCTTCTACTCTATATCCAAGGGGAAAACATTGATATTCTGTGCTGCTCCTCTTCCTCTGCCAGCCAAGGTCACCGATATGGATGAGTCAGCATCGCAAGCCCTGTTGTCACACTCTACTTCCTTTTTCTCCCCAGGAGAAAAAGGATGTTTCTCGACCTCTTTCTTTTTCTCTTGATTTTTTTTTGGTTCCCTGGTTTCCTTTTGTCTGCTGCTCCAATCTCTCTTTGATTCTCTCCTTCTTTCACCTTCACCCTCTCCTATTACTCCATTTTCTATGACGTAGGTATTAAATTTCTTGAAAGGCAAACAGAAAAATTGAGGGTATATCAGGCCTCCGAAAGTGTGCTGACCCGAATTCTGAGTTTGATTCTTACAATTTTCTTGTCCTCTTTTTTCCTGAGAAGAACTTCAAAGAGCTGTGGGTTAGGCAGGGGACCAGTCACCCGGTGAACATCAGAGGACCTCTAGAAATACTCAAGCACCAAGAAAGCCTGAAAGCGTGCCAGAGCATGCGGCACGATTAAGATTCAGTCAAGACGAAAGGCATGATGGGATTTTTATGCTGCAGACAGTTCCACTTTTCACACCTAACTTAGTGGACGTGTCACAGCAGAGGTTGTCAAACTGAAGGTCAAGCCAGGCTTTAAGAGGGAAAAAACGTCATTTAATGGAAGTTCTTTTCCTTTATGAAAAGCCATTTGCAGCCACATGACTTTCTTAGGATTAATAGTGAAAGTGAAATAAAGTAAATGTGTGCTGTGCAGAGATAACCTTTCGGCTTGTTTTTAGTTGGATCGCTGTCAGCTACACCTACTTACCGTACCGCTCTCACAGTGGGTGACAAGTAGGAGTCGTCTATTTGGAGAAAGGTGCGAGCCAAAAACATTGTTTACATATGTGTGAGCTTTTTAAGTTATCGTTGTCCTCTGTAGCATACAAATAATAAAACTTTTCATTTTCACATTATCACCTCATCTTTTTTTTTTTTTTTGAAAGGTGTTTTTTTTAAGATCCATGGGAGAAAAATCTAAATAGAGGACACATGAGGATGAATAACAACAAAAAATGCTCGACCAACTACACAAAACCCACAGATAAACAAACTAGAAATCAAAGAAACTCAAAATACAGAAAGGAGCATGAAGAAGGGAGAAGGTGATGCAAACAGGACCGACTGACAGGGAGAGGGCTGATTGAGGAACAAGACACAGCCAGTGCAGAACATCGAGAACAAAGACAGTAACACTCGTGGGGGAAAATAACCTTCAAAGAGTGCATATCTGGGAAACATGAAGCCATAAATAGGAAAACACAGAAACTAGAAAACCATTAAGTATATGTGGACCATAATAAATTTTAAGACTTGACCTAGCCTTCCCGTTGTGTTCGGGTCAAATCTTTACAACCTTAAACACTCATAAATATTGTGTTTTACATCTGAAGGCCTTGTGATATCCTCCACACTATGCACTTGAACATATAAAAGTGACGATCACCTCTTTCACTGAATTTTGAGTGTTTTAATCAACCTTGTTACACCTATTGTCATGACTGCGTGCAGGCAGGCAGGAAAATGACCCAATATGCAGACTCACGGAGGTGGAAAGTGAACTGAAAAACAGCTTTATCGCTGTACACAAACTGAACTTAACTGAGATTACAAACTAAGTATGCAGGCAGGCAGATAGACAGACAGAACACACAGCTGGTTGAGGGTGCGACGTGACAGCGAGTAGACACTAAATACAAAAGGGAAACAGGGCAAAGAGTAAACACCTTGGACACGCAGCTGACATGAACTACAATGACGAGACGGAGGACAGAAAAACAGAACCTGATGCACACAGACTGAACACTACCAAAGTAAAACAGGAAGTACACAGACTCGAGGACATGGGCTTCACACAGGGACATGACTGACTTGAACACAGATGGAACAAAAGAACGAAAGATCTAGAAATACAAAACCAAAACACAGACAGTAATAACCCCGCAAATAAACAATAAACAAATCAAAACACTGTGTGACACCTATGGTGTTCCCGGTCAAAAGTGACAGCCATAGGAAATTATTAGGAATCCACTCACTTACTTACTGAATGGCCCACTGAACGACCCCCACCGAACTGAATTCGGTGGCGAAAAATGTTTGTTGTGCTAATTTAAGAGCTGTTAAAACATACCAGTCAACTTCCACTGGGAACACGGGGCGGGAGGTGAACGCGACAGGAGGGCTAGTGTTATAGGTTAAGCACAAACGCTAAAAACAGCTCTATTGGGAAGATGAGTGCCTGCCTACCAGCACATGTAAAGCTCACTAAATAAGAAGTTCTGTTGTTATTTGTTCATGAATTAGTATACTTAAAGACAGTAATGTATGCACACTGTCTAATCAAGTATAATGACAAGAGTATTTTGCAGGTAAGATAGAAATGCAAAGCGAGTAATCAAAATGGCGAGCAGCTACAGAGCAAAAGCCGAACTGAGGCTCATAATAAAGCTACTAATGCGTTTCATGAAGTGTAAAGCAATGGTATAAATCCAAATGCATCTTCTGCAAATTCACGAGTCTGATAATTAATAAGGCCACCCTTTATGATGGAATACAGGAAACATTTTATTGCATAATATCACATTACATATCATTTCAGTGGAAGATTCTATGGAGCTGAAGACAAAGAGAGGGGCCATAATTATTCAACAGGCTCTGATTCACAGTATGAATCAGCTCGGCTGTATCCCATTACCAACTGTCGCTTTACTTCCAGACAGGATGATAAGTCAGAAAAATTCAGGAGTGGAAAGTCAGAGTTTCTATTACTCTCGGTGCAAAGAGTTAAAATATATTTTAGCATTTGTATTAATCTCTTTCTCTGCCAGTCAGACTTGTTCATTGAGGCCAGGTTGACTTCGAAGTGTCACATTTTTTTTTTTACGTTGTTTTGCGCTCACCCAGTTCCCAAGTCTGAATATATAAAATATGAAGAGCACCTGGTCTCTCTGTAGAAGTGTAATCATAGGAAATAAATTCAAGGGAACGATATCACCCCGTTGGGATTTTAAAATTTAGAATTCACTCTTTGAACCTTCACTAATGAGAGACAGAGAGACTTTTTAATCTTCGAAACAGAAGCAGTAATTTGTGTATAAGGATGCAGATTGTTCAGGAATCTTGATGGTAATGTTACTGCAAATATTTACTGAGGTGTAATCGCTCCATCGTGTCCGGGTTCTGCCCCAAGACCTCCTTCCACACCTCACCCTAAGAGGTGCCCCAGAGGCATCCTGGTCAGATGCCTGAACCTCTTCAACCCAAGGTCATTTCCACTCGCTCTACCCATGTTCTTATTCTTTCCATCACTGCTCACAGCTCATGACCATAGGTGAGAGTAGGAATATGTAAATTGACAGCACATGTAATCCCTGAGATAGCTTAATATAAGACAAAGAAGTGCAGTTCCAGCAGTCCCAAATTTTCACGATATAGAAATGCTGCTGTAATAAATAAAATACATTTTTGAATATGGTTCTTTCAGCTTAAGTTTTAAGAAATAAATGTGTAAAATTACAGAAACAAATCTGGCATCACACTGACCACCAGAAAAAGATGTAATAAGTATTTAAAAAAACATTTAAAAGTCCAAAAATTTATGCTTTCCTTCACATTCACAAGTGATCCGGATTGAGTCCCTGGTCTTATTTTCAACACCCAGGTTTTAGGTGGTTTACGTGGACCTATTTTTTTTTTTTTTTTTTTTTGTGGTTGTATCAACCTAAAAAACATGTTTATAAAATTTCTCTGTTATCTAAGATTTAATAATTGTCAGATATATTTTAGTATTTAGTGGTAAGTCAGAAAGCTGGTTCTCAAGTCAAAATACTTAATGAGGAGAACTATTGTTAATCAGGTTAAAGCTTCCCCATATGGAAAAGATATATATAAATCTTATAAAGTTTGTATCTGTCTTGTGTGAAACTTGTATGAAAAGCATATAAGTGTGAAAACAGATATAAGATCCCTTGAAAAATTATATAATGAAACTTGTATGTTTTGGATACTTACTAAAACAATGTATGAAAGTAATGCGAAAGTGGCCACTTTCATGAGTAAATCATGTAAGCCTTATATGATTTACTCATGAAAGTGGCCACTTTCATGAGTAATCACATATAAGTTTTTACTATTTCTTTTCCGTATGGGTCTATGTGATGGAAAATGTGCTATAATGAGACTGATCAATGCTGGCTCCCAGTCTAAATTAGTGGCTATTGACATACTGGTGTTAGGGACAACAGGGAAATCGTGTGCACTCCAAGCCTCAGGGGGTCATGGCTGTTATGGTGGCACATAAAGGAGCAGCAGCAAAATTGTTCTGTCAGCAAAGTACAGTGTGCCTTCCTCCATTAATTAGTCTATAATAGAAATATTTAAACTACAACTACCTCAAAATGACATGAGTTGAACATTGGACTGCAGACAAGCATATAGGTCAGCAGATTAAATAAAGTAAAGTGGCAGTTGTTGTTTTTCACACTTGTAGCTGCAGATTTATAAATTGCAACCTCATCTGAGTCATACAGAGCTCCACAGTCCAGCTCTATATGCATGCACGGTCTTCGCCCCTGCATGACCACTCATGCTGTGCGAGGGATTGGTATGAATTGCATTTTCATATTTCACACACTCAAAATGCTCCAAAGCTGCACAAATCCAAACCACGGGTGACGGCGTAGAGGTCGGCGCGATCTCATGTTTGAGTAATGGTGTTAGGTTATCATTGAAATCAGATTTCCCTCACGTGATCGATGAGTATACTCAGGGAGTGGCAGGGGAAGATGAGACTGGAGTGATAACGCATATCAGGATACCATGAATCCATCTAGCTAATTCCCAAACCGAAGCTCTCCAAAGCTGTCAGGAGGCACAGAGGATTGAATCACAGCCCCTGATATTAGAGGCAGGAGGCAAAACTGGAGCTATAAAGCTAAAAGCATATTAGGGGAGGGTGAAAGGCAAGCAAAGCCTAGGGTCTTAGGGATCAATATGCATGTGCATAATACTGACAACACATACCCGAGGAGGATCTCAGTGAGCTCGGGTCCATTGGCTTTTTCATAATTCCTGTTTCAGGAGGCGACAGCAGCTTCACGGTGCTCTCTAAGGAGCTGCAGGATTTGAAAAGATGACTTTCCAAAAAGGTCATTCCACAATTTGGGATTTAGACTCTGTTTACCTTGGCTTATGTAGATTGAATTTTTGAATATCAATTTATAAAGTCAGCTTTTCATTAATGTCAATGCAGCAGAGAACTGACTCTTTGTGATGCCCCAATTCCTTATTAATAAAGTAAACAAGCTGGCTTATAAAAAAAGTTTGACCCACTTGAAGAAGTCTGTTAAACTGTAAACATCTAGCTTTTGCTCTCTTTAATCATCTTGCTGGGATTTGAATGCTGCAGGCTTAGATTCTTAATCTCACTGGTTGGTTTAAAACGTCTAGTTGTATTTATTCCTGTATTTTAAATGATCACAAGGATCTTTTACTTTAATGTTAGCCTTTAGATGTGATGGGCTGTTCAGGCAGATCGGGATGTGATTATGGCAGTGATTGGATGATTGTTTTTTAGATGACAGATGCAGAAATTGGTTAAAGTGAAAGTCATGTTGGAAAAGGCTGTTGTCCATAACATCAAAGAGTCTGTCTGCTGAATAGCTGATGGGGAATTTTATCGCAGAGCTGACGAGGGAGCTGCACCTCCACCCACCAGTCTGTCAAGCTAATCAAGTTCGCAGATGACACCACCGTCATTGGGCTCATCTCTGACGGGGATGAGTCTGCCTACAGGAGGGAGGTTGAACGCCTGGTGTCTTGGTGCAGCCACAACAACCTGGTGCTGAATGCCCAGAAGACAGTGGAGATTATTGTGGACTTCAGGAAGCACACAGCCCCACTCCCCCCCATCATCCTGACTGACACCCCCATCACCTCTGTGGACTCATTCCGCTTCCTGGGTACCACCATCACCCAGGACCTGAAGTGGGAGCCCACCATCACCTCCGTCATCAAGAAAGCCCAGCAGAGGATGTACTTCCTGAGGCAGCTGAAGAAATTCAACCTGCCAACACGGACGATGATGCAATTCTACACTGCAATCATCGAGTCCATCCTCACCTCCTCCATCACCGTGTGGTACGCTGGAGCCACTATCAGGGACAAACAGAGACTGCAGCGTGTTGTGCGCTCTGCTGAGAAGGTGATTGGCTGCAGACTCCCATCTCTGCAGGACCTGTACACCTCCAGGACACTGCGGCGTGCAGCCCGGATCTCAGCTGACCCCTCTCACCCGGGACACAGTCTGTTTGACCTGCTCCCCTCAGGCAGGAGGCTCCGGTCCATTCGCACCAGAACCTCTCGCCACAAGAACAGTTTCTTCCCCTCTGCTGTTGGTCACATGAACAATAACCACATGACTGTCCCCGCCACTAACACATGACCCTACGCTGTGTCACTGCATCATTTCATGTCTGGCACTGATCACCACCTGCACTCATGTATATATCTTTCTACGTAGCACTCATAATTCTTATTCTCATGTATATATCTCATGTATATCTCATGCACATATCTTTCTTTCTACATAGCACTTTAATTCTTATTGTCTGCACTGAAGCACCGCAGCAATTTCCTAATGTTGTAAACCTCAACATCTGGCAATAAACCCATTCTGATTCTGATTCTGATTCTGATTAGCATCTTTAACCATGTGGGAAATATTAATTCTAAACGTAAATGTAGGAATGCTGGATTCTCCTAAACATAGCCCCTGGCTGCCTGGTTATCGTTGATGAATATTATAAAGCACGAGAGTTTGTTCATCTGAGCTGTAATAAGAGAAAATGAAGGAATTTGTTAATCAACCTGTTAATTAGCTCTGGTATGAATTCTGATGTGTTAGAAGTCACATCTCACATATGTGGAAAAAAAATGTATAAATAGGACACGAAAATAAAGCGAATGTATTCAGGAATATGTGAGGAAGGAATAATTTACATCTACAGGTTTGTACAGCTTGTTTTTAAAACACTTTTTATGATTCAGCCCTGAAAGTGACTTATTGGTAGTTTACACTTTTACAGTTTAAGACATGAGGACATTTTAAATGTAGCAACTGCTGTAAAACCATGTTTTTAACATTAAAGTGGCTGAAATATGTAAAAATCAAATCGTAGACTCTATAGGATATTAACATTGTGCAACGCTGATTTTAGTTTATATGGACATACAGCCACAGGTCATCATGTTAATAAAATATTTGTCTACAAAAAACAAATTTCTCCGTTTACTATCTCAAAGCAAATCTCTTGCATGGCTCCCTGGGTTAACTTGTCTTTCTTTGCTGTGTTGGAGCACATCCTTGATAATATTCTTGTCAATAAGTGTCATGATCCTGGTTCCTTTTGACCCAGCATTTTGTGTTTTCTCTTCGATTTTGGTTCTGTTCTTCCTTTGTTTAGTGTTTACTCTGTTCTGCCCGTGTGTTCCTGTTTTATTGTGAAGGTCTGCGTCTTATGTGAGTGTTTTCAGTTTGCCTCCCTAGTCTCGTTATGTTAATCACTCCCAGCTGTGTTTCCCACCTGTGTGTAATCTCCCTGTGTTCTCTGAGTGTATTTAAGTTGTATTTTCTGTCTTAGTAATTGCTGGTTCATCTGTGTTGTTTCCCCTTGGTCTCCCTGCGTCTTCCCATATGTATTTCTCCGGACCTCCCTGCATCCTCGTTCTGGTTTGTCTTATTAGTTTACCCAGTTTAGGTTTCCAGTTTCATGTTTTGTCACCACCGCTGTTTGTACTTACCCACCCCTGTTAATAAACACTCACCTGCACCAGAGCTGCTGCCTTTTGGGTCCTTCCTACATTCCACACGGCTTGCCCCGGCAATCCGTGACAATAAGAGAGCTACAGAGCTGACAGTGAATCAAATTTTTGGTCCAGATACAATTTGGACAATCACCTGATCCATCTAAAAACATTTTAATACACTTGTATTTACATTACATTTGTAATTTGTGAGCTAACTGGTTGTTAGCTTCAGCGAAATGCCCTTAAAATGTGCTGAACTACCCCAGCATACTGAAAAAAACTATGCTTAGTACACTCCCATTGTTCATTCATAGAAAAGCAATAAAAGATTTAATCAATGAACATTTCATTTAAATGTGATTGTAGAGCTGATTACCTGCTCACTTTTCCCCCGTCACATAACAGCGTCTTCACAGAGCTAATTAGCTTGCTAGTCAACATTTGTGGAACAGTGGAAAGCTGAAGTGAAATATGAATGGAGTGAATGTGTGGATAAGTAGTAGAGCAGTAACTAATGCTAAAATAACTTTTTTAGGCTTAAAGCTGCAGTGCTTTCTTTAATAATTCCTTAAAATGAAGACAGTAAACCAGAGGAATGTCTGAATTTTTCAGAACACGTCCTCCAGGTGAGCTCTCACACGTCACTGTGGCTTTATGTAACTAAAACTCCACCTCAGATAGTCCTATAGCAGAGTGCAGAGTACATGTTATCTTGACGGCAAGGATCAAAAATGGATGTAAAGCCTTGCTTCATTCTCTTCCAGGTGGTCTACAGCTAGCAGCTGCTGTTTGTTTTGTGTGTGGTGCAGATGAAACAGGTGCTTTTTAATTTTCATCAGTAAATGACTGAACATGTACAATGAACAATCCAAGACTTGAAAAGCACCAAGGATAAGAAACACTCAGTAACACTACACATTTTAACACACAAAAATGTATAGATACATGCAGTCAAATGTTTCTGAGCATAAGTGCAACAAAATGAAACAGATTTGTAGAGGATACTTCTCCACAGTGTTTCTTCAGACTGATGCAAAAGGAGTTACTTCTGGGGTTATTCACCTACTGGCTTGATGCAGCCAATAGAACTGTTTAGACAGTTCAATGGGCTGAGAAGATTTGAACTGGAAGGGGAAATGACAGGTCAGTAGAGGTAGCTCCCACTTTTCATCTACTTTTTGTAACTAAAACTTAAAATCTGACCTGAAGATGACTGTAAATTTGGCCTTCAGTGTACAAAGGCTCTTTATTTTATTTAGAAAGCCAACTTTTATACTTCAACTCTCGCTGCTTTAATGAGCTGTCTTGCTGGCTGTGCTTGGATATCTTCTTTAATGTGAGCATATGCAACGTTCAGAAACTCAGACATAGCAATAAAAGAGCCGTGGTGTAAGATTATGCCTTCAAAGCACTGTCTGATACCTTATTGATCTCTCATCCCCTGTCGACAGGTCAGAGTCTGCCATAACAGATCTGTGGTTTTTAGAGCAGGGCCCTTGAAGCAGTCAAATATGCAGTAATTTGCTGAAGAACTCTTCAGCGGTGCTATGATAGAGGTTGAAACCTTGAATTGATGACTTAACCTCCACAAAGTCATGCAGTTTTATAAATTGTGGAGACTGCCCTCCCCCAGTAAATGATCCGATAGGTCATTTGTGTAAGCTGCTATTATAACCTGCACTGTAGCTATATTTTAAACAGACGCTTAAACACCTGCTTGTTTGATCACATTTTTAGATTGTTTTTCAGATGGCGTTGGAAACCTACACAGTGGGGGGTTCCAATAATAGTAAGGGCAGATACCAAACACAAGTGAACAGGAAGTGAAATCAAAACCTAAAAATTGGTCCCAGCTGAAAGTTAAATTGTCTCCCAATTGAAGCAGATGTGTTTGTAAAAGGGACACTTTTGTATTGGTTGACTGTGCAAGTTTGGGGACAGTTAATGAATAACTTTTAGAAGAAGCCAAATTTTTAATGCTTAAACAACAGATGGCATAGGAGACAATGAGGTTTTTATGATACCACACTTTTTGGATAATTTACTATGACGGAATGTTGAAATCTTTATTACCAAGGCCACCCACAGTCACCAAAAGCTTAGTGTCAAATAATGAATTCATTTCATATATTCAGTTCAATTCAATTTTATTTATATAGCACCAAATCACAACAACAGTTGCCTCAAGGTGCTTTATATTGTAAGTTAGACCCAACAATAATACATACAGAGAAAAACCCAACAATCATATAACCCCCTATGAGCACCACTTTGGTGACAGTGGTAAGGAAAAACTCCCTTTTAACAGGAAGAAGCCTCCAGCAGAACCAGGTTCAGGGAGGGGCGGGGCCATCTGCTGCGACCGGTTGAGGTGAGAGAAGGAAGTTGTTGATTTAGGATGAGAAATTTCTATACATGAAATCTACATCACATGTTCATCAGCTATTCATTCTGTAAAACTAGACTTGCTGTTGTCAGTTAACTGAAGTACTCGAATACTATCATTAAATCTTATAGTAAAGGTTGCTAAATAAAAAAAGAGTCCCGCAGTAAAGTTATTTTTTAAACCGGTAAACTGCCTTTTGGTCTCTTCTTTGTCCCCTTGGACAGCAAAACAACAGCTGAAACAATGTAGAAACCAAATATCTGATCAATGAAAACTAGAATCTATTTTCTATCGAGGATATTCTGATGCCAAAATGTTTGCTGTCCATCATCCTAAAGTACTCTTACATTGTTTTCAAGTTCAGTTATGTGACTTTTGAGTAAAGGTTACTGTGCAGGGCATGGCTGAGAACACCAGCACAGTGTGTGTGTGTGTGTGTGTGTGTGTGTGTGTGTGTGTGTGTGTGTGTGTGTGTGTGTGTGTGTGTGTGTGTGTGTGTGTGTGTGTGTGTGTGTGTGTGTGTGTGTGTGTTTCTTTCAACTTAATCTGTTTTTTGGGAAATTTCCCATTTAAAACTTTGATATTTGATCTTTATTTTCTCGCTGTTTTCTTGCTCCTCTTCTTCCAATGGGGGCAGCGTCTTTGGTGCTGCTGGTGGAGTTTCAGCCTGCTGCAGTGTCCCCTCCTATGACTCATTACTGCAGTGACTCCATAGTAATTGCTTATGAAGTTCTGCTATTGCTCTCAGTGATCTGTGGCACGCGACCAAACGTGACACCCTGAGCTGTGGGGGGTTGGGTGAACACGCTCTAACGCTGATAGTCCTTATTGGAAGAGGCAGAAAAGGAAATCAGACCTAGATTCCATATACAAAGCCAGTTATCATAATGAGGCCTGGATGTCATGATGAAAGTGGTATTACCCTGGAGATAACTGTGGCAGAAATGATTACATTTAGGGTTATTTGGGCTTTTTTTTATGTAATCTTAGAAGGAAATGATCCCTGACTTGAGATTGTTGTTCAAGGCTTACTTGGATTTGCCTTTTTCCCCCCCAGATAGATAAAGTTCTTATAAAATGTTTGTCTTGCATAATATGATGCGATAATACAGCTGTTTTGATTTTCAATTGAACACTTTGATTTGTTTTTGTTTGTGTAACTGTGTAGGTATGTGTTCCCTATATTAGTAATGTTTGGTTTGGGTAGAGATTGAGTTAGAGTCTTTAGGAAACTGATTTAAGTTAATGTCTCCTCAAGTTTCTGATACACAACTCTGCGTGTGATGTGTGTTTAAGAGGATGGATGGATTGCCTCGTGCTTGGTGCCATCCTCAGAGGTGATGAATGTGCTCTGTCGCTGCTTGCACATCTCCAAGGCCAACCTCTGCGAGGCTGCCTTCCAATGATACTGGTTGCAAATGGGTGATAAAGCACAGGAATGATGTAGCTCAAGCCTCCTTTTCCCTTGTGCCCCAGAGATTTACTGAGGTATTCAGTGAATCTGGAAAAATGAGGCCACTTTACCCCCATCGTGCATCATCAGTTTTTACTTGCTGGAACACTGGGATGTCCACGTCATTCAATAAATATTTTTCTAATCTAGTTCTTCAAATTGGTTTTAAATAACATTCATTCCTAAAGTAAAATTAAAGAAAAATACTCAACCAAAATCCTCTAGATTGATTGTCATCATAAATCAAATGTTGTAAACAAATAGGGCAGTAAACATCGTTTTTCCTCTGAATTTGCAGATGGTGACAATATGGCCTCATTCATACTTCTTTATTTCATGTATCTTTTTCTGTATTGCATTTCTTCAGTAAATCTGAATTCATCCATCTGGGATTTCCTGAGATGGATACAAATCAGGGCCAGTTGCACTCCACTTTAGAGGGCTGTCATACTCCTGATCTTCTCAAGCAATCACTAAAAATACCATAGGAAGTTAAAAACAACACTCTCTAGTGTCACTTTAACATCACTGGAACTGCTTGGCTGTGTGTGGCTGACAAGGAAGGAGAGCAGTCTAATGTTTCCTGTTCAGATCAAAAAGTAATCCAAATTTTACTTTAGCATCCGTGTGTGTGAGTTTGCATGTTCTCCCTGTGGCTGTGCAGGTGTCCTGACTATAAATTGGTCACAGGTGTGAATGTCTTTCTGTCTGTCAGTACTGGCCCTGCAAAAGACTGCTGAGCTTACCTTTGTTATACTGCCTTTTAACCTATAACAGCAAGGACAGACTCAATTCCCAACACGTCATCGCATTGTTTCACTCTTCCAAAAATTATTTAACACAATGGGGCGGGGTTGGCTTCATGTTACTTTGGTTTTGACTTTAACTTTTCTGTCACTTTGGTTACATTTATAGAGAATAATGGCTTTAAACGCATGCTTAATGATAAACACATTGCATAGCTTTTCCTTGGTTACCACAATTAGGCATTAGGTTGGTATTACACCAGTCTTTTCGCTCAGTGTCATAGCATCTGTATTGGACTACTGTGTACACTCAAAAAATCTGGAGCTTTATGGTTTCATAGATGTGATAACTCGGAAGTCAGAATGCTCGGTGTTTCTTTTATGCCTCATTTACATAGTATTTTTATTTCTGCTAGCCATGTCCCCCATGAAGGCTACATGGTGTCTTTTATGTTATTCTTTTAAATAAAACTGATCCTTATTGGCATGTTGTAATGATATGCTATAATGCAAAGTGTTAATGAAGAAACAATGGGATCCCCATACAAACTTGTACAGTGAATCTGTTTTCTATCCACCAATATGCCATCCGTTTTTCCTTATTATTGTCGTAGCGTAATGCTTTAATTTTAGTGAGTTAATGCTTTCAATTACCTTGGTAGAAGAAAAGTGTTATACATAAGGCCACTTAAAGGACACTCTCTTATGCATAAGAATGTACAAGGAATGAAAAGGAGATGGTTCTGTCTCTCGCTCAAGGACAGAGAAGATTTAACTTGGCGCAGTTGCACTATAAAATAATCTTTCCCTGGTCAGCCTGTCACTCATAGCAATAGAGAAGTAATCTTCTGTACTGAACGGGGCTTTCTCCTTTTCTCCAACACTAAGTGTGGCTAGAGCTCTCCAAGGACAGCTGTGTTCCAAAAACCATACCAGTCTCCGAGAACGAGTCAATAGTTAGGACGGGAACAGACAGCTCAGTGTGAAAAGTGACTCAGTGCTGCTTCAACAAAAGATCTTTTCAAGGTCTGACACTGATAAAACTTTGTGTAGGAGTTGAAACACAGCCACAGATCTAAAGCATCACGATGCAACCACAACTTCTATGGCACCTCTAAAAAGTTGGCAAGAAATTTTGACACTTTATAAACACCTACGCTGACGCCCCATTGGTTCCTTGACATCAGCATGACTGTTTTAATCCAGTCAAGGAAAAATGCATGTGAGGTAATTATTGAATCCAATTAAAAAAATGGTCACCAATTTTGTCACATAGTTATTTTAGATTATTTAAATCTAAAATTGTATTTAGACTATTTTAATCTAAAATCTGGAAAAACTGGAGCATCCTTTTTAATCTATCAGTAAATGTAAAAGCTTTGTGCTTACTTTACTTTGGTTTTTGATGAGTCATGGTACATAATACCTCCTCTGATGTTCGTCATGCCCATTCATTGATCTAAATAACTCAATTTAGATTTCCAAGACATGCTTGTTAACTTAACTGGCGTGGATGTGATTGTTTCTCTCTGTGCTCGCCCTGTGATGGGCTGCTGACCTTTCCCGGATGTGCCCCACCTTTTTTTGCCCATCGTAAATTAAAACCACATTTCACCTCTTATCAGCAATATTGTGAATTTCCTCCTCTGTAACATTACACCATTCTGAGGTTTTAAAAATATATTTTATATATTATTTTATCTTGCAATTTGAGGGAACGAGTCATAGCTTCTAAAAGATGTGGGATCCCACTTGTGGAAGGCACTGAAAGAGAATGCAGCCATGCATGGTGTCTTTAGTAGTTTTCCCACTGGGATTATGGACCATCCAGGTTGGGGTGGGAGGCTGATGAAGATGGTCCGACCCACTGGAGTCAAGATGGGGGGACCTGACAGTAGGCAGCTATGGGACTGCTGAGTAGTAGTGACAGATGGGAGAGCAGGAACACAGAGTCCTTGAGCTGGTCCTGCTGTTTTCCTCTCTTATGCTATCACTTTTTTTCTGCAGCAGCAATCTCATTCTCACAGTGCATTAAATCATTTTTGAGAAATCTTTTGTCATTTAGGAATATGTTCATTATTCTTTTGTTCTCCCACCTAACTTCATTTATCATTCAGTCATCATTCTCTGTGCTTTTCCTTTGTTACCAGTCACTGCCCTGTCTTTCTGCTTATGTCTTTTCTCCTAACTGAATACACAAGTTTCTTTTCTTCTCTTGATTTCTTTTTAATTGTTGTTGTTTTGTTTTTTTTGTTTGGTTGTTGTTGTTTTTTAGCTCTTTAACTTATCTCTGATATACTGTTTTCTTCTAAATCTTCTGCACTGCCAGTTTTTATTTCAACCTCTCTAATTTTCTTGCTCACACTTTACATGTTACCTTGTTTATTTGTTTTTTTTTCTTTCCCTTTTCCCTTCTTTTGACTTTGCTCCCATTTCCCTTTCTGTCCTTCAGATGCGTTGTGCTCCACAGGGGACACATCTCGTGATCTCACCGAGTCTATCAGGATGAAACACGCTACTGTAGCTCACGCACTTACTCAGAGGAAATGCTCTTGGAGCTCAAATGCACCTGGAGGACATGCACTCAATCTTACTTTAATAGCACAATGGAGACCTGTACATTTTGTTTTCATTTTCCAGTGTTTCATCCATGCACACATGCAGAGTACCACTGATGCTTCCACATTTTTCCAAATCCAATGCCAGCTTTTATGTAACTCTGCACAGTTTAATCCGTCCCTAGACCAACCATCCACAACTTTCCAACTTCTTCCTTATCCCCTTTTAAATTTTCACCCTTATTCTCACCAAGTCTTTTCTTCCTTTATAATCAGCCCCTATGTCTTCGCTGAACTAAAAAAAAAATGCCCCTAAAAGCCGTAATGAGACGACACGCATAAATACAGCTTACTCTATTTATAGAAGTGATGTGATTATTAGCATTGATGCTGTGCTTCTGGTGTATTGCAGTGACTGAAAAAAAATGGTTTTAGACACTCAAGCGTTATAATTCATGAAATGGCAACACCTGTCTGTCAGGTATTGAATGAGTTCAGCCAGTCAGTCAATTGCACTGAAATTTGGTTCTGCCTTTCATGGTACCCTGAAAGAGATTTTTGCTCACCAACCCTAAAGTTGACATTTTTTATAATTAGATGTCTCAACAAGTATTGAATGGATTGCCATGAACTTTGCTACAGAACTCAGTGGTTCTGTTGTTATATTTTCCTCCAGCAATATCAGCATTTTTATCTTTGTGGCTCAGATTGAAATGTTCAGATTGGTGGCTCAATTGCAATGTCAGATTTAGGGTTTTTTTTTTCACCGTGTTCAAATCTCAAGTGTTTAATCAGTCCAAAAAATTTCATTATATACTGAACTTAAAAGTATGGTTTTCTTCAGTATACGTTTTGTATGTGTTAGCATGCAGACAGACATAATTGTCTTGTTTCATGTCATGTTTCAAGCTTAGATTTAATGAGGTGTATTCGTTTTTAAAGTATTAATGGAATCATTCTGAATGAATGAAAATACATTCTGAGTTTAAGATAAAGAGGTCAACTTTTTTTAATATGTGTGGAATGATTCACAGTCTGAGGTAAAATATTGATATTTTTGTTTTTAAATAGTACAACAAATAGTCTTGAGACTTTGGAGGCTTTTTCTATCCCATGATTAAGATTATTATTGTTATTGTTCATTGTTTCCTGGCTGATTGCTGACCATGTTGTAGTTTGGATCTGGTATCCTCATACAGTCTGAGATTGCTTTGATATATATTTGATATTAGTTATTTCAACAGCGTTTTCTTACTTAACAGACATTATAAGATACCATGAAGAACCGCTCTCTTTCTCTTTGCATTAAAAAGGAGCCATGGGTATGATGAAAGGTTTATAATATAATGTTTTTTGGATACATTAACTTTCAACTTTCATCTTTGATCTTGAACATTACAGATCATATCTCCTTGTGCATGAGCTTGATTGGCTTGGTTAAATAATCTCTAAGGGCAGGTAATGTAGCAACCCACTAAAAACCTTTCATGGTCTTAACATAAAAAAAACAAAACAACAACAACAACAAGTGATCTTATAAATCTGTAAAAGACTGATTTTGTGGTGCATTGTGTCTTCTAATGGAGTACTCTAAACCATCTTATGACGTTTTTCTAACCATAACTGAGGCTCTTAGCTCTTCCTCAAGGGCTTTCTCACTGTACTACTTCAAGACTTCATAGCTGGCATCTTTTGATGATACCAAGGCTTTGGGGAACAATAAATGTCTCATAGTTTTACACAACAACTTTGTCACAATCAGATGAGCTAATTAGGCTTGAGCATTGAGATTAGTCATGCAGAGGTTTGGGAGAAGCGAGCGTAGAATAACAGCAACATGGGAACTGACAAAAAATCAGGAAGAAAAAGTTATATCAGCCACAGACGATATATCAGTCTGATGTTACAGCTTCTTTCTATTGAAAAATGCCTAAATATAACACAGCTTATTCATCTGGACAATTAGAAATATGTCAGTTAACTGGAAAAGAAGAATATGATTCACTTTGAAAACCTATTTATATGAGACAATACTGATGAGTACAATTTAATCAAACAAAAATCAAACACCCTTCAAAACCTCCTTTATATATGACTTTAATTTGGGGTAGAAATATATTTTCTGCATAGTGTGATCCAATTTTGCTAGCATAAATTTACATTTCAGTATCAGTGGAAGTGCAAATGAGATGGTGAGAATAGCTCATGATGACAGGAATGTAGGAATATATATCTAATAAAGTATAAACCCAGACAAGGTAACAGTATCTGTCGTGCTGCATTTTAATTTGTGTCTGCAGACTCTAACGTATAATAACTACTTTGAGTTTTAAAAGTTTCTCTGTTCAGCTTGGCCAAAGAAGACTGTATTAGCCCTAAGTGATTAAGGGTATCTTCTTTGTAGAGTCTACTCAGCTTCTGTGACAATTGCTGCTCATACAAGATTTGGAAAATCTCCTCAAGCAACCAACAAAGTCACAGGAAAGCAAAGTTTAATTCAGCACTTCAACCTGAGGCAAGGCACAGACAAAAATAAATAATCTCTAGGCTACACATATTCTGTGTTATACCAAACAAGTAACCTAAAACAAATCTGAATTCTTTAGAAATGCATAGAGAATGTTTTTAATTATTAAACCCCAGAGTTCCTTGGTGCCTGCAAGGAAAACATGTGATTGCACAGAAAGCAAGAGGATCATAACAGCAGATGAAAACAGCATCGTAATCCTGATAGCATGTGTCTTTTAAAAAACACGCTTTTGCAGCTTTTTTCCTACAACATTATTTGTTAATTTTTACCTCACGTTGAGTGTGGAGATGAGATTAATCACAGGCCAACTTTGGACTGAAGTCAAAAATTCATTTGAAATTCTCTCCTTATTGTAGGCACTGTAAAGTCAATTAACTAATATTAAGAATTGGAAATAAACTATGGCATCTATAGCAAATATGAACAGATAACAGCCTCACAGAGAGACTAAACTATAATGACAGCTAGCAGCTATTTCTTTCTACCCGCAGAGACAATAAAAACTGACAACAAATACAATCTTTATTGTAAAACTTGCAGTTGTAAGTAACCAGCCATCCTCCTCCACCTCGTCCCATCTTTAGTTTTCCTACCTGCAGGTTAGGAAGGCCACTGTTGTCATGGCATCTCCAGAGATTCTCTTCTTTCTATGAATTCATGATTTCAGTTAGCAGCAGCAGAACTTTTGTTGCAAGTTGTAGGGATACTCCCACCAGAAACTGCACTTGTAGAAAGGCTACTATGCCAAGCTCCCCAAGGCTGGAGAGCACAAGAACAAGTTGCCCAAGATGGCATAGAGAGTCCGTCTGCGGTCACTGAGAGACGAGGAGGCTTACTGAAGAGGCAGCTGAATGACGCTGAGGACTATCAAAAGCAACGTGCCACCTGGTTAGCAGAGATAAAACTATCAAAATAAGACTTTACATAGACTGCCTTTAAAGGGCTCACGTTTGCTCACTGTGCAAGCAGATGTTTGACATGTATATCATAAAATCTCACAGATATCAATGATGATGCACTACCTTCTCAATATGACAGCATGCCATGTGTGAGAGACATTAAAGAGTTACCGTGAAGAAACATTAATTAGCAATCACCCTGCGCTTTATGAGTAACGACTGGGGCTTGTACTGGTATGTCAATATGGCAAGCTCAAACTACAGCCAAGAACCTTAAGGTCATCGCTGTCTCATCAATTTCACCGCCTAAACAGATGGCTCAGTCTTTGAGTGTTTCCTCCAGAGAACCAGTGAAGCTCAGCTTTACAGTCAAGCCCAGAGCGGTGGAGGAAGCAAAAGCCCTAACAGTGAAAGCAAGTACGCTGGGCCAAGGGCAGAGGGAGAACCGAGTGTATTTCAAATTTACCCATGTCCAAAGGTCCAGTTCTCATTAAAATCAATTCCCTTCTTTCAAGTTGGAAGTGAGCAGAGAGTCATGGGTTCAAGATTCGTCAGACCACTGTTAGAGTGCTGGCTTGCTTCCAGCCAGCGAGCCGGAAAGAAGAGCTAATGCCTCTGGAGTCCGCACATACAGGCTGGGCTCCGTGTTAAGCCAGTGTGCAAAAGCACCTCGGGAGCAGCTCAACATGCAGACTGACAGTCAGGATTAGCCTGGGTAACTTCCTGATTTGATCTTTGGCTTTTCAAGTGATTGTCACTTTAAGGATGATAGCGGAGGGTTTTTAAACCAACATTCTTGTTGCTCTGAGTGTGAATAAGACTGTGGGACACTCATCCTGAAGGACACTAAAAGGGTCGTGAACTGGTTAGCTGAATTGCTTAACATTGAAATGACCCCGGGCACCATTTCAAGCATAAAGCATCAATACCAGTGAGTGTTATGTTTTCCTGGATGGATTTGTATCTTAGGCCAGTAATCATACCTTTTAAAACACAATCAAATGGAAAACAAACAAAATATTTCCTCTCAGGGGCAAAGATCTGTGTGGAAGATATTTTTATTTGATCAATTTCCAGCGCAGTATTTGGCTTACTTTGAGCTCTGACAGCTTTGACAGTGTGGAGCTGGCATGTTTAATGCATTTTTTTTCCAAAGCCAATGTTTTAATATTCTTTCTTCCTATAAAAAGTTCACGGTTGCCGTGTGTGATTAATGTTCAGACACTTACATCCCGTGTATTTCTACAAAGGCAGGCGTGTTCCTTGGCTGAAGCTTGATGTAAATTACAGAATGATTCCAAGAGGCGCTGGGGTGGAAATAAACACACTGGCCATATAGTGACGTATGAGGAATGTCAATTGACGCCTGCAGCACACACACCAGATAATCCACTAACACACACACACACACACACATACACAAAAGAAGTGGTCCAGATAGAGCAGTATGTCAGTGCCTGCTGCAGCTTTGCTAGCACCAGCAGGACTTTCGATAATCCAGCCTTCATCAAGAGAGCACCTCATTAAAAAGACTTTCTGGCATCTCTCTCTCTCTATTCTTTTTTACACTTCCCGAAATTCAGAATCAGGTGTTTCATTAATGCCACGTAAACATCGCTGACAAACATTCACATTTAAGATACAGATCAGTGATAGAATGTTTAATTTCCAAGATAAGCAGCATTTAAATTGAACAGATAAGATACACATTGGTTAAACCTTCAGCAGCCAGCTGTGAAGCACAGAAGATCTTTTTACCACATTCTCCATCCTCAGTTTTTACATATTTAATAAGTTCAGACGTCAGTAGCAGAATGAGCCCCTGTGTCTGATTGTTATTGTCCCTTCAACTGCTCCCCATGCCCTTTGTTCTCTGGTCTTAACCCATGGTCCAAGTGGGCGCTTGTATCTAAATTCCTCTTGGAGATAGTAAAGGGCCAAAATGAGCAGCACAAAGGCAATCAAGAGAATTGCTAATAATTTATTACAGTCTTTTATCTCAGCTCTCTTCGTGCTGCTCACCTCTTGTTCTCTCTATTGTCAGACCCTTTTGTCTTTGGTTCAGTCAAGTGCTGCTCTTTCACTGGCCTGAGAGAGGATTTAAATACAAAGCAGTATCTATTGAATTATCCAGATTTCAGATGTAATGCTGGGCACATCAGATGTTGAAAACCAGCCCGATAGCTGTGATCTATTATGTGCAATCACTATGAACTGCCAGTGTCACTCCATAAAAGAAATGACTGAATTTCTTTTATTTCACAATTTCTTTCTGTCTATTACCAACAACAGGGGCCACCAAAGACATGGGCAAGATGCTTGGTGGAGAGGAGGAGAAGGATCCTGATGCTCAGAAAAAAGAAGAGGAAAGACAAGAAGCGCTGAGGCAACAGGAAGAGGAGAGGAAGGCCAAATATGCAAGAATGGAGGCAGAGAGAGAAAACATCCGACAGGGCATCAGGGATAAGGTAAACTTCAATACTAATAGAGCCTCACGAGTTAATCATGCTCAAAGAGCTCTCATTGTTCTTAAACTGTTATCCAGTCCACAGACTAAACAAACTGCTGTTCAGCTGTTATACATGCTTACAAACAGGTCTGTTTAGTAGAAATATGCAATGTAAACTTGGGCAGCATGGTTACAGCCTCACAGCAAGAAGGTCGTGAGGTCGTGAGTTCAGCTCCGCCACCTGTCCGGGGCCTTTCTGTGTGGAGATTGTGTCATTTCTCCGGGTACTCCCCAGCTTTCTCTCCCAGTCCAAACACATGCAAGTAGTAGGGTTAGGTTAACTGGTGATTCTAAATTGACGTTAGCTGTGAATGTGAGTATGAACACTTGCCCGTTTGTCTGTATTAGCCCTGTGACAGACTGGCCTGTCTAGGGCATACCCCGCCTCTTGCCCTAGACAGAATAGGCTCTAGCCTCCGACTGACCCTAAATTGGACAAGGAGAGAATAGAAACAGTGTAAAAAAAACAAATATAACTTCTGTAAAACAAAGTGGGATTGGCTTTAGTCGTAGAGAGATGCTGCTTTTGCTTCTCGTATAGTTCTGCTAACATGTCTATAAACCAAGCATCAAACTCAACATCCCAAAACCTGCATTTCCTCAGGCTTCCTTAAAAACGTGCACTTTTTGCATGTGTTTGATGACAGTTGGAGTCACTGATCTGGACCTTTCTGCTCATTTTATGCTGCTTGAGCTTTTGTAATGAAATTATTTGAGAAATATTTGTTTTTGTGATGAGGTACAGACTGTCCAGAAGTTTGTGCTTCAGTTTTGGTTTTACTATTTTGTTAACTAAAGTCGTCAGTGATATATGTGTCTGTGTTCAGCCCACACAGGGCCATGAATCCAGGCTGCAAACCAGTCTAGGTGATATTGGCTAATAACTCAACAGTTACCCTTTCTGATCCAAAAACTGCAACATCTGACTCAAAAAACAAAACAAAGAAAAAAACATAGTGATAAACATACTGAGGCTTCAAACTGCAGGGTCAGAACCAGAGGGTGAAGTCATGGTGGTTACATCCATCTTTTATACACTGGCTGCAATAAATTCAATCGGCTCTAAAAAAACATCTCTTGCATTTTGGTGACTGTTGTTCGAGACCGATTAGCTTCAGGCCCGTCATAAACAGCTCAGCTTCACTCATGGTCACAAAACAGTGCAGCGAGACCATTGCACAAATATAATCAACAGCATCAGCCTCTCTGGCATGGCTCTATTAGGATTCAACAAGTACTATAAATCAAGCTTTATACTGCAAATTGCACTTTCAAATGAATTAGCTAATGGAGAATGGAGGTTTAAAAAACTGGACTATATATTAGTCCTTCTGTTTTGATTTAAAACTCTGCACTCTTAATTTTTTTTTTTTAAATTACTGGATATAGATCCTTAAACATATTCCCTTCTGGAGTTCATTTTCAAAGTTCAATGGAAATTCTTGACTTAGTGGCCCTTTTTATGTCACCAAGATAATTCTGGCTTTGATAATGTCTAAATTAATATTTGATTAAGCTGTAATAAGATATGATGATCAAAGTGTCTGCAGCTTGCCGGGAAGGGTTACCCTTGACACTGCTAATAATGCATTAGATATTTGACTTGAATGCCCTGAGAGAGACTGAAACTTTTCTATGTGTAGCTCTTATAAAACTATGTTTGGAGTTTGGGGATCAACTCTAAACTCTGCTGAGCCCCAGCACTTTTCCTTCTCGCTCTCTCAAAAAAGAGCAATATGACAGCATATCTTTGGGAAGCGTTTGATTATAGCAAGGTGAGAGGGGCTGACTAAGCATGGCTGTTCATTTCAACTGATGCAAGTCTTTGTTACTGTGGAACAAGTCTAAAAAAGAAAGAGAGACCGAGTGGAAACAGAGGGAGTTATAGAAGAGAGCTACATCAACCAATTACACCAATGTTTGTTTTATTTCTGTCGGAAATTCAGAAGAAATATTTCTTAGGTACTGAAGTAAGATACACCCCTCCAGCCAGTCAAAAAATATTTAGCTTCTCGATCTTGCTGAAGTTAAACTTTTCTTCATAGTCACATCTTTAAAATAGTCATTGTTGAAGATATGTATATGAGGATTCCCACATTTTCCAACTGCAGCAGCTGGAGTGTTAATATACTTTTGGTATTGAAAGATTTGTGACAGTTTATGAATTATTACTGGTATATAAAATGTTGTCAGTAAAGCAGTCGACATGATATCTATGCTCATATGTACTACTGAGGACACAGGAAAGCATCAGTGCTGAGAGATTACATCATTTTTTAAAATGGCAACAACATCCACCAACCACTCAACCTCTGACAGTCCGTTTGCAGCCTGGAGGGGCTGAGTGAGTCAAACGTTTGCTAGGGACTGCAGTTTGTGTCCTATATGGAAGTTTCATGTTTTTGTTTTGCTTAATTTTCACTTGGGTTTTCTTTTTTTCTTTTTGTTTTTAAGACACCTCTTAGTTTAAGACACCTAAAGCATTTGGTTAGGTTTTGGAAAAGCTGTTAACTTAACATTAACATTGCATATTACCCAGTGTATGTATGCAAGGGATTGTTTACAAGCAAATACACCCGATGAGCTGTGAGTTTGACCCACCTAAAGATACACAAACATTGTCCTTTAGCATTGATGTCGTTCCTCACCATTTGATGGTTAAGGCTGAGATGTGACAAAACATCAGTATTTGATGCTGTTTCTGAAAATCGGTGGATTTAACTGAACCGAGGAAATGAAAACCTACAATTCAACAGTTCTGAAGGATTCTTCTGTTGGCCTGATCTGAGCCAGTCTAGCCTAAAATAATATATTGTAATCAAACACAATTTAGTATGCGGTATAATTGAAAAATAATGTCTAAAATCATTGTTGGCTAATCCAAATCAGCCATAAATGTGACTTATAGTCTGTCGCTGTGCTAGTGCTGTGATAGACTGTTGGCCTGTCCAGGGTCGACTCCCACTCTTTCCTTATGATACCTGATTTAGGCCTGTCTTTTCATTTTTTAAACTGTAATTAAGTCTTTGAGCCTCAAACCTCAAAGAGAAAAAACATAAGATCTTGACAAAAGAGTGGTTTAGTCATGAAGGCAAAAAACAAAAAAATATTTAAAGCAACAGTTTTTTTTCAGCTGTTGTTCCCTCAAACAGTCGTACAGCTTCACTCCACAGACATACCCACTTATGCCCTGTGTTCCTCTCTGCAGTGGAAATGGACACTGCGACTCCTCCTCTAAGATATTTATTGCCACAGAATCACATTAGTGTGTGCCTGGCAAAGCAGTCAAGAGGTCATGGAGGAGTGCAGCTCATTTTCCCCTTCCCTGCCTCAAGATCAACTATCACTCGGCCCGCTGACCTCCCCGTGCACTGCAACCTTTTCCTTGCAGTCCTCCTGTATTGATTTTTCTCAATCTATGACCACAAATGCACAAAATACACAAAACTGGACACAGATCCTCAGGTTTAATGCAGAAATTGAGGTCAGGATCCTAGTTTCCGTATGGCAACAAATTCAATCTATCCATCTATTCTGAATTCATAAAAGCTTCAGGTTCAATTGTGGTGCTTGAACTAACGTGTTGAAATAACGATGAATTATTTCAGCCTGTCTGGACTTGTTTGTTTCATGTTTCATGTCATATTGTCACAGTGTTTGGTTAGTTATGGGCATATCACTCATAAAATACAAAATCATTTCCATACTATCTTCAATGCAGTTGTTCACAGACATTACAGTATGGCTGTGTCAGTGGACTTACTAGTGGAATGCATTTCCCAGCTGATGTCTTTAATGTTTTAACAAGCTTGTTGTTCTCCAAACATACTCTTGATTTAGTAGTAGTCTTAAAAATGGGCTTTTTAAAAGCAAACCTTGTCCAGGACACCTGCCAAGTGCCTCTGCCTCTGTAATTGCTATATAAAATATCCAGGAAGGTTAAATTAGAGCTAGCAGCAGTTCAAGCCTCCATATACACCCACAAAAACATAACCAAAAATAAAACAAGAACCTGAACTTCTTTCTGCATCTAATTGCAGAAATCAGTTGCAACAGGACCTAAAGGTTGCTGTATACATTGTGTTTAGCCTAATTTGCGTGTAGCCTCAAGCTAAACCATGCAAATTAAGAAATCTGTTACTTTATAAGAATACTTATTGCTTTAACCAGTCACCACCTCCTGGAATTGCTTGAAATATTCATGTCTTTATGTTCCTATATTTAAAAGAAACTGATATTTTAAAGTGAATCCTAGTTTTCCCTGCAAGCCTTTAAAGCAAAAAACAAAACAAACAAAAAAACAATTAACTAGCTTAAGGCCCTGTGTCTACAAATATAATAAATACGTTTTTGGACAGACACTAATTGACAGAAGGAATAGACTTTATAAAGGGTTGAGTTTAAAAAGAGGCAAATATACTGCTTAATGAAATGTAACAATGAAATTTATTACTCATTCATATTTCTATCCCTAAGTTCTTGACAAAATTAGTTGATCATAATTGGTGAAGAATTTTGGCCTTAACTATGCAGGTTGGTTGGTGAATATTTAATACAAATTTAATAAAACTGCATATTCTAATCCCTTGTCATCAGATACAGCTTTGCTGTCAGATCTTGCTGTCATAGGTGTCTTTTGAACCCTCCATACTAATATCAGATGCTGAGTGATTTTAGAGCTCCTTCATCTGGTAACAAAGAACAGAACAAATTAGGTAAATAGGAGTTTGAGGGGGTTGTGGTAGGGAAAGGCTTAAGTTTGTCAGTCAGGACACTGTTCTGTTTAGAAATTTTGGTCATTGCTTTGTTATGTTTAGGCAACACAACTCAACAACAAAGGACACTTTGTGTATCTTGTGAGACTCAAGCGGGTTTGACACATAGTGGAAGTATGTGAATGAGAATGGGGTGTTGTTTCATGCATGAAGCATAGCCCAGGTGCAGGCTGTGTAAAGATGCCCCTGAGACAATCCAGCACATAACAGCAGGGTGCAAGATGCTAGCTGGCAGGGCATACATGGAACGCTGTAACCAAGTGGCCGGTATAGCATACAGAAACATCTGTGCCAAGTATGGCCTGGAAGTCCCGAGGTCAAAATGGGAGACACCCCTAATGGTGGTGGAGAATGACCGAGCAAGGAATCTGTAGGACTTCCAAATACAGACAGACAAAATGGTGGTGGCTAACCAACCGGGCTTGATGGTGGTAGACAAACAGAAAAAGACGGCCGTAGCGATAGATGTAACGGTTCCGAATGACAGCAACATCAGGAAGAAGGAACACGAGAAACTCGAGAAAATCCAAGGGCTCAGAGAACAGCTGGAGAAGATGTGGAGGGTGAAGGTAACAGTGGACCCAGTGGTAATCGGAGCACTAGGTGCAGTGGCTCCCAAGTTAGGCGAGTGGCTCCAGCACATCCCGGGAACAATATCGGGAGATCTCTGTCCAGAAGAGCGCAGTCCTGGGAACAGCTAAGATACTGCGCAAGACTCTCAAGCTCCCAGGCCTCTGGTAGAGGATCCAAGCTTGAAGGATAGACTTTATTCAACTGAAAGAACCATTTTCATCATTGTAACAAAACTGACTACATGAACTTATTATGCTAAAATTCAATTTTTTGTCAACTCATCCATCTAGCCTACCTGTACAGATTTGGTGGTTTTATGGTAACATCCTTTGCTTCTGTCTTGATTGCAACCTCTACAGGGTGTTCATTTTCTAACTATTTTTTGTTTTTACCTGTTTTCCCTTTTACCGTGCAGTATGGCATCAAGAAGAAGGAGGAGAAGGAAGCCGAGGCAGCAGCTGCTATGGAGCAGGCCTCCGAGGGCAGCCTCACCCGCCCGAAAAAAGCAGTTCCTGCTGGCTGCGGCGATGAGGAGGAAGAAGAGAGCATCGTGGATACGGTCATGAAATTCATTCCTGCACCACTCATGGATATGTTCAATAAAAAGTAACAGCGTTCTGGCAGGAAAATGGTTAACTTCTTACAATGTCCATCTAATCAATGCTGTACCACCCTGCCCCACCTCCAGCTGCAGCCACACCTTTCTTCGCCTCCCTCCCACCCAGTCAACTCAACTTCTAAGTGTCCTGGAATTACACAACATGCTGTGATTTTGCCCTTAAGTTAAACTTTCTGATCTCACAGTGATTCATACTTTTTAATATCTCTGACAGAGATCTTTCTTGATAACCTGTGATTATTATCGTGTTTTAAAAAGTATGCAACACCTACACAGATCGAATGTCTTTACTTAAGGCAAACTGATGCCATGTTTTCAAAATGCCCAGCACTTAGAATACGACCAGATATCACCCATCATCCACCCTTTTTGTTTGTAAATAGCCTCGGTTATATAAAAAGAGTACTATATATCAGTGAAATATGACGTATAACAAGATAACTAAGAGTATAAGCCATATTTTTAACTTGTAAGAAATGATCCAAATCATATCAAATTTAATTGAATCGTCCTGTTATGTTCTTGCTAATATTTGATACATACAGTGTATATATACTTGCATTTTTATTGGTTCTCCTTGGTTAGGATCATTCCCACAAACTGTCCCATATGTTCTCACTGTTTTAATGTAAATGTGTAGTACGAACACTGGCAAAGCCAATACATCTGTAAACTCAAAAGTGAAGGAATTCAGTTGAAATGAAACTTTTTTGTTTTGCTTTGTTTTGTTTACTTTTTTAAGCATGCAGTAAAGTTGTGAAGTACATATATGGATACCATTTCCTTTGTTATGATGAAGCAAAATACACTGAAAATTTGAGGCAATAACTGGTTTTCCATTTTTATTTAGTTAACGTCTCATCCACCACCGTGTACAGTAAGCGATAATTGACTTTGTGTCTAAAACGTTCTTCCATGGTGGAAATTATAAATGTTCTCCATAAAGTTTGTCTTAAAAAGAGTAAGATGAAATCCTTAAATTCTATAAAGTCACTGGCTATACATGTTTGAGGCTTAAAAAAACAAAGTTCTTTTCCTTCTGTGGTGTTGCACACTCAGCTTTTTGTAATAGGAAATGTAAACGTTTGGCCAGGCTTGTTAATTTTGAATCGTGCTAACACTTTCATCATTTTACTTTTTAAAAAGACACTTCCCAAACACAACTATGTTGTGAATACACTATATGTGAACAGACAGTGACAATAGTGCAATATATTGTTCAAAATGAAGTTGTCTCGTGTCCGTTGGTTTAACTGATGGGAGTCGAGTCCCAAATCAGCAATAACAGACAATCTTCATTGTTGTGTGTTTGAAGTTAATCCCTAATGTTAGTCGATGTTAAAGACGCGAGGGTGGCTACTTACTGTAGCGAGACTTAAGAGTTCATTGGTCAGAGGTATTTACTTAAAACAAGGAAGAGAGAAAGTGGGATGATTCGTTTAATGTTGTGAGAAGTGTTCATCCACGTGACATACGGCATCCAGGGTTTGTGTTCAGAGTTACAAACTACAGGTTTTTACAAGCAGACATTAACAAATCAAAGTCATCCTTGGCATCTTGAAAAAATAACATTGACCTGCTGTTTATAGTTTACAGTTTACTCTGCCTTGCAGGTAACTGTAAT
This sequence comes from Rhamphochromis sp. 'chilingali', assembly GCF_963969265.1. Classification (NCBI taxonomy): domain Eukaryota; kingdom Metazoa; phylum Chordata; class Actinopteri; order Cichliformes; family Cichlidae; genus Rhamphochromis; species Rhamphochromis sp. 'chilingali'. Next base: position 9,380,281 of record NC_137940.1, on the reverse strand, counting down.
AGCACAAATTTAAAAACAAATGAGGACGGAATAAATATATCCTCCTCATGCCTTTTTTTTAAATTTCTCCATCATTCCCAGTGTCTTGTTAAACATTCCAGATATTTCAGACATTCCACCAGACTCGAGCTGGTAACACGCAAACTTAGATTTACACTACACCTCAGTAAATGCCTTTTCAGCCTACAAGTACATCACAATGAATAACTTAAATTTGATGCTGTAACCGCAAAATTTATCTAGACCGAATCTGATTAATGGCACTAAAATGTTGCTGCGGAGAGGTTATATTAGCTGCCATTTAGGAAAAGTCCCGCATGAAGTCTAGGGGAAATCATAAATGTGCTTTTTGCAGTGATCGGTTAAATTTTGTTGGAAAATACTTGTGCACAGTAGCCATAGGTAGGTGTTAAATTAGGGTTTTCAAAACCAGCTGTTTCGCCACATTATGACTGTTTTTATTAAGCTAGCTAACCATGAAATGACACTAATTCTGATCTTGTGTATTTCTGTGGCGTAGAGAAAGGGAAATTTAGCTTCTCTCTGTGTTTTGTGAGCTCTGTAATCATGGTGAATATATACATATATACCCTGAATATGTTAAAACAAAATCAAATGGCACAGTGTGGTAAGATCATCTGTAGAGCACATTTATTGAACTTCCTGTGATTTTATTGTACCTGTAAACTGCCTTTGCCAGCCTCTGTTCCTACAGTGTGTTAGCAGCTAGCTAGAAGCCAGTAGATGTTTCATGCACTCAAATCCATCATCACAGCAGTTATTCAGTCAAACCAAAGAATAGTGCTGGTAGTATTAGACCTAGTCAAGGGGTGTCATTCCCATTTAGTTCCTGCATATCTGATTTATTTTAAAATTCTCAGGTATTCTAGTAATGTTTTTCATAGACGTTAAACATATTTAGCCTTCACTTAGAGTCTCATTGGGTTCTCGGCTAAAGAATTTTATATTTTCATTGCTAGCGGATTAGCAAGCCTATAGCTACGGTCTTTCTTTATGAGTGAAATATCTCTTTTTTTGGCCCAGAAAATAATCTAGAAAGCTACAATTACTGCCCCTGCAAAGGACGACAACACCTTAGCAAACGTCGTTAGCGCGTGCATTCCTTCAGGCTATGAGTGAGTGTGCTCTGAAATCAGATCAAGCTTTGCTTCTCATCCACTGACATAATCATGGACTCATTCATCATCATCATCATCATCATCATCATCATCATCTTGTAAATGTCGGTTGATTGCGCTCCAAATGGCTTTTTGATCACTGCCTAAACAAACTGCCCAAGTCATGCGTAATCAATATCCTGTTGTCCAGTAGACTGTGTCAGACACCCAGTCAGTCATTTGTGCCACTCATACAGCCATTGATAGAATTTAAAAAGCTGCCTGAAAAACATGGCACAAAAAAGAAAAAAAAAATCTTTTGATGTGACTTGAATGTAACTGTCTGACGTTTCTCTCTTCTTGCATCTGTCTCTCTCTTTTCTGTACTTGTTGAGAAGATATTTAGTCTGGTGCAGTATGTTTTTCTTTCTTGTCTGTAGCCGGTCCTGTCCTCTGGTGGTTGATATTTTGAGAGAAAAAAAAAACATGTTCATTTAGTGTATTCTTTTTGTACTGCAAAATCTTCTCACCCCCCTCCTCTCTCTCTCTCTCTTTCTCTGTAGCTCCCTATTTGTTGACCAACATGTATGCATGCTTATGGTGTGCGATGTAGGCAAGGTTGTTGATATAATCGTTCCGTGTCCTCTCTGTGTTTCAAAGCGCCACCTGTTAGCCTCACTGCATGCCATTTTAGACTAATATTTCGGTCTGTAACTTTCCTGCAAAAATGGAATCACCGCACACTGAGAATAAAGTGATTTCATATGATTTTTCATCGTCTTGTGTTTCTGCATTCAAACAGTACAGCAGCAAGTCTTTAGCTACCTGTGTGTACAAGAGAAAAAAAGAAAACAATATATGGAAGGAGTGGTAGAGTCATGTAGTGTGTTTCTGGGAGGCGGGATCATCCCCGGTTTGTGACTCTGAGACGTGGCCTGCCGTCATGGATCATATCCCATTGCATGGCATTCGTTGAGGAAGTATGTGCAAAAACCTTTAATGTATTTCACATGTTACTGTTTGTGTCAGTCAAACCTGTTTTTCATCTCAACATGACTGTTGTGCATTTTTTACTTTTTTTTTTCTCAGAAGGAATTTCAACATCTATTCAATAAAAGCGAAAAGGGCTGTAAACAGAATGCAGTTTGTCGTTCAAATCGTGATTGGAGGCAGACCTGACTTGTGATCGTGTCACAGTGAGTACATAGACATCAAAGAGATGCAAATGGCATATCTCTCATAGCAAACTGGTTGCCATAAGTGCGTCTGTGATAATGGGTTTACGGGTAACAGCAGACCTTTAACATCAAACAAATCCACTGAAAAGATAATAAAGGAATGCCGAGGAGGGATGGCGCCCTACTTTTGCGCTGGTTTTAATTTGGGAACAGAAAGCAGGCAGAAAGTAAAACCAAATTATTCAATTAATGTGTTTTGACATTTCTGAGTTTATTCCTTATCTCACTATTTTGGATTTCTAATGTTGCTTGCCCACAAGGTTACAAGCATCACATTTTAGCATTTACTGTTCAAGGCTTGTCATTTATGTACCTCCCACTCATGCATCAGCAAGTTCCACTTGGTAAAGGTATGCTGACATTCTTCATTCTTCTCTGCAGCGCTGCCGTGCGTTTTCAGAAATACACAGCTTTTTTACAAGAATAACAAACACGTTAATTTATCCATAAATAATAGTATTTTCACTTGTGTGATAAAGCAGGCAATTTGGATGCATTCTGTTGAACTTCAGAAACCACATGTGGTTTCCAGTGCACATGGGGAAAAATCTTTCTTACTGTCTGTTCCAACAGATGCTGAGCAATTTATGCTCTGCCGGCTCTTCACGCATAGATACCCCCATCCCTTGACAGGTTGTTATTATTAGTATTTAAAATGGCATTAACAGCAATATATTAAGATTAACAACTAAATACAACCTTCAAATTTTTGAATAAAAAATGGACTAAATGTCTTTTCTAAAGTTACCTGGAGTCATTCACAACACCAAATGAAGCAAAGATGTATTCAAAGCATTTCCTCAAGCTTAACTCAGAGAAAGCCCATATATTCTTCTATTTTCACCAGAGTCGAGGCTGCGAAATTACTAGTACGCTAACTGAGATCACTGTTAAAGAAAAGACAAGAAAAGAAAGATTTTCTCTTTCACTTTACATACGTTTTAAAAAGTTTTAAAAATAAATTAAAACACACCCAAAACCACCAACATCTGTCTCTGTGTGTGCCACTATATTCTCACAGTCATTTCCCCAGTGGATTTTCATAACAGCTCTGGACTCTGTTTAAATCATGATTGTAGTTGCCTCCTACGATTTCAACCTCGTCACACTTTTGAGCACACAGAAGGGTCTTGGTTCCCCCTCTGCAATAAAAGTCCACAAGTCTCCCTTGTGGAGGAAATGGAGGTATAAATCAATTCCATTAGCATTCATGCACTGAGGCAGCTTTTTCAAACCCAGCAGCCTTTGTGCTCTCTGAGCAGCACTTAGGCAGCAGGAGAGCCACGGCTCTATTGGTGTCCTATAGACATGCAACAGTCGATGTCAATTAACTGCAGTTAATGCTCTCTACTGGGCACTGACTCCTGGCTTTACAACATTCACACTGAAACTGGAATCAGTGTTTTTTTCTCTTTTATAAAAAACTTAATGGGAACATGGACAGAACTGCTGTCGCACTGTTGTGATATAATATATAACTCTATTAACAATAAATCTAAATGACAATAATAGACAGATAACCTGAGTGATAACCTGAGGCTATCCAAACCTACTTGTCTATATATGAAAAAGTAAATGTCCAACTAAAGCTAGCATGACTTGATGCTTTTTGTGGTTAACCACAGTTAATTCATGATCTAACAATCCAGGTTTGATAGCTTTTTTCGTAATCCCACAATACTGAATGAAGCAAATGAAAAATACTCGGCCATACTGCATTTAGTTCTTTGCGTAATATTTATTTACCGTATAGATGCTAAACCAAATTCTCCCTCCCCTCACCACCAGCTGGTCACGGCTGATGGCCGCCCCTCCCTGAATCTGGTTCTGTCGGACGTTTCTTCTGATAAAAGGGAGTTTTTCCTTCACACTGTCGCCGAGTGCATGCTGACAGGCGGTGCCCGGTTTCTGGGGTTTTCTCAGTATTATTGTAAGGTCTTTACAAGTATTTTAAGGCACCTGCTGTGGTAATTTGGCGCTTAAAAATAAAATTGAATAAAGTTGAACTGAATTCAGTTTGATTCAGCTGAAATAATTTCATGGAGTGTGACTCTCCAATCTCTGTGGACATAAATCAGAGCTCCAACATTAAAGTGGATTTGTTGTTATTTTACATTTATCAGACCATTAAAAAGTCATCAACAGTTGTTACAGCTCTTGCCGATCACACATGTGAGAATAATAACTCTTCAAGATGGATCCTCAGGTCTTCACTGAATGGAAGGAGCGTTATACATGCAGTATGTGCATGTTTGCTGAAAAACTCTGTTGGCTATTGTGAATGGACAGGTCATTTTCCTGGACTGTTTATCAAGAGACTTACCAAGAGTGTTTTCAGACTTTAGTTCGTGAGGTTTTGCTTTAAGTTATTGTTTGTTTAGGTTACAGCAACAGAACTACTTCAGGTTTCTTCTGAAAAGATCTAAGTTTGGTTATATTTACCAGAGAAGAAGCTTTTTAATAACAAGGTGAGGCAACATGTGACACTAACAATATCAGTGCATATTTTATGTGCTCTTACTGACCTGCTATTCTGCGTGACGGGGGATGCAGGAGGGAATCGTTTTCTGAATCAGATGCCAAAACATATCTGACAGATGAAATGAATAGGTTTTTATTGCATAATTACACAATCTGTACAGGTACAGTCAGTTGTAATAAGCATATTGGAACAAATCATGCTGGGAATACATGAAGAGCTATCCTTTATTGCAACTTACAGGCTTAAAGGATCAGCAGCTGAAGTCCTTGTATGATATCCCAAAGGCCATCAGCTCAGAGATCCTGTAGTCGATGCTTTTGGCAGCAACCAAAATACCAGCAGAATGTTCACCGTTCTTAATTCTCTGGCTCATTGCATAATTTCAAGCCCACAATCATTTGATCAACAGCAAGTTGGTGAACCCGTTCCACACACTGACACCTTACTTTTAAAGAAGCTCTATCTCCTGTAAGTTTAAGTTTATTCTTATAGGTCTGCGAACAACAACAGTACATATGTCTGTGGTTGTGTAGTTTTACAGTGAAACATACAGTAAGACCAACAGTGTGCGTTCAGTGTGGTCATATTTCTACAGAGCAAAACCAAAACACAGAAACAGGCAATCACTCTGAAAAAGGTTTGTGTGTTTTCTCATTCAACTAAATCCAAAATGGACACACTGCTCCAAACAGATAAGCCTGCTGACTCCTCTGATTAGCATATGGTGATTATGTATATGCAAATTAACTCTTGGGAAGTAAATGTGATTCAAGTCTGTGAAAACACCTCACTCTCCATTTTCAGCCCTGTATCCACTGGACTCAGATAGGTATCAGCAGCATCCTGGGGACCCTGTGATTGACAAGTCCACTGACATAAGATTGCAGCAGCCGCCAAAGCTCAGGTGAAGCTATAATAGGTCCATTTAATGAAAAAGTAGCTCAGAGACCTTCCCCACACATATCAGCAACAGACAAGGGAGCTGCGTTTTTTTATCCACCTTGGTGACAAGAGGTCGGACGTATTATAAGGCGTTTAATTTAAGCAGAGGACTCTCAGGGAACAATCTTCCATTTCACTGTGTTAAAAGGAGCAGACAAATGGGCAGAAAAGGATTTAAAAAGTTCAGTTAAAGAGCACTCAATTAACGAGCATTTCTCCTCCGAGTATGAAGTGCTACATAGCTGACATGCGATGATGATGTGCAGTCTTTGTCACTGTTCCGCGAAACCTTATGCGAGTTGACCTGCATTATATATAAAACTTCCTCCATCTAAAAACAGAAGATGGAGACTGGGAATATGAATACTGCATGAACCCCCCAATCAGGATTTGAAGGAGGTAAACAGGATGTTTTCCTCCTTCTATAAATACCACAGCGCTTCAGTAACGTCTCCTTCTGGGAATCTGTCAGTCGGAAGTGCTGCTTCTTCTGTCTCCCAAAAGAAAAAGAAAATAAATCAACCAGCATTCACACTGGGATGGCAGCTGTGCTATAGATTCAGCTGATGTGGCTCAGGATTCTCAAACCTTTCTTTTTAGAGCTAAATAAATGTGGTACTACCTGACATAGTTTTTTATTAGTGTCACTGCCCTTCATGTATTCAGGTAAGATTATTCTCTTCTTTCTTAACCTGTAATTCTTTCCGTCAGTTGTCTAGAGTGTGTAACTGTTTCGCCCTGCCCTTTTTTCTAATTTTGGATCTATAAGTGAACGTGTGTATATACTCAGTAACATCCAAATTGATTCCTAGACTTTTCTCACGAAACCCAGAGTGCAGACTTCCTCAATGATCTGTACAAAAGCACGCAGCAAGTTATTTATTTTTTAAATTATTAATTCTTCATTTGTCCAGGTAAAAATCTCATTTCCAAGAGAGACCTGGCATCATGGCAGCAAAAGCCAAACGGCTTTTGAAATTTTTTTTTTTTTTTTTTTACCTTGACGATCGTGGCTCAAGAATTGGCAGTTCATCTTGTAATTGGAAGGTTGCCAGTTTGAGCCCCGGCTTGGACAGTCTCGGTCGTTGTGTCCTTGGGCAAGACACTTTACCCGTTGCCTACTGGTGGTGGTCAGAAGGCCCGGTGGCGCCAGTGTCCGGCAGCCTCGCCTCTGTCAGTGCGCCCCAGGGTGGCTACAATGTAGCTTGCCATCACCAGTTTGTGAATGTGTGAATGACTGAATGTGTAAAGCGCTTTGGGGTCCTTAGGGACTAAATAAAGTGCTACACAAATACAGGCCATTTACCATTCGATTATTTTTCCACCCCAATAAAAAAATGTAAGCAGCTGAGTTGTCAACTTTTTCCAACCTGTTCTTATTTTTCTAAGGTTAAGATGTCCTTAGACACTAATACATGTAACCAGTTTTGTCACATGTGTCTCACGTCCTTCACATTTTACTCCGTTATTACAGCTAAAAGTCGGAACTGAAAGAGTTGGGTTTATGTGATCTGAAGATGGTTTCTGATGAGCAGACTGGGAGGACTGCTGTTTCTAATTAAAACTGGAACTATGTTACACTGATTGAGCATGGAAATTATGGCCCATTGCCTCAGAGACATCAACAGTCTTTAGAGACTGACTGACGCCGCTTTTTAAAACACATTAGGAAAAATCATCTGTGCGGATTTCATTCATTGATTGCATTAACTTCATTTTAGGCATCTTCACTTGCCTTCTCCGTTTACATTTTTATGCTATTTCTAGTGGACAAGGGAGATCATAAATGTTCCCTTTTAAACTTAAAAAGATTCCATGCATTGTTCTCTTGGTGTCTGTTAAAAAATATGTGACACTTTTTTTTCTTTTATTTCTTAGTTATTGATCCCACACAGTACATTACATGTTATGGTCATCAAAAAGGCCTCCTTGTATCTCACAACATCAGAGTCTTGGTCTACCTTCCTCAGTGTACTCTTACTTACTTTCAAACGTGATGCATGAACTATAACAGTACATTTAGCCGAGCTCAATCTGAAGCCTTACTTCCCAGAAAGTGCTCTTTTGGAATAAGCTCTGCTGAGCTGCAAAATTGAACTGCCAGTCGTCTATGGAAATTTGATAACAGAGGGTAATGCTCTGAGCCTGATGTCTGAATTCTCACTCTGAAGTAGCTGTGGCAGAGAGCGCTGTAAGGTAAATCACTATCTATATGGCTATCAGTGGGTTGGGAATGTAGTAAAGGTGGAAAAAATAAAAAGAGGAAATCAGACTAGGAGGTAAAGGTCCCCAGTCAAAAACTGTAAATAATAAAATAAAATAATAAAATACTAATAAAATATTATTAGTATTTTATTTGTTGAACCATCTGGAACCATCAGTCCAAGTTCCCCCTTGTTGCATCTTTGAATCCACCCACATTGCCTCTTATCCAAGCCTTAGCTGGCACTGTGATCCATCCAGAAAACCAATTACATATAGCAGACGGCCTAATTGACTCAAATTTAATTTAAGTCGTTCATTTGTTCCACTGTCAAGAGATGGGCTGCGATTTATGCAGAAGAGATGCTGTGTTGCTTTGAACAAATGGGCAGCTTTGAAATTGAAATGCTGGCTTTTGTATAAGAGGAACCAGTGGGCAGCTTATGATCTTCAATCAGAAGCCAGTGACTTAAAGAGCAGGTCGTTTAATTTGAGATCCCTGTCAGTGCAGTGTGTTTTAGGAGATTTATGTGCTTAAAATGCAGATTCCCAATTACGTTAGGGAGCAGAACCCTGCTTTATACTGTTAATCCAAAATTTAACACTGAAATACAACATTTCATTTTAATGCTCTGTGACTGGAAGTTACCTTTGTTTAAAGAAACGCTGCCTCAGTGAAGACAATGTTTCACCTTGCTGATGGCTAGTTTAGGCCTGTTGGATCCAGGTGCAGATGGCGTCAGCTACTGCCTTCAAATACTGATTGTGGCGCCATGCATCTCTTTACTTTACCAAGGCTTGCGGTAGCAGCTCAAAACATGCTCAAGGAAACAACCTGCCTGGCACACTGGGTGTGCTAGGTGCAAGAACCCAACAATGCAAGTTAGAAGGGTTTGGCAGAACATCATACATCGACTGGATCAGAAATCTGAGTGTTGTTGGTTCCCAGGTCCAGTTCCCTGTCTAGGTAATCTTCCATGCCGATGCCTGTAAGATTTCTGACCTGATTTTTCTCATGGGCTCCTCTTTTGAAGTCTTTAAAATCAGATGTCGGATTATAAACTAGAACGGTCATCTTGCAATCACTTAAAATTTCCCATTTAGAGATGAAAATATATCACCCATATTTTTGTTTTTTATTGTGGCACATTCCTTATCTCTGTATCCATATGGATGTTCAGCTTCAGCAAGAATAAACTGAAAATGTAGTAAAGATGGTTGTGTTGATATTAGGGATAGGTGGATTTTCTGACCTAGAAATCATAGAGCTGATAAAATGGTGACAATGTGAGTCTAAAATAGTCTGTTAACAGATCTACAACACACAGCATCTAAAGGCATACTAATGTTAATGATTGTTGGGAACAAATAAATCCAAACAAAATGATTTTCTTCAATCAAAATAAGTTAGAAAAGCGACATGCCTTTTCATTAAACACATTCGACTTGCATCCAGTAATATTAGAAGCTCCAGATAAGACTGCTCATTAAGCCAGGCACAGCATGCGATTGCTTGAGTGCACCTAAAACACATGCAATTTTCTCTGTGGAGAATTCAACAGTAGAGATTTAATTGGAACTAAAAATAGAAAATGACCTTGAAGGACACCAGGTGAGCACAGTACCAAATTATTTAGTGAACCGCCATGTCTATAGTATGACGTAGGACTACTGAGAACAAACATGATCTACTTGCATGTCATTATAATTGGAAAAAAGAAGAGCATGGGTCACTCGAACACTTCGGTCCCCACAATCATTTGGGAGCATCAGCTAGCCCACATACTTCAACTCCAGGTAATAAATAGTGTTTTTAACCATTCCCTATCCAGTAGAATAGAATTCAACTTTATTGTCATTGCACATGCACAGGTACAGGGCAACGAAATGCAGTTTGCATCCATCCAGAAGTGCTTTAGTGATATAGATATATTACAATATATATTAGCAATAATATAGATATGTGAGTATATTACAGAAATGGGTCTATTATGGTATGTTGTGAATATTCTATAACTATAAGTATGTACAGGCTGTAGTGAGTACAAGCTATGTACAGGATATGAACAGGATATAAATATGAAAAACTATACAGAATATGAAATAAATAACTTTACAGAATCTGGGATATACAGCTATACAGAAATGGGAACTATGCAAGTTGTAAACAGTTGTAGGATTAAAGATTATTGAATGTACAGAATGATTATTTACACAGAGCTATACAGTAGTGCAGTTAAGATAAGTGAGGGTGTAGATAGTTTCTACAGAGGCTATATAAAGTGCTAGTGGTTGTGAGTGGTGGTTCAGTCCATGTTATTATTGTGTTTGAGGGTACAGTTTCCATTGTGGGGGTGTGTATGTTCAGTCCATGAGTTTAACGTGGGTCAGATGTCAGGAGGCAGAGTTCAGGAGTCTGACAGCTGTGGGGAAGAAGCTGTTCCGGTACCTGGTGGTCTTAGTCCGGAGGCTCCTGTGGCGCCTCCCAGAGGGCAGGAGGGTGAAGAGTCCATGTGATGGGTGACTGGGGTCTTTGATGATTTTCCCAGCCCTTTTCAGACACCGCTTCCTGTAGATGTCTTTTATGGCAGGAAGTGGTGCTCCGGCGATGCGCTGGGCAGTTTTCACGACCCTCTGCAACGCCTTCCGGTCCGAGGCAGAGCAGTTCCCGTACCAGACTGTTATACAGTTGGTCAGGATGCTCTCGATGGTGCAGCGATAGAAGTTCACCAGGATGTCTGAGGACAGGTGGTTCTTCCTCAGAGTCCTCAAGAAGAAGAGGCGCTGGTGAGCCTTCTTGACCAGCTTGGAGCAGTTGGTCGTCCAGGTGAGATCCTCGGAGATGTGGACTCCCAGGAACTTGAAGCTGCTCACACGCTCCACAGCCGTCCCCTTAATGTGGATGGGTGGATGTGGGTCAGCATTCCTCCTGTAGTAATGTGAATGGGTAGTTCTTTTAATACCTACAATATTTCAACAAGAAATGTTCAGCTTTTTAGAGCACCAAAGCGTCAAATTGGGAATTTCATCTACTTCTACAATCACTTTGAATAAGTTTTGCCTTTCTTCACAAGTTTTAGGAGCTTCCCTCATTTCAAGTTTTATGTTTTCTTGCATTATTTAGAATTTCCTTGCATCACTTCTCTCTGATCTGTAGAAAATGGCAGCACATGTAGGTGTACCATCAACTGTAGGTGCTCAGGAGCGATCAGCTAGATGGGTAACCGCAGGAGCTAATTCACTCAGCTTTCTTATTCGTTGCTGCTGCGGTGGATTAAGACAGGATTTAGGATTCATCTGTGATTATGACCTCATGTTCTTTTTATTTAAGGTAAATCAGATACCAGCACCACAGGCCTGTGTTTCTGAGCAAGGCTTTCTCTGCTAATGTTAACATTTGGAGCAGAAGAAGTAGTTGTTTGTTGTGCTGTTTGTGCAATATGTTGTTTTGCTAGCGATCATGTAGGACATCATTATATACCAGCTAGCCCAACTTCAGTAACCCTACAAAAGTCACTGCTGTTTAGTTTCCCATCTTCATTTATGTTGGAAGTGATAGCAGAGCTGTACGTTTAAATTTTTTCAGAAATCTCTCAGTCAGAACATGCTATATCATGTTTAGGTGGAAACTAGCGAGCTGACTTCTAACTCCGTTGAATTTAATAAATTCTTTTTTCATGGATGTCTGGATGTTAAACTCAATAGTTACACCTGGTAAAGCAGCAACGCTGATCATTTTATTAAAGATGAAAGGATTTAGACAGTTTTTAACTCCCAGTGATGCCACAGTGTTCGTCTTTGGGACCTCAAGCTGACGGAGTTTGGACCCAGATTACTCTGCAAGGCTCCTGATTACGGTAGCCGTAATGCTCCGACAATCCATCAAGCGGTGCGGCTTCATAGCTTACCAAAGTCGCACTAAAACATTTATTGACAGATTTCTGCGCACCATGTACCACATAAAATCGGTTCGAGGACAGCAAGCACAACCAGAATTCATACATAAAGCACACTGTCAATTTTTGAGAAAATTAAAGGATTTTTATCGCAATATATATCGTTACCACACATGCTTCAACTTATACTGTGATATGGATTTTAGGCCATATCGCCCAGCCCTAATTTATAATAAAGATCAAATAACATGTACAGTCAATAGAGTTTTTGAGACATAGCTCTCACACTGCTTGTATTTATTAGTGACCAGGGAGATACTTAGTTGAATCCTTTTTTAAGAAACATTAGTAGAAAGGTACACATTTTACGATCACATTAATATCTATACAGATCACAGATCACCGACTAGGCCGTTTTAGACTGTGTGTTTCGATGGGCATGATGGATGCTGAATAATTTGTGGCTGGCTGGAGCATAGCGTGGTTTCAAGGTTTAATTTCCTCTTTTCACAACATGAGCCAGTAAAAGCAGGAATGTTCTTGGTGCAAAGTTTCTCCTGTTGTTTACTTTAATTGTGGCTACTACTGCGGTCTTAACGTTTCCCTTCTGTCACCTCAAAAAAAGATGGCAAAGTGACCCCAGGAAAACAATCAGAGCAGAGAAACAAAGAGTCTTCATATCAGACAGACTCCACATTTCCCCTGAACAATAGGAAATGCTGACTTTTATAATAGCCACAGCAACCAGGCTTTATTTCCCCAGGTGTCATGGTGATTTGTTTCTCTTGTACAGAAGCTATGTAAAATAAAAGATGCCCAGTAATGTATGACTCTTTAGTTTTGGCCTTTTAATTGGATTTCTTTGAGAGATCAGATTAACCTCAAGGGGCCTCTGCCTCTGATTGTAGCCTGACACCCAGTTTCCCCCTGCCTCGCTGTGAGGCTGTTTAATTCACTTTGTGTTGGTAAGGGCTGCCATTTATCATGTCAGGACTTGCTTTTGATTGATTCTCAGTGTTTTTGTAAACAAGATCTGCTGAGGGGTCCCAGGGGATTTGTCCTAGGATAATTTATCTCTTCCTGCAATAGATATTCATGCAAAAATTACAATTTATGATTCAAAACACTGCTGTAAAGCATGAATGAAGATATGCAGTTGTGTTTTACAAAGAGTCACATCACTGAATAAAATCTGGTGATTATTTGCAAAGAATTTTCCAGGTCCAGCAGACTTTGCAGCTTCAATTAGAAATAAAGACAAGTGTGGCACTTTTCAAAGAATCATGTGCCCTCTTAGATATTTAATTAGACCAGTCATTTAAATTTCATTTGGTACTTGCTTAACACCATTATCTTCACATGACCTATTCTTAGGCCTTATAAATATTCAGTTCATTCATAATGATCTTGATTATAACCAAGTGTTTAACAATTATGTGTAAATAAATGCAGGAAGGGTTGCAAAATCCTCTCTCTTATTCATAATGTAGTTACTGTATCCTATCAGACTCAAGAAGGGAGAGTTACAATGTAAAATGTACAGAAAATTGTTCTGATAAAAATATTCCTGTAGCTGTTAATGACAATGGGAGCTACTGATCTTCGCAATGGAGGATTTATATTTCCATTTTCAAGACAATCTTAAGGACTTTTTATTCATGTTGTTCTAAATATTGTGGTGAAATTTGATTGTTGATACTAGAAATGGTGGTAGGCAAAAATAATAATATTTCACAATCTCTAAAAAAAAATTAATCTGTTGATGAGTTGAATTAACAGGTGATAGTTTGTATTTTTTAATTAGTTTTTTAATAAGGCTCATGAGGATCTGTTTAATAAAAGTCTTACTCTAGCTGTTGAACTGCGAGAGGTCGTGTTTTATTAAATAAATGTTTCTGTGTGTAAACAGTTCAGCAGAAAACATAGTCCCTGCTTCACCCCTGCTTTGGATCCATACACTGTGTTTGTTGGTGGCCTACAGCAAAAAGAGCAGTGCTCTCGTTTCTGTGGGGACCAGTGGAGTGAACAGACCCTGAAACATTGATGTGGAGGGCACACATGTACTCGTCCCCTGGCACTACACAGAGTCCCAGTCACCTCCAGGAAACACTTACATAGTAGAATCTTCTAAATAACTCAAACCACTTTCTTCACTGTCCTGTTATAGTAAAAAGGGAAGACATATGTTAGGGAATAAAATTAGAGCAGCAGCTCATTTAGCAAAGCAGTTTTGCTTGATATTTCAGAAACTAATGACAAACTGTCATCCTGTGGTGTGCTATAGTTAGCCATTAATTCAGGAATAACAAGATTTATCACCAAGGATCCCCAGTGAGGGCACTGAACCACTCCAAGTCCAGCTGTGACAACACTGCGTTGGTATACTGGGAAAATCTTATTAATTTTCTCTCACAGAACCCTGACGATGTGTGACATCTGACAAATATTTTCGCTTTTAACTTGCAGATGAAGAGTGGAGAATTTTTATTCTGTAAGAGGGAGAAAACTCACATGTTGATCCAAGTGACGACAAGTCTGTGTTACATGTCAGGTTAAGTTTCATTTTTACTGATATAAAAGCTACTTGTGGACGCTCCTTTGTCACAAGAAGTCATGACAGCAGGTAGCTCTGCATGTTTGGCAGAGTTTGGCAGTTTTTAATTTTCACACCAGATCCCCTCACGATGCAGCCACACAATGGCATTAGTTCTTAGATATGAATCTTGCATAACAAAGTCTGCCCTCACCATTAGGGATGGGTATCTCAACAAGAACCGGTTCCCACTGTTTCAATTCCTTGGAATTGTTTGCCATTTTTGCAAACGATTCCCTTATCGATTCCAGTTGCCTCGAATGACGTCAGGTAAATGACGTCACCACATCATTTACCTGGCAGGAAACATGGCGGCTCAGACGCTCAAAATTTTGGTTATACTTTACGAGAACGGATGACAACAGGGCAACTTGCAATACTTGCAAAGTAGATATTTCATTTAAGGGAGGAAACACTACGAATATGCAAAAGCATTTGCACAAAACACGCGATGACCTTAAATGAATGTTGTGTTTTTAATTCCGCTCCAGACTCGTGAATCTCAACCCAGCAGCAGCGGTAACGTTTGCACGTCCTCTCCCGTTAATGCGGCAGGTAAATAATCAACTAACAGTGCATATTATGTTAGCACGATCGGCCTTATTACAAAACCTGCCATTACTGTGCATTTAGGTGACCGTGATGAGACAGAGTCTGGCTCAGATGCTGCCAGTTCTCACTGCAGTCTACCGGTAGCGTCTCCTTTCAGGCCAGGATAGACGAATGTCACCGAGCAGTGACTAAGTTTGCGGTAAAAGGCTTGCACCCATTTGCCACAGCAGATGCCCTGATTTTCGGTAAGTGAATGTGTTTAATTGTAGGCAGGGACTGGATATTCTTGTGTTATTGCTACAGAAGAATATTTATTTTATTATTTTACATTTACAATTTTTTTTTCCCGAGGACCCTGTTACACCCCATTGAAGAGCTGTAGGGGGTTTGTAAGGCCATGTTACTCCTAAATTTCTATCTTGTTCAAAGAGAAGATATAAAACAAAGTTCTAAGCTAATCGACCTTAGTGTTCTCCTTTTTTAAAAAGAATCGATGAGAGAATCGATAAAGACTCGAATCGTTAAACAGAATTGAAAATGAAATCGGAATCTTGAAAATCTTATCAATACCCATCCCTACTCACCATTGTTGAAATTTGGAAGTAAGTAAGGTTTATTTATTAGACAGGCAGTCACAAAGCGCTATACACAAATGTTAAAATATGGAAAATGTTAAGTAAAATAAAATAGATATAAACAATGCAAATTCAAAACAATTCAAAAACGTTGATTAAAAGAAGGCCTGTTTAAACAAAAAAGTTTTTTAACTGCTTTTTAAAGGATTCCACAGAGTCAACCAAACGTAGTTGTGGTGGTAGACTGTTCCACAGCCGTGGTGCCAAAGACTGAAAGGCTCTCTCCCCTTTCGTCTTCGCCATTTAGTGCTCTATATGTTGAAACAAGAATTTGAAAACGGATTCTAAAATCTATTGGGAGCCAATGTAAAGAATATAAAATGGGAGCAATGTGAGCACGTTTACTAGAACGTGTTAGTAGCCTGGCCGCTGCATTTTGTATCGTTTGGAGGCGAGAAAGAGATGATTTGCTCAAGCTGGTAAACAGGGCATTACAATAATCTAAACGTGATGACACAAATGCATGAACATTTTTTTCTAATTCAGCTGAGGAAACCATATGTTGGAGTTTAGAGAGGTTCCTTAAATGAAAGAAACAAGGACGAAACAAAGACTTTACATGTGAGTCAAGGCCCAGAAAAGTATATATAACTCCATGATTTTAAATATTTGAGTTGTGGTTATTTTTGTGTTACCTGCAGCAAAGGGCTCTAAACTTCCTAAACCTAATAACTGGTTGGGCCACCCTTAGCAGCAACAATTGCAATCAGATATTTGTGATAACTGGCAAAGAGTCTTTTACTGCACTGTGGAGAAATTTTGGCCCACTCAACTTTGCAGACTTGTTGTAGTTCACTCTCAAGTATTCATTTTGTTTTTCTTAAGCCATTCAGAGGTGGACTTGCTGGTGTGTTTTGGATCATTGCCCTGCTGCAGACCCAAGTATGCTTCAGCTTGAGGTCATGAACAGATGGCCGGACGTTCTCCTTCAGGATGTTTTGGTAGACAGCAGAATCCTTGGTTCCATTTGCCACAGCAGGTCTTCCGGGTCCAGTTTTTCACTCAGGGCCATGTAGCTTTGGGTTTTACTTCCCCTTATTAAATAACACTTTCATTTAGAAATTGCATGTTGCGTTTACTTGTGTTATCTATATCCAATATTGACATTCGTTTGATGATCTGAAACATTGAAAGGTGAAAAACATATAAAACATTTGGAAATCAGGAAGGGGGCCAATGTTTTTTCATACCACTGTGTGCAGTAGTGATGTGTATGAGTGAAAGGGGATATTTTTAATATCCAGATATGTGATTTGAGTTTTCTTGTGCCTTTGTTGCCTAAGCCACAGGCTGGACTCTCTGACTTGAAATCAGATCTCAAGTAGGAGAGTGTCACGGCCAGGCGGATCAGCTGCACGCTGATCAGCTCTCTCTCTCTCTCTATCGCCGGGGCTGAACTCACTGTGGGTTCATGCCCTCGGCCCACGCCCTCGACAGATGAGACACCTGGGTCTCATTAAGACGATCAGCATTTAAACCAGGAGGCGACTGCTGTTCATCGCTGGATCGTTGTCTACCACGCGTTAGTGAAGTCTCAACTGTTTCCTTCCTGGGCCACATCATCGATCATGGTAACCTCAAAACGGATCCCGCAAAAGTTCAAGCCGTTTTTGACTGGCCGACCCCTTCTAACCGTAAACAGCTCCAAAGCTTTCTGGGGTTCGCAAACTTTTATCGTCACTTTATTCGCGACTACAGTAAACTTGCCCTTCCTCTGACCCCTCTTACTTCTCCCAAGGTTCCCTTCTGCTGGGATGAGCTGGCTCTACAAGCATTTGTCCATCTGAAGGACCGTTTTACCTCGGCGCCCATTCTCGTCCAACCCGACCTCAACCTGTAGTTCATTGTGGAGGTGGACGCCTCGGATGCTGGAGTGGGGGCGGTGCTTTCCCAGCAGCAAGGTGGTAAGCTTCATCCCTGTGCCTACTTTTCACGCCGTCTCACCTCCGCAGAGAACAACTATGATGTGGGAGATCGAGAGCTACTAGCCATCAAGCTAGCGCTGGAGGAGTGGCGCCATTGGCTGGAGGGCGCTGCTCAACCATTTGTGGTATGGACCGACCACTAGAACCTGGAGTACATTCGATCGGCAAAACGCCTCAACACCAGGCAAGCCAGGTGGGCCCTGTTTTTTACTAGATTCCAGTTTACTATCACTTACAGACCCGGTTCCCGTAACGTCAAGCCAGACGCCCTCTCACGCCAATTCACCGCCTCCGAAGACGCAACTCGGGACTCTCCCATTCTACCGCCCACCTGTGTAATTGGGGTCCTGACCTGGGAGATCGAGTCAGCCATTAGAGAGGCCCAACAGACTGAACCAGACCCTGGAACGGGACCTCCAGGATTGCTCTACGTGCCCTCTTCAGTAAGGTCACAAGTATTACATTGGGCTCATATAGCCAGATTCACCTGCCACCCAGGGGTCCACCGCACTATTTCCCTCCTTCAACGTTTCACCTGGTGGCCATCCCTCGCCAAAGATGTCCGCGAATATATCTCTGCATGCCCGACCTGCGCTCGAAACAAGAGCGGCCATCAACCACCCTCGGGCCTCCTCCGACCTCTGCCGACTCCGAGCCGTCCCTGGTCACACTTCGCTATTGACTTCATCACCGGCCTGCCTGTCTCGTCAGGTAACTCTGTCATTCTCAACATTGTGGACTGTTTCTCCAAAGCTGCTCATTTTATCGCTCTCCCTAAGCTTCCCACTGCCCTAGAGACCGCCCAACTACTAACTAACCATGTTTTTCGCCTCCATGGAATCCCTTCGGATATTGTGTCAGACCGAGGACTGCAGTTTACATCACGTGTCTGGAAGGAGTTCTGCAGTGCCCTCGGAGCTCAGGTCAGTCTTTCCTCCGGTTTCCACCCACAGACCAATGGCCAAATGGAGCGTACCAACCAGGAGCTCGAGGCGGCTCTCCGGTGCCTGGTATCCACTAACCAGTCAACCTGGAGCGAGCAACTGTCGTGGATTGAATATGCTCATAACAGCCTTACCTCTTCTGCCACCGGTGTGTCCCATTTCGAGGCATCTCTGGGCTACCAACCGCCACTCTTCCCAGCCGTCGAAGGTGAGCAGTTTGTCCCCTCTGTTCAACAGCATCTCCGGAGGTGTCGGCGCGCCTGGAGAGAGAGAGTTAATTATAACAACTGCCCACCCATCAACAGTTCATAACCCCTTGCATTTCATTCATTTAAAAACCTTTTAAAAAGACGTCCTAATATCATAGCTGACACTGATAGTACACCATATTAATTTTGTATTTTTTTAACTTTACATTACAAATTGATTTGTGGCATTATAAATCCGCCATTCTCTTAGTGTTTTGAATGATATTATAAGGGAAGAACTGCCATAAGGATGTTAGCGGCTGTGGAACAGGTTAGGATATTAGGATAATTAGGATAACCCTGTATTATTATTTTTAAATATAAAAAAAAAAAAACCACACATTATGCGAGAAAAGTAAAAACAAACCACAATAATCATCTTCTTTTTCTAAATTACAAGAGCAAGGAAATTATAATTAAAGTATATTTCTGTCTTACGCTACAACAGTCACAGACTGGGGGGAGTTTCCTTGGAGATGACTACCTTCCAGTTTGTGATCATTGCTGGTTTTTACTTGATCTGGATTTTTTCTCCCCTGATCTGCCATCTGAACTGAAAATTACTGCCAGACCAGATTTTTGCTGGCTTTTGTGATCTGAGATCAAAACACAGACTGGACTTGGCATCAAAGCCACAATTGTAGAGCTGAAAGGAAGCTGGTTAATATCCAGTGCTATCAAACTGCACAGAATTACCGTGGGGAAGCAGAAGAGGGGTTTCACAACATGTTGACCTACATACACTTAAGCTACCACACAAGAGATGGCAAATAAATTATTCACTGAAGTGGTTGAAAGGACATATATGTTGTTGTCTGTCAACAAAAAAATCTATACACTGTATTATGAAATCCAAGTACCTCATGACCCTGTATTATCCACTATGTCAATATGCAGTAGGTGTGGAAAAGATTAGAAAATTCTAAATGATGGATTGGTGCAGTGCAGCTTGTGAGTCCCTCACTGACCAACGCCCACTGGTCCTCTCTTATCGATCGGCCCCTTTCAATAGCCTGTATAGCCTATGATAGCTTTTAACGCTGTTCACTGTGCTTTTACCACCTTAAGTGTGCGACATTGTTTTTGCATTACAGTGTAAATGAGATTGTTTTAAATTAGTCACATTTGTGAAGATTTTGCTCATACAAAAGGCTGCATGGTCACAAGTATGTTTTCCTCAAGGTCACTGATAAGAGTACTGCAAGATGAAATCAAGATGTACAGGTGGCTTTGTGTGTCAGCAGCACTGAGAGGTAGGGGATAATACAAATGAAAACAACAGTTCATAAAGGTTATGAAAGAACGTAGCATTGTCTTGCCAGATATATTGCACTTTAACTGCTTTAAACTGTGTTGTATCCCTGTTTTATTTTTCTTCCTGTAGGCATGTACCATGTTCCAGTTCTGCTTTTCCTTCACACTGTGCATTATTGAGTTGCCACCCCAGCCACGTGGTCCAATCAGGGTGCCCCAGCTCACTATCTCACCTACCTAAAGAAGCAGCTAAGCTGTTAGCTATGGTGGTTGTGATTTTATTTTAGCACCTTGTTGCTGCTCTCTATTTTTAATTAGAGGTCTGTACCTTGTTTTACATTTGCTGCAGTGGTATTCTTTTTTTGTGAGTCATTAATGTAGCAAACTTGTAGGTGTGGGCTGAAATCCTTGACTCCCACCTTTTATGTGCTGGTTTGCTTTACAGACTGAAAGGTTCTTTCTTGCACCTGTGAAGAGCCTCTCTGGCCAAGCCTCAAGCCTAGATTACACCTTCCACCATACCATGGATCCTGAAGGTTTGTCTAATTAGACACATTTTGGTTGTAGGAGTGCTGCCTTAAGTGCTTTTGGTTTGTCACTGTAGTTTAGGTATGTTACCTTGTTTGTTGGTTGTTATTAAATCACAGATAAAGGAGACGGAACCTGCAAAGAACTCAAAGTCAGTAAAAAAATGTTTTATTTATTTGTTTAATTATTTTTTGTAAAATTTTGTTTGCATATAATACTTGTGAATAGTTTGTGTGTTGGGAAGCAATTTTCTAGGGTTTTCTTAAAAGTCTTATTTCATTGTATTTACTACCCGGTAGTACTTGGCCTGCACCACTACACTAGCTCGAGTGTCTGTCCCCCTTCCTTCTTGCACATCATGGTATGTTCCTAGTCCGTCTTTGCATATCACTGGCTACATGGTGTGCTTATGAAAATGAAGTCCCGCCCTGGCTTACGTGGTTTTCCAGCAGGGCAGAGAATAGCTGTTTGCTAAAACGAATTGGCACTTAGAGCTAGCTTGTTCACAAACAACACATCACTAATTTGGTCTGGAGTTTGGACTCATTTGTTGACTGATGTTTTAGTTCCTGTCTTGAGTTTTACTGTCACCCTGCGATGTTATTGATTGTTTACACCTGTGTCTCATTTCCCAGATGTTTTCACTTCCCTGATCAGCCATGTGTTTATAAATTGTCCTGTCTTCCCCTCATCCTTTGTCACAGAGCCTGTTATGGTTGTCTTTTGTTGGTTTCCCCATTTGTGGTCATCTGTAATAGGCAATCTTTCTTTAGGCTCATGAATGAAATTCATCTTTTTCACATTTTGTAGTTTTGTTGTGGACTCTGTTCTTCCAGTCTAACAAATGCCAAGTCTGCCTCCAGGCTTCTGCATTTGGGTCCAAACTTTGCACTTGTACGGTATGTTATGGCGGTTTCTTTTGATCAAGATTCACTTGGATCACCATCCTTGTATCATTTTGAACAGCAGTGGCAATTTATAAGAATTAGATCTGAACTTTCCCTCTTATCTGCATCATTACTAAGTCTCATTCTTTTCTGCTTGCTTCACCCATGACTACCCATAATACCTAAAAATGAAGAGCTGACTCCTCACTTAGAGACATCTTTTGATTACACTGACGATATTGAATTTTCAGTTATTTATTTGAATTATAACAGCATAATGAAGAGGAGGAAAATTAATGATAAGGACCACCTTTAGCTCAGAGTATCAATTTTCTTGCATGCATAATTAAATCAATTCCCTATAGAGCACGCTCACTCTATACAGAGGCACAAAGATATGATTGAAGGGAAAATGGGAAATGAATGTAGCAAGACTCTGAAAATGCATGTTGTCACCTCAGAAGGGTCCCCAGTGGCGCTGTGTAATATTTTGTCGTCTTTAATGAAAGTCACCGCTTGCCGATGAAATGGCAGAAATGGGACAAAGTCATTGACTTTGTGAGTGATGAGTCATATATGCTAAGACTGGAGAGAATTTATTTAATTGAAGGAAATATTCAGTGAGGTCACAGTTCACAGCTGGGTTTTTTGTGTTTTGTTTTGTTAGTTGCAGATGTGTATTTGACTGTGTCAAACAGGATTTTGCTATAGGATAACTGGACAAACTTCAGTCAGATAGTCAGATATTTTCATATTTCAATTTTTCCTTCAAATTAAGACATTTTGTGTGTCTGCAGCCACCTAGAAATCTTCTAATGTCTGGCCAATTTCATTTTCCAATTTTTGTTTTTATTTTACAAAACCAGCCTAGATGCTGGTTAAAAATTTAATAAAAATACTTTTGTCATCATTATATAGTTATACACAAAAATTCCTTGATTCTCTGAAAATGATTATTTGGAATAACATACTGCGTCAAAGGTTTCTCATACTGACTGCAGTATCAAATATGTTCTGTTCTAAATGTTGAGGAATAATAATTATGCCAGCTACCCCAATAACAAGCAACTACTACTGCTACTACCACTTCTAGCGGGTTCTCTCAATATAAAATAAAAACATATTTAGATACTGAGGACTTTTGATGATGTCCTACCTAAAGGGAGAAGATGTTGGAGATTTATTTTGAGACTGTCCTTGTCATAAAATCACTGTTTCTTTAGATACTTTTAGTCTAGTTTCATTAATGTCACATGATAAAGGGAACTACATTTCAAAAAGAATATGTACACAAGATCTGATTTAAATGGAGACATACGATGAGACAGAGTGAAGAGGTGGAGGAGCCAGGAAAGTAACAGAAAGAAAACATGCCAGCTGACTGCATCAGTTAAGCTCATGTGGTCAGACATGAGCATGTAAGATGGTTCATAGCATAACGTGTAACATCTTGACTTCAATAATGAAGCAGTCTGTCTTTTCATAAATTAAATGTCCTTTCATCATCTTGCTTTTGTATTTATTTATTTTTTAATTGAGATTTTTCTTTGGACACAGTAGACTACATAACTTTTTTTTTTTCATGTGAGATCCATTCAACCAGTGCTTAATCCCCCATTCCTTTCATGCATAGCGAGAAAGATCATTTGAAAAATAGCATTCAATTAACAATTAAATTCTTTGTCGAAGGGCATCCTGATGGTAGCTATTCACTGAAAATTTCTCTTTTAATTTCGACATGTCACTAGAATTTTGTTACAAGAGCCTAAAATCTCAAGGCTGTTGCTCAAAAAAAAAAGAAAAGAAAAGAGAAACTATATCAAAAAACACTGTATGGAAAAGCATGTGTGTGCCCTAAATCAGTCAGTTACCAGAACATTAATGCAGTGAACATTAATGCAGTCATCAGAGGGACAAAGAAACTCAATAGTGAATATTTAAAAGCTGTGTGCAGGTGCTCTGTGGTCCAGCTTGGGGTTTGATTGGCGGGATTATTACTCAGGTGTGTGAGTCAGTGATACATGAAGGACAGCAAAGCCTCAGTCTTACCCTCCTTTGATGTGCACAGCAAAAGGCTCATTAACTTCAGTCACATACCGCCAAAGCTGTGATGATTAGCATCATACTATTATCCACACCTGAGGCCCAGATGGCTAAAAAGTGTCAAACTTTCTCGCTTCCAACTCTTGACCTCCTCATCAGCATTCTCAAAGCTTGCCGGTGTTCTCTCTTCCCCCGCCACTTCCTAACAGACAACCCTGGAAGGTCACCCAAGAAGTTCATGTTCATCATCTGTTGATGTGATAAAGGTTAATAAAAAAATAAAAAATAAAAATGTGCTACTACGAAGGCATTCAGGTCGAGCTGGCTCTCTTGGGGCTTCTGTTTTGTATTCCATTAAGGCACTTTAATTTTCTTTGGAATGACATTCAACTTTTGTGTTTTCACTTTCAAACTACCAATTAGTTGAGCCATGTTTGATGTAGGGAGCACGGAGGTATCTCGAAGACTAATTTATGTGCGACAGATTTGCTCTATCAGCTGACATTACTGGTCATGGATGACAACTCGAGTTAATTGAATATTTGGATGTGACAGTCAGGAAAAGAGCATGCGCGGTAAAAATGACACTGCATTTCAGACCAGACCAGAGTCTGTGTATCCTTCTTTCGCTCACTGGCAACTTCATTGGGTATACCTGTTTAACTGTTTGTTAACATATAATGAACCAATCACATTGCAGCAACCCATTTTGGCATGTAGACATGGTCACGAACTAACAGAGCATCAAAACTGGGAAGAAAGGCATGGTTGTTTGTACCAGACAGGCAGGTGTGAGTGTTTCAGAAACTGGTGACCTACTGTGATTTTCTGCACAAAATACACATTGAGCTTAATTCTTTTTGTGGAAATGCATTGTTGATGTCAGAGGTTAGAGAAGAATTCCCAGACTGCTGCGTGCTGACAAAAAGGGCAGCAGTACCGCAAAGACTATGACTTTGAATCTTGATTGTCAAGTCATCCATTTCCATCCCTTAAAGAGATGGGTCACATAGGGATGAGTCATGCACAGAAAAATGAGTTCAGTGTAGTCTAATGGCCTTCATAGTCACCAGATCTCAATCCAATGGATTCTCATGGATGTGCAACCAAAAAATCTGCAGCAACTGTTTGATGCTATTGTTTCAATGTGAACCAAAATCTCTCAGGAGCATTTTTGTTGTTTCACCTTTTTGAATTGATTCTATGAAGATGCATTTCACATGGGTTCTTCCAACCCAGGACTATCAACCTGTAATTGATGAATTGGCCAGTGAAGCTATATCAAAAAAGACTTGCATCTGCCTAAGCTGTTGTGAAAATAGACTCTACAAATAAAGTGCATCTGGAAAGTATTCACTGCTTCACTTGTTCAAAGACAAATTTAATGCCCCAATGAGCACAGTGGCCTAAATTTTGGAACCAACAGGACTGTTCCAAGATCTGGGAGCCCAGACAATCTCAGCAATTGCATTAGAGTGGGCCTTAGTCAGGGTGGTGACCAAAAACTCGATCGTCAAAGGAGCTTGCAAAGAAAAGCGTCTGGACTTCTTTAAGTTGCTTGAAGACGTTTCACCTCTCATCCGAGAAGCTTCTTCAGTTCTAAGGTCAAATGGTGGAGAGTCCCAGATATAAACCTAGTGGGAGTAACCCCCCCACAGAGGGACAAAAGGACCCCCTGATGATCCTCTAATCGCCTGAGCCAAGGTGGGAAACTGGGTGTGGGTCCCAATCAGCCAGAGTTTCGGGTGTGTTCATTGTGAAACCTGGCCCCACCTTATCATGCGAATTCCTGAGGTCAGATGGCCCAGGATGTGAGTGGGCGTTAAGGCGTCTGGGAAGGGATCTCAAAACTGGATTATAGATGGCAGAGAGTTGGTGTCGTAAACCCCCGCCTCTGTTCAAAGATGGTCGCTCACAGTGGACATAGATGGCTTCTTTCACTCCTCTTTCAAACCATCTGTCCTCTCTGTCCAAAATGTGAACATTGGCATCCTCGAAAGAGTGTCCTTTATCCTTAAGATGCAGATGGACTGCTGAGTCTTGTCCTGTGGAGGTGGCTCTTCTGTGTTGTGCCATGCACTTGTGAAGTGGCTGTTTGGTCTCTCCAATGTAGAGGTCTGAGCATTCCTCGCTGCACTGCGCTTTTCTTTGCAAGCTCCTTTGACTACGATGACCTGGATGACTGAGAACCTTCACAGACAAAAACTCGATCATTCTGTCAGAGCTTCAGGACTGCTCTACGAAGAGATGAACCTCCCGAAGGACAACCATTTGTTTCTTTTCTTCAGACTAGAGAATTTAGACGATCGAACTCTTTAGCCTTAATGCCAATTGTCATGTCTGGAGGAAACCAGGCACCTGGCCAATAACATCCATACAGTGAAACATGGTGGTGACAGCACAATCCTGTGGGGATGTTTTTCAGCAGCAAATCTGGGAGACTAGTCGGGGTCAAGGAAAAGTTGAATGCAGCAACATATAGAGACATCCTTGATGATAACCTGCTCCAGAGTGATTTGGATCTCAGACTGCAGTTAAGGTTCATCTTCCTATAGGACAGCGACCCTAAGCACAGGCCAAGATAACAAAGGAGCAACTTTGGGAGCAAACTCTTAATGTCCTTAAATGGCTTAGACAGAGCCCATAGTTTGATCCCAATTGAACATCTCTGGCTGTGCATCAACACTCTCCATCCAACCTGATTGAGGTAGAGAAGTTCTGCAAAAGGAGAATCTGCTCAAAATAGGGTTTGATGGCTTCCGAGCATGGACAGCTCTCTTTAACTCACACCACAGATTTTCAATAATATTCAGGTCTGGGGACTGAGATGGCCATTCCAGAACGTTGTACTTGTTCCTCTGCATGAATGCCTTAGTGGATTTTTGAGCAGTGTTTCGGGCCGTTGTCTTGTGGAAAGACCCAGCCCCGGCGCAGTTTCAGCTTTGTCACTGATTCCTGGACACTGGTCTCCAGAATCTGCTGATACTGAGTGGAATCCATGTGTCCCTCAACTTTGACAAGATTCCCAGTCCCTGCACTGGCCACAAAGCCCCACAGCATGATGGAACCACCACCATATTTTACTGTAGGTAGCAGGTGTTCTTCTTTGAATGCTATGTTCTTTTTCCTCCATGCATAGCGCCCCTTGTTATGCCCAAATAATTCAATTTCAGTTTCATCAGTCCACAGCATCTTATTCCAGAATGAAGCTGGCTTGTCCAAATGTGCTTTAGCAAACCTCAAGCAGCTCTGTTTGTGCTGTGGGCAGAAAAAAGGCTTCCTCTGCATCACTCTCACATACAGCATCTCCTTGCGTAAAGTGCGCCGAATGGTTGAACGATGCACAGTGACTCAATCTGCTGCGAGATGCTGTTGTAGGTCTTTGGTGCTGGTCTGTGGGTTGACTCTTACTGTTCTCACCATTCGTCACTTCTGTCTATCCGAGATTTTTCTTGGTCTGCCACTTCGAGCCTTAACTTGAACTGAGCCTGTGGTCTTCCATTTTCTCAATATGTTCCAAACTGTGGAAACAGACAGCTTAAATCTCTTTCTGTATCCTTCCCCTAAACCATGATGGTGAACAATCTTTGTCTTCAGGTCATTTGAGAGTTGTTTTGAGACCCCCATGTTGCTATTCTTCAGAGAAAATTATAAGAAACTTACAATTGACCCCCTTACATACTCTCTTCTCAATATTGGATTCACCTGTGTATGTAGGTCAGGGGTCACTGAGCTTACCAACAGTGTTGGGAAAGTTACTTTTAAAATGTATTCCATTACAGAATACAGAATACATTTTGCGGCATGTATTCTGTAAACGTATTCTGTTACGTTACTCAATGACAGTAACGTATTCTGAATACTTTGGATTACTTAATATATTATCATGCTTTTTACAACAATGTGAATGTACTATTGCTGTGTGATTTATTACTATTACTGAAGGTCCGCGACTCCGAACTGTAGTAAAGGGACCTCTGACTAATATGGCGGGGTCCTTGTCGGCTCGTAGCCGAAAAATAGCTTTACTTTGTTGTGTGGGTCAACTTTTCTTGCGAGAGACAGAGAGAGGCGTTGAAAGACTGCTCCAACGGAACTTATTGTTTTCGGAGGAAAACACGAACACGGTGTACAGTCGAGTCTTAATAGCGTACTTACAACTGGGCTCGTCAGGCACTCTTCTTGGCTGAAGTGGTTATTATTATATTTACATGCTTCCAGCTCCCGTTTTTGCTCGATGACAACTCGTACCTTTCCACTCCCCTTTTTCTCCCTCCTCGCGCTCACAGACACATAACGTGTATGGCAGTCCATTCTCCCTGCAACACGGACTACACTGCCCATGATGCTACATTCCTTAGAGCTATGCTTGTAGCATTTTGCCTGTTAGCTTAGCACAACAACAACAACGAAAAGGCGCTCTCTCACCCAGGAAACACACAGTCGCAGAGAGAGAGGGCGTCGCCCCGTAACCATGGCAACCGTAACGCTGCCGCCTGGAACAAAAGAACGTAGCTGTCAAACAAAACCCAAACAGTCCTGACCCGCGACAATATGAAACAGGAAAGTACCGCAGTGTAATCCATTTATTTCAACAAAGTAACTGTATTCTGAATACCACCTTTTTAAACGGTAACTGTAACGGAATACAGTTACTCATATTTTGTATTTTAAATACGTAACGGCGGTACATGTATTCCGTTACTCCCCAACACTGCTTACCAAGCCAATTTGAGTTCCAATAATTAGTTCTACAGGTTTTGAAATCAATAAAATGACAACAGTGCCCAAATTTATGCACCTGCCTGATTTTGTTTAAACAATTATTGCACACTTTCTGTAAATCCAATAAACTTCATTTCACTTCACAAATATCACTGTGTGTCTCCTATATGATATATTTAACTGACATTTTTTATTGTAACAACCAACGATTTATACAGGAAAATGACTATTAATAAGGTTAATAACTTTTGCATCCCACTGTATTCAAAAAGACTTGAGGCTGTAATTACTGTTAAACTGTTTTGTTTTCTTGAGAAATTTTAGTGTCCATTACAGTAACTGCACATTATGGCGCAAGTTAATATCAACAGTCTCCCTAATAATTCTGTAACACAGCCCAGACAAGTAAGAGTCTCATTTTATTTATTTTTTTTTTCATTACCTGTGATGTGAAAATATCAGATTTCCACACACATAAATAACGAGTATGCCATTGAAAAAATTCCAGTCCATCACCGAGCATCTCTCTTGCTGGGCTGCAAAAAGCACTGTTAACTGAAGAGTAAACCTCTCATGAGAACAGTGAGGGAGGTTCTGACAGCATTCTGGCTTCACTAACATTCAGCACCAGAGCTGCGAGCACTGAAGCACAAACAGGGAAGCGTCACAGTTTTGTGCACTGACGCCCTGCACTGCATTTCTATCCCCCCTTACTCTTCAAGTTACACTTTGTTTTACATCTAGGTTCTTTAAAGTCAGTTTGTCAAACTTCACAGCTGCCGTGTTGTGCTCCTGTATTAAGTGGTAAGCCATTATCTCAAATCTGCAGGTTGTTCTAATGCCATGTTTCAACACTGTACAGGAAGTTGTGTCTCTACTGTTTATAATTTCCTCCATTAATGATCGAGTTACTCAAAGTATTGCATAACATTAATTTGTGCTGTACATAATTACTCACAGGATAAAGTATAGTTATTACACTACTTGTTTTATTACCTTTGCATTACTGACGTAGCATGACCTAAAATGCATTGTGACATAATTATCAGTTAACAGTTAAACTGTAGTGCTGTGTTGAAAGCTAAATGTTAATATTAATGTAAACTTAAATTAGTAAAAGGTAAGTTAAGCTGAGCCGTTATAGTCAGGATCTGTTTTTGTTTCTATTCATAGTTATTATGGTGTCATTAAAGTATGGCTCCTTAGCTGTGGCGTCTTGTTTGCTCATCAATCAAATTTCTTGAACTTTGAAGATCTGGACCATCATTCATCTCAAATAGTTATAAAAAGTGTATATTTTTACCCACCAGTGGTGTAAAATAATCATGAATAAAGCAGTTATAATGGCTATTTAGGAGGATCTACATTTAGCAAATACAGGCATGTTTTTCTCCTAGTTATATCAATGCTAAATGTCCAAATAAAGAAAAAGATTAGTAAAAATATGATTTTAACTTCTCTCCTTTTAATTAAGCTTTCATAGCAAATGATGAATATTTGGGCAATCACATGTTTCTGTATTTCATTTAATGCTTCGCAAGTTTTAATAGTCTAATATAAAGATGCAATGATGGCGCTGGGACACTGGACTTTGGATCAATACTCTGGTGCCAGCGGAAAACTTAATGGGGATCTCAAACTGAGGCCAGAATTTCATTTTACATCTCAGAGACTTTTCTCATGAATTTTTGCAAATATACTCATACATCAGCTTTATTTTAGTTTTGTTTTTTTCTTAAGTAGAGTTAGTGTCTCTGGTGAGGGAGACAGACAACAAATCAAAATTCCCGACATTTCTATTCCACCTTAAATTCAACACTAACTGTGCCTGGCATGGTACACGCTGCTGTCAGCTTGAGCCCTGAGCTTCATGGGTAATGTGAGTGTGTGGCTCCAGGAAAGCTGGAGCTGGAAAGCTGCTGAGTAAGGTGGTCTTCACTCACCAAGACATTTTAGAAACGCTTCTTTGTGCCTTCACTGTTTCCTGAATCCCCACTAGTCATCGCCTCAAAGATAAGCTGGACGTTTTGGTTTTTTTCTCTATTCTTTTGGACATTTTGGTCTTCCCATCAAACTGTGATACAAAAGAAGGAAAGGAGGCATCTCTGCCTCAGGGCACAGAAGTATAAAAATGTAATGAGGTGTGAAAACAGATAAATCAAAATTAGCTCTCCTGGGTTCTCCCTTAAAAAGGATGAATCTGATCAGCCTGCCTCAAACTTTCCCAAAGTAATGCATGAACTCATGGGCTTTCAAAGAGCCTAAGTTTTTCTGGAAGACTAGTCCAACACTGCTGTCTTCCAAATAATGCTCAAAAGTGGATTTGAATCGGGAGTTACAGCACATCAGTAGTAGAGATGGCACGATACCACTTTTTTATGTCCGATACAGATACCGATATCATAAATTTGGATATCTGCCGATACCGATATGAATCCGATATAGTGTTTTTTTTAATCAACAAAACTGTTTTTTAAATATCTTGCTGCATTTTGTATAAGTTCATACTCAAGTTTAAAACAACAACTACACTAAAGCTATTCTGTTATACCTGTATGCAAAAAAAAAATTTCATAGTTCAGCAATACTGATCAATCTAATAAACTTAAACCTACACCATCCTCCCTATTCTGGTATTTTAAAGAGTACTTAGCATAAATATTAAGCAACCTAACTAATAGGGTTCCAACTCCCAGCAACAACAAAAATAAATAAATAAAAAATAGGGAACCACCCCTCACGCTCCACCTCATGATGCTTAATCGACGTAATCAACCTTAATTTGATGCAGTGTGAAAAAAAATGCACAGAAATGAATTATTTTTCAAGAAATATTAAATAGATTCAACATCTTTCTTCAACAAAATTGCAGACTGCACAGATGGTACCTTCCCAAAGGAAAAAGTACTATAGCTTACTAGGGTGTGTGTGTGTGTATGTATGTATATATATATATATATATATATATATATATATATATATATATATATATATATATATATATATATATATATATATATATATATATAAAATAAACTTAATAGTTACTATATACAGTAATTGACTTCTATTCATTTTACATCAAATTAAAACTTTGGGTGTCAGATAATTATTTATTAAAAGCTAGACATTTTAAATGAGAATAAGAAAGAAAAGTATGTCTTTGTGCCCCCTTTTCCCTGTTCATGCCCTATCGGCCCCCCTGGCTAAACTTTGCTAGATCCGCCCCTGCACAGTTACCAGCCGTCAGCTACGTAGAAAAGATCCTCGAGTAGAAAGTAATATTAAATAAATTCTAACAACAGCTGATCAAGCTTAAACGTGCTGCTGTTGTTCAGCCGCTGGTTTCCTCTTTCTGGTGCAAAGTGGGCCAAAAGCAAACTAGAGACACGGACTCGCGACAGAAAAGCCGATCAGCTGATCGTTAAGCAGTTTCATGATTGAAGTAGCAGCAGGAGAGGCAGTCGTTTGTTAAGCTTAACGCAGGAATGCTTTACAAACATTCAGAGATGGACTTACACACTTGCTTTACTTCTCTCGGGATAACTTTGTCGGAGATGAAATGCCGGGTTGCTAGCGAAGCTCCACATGCTATCCAGACCACCGACAGGTCCCGCATGCCACAGCCGCTCTATCACGTGATGCATACTGCTCCGACTGCTAACGTTCTGAGGTGAGTTACGGCGTGTTGCAAGTTTTGTGAGGTGCTTTCGTGATATTTAATGGATCGGATTACATTTTTTATTTTTCTCCGATATCCGATCCAGTAATTTAGGTCAGTATCGGACCGATACCGATACGTAATATCGGATCGGTCCATCTCTAATCAGTAGTCACAGTGCCTGTCAACAGCCATCACAAAGCCCGGGGGGAAGGGCAATATAAGAAGAGCTGAGTGTTGACGTATTTCGAGCCTTAATTTACGCACACTGGCATGTTTATTACTGGTACTCAAAGTGTGGCTGCATTAGATACCTGGCTTCTCAATCTTTTATATTTCAGTTCTGCATTATAGACATTATAGCATATTTAGAGTACAGAAGTTGATGCAACATGCTTTAGAGACAGAAAGATTTACATTAAAAGTCTCCAAAAAAACAGTTTCAAAATGTCAGCTGTAATGTGTGGAGGAGTTTGGTTTTTTTTTTCCTGTATTGACTAATTATTGTGGAAAGTATAAATAACAGTGATGTAGTGCTCATTAAAATGTGTTCAGGTTGTAGCTCCGGAGGTAGAGCAGATCAGCCACTAATAAGAAGGTTGGTGGTTCTGTCCCTGGCTGCTCCAGTCTGTATGCCAAATATCCTCGGCCAAGATAATAACCCCAAGTTTCTCTCCGATGCATCCATAGGAGTGTGATGCCTGTGAATGTTAAAAAGCATTTTAACATAGAAAAAAGTGCTTTGACTGTTCGGAGTAGAAAAGTGCTGCGTAAGATCCAGTCCATTAACCAGTCTACATAATGATGATTCATGTCATCAATCATGACACATTGCATAACCTGCCTTTAAAGGTTAAAAGGTATCAACAATACTATTTACTTAGTACAGGATTGAAACCAAAATTTGCAGAATTGCTCACCACTACCCTAAATTAATATTTGCAAACTAAGCTGAAAGCAGGACTACCTGTTCTGTTTGAGCTCTGAACATAACAACAACAACAACAACAACTGAGGAATAATGTCGATGCTGATGGAGGCAATGGAGAGAGTGTGCTGGAAGATGCACAATAAAGACACAAAACTATCATTGAAATGCCACAAACTGTGAAGAACAATGTCTCCCAGCCAACAAAAAAACTTTTTTTTTCTTTAAAATATTTAATTATGATGTTAATAGCTAACACATTAGCTATTATTTTGCGTTGTGCATTTGATGGAATCACAGCAAATGAATGTGGCCAGTTTTTTACTTCACATCAATCTCTGCTCTCTGGCATTCTATCCATAGTGTTCTGTGTTCAAATCCCGCTCACAGCTCCCCCAATTATATTACTCTTCCTAAATCCCTGACTCAAAGAAACATAACATAAGATGCCACAATGCTGTTGCAGTTAAACACACTTTTAATAGTAGAAATATAATTACTACTAAAGAACAACATAAGGAAGGCAGATGGGAGCCCTAACAAAAAAATAAAAATAAATAAAAATGAAACGGGTGAGGAAGAACTTGGACTAACCATTCAATGGCCAACAGTTTCAGACTTAGTGGTAACTCCCTGATGTTAGGATTATATATTTTTAAAAGCAGGAAGATATTTAATCAAACATAAACTAGAATTTCTTTATCAAATGGCCAGAAATTACAATAAAATGCATAGACCACTGCTAATAAAAATAAGTTTTTAACAGAGCAGGTGATTTTCAGTATAGCATTCCTAACCAAAGTAGTTTTGTTCCGTTTTCCAATATTTCCAATAATTACCAATATTATCAGCCCCCTGAAAAGCTGCCATTTTTATTGAGCCATAGCACAAAAAAATAATGATGTTCTTTAACTTTAACGAACCAAAGAACAGCATCCCCCACAGTAACGGTGGTGGTGGGAGTATTATACTGTGGGGACTTCAGTAAGTCTGGAACTGGAAATCTCGTCAAGATGGGAAGAATCATGAAGGAAAGACGTGAAGATTTTGAAAGAAAACTTCAAGCAGTGAGCAGCAAAACTGGGTTAGGGGATTATGTTGTCTTCCAAAACAACGATGCCAAAAATATGTTGCTTCTGGTGAAGAACTACCTCCAAAGGTCCAAAGTGAACTTTACTGACTGGCACGCACAAAACCCTGAATTGAATCCTCTGAAAATCTGTGGGCTGAACTAAAGACTAAGGTCCATATTAGAAGACCATCAAATCTCAGAATCAGAAAGACTTTATTTATCCCCAAAGGGCAATTAAGATACAGCAGAGCAGCATGACGTTGGAGATAAGGACAGGGCATAAACAGGCCTGAGGAGCCTGAGACATTCCAAAAGAAAAATAGGCTGCAATTTCTAAGGAGATGTACATGACACTATTACTATCAGGGGAGCTAATATTTATGCACACAGAACACGTTTTTTCACAATAACCAAAAAATACCAGGGTCAAAGTTTAAAAAAAAAAAAAAAAAAAGTAAGCTTTGAAAATAAAAATCAAGGATGTTTAAACAGTTTGGAAAAGCTCTTAAAAATCCCAGAGGCTCTGTGTTTTAAAAAAAAAAAAATGGGGAAAACCCTTTCAGAATGTGAAGAATTTAGTTTTTCAATTTAAAATGACTCATGAAGATTTAAATGGGGAAAATATGTATTTGACTAGATATCGTTTACCAGGTCAGGGCCTGCTACACATGAGATCTAAAGGCATGCAATTTGTCAGGTCTCATTTCTTCAAATGTGCTGTCAGCTACAGCTTGTGGAGGAATAATCATATCTCCTTAAGATGGCAAGCTGGCTCGTATCCCTGTGTGATAGGCTCATAGTGAGTTGATGTATTGGTTCTCTTCAGTTGCAGCTTGCGTCTATGTTTGTATCAATGACGCTGCTGGAATTGCTGTCTGTTTTATTGCTCTCTGACAGATGTGCTTGTGGTTGTGTTTGTATCTGCTGGCTGCTGTGGGAAAAGAAGATGAAGAAACATAGCACGTAGTTACAGAAGGTAACAACAGTACAAGATTATTCACTTCCTGTGGATGAAACTTTATCACACGAGCTGTTTAATTGGATTTTTCTGTTTGTACTATAAACTCTTCAGTAGACAGGAAGATGACAAATCAAACCTATGAGATGTGTAGAAGCATCAGAAAAGACCCACAAATTGCTAATTTCCCCTTGTGTCTATAAATCTTTTTTTTTTTTTTTAAGGTGACCTTTTTCAGGTAAATTTAGCATCAACCCAGGAACATCTGGGAGAAGGTAATGTTACATACTAACACAGTTTATCTGTCCAGGGAAAATTGCACTAAACATCTGAGATATGTGCTCCACTGCTTCAGGTCAGCAGCTTTTTTTATACCTTTGCCTGCATGCTTGGCCCTGGAGGCAAAGGCTACCTAACCTTTCCAGCATGGGACTCACATGGGATTTGTAGTCTGTTGCCCTGAGGCCTAGATACAAAGATAAGAAAATTATACTTTTCTTGACTAGGGATGCCTTGGAACACATTTTTCTTGCTTCCAGTGCATTAAATTTGTATCCTGTTTTACATCTATATGCTTATTTAGTGTAATCACAGCCTGAAGAAGAAACACCATCCACAGGGATATTTTGTTGTTTTATTGCAGTGGATAGCTCAGCATGTTCTTTCTGTTTTTGGGAGAAGGATATGACAAGAGTCAGCTACAGCTATAAGGAATGTAAAAATATTTTATTGTAGTTAGTCCTAATTGTATCTTGCTGTTGTCCCTTTTATGATCTGTGTCTCATAACAACAAACGCGTGTCATGATTGCGAGTTTTTGATTTTCCCATGCTTGGTGAATGAAGTGCCTCTGTGTACTGGGTCAGTGCAATCACAGATGACTGATGAATGAGCTGCTTTAAAAACAGTACCTGATTCTCTTGGAGATGAGGCACTGGTGCTGCTGTAATGTGGTTAAACTTCCAAAATGTCTTCATCTGGATGTGGAAGCTTACTCCCTTCTTGAATATTGACTCTAAAATATTTTATTCTGTGAGAGCTTTTGTCATTTTCTTGCTCCAGACTCCAGGCTACATGAAAACTATTAAATTGTCCTCATGCCTTTGTCCTTATCCAACCAATTTAGCATTGTTACTACTGTGTGCTGTGAAAGCATTGTCTTGGGGCAAACACCCTAGTGAATTGATTTATGGGCCTCTGCTTCTCAATTCTCGTCCAGCTGTCAGGAGGAGTGAAAAATTACACCCAGTAATGGAAATTAACTTCTGGGGGAGAGAGCAAGATAAATAAAAGTTATCTTCACCAAGCAGGGGCCAAGCAGGGGCTGTAGGAGGCTCAGCCTGAGTGAATGACTTGTTAAAGCCATCAGCAACACTTTACAAGAACTATCTTAGATGAATTGGTAATTAGACTTAAGTAAAGAGTGTTCCTATACTGCGTCATATCCATGACATACAATGCTGTGCATAATTACTAAAAGCAAACAATGAATTAAGAACCTCTCCAAAAATAAAATAAATTAAGACGGTATACATTTAACAGCATGTGTGCAGTAGCCACAGCCATCTCGTCTGGGATTCATGTAGGCAAAGCAGCAGTCGATCCTGGAAATCTGAGTTGGAGTAGGGCATGAGTATGGTTAAGGAACAAATAAAAAGGTACCTCTATTGGTCCTATTTTCATCTATTTTAAGCTCCCAGACCCAAGATTAAGTTTTCACAGGTGGTTAGGTCTGCTGTGAGCTTCTGACTGGAATCAAAAATAGGGTCTTCTCCTAAAGATTAAGCATAACCCTCAACACTAAGCGTCACATTGACACAGTAACATACATCAATTTCTATGGTCTAATCTGTCGGCAGGGGTCTACAATATCCAACTCAGTCTACCTTTGGAAAATCAAGACAGTCAGTCACACCACCAGTCTGCACTTAATGCCCCAGTTCAAGCAAAGAGAGTCTAGGTTCCACCTCTCACACGCCCATTTAAAGCTATTACAAATCTCAAAGCATTCTCTAATTATAGATTGTGTTGTACTCCAAATGTATTTAGAATACAATAGAAACAGTGGAGGATCTATTACCACTGACCTGTGAAAATAAGACAGAAACAAGAGCAACTCAAAAAGGAAAAAGAAAAAAAATCTCATTTTTGGAATGGAAGGAAGATTCAACCTGCTAAAATTTACAGAAACATTTATTTCACCGCACAACAAGAATCTTCAAAACCAATTTTGATCCAATTTTATTTATTTATTTTTTTCCTGGAGATGTTATTATAGTTGCCTAATGCTGAACCACCAACAAAAAACAAAGTAAAAAGAAAGAGGTATGCTTTCCTTTCAAACTTTAATTACATGTTGAAGTGATTCATTGAATATTTTTTATTATTCATAGAATATATAAATATGTTTTCAAACCTAAGGGCAAATGAATGATTTGCTGCTACATTTGTGAATTTCTGCAGTTTCAAAGATGAAACTGCGAGGCTAAACACTTAGCTGTTACAATGAGTAGGAGAAGCTCCATATGCAAATTTATACAGTGAACAAGTGACTGGGGAGGGACCATGTTTATCAGTTTCTCACATCTACTTCCCAAGGCAA
Source organism: Rhamphochromis sp. 'chilingali' (assembly GCF_963969265.1). Taxonomy (NCBI): domain Eukaryota; kingdom Metazoa; phylum Chordata; class Actinopteri; order Cichliformes; family Cichlidae; genus Rhamphochromis; species Rhamphochromis sp. 'chilingali'. Next base: position 9,342,849 of record NC_137940.1, on the reverse strand, counting down.
TAAGTGGCGTGCCGGTGGCTTGTAGAAACATAATTACAGCCCTGATGCATGTGCTTAAATGCTCCTCCTCCTCCAACTTCACAAGTTCAGCCTTACAGGACTGCAACTAATTTGAACAGAGCCAATCATACTGGTGCAACATTCATCTCCAATAGTTTTTTTTTTTTCCCTGAAATGGAATTAACAGCTTTACGCAATTCCCTCCCCCTATTGCTCATGCATACAAATGAAGCACGTGCCACGGTCATTCACCAACTAAACCAACAGCACTCACTTTTCACTGCCTTTGTTGAAAGAACTGTGCATAAACATAACTTTTTTATGATCATGATGATTAAAATAATGATGTTATGGTCTCAGGGTTCTGTGGCGTGTTTGAGTTTGGATTCTTGTTTCAGCATGAGGATTAAGGCTACTCTTTTATTTTGGTCTACTTTATCAAGTCTTGATTGACACTGTCTTTGAGAATCTCATCAGGGATTTCTACAGGAATAGTCACTTAGCTCCTGACCAACTTAAAGGTCAGCTGTACTGTAAAGGTAGCATAAAAAGGGTTGTAATTGGAACCACTACGGTTTGAATCCTTGGATGAACTGATACGTGCAGAAGCTGTGAGTCACTCTCCCGAGAGAGTAAAGCTCTGGATGCTCACTAAAAGAGATGAGAAAACCAAACCTTTGTTCTGTCTCTTGTTTGTTTGAAAGCTAGTCATTTTTTTCGTGTCAGTGGGATTCCCAGTCTTGCAATTTATGACATTAAGATTCAAAGTGCTCTTTCAAGCAATTGCCATTTCAAAAGCATGTTTGCCAGACAAACTGGCAATCTAAACATGGATCTTACAAAAGACTGAACAATATACTGATGGCAGTGCCTGTGTTAAATACGTTGGTCGTCATATAAAGTAAATCTCCTGTGACACTCCTGATGCCTGGCACAGCATTCTGCTCATCACTCTTGCTCTGCAAATTTAAACAGTGTGTTTGGGTTTCGACCGCTGTGTGATTGGTACAGTAAAAAAAGACAAATACACTCATTTACATTAGCATTCAGCTGATAAATGATTCAGTGCATTTACGTTCAGCCTTCCTGCTTAGCAAAAAAAAACACCATCGGTGTAATGAAATGCAAAATGTGGTGCCATATGGGGACCTAATGCCATGTAAATACAAAAGAACTGACGCAAATAGGTTTGTCCAAGTAAAGAAGATACTTTGCATGCATGCTTTTGAAGTAGAGAACTGTGAGGCTTTGAATAAATGGCCTGAAGGTGCACCTATAATAAATCCACCATACATAGTAAACAGGTAAAATCTTTAAACTAAGTAATCAGAAAAATGTGAGCCAGAGGCTACAGATGGGATAGCAGAGGCAGGATACGAGTGTTCACCCTAATAATTCTACCACCAAGCTTCTAGGATAGCATTACATTTGTGCACAGAGATGCTTTTGTCTCAGCCATAATAGGTGAATATGTTGCATTTGAGGTTTGAGAGAGCATGCAATAATATTTTCTATGCTTGGGCCCTTTTTTTTTAGAGTCAGCACACCTGGTAGGGAACTCTCTCTGATGACGCCACAAACCTTTGAAGTCCGATATTTGATGCAACAGTAGCCCAAAGCTTAAAGAACCACAACAAGAGGTCTACTGTGCTTACCCTGAGAGCTGTATCATGGTAAACTCCATTCTGTCAGTCTAGTAAAAGACACAGACACCACAGTAATTGGGGCAAAAATAGGTTTCCCGGTATGTGCTTTACAGCTCGCTTCTCATTTCCCCATGCTGAAAAAAAAAAATCACGGCAGAGGCAACCAAAATAATCCAATCAAGTCGTTTCCATGGATTTAATTTGCTGTTAATTGCCTTGCTTGCGCTTAGAGGTCACTCGCCACATTGCAGAGCTGGTCAAGGTGGCTGTCGCCTACATCTCTATAATAGCCACAATTCCCTACAGGATTACCAGCGGCGGTACGGTCAGATTCTATGCACTGCTGAAGCCATTACCCTCAGTCGACCAACCGATCCCTGCAACATGTCAAATGTTATTATTGCGCTATGCTGCAGCCATTTAGCAGCACTTGTGTGTGCTATTGGTGTTTGAGCACACATCTATGTTTGCTGACTGCTGCCAAACCGTAACCTTTTTCTTTTTTTGACCCATTTTAGCCTAACAAGAGAAAGATCCATGGTTCAAGACAAATCCCCTTTGGAGTTGTCAGGAAGGCCATCAGGGCAAAAAAAACCACTGCCAAATTAACATGTGGAGCTATCCACTGTGGAGACGCCTTGCAAACAAGGCAAAGTAGCTTATTTAAGCTTCTGATAAGCAAAGAGCTGAGACAGTTTTACATAAGCTTTTACTTTTAAGGTCTTCTGTTTGGATGCATTTAGCGGTGAAGCAATGAAAGCATTTTTAAATTTCACAATTAAAGGTTAATCAGCAGCAACAGCACTGATAGTTCCCCCTCCTAAAGAGTTGTTCCTTTTTCTTCATCATTCAACCACCTCCCTGTTTTTTCCTCAGTGTGTATGTTTTGTTTGAAGCCACAGCTGCTTTTATAGATTCTCCTCTGCAGGGGGATGAAAAAAGTGGGGCAACAAGAAGTAGAAATTGTACTGAATGGGGTGCGCTGTCTGAGCTGTATGCAGATGAAAGTAACAGCTCAGGAGGAATATATTCATGAAGAAGTCTTGAATGAAAAACCCCTAAAAAGAAACAAGAGTGCAGAGAGAGAGCTTCAGAGCAGCAGATGGTGTACCTCCGTGTATTTACATATGAAGACCACATTCATTCCGAGACGTATTATGTTGTAAAATAGCTGAAATCCTACCTTGAACTCTCTGTTCTGTATTAAATGAGTGTTACAACATCTTATGTATTGATTTCTACATTTACCAAGCTTGAGGTTTTACTTTAACCAAAGTGTGCTATTGGATTCAGCCTGTTTTAAATGTTCATATCAAATAAGATACAAACCCTGACATTGGCTGAAAATCACTGAAATTTAAGCTTTTTTTTCTCTAGTGGGAAACCTTCACATGGAATTAAGTCTATAAATTATTTCAGGAAGGATTGTGTAGCAGACCTTTTTGTTTTCTCTAATTTTTTGTCTAAACGTTTAAAAAATGTGGGTCAGACCAGGTTTGGGAGGATGAGCATGTATGTATATTTTTGTGCTTCATGTCAATTAGAGGAGAAGGCTCCAAAGTGTAGTGATTTACACATCTGCCAAATTTGAAGAGGGAGATTTGCCAACCATCCCAAATCAAACATGCAGAGCAACCTCCTGTGGTGATGCCTTATGAAAAAAGGAGCCATCAAAAGTTACTTTATCATAGCAGACTAGATCAGCAGCAGGCGCGAACATCCCCTTTTCATGGTTTACGTTTCCACACAGCGCCTACATGCACTTTCTCCTGCAGGAAAGAGCATTCAGTGTTGTTTTACACAACAAACAAGCAGCTAGCCAAGCTCGGGATCTTCCTACAAATGGCTAAATGGGTAAAGGCTCTATCAACCCTCCTCAAAATAGCGCGTGTGTGTGTGTGTGTGTGTGTGTGTGTATATAATCTCTGAAAAGACATTTTGGTGTTGAACAGTGATATTGAAATATGCTTCCACTGCCTCGTGTGATGTATTCAGAAAAAAAAAAGAATTGGACTAAAAATATTTTATTTTCCAGTACGTACCTAAAAGCTGCTCCACTGATAGCCGAGGACCATGAAGCATAGACCCAGACACATTATGTTCTTGCCAAACAGTGTTCTGCCTTTTGGCCACCTCCATGCTGAGAGTGTTCTTCTCCGCAGAGCTGCCTGCTTCTGCCCACAACATGTAAGTGGGACAACAACCACGCTGCTAGATGATGCTGTTTTAATTTGGTGAGGATGTAAATATAGAGTTACAGAAACAAAACTGTTACACTTTTATCTGGGTATAATTAAGGCACATTAAATGACATTTTAAATTCCAAATCACTAAATCAGGGTTGTAAAGAAAGCTTTTTTTTTTTTTTTTTACATGATCCTGAAACACCTACAGCACTGGACTTTAATCTAGTCTCTGTTTAGTTGCTAGTCTTATTTCTTTGAGGTAAAGGAGGGGATAACTCTTCCTAATGAATGAATAAGAAATGTAGGGAATATGTCACAAGAAACTATTTCAAACACTGTGTGATGCTTATAGTACAAATGCTCACAAATCAATAGGCATCACTGTCTGTTATTTGATGGAAATAACAGCAGATATTAATTATTAGGTAGAAAACTGCTGATGGATGAGTGACGACAAAAACAATGAGAACAAAACGGCTCATTTTCAAAGACAAAAGACCAAGAAAAATGAGACTTTGAACCAACACTGAACACACATACACAAACCACAACTTAAACAAGGCCTGGCTAGCATTGTATAGGTCACTCTGGCAAAAATACCTCCAGCACAGCAGAGGCGTGGTTAGCCGGCAGGGTCATAGGACCCCCGGGGTGTCCTCTGGTGCCTGGCAGAGTCTGTACACTCAGGGATGTGATGATTTTGGAGGCTGCGTAACGTCTTGGGCCATTTGTCATGTTCTTTGAACTAAACTTGAGCCTATTTTAATTTTCTTATGCACTGTGATGTTGTACATTGCAGAATAAACTAGCTAATCCTCTTGGTGGAGGTTGTCCGTATGTGAGGTCTGTTTGGATGAGTGGTACACATCAATCTAATACCCAGATAGATCACAGTATCAAGTGTGTTCCAGCAGAAACTTGCACCGGAATGAAGTAATCAGTGCTATTTACGTCACCCATCTGTGGTTTTATTGGTTGGTGTATTCAAATCAAAATATCCACCTGCTTTTATTTTGCACATATTGCAGTATTTCCCCACAGTCACACAAAAACGTAATTCTCAGAGGGGGAGTTGGTTCTAAGACCACGACAAGGGATCATCTGCAACCCCACAAATTTCCCAGGGGGCTTCAGCTGAATTGAAGACATGATTGATTGACTGTTTATGGTCATGAATTCACTGAGGAACAGAAATGGTATGCATGTTTGTGCTATTTATTTATGGATTTTTCCCCACTGTGACACTGGGGATATGTTTATGATGTTACCTGAACCACTGAAGCGTGAGCTGCATTACAATGATGACTTAAAGTTTTAAATTTACTACTAAATCTTTAAAAAATGTTAAGATGCTGTTTTCTGGGTAACATTTTTAAGAAATTGGTTTAAGATAAAGTCTTGTTTCATCGTAAATTGACTGAAAAAAAATTTCTGCAATTTCTTTTCAGGCTGCTTAATGAGTTCCTTGAGAGCGTCCACACTGTAAAAAATCAAACTTGCAGTTGTTGAGCTTACAGTCATTTCTTTCACAATTCAACAATAAAAGTTCAGTTGGCCCATAAACTCAAATACATTAAGGGTTTCAACTAATCATTTAACGTTTTGGAGCAAAAGTTGGTCTCAGATGAACTTTATTGCTGGCAAAATGAATGAATTCAAGTTTTACATGAGTTGAAGCTGTTGGCGCCTTTCTGTGCCTGAGTACGCATGCGCATCTCATATTTTTGGATGCTACGGGGTCTACTTTGCGCTTTTGCAAGGACTGAAAGCCACCTGCCCGTCTGCCTTAATGAGAACGTGAGGCTTTTTATACCAGGAGCTGGATAGATCGTTCATCTCAAGTTTCTAAAGGCAAGTAATGTTTCTTTTATTATATCAGACAGTATATGTTTGAACAGTCTCAATTTGTCTTTTAGAAATATCACAACTGAAGTTCTTCGTATTTTTCCGAAACTTAGCATAGCATTACTTTCTTGGCTAAGAAGCCTTGTGGCTAATGGGTATGTGTTTACTATATCATTTAAGATTCCATGTCACAAACTACGTGCCATGTCACAAAGCAATGAAAATCCGACAAACTTCGCTACTAAAGAGGCGCGCTCATATCTGACAAGCCTCCGCGACACCCCCTATGCCTATTTCATGAAGTGCAGTCTGTGGCCGCCATACCACCGAACGAAACAAAATAGGCTGGCTCACTCATGACCAACGGCAGCAACCCCCCGCCGCTATTTAAATAAAATAAAATAAAGTTCGGGGGCGCCTGCTGCCATGTCATTTAATTTGTTCGAATCACATTTAGCCAATAAAATGTGTGCTTTAGTTTCTGTGTCAACGGGGTGGTGGAGTCCTCATGGCCAGCGAGCTCCACTAAATGAACTAAATGAAATATGAGATGTGACAATATCGTTTATATCGATATAGTCTATGTTACATTATAATTATACTCGTGGAGCCGCAAGTTTGCCTCTCTTTCGCCCACTTTTGTCTCTACGCTGTGTTACTCCGCCTCTCTCCTTCACTGAACACAACTCCCCCTCCCCCATCGCTTCACCTGCAGGCAACGACAAGATGGACACGGCAGCTATCAAAGAGGAGCTGGTCGGTAAAAAGAAAACATTTGAAGATTACTATTTTAGTGCTGTCAGCGTAAAGTTAATGCCATAACTGCATTAACGGGGCAAATCTCCGTTAACTAGTCACCGCGGATCACCCCGTGCGTGGGGCTGGGTGGCGTTAGTGAGCTAACCGGGCTAACGCGTTGACGCACGGCCTAAAATCCTTTCATCTCAAAAATCGACAGTCTGCCTTATGTATGAATTCTGGTTGTGCTTACTGACCTCGAACCAATTTTATGTGGTACACAGCTTAAAAAAATGTCAAAAAATGTTTTGGTACGACTTTGGTAAGCTATGAAGCTGCACTGCTTGATGGATTGTTGGAGCATTACGGCTACCGAGGAGCCTCGCAGAGTGATACTACTCTGCTTCAACGTAATATTACCATATTATGTGTGTAAGGACCATAAATGGCACCTGTAAGAGACACGGTTACAAAGAGGATTTCAAACTCCAGGCTGTCAGTTGCGCAGTAGAACTTGGAAACAGAGCAGCTGCAAAATCTGTCTTTGTTATTATGCTCAGCATCTTTTATTTTACATTTTGACTGCACAATTGTGAGCTTTTTGTTATGCACAAAACAACATTGTTTTGGTTTGTTTATGGAGCACCATTAATAAATGCACTGATAATTTAAACAGATGCTTCAGGAGTTTTATCCCACTCATACTCTCAATCCAATGTTTGTCTAAGTTGTAAAACCAATCACACAAAATTATCCTTGGCTTACATAATACATCCCAGTATACTGTTGGTGCATTCCATGTAGAATACAATTTGTTAATAATAAATTAAACATTTGATGTAATGTATGTTTTGTAAATTATTTGTTTTACTGTGTTTCACATGGCATTTTACAAGGCAGAATCAGCTCACTTTAGTGAGCCAAAAAAATTAGGACAGGAGAAAAAAAATTCTTAAGTAATGTCAGGAAGCTGGTATTTTATTTTAAAACTAATTGCTATTTTTATTTATTTAGAGAATTAAAAGCCAACTCCAGACCACTGCTTGTCCTGATTTTATGAGGGACTGATGAGGAGTTGGTAAGGAGAGGAATCAGAACAGGAGTGCCTGCCCCCTGCCCCAAACACATTATCAGGTAATGTAACTTTGGTAATTTGAGATTAATTCAGGTTTCTTTTGAATTGTTGACACTGTCCTCTCCTCTCTTCTCATTATAGCTTTTGTATGCAGTGCCAGTTCTGCTCTTTTGTCTGTTCAAGCCAAGAAGTACTCTTAAGACATCACCAGCTACGACATAGAAGAGGATTTCATTTGCCCTGTGTTTACAGTGACTGCGTCTGTTCGTTTAGGACACGAGGGGCATTGAAGTCTCACCTCAGCAGATCACACAACAGGGCTAAGAAAAGGCAGGAGATCTCAACATTTTTTTGTGATTTTTGTGAATTTAAGGAAAACTGCTCACAGCATACATTTATTTCACATATTTTAAGGCACTTAAAAAAAATCAGACTGTATCCTGTCCTTTCCAAAAATGTGACTATGCTACCAACAATTTATCAACCTTTACGTCACACACAAGCAGAAAGCACAAAAACTCAAAAGATATAAAAAAACTGTATTAGACTGATTTCTCATGCAAATGCATGTCCTAGTGAAAGTAGCTCCCCTGATAAATCCTTAAATACCTCTCAGGAGCCAGAGACATTACCAAGTGGTTCAGGTGTAGCATCAAGTGATAAAGAGGACAATGAGTTTGTAGATTACCAATGTCTTCAACATAAAATAGCTAGACTTTTTCTATGCATGCAAACATTGTTACATGTTTCTAAAAGTGCTTTGCAGAGAATTATTGAGGAAATTAGTGACATTTTAAAATTTTCTCAGGTTCATTCATTTCAAAGAATCAAAGAGGTGCTTGCTGAACAGAACATTGAGGCAGATGATGATGTAATTAAAAATATAAATGATGCACTTTTCAAAACCAACCCATTAATTATCTCAACAGAACCAAAAGGTGCATTATCTACTGATTACAAGAGAAATATTTATTTCAAGAATAATTTTCATGTAATTGAGCCTACAGAGTACATCTACAAAGCGAGAACTAGAAATACATTTGTTTATGTCTCAGTAAACCAGGTCTTGGAGAACTTATTGAAAGAGAAAAGTTTCTTTGAAAAGTTAGCATTTGATAAAGAAATTAGTGAAGGTTACAGATCATTTAGAGATGGGCAGTATTTTAAAAACAACAAGCTTTTAGGATTGCAAGATACTTGCATTAGTTTAGCTTTGTATATTGACGACTTTGAAATATGCAACCCTTTAGGAACATCTCGAAAAATTCATAAAATAACTGCTGTCTATTGGGTTGTACTCAACTTATCTGCAAGGTTTCGTTCTACATTACACTCAATACAGCTTGCTCTTCTTGGTAAAAGTGTAGACGTTAAACAGTTTGGGTATGATGCTTTTCTTTATCCACTCATTGAGGATTTAAAATGTCTTGAAAGCACAGGGGTGTATGTTGAATCTTTAAATAGTTTTTTAAAGGGAACTGTATTTTGTGTCTGTGCAGATAACCTTGGGGCTCACAGCCTTGCAGGCTTTTTGGAGTCCTTTAATGTCGACAAATTTTGTCGATTTTGTAGTATTGATAAACATCAGATTGCAGCTCTTGATCCTACAGAATTTCCATTAAGAACTGTGAAACAGCATAACATTTTTCTAGAAGAGCTTGAGGATGGTCAAAGACAAAGTGTGTGTGGTGTCAAAGGTTCCTGTGCCTTAAGTGCGTTGTCCTATTTTCATCCAGTCACTGGATTTCCTCCAGATATATTACATGATTTCTTTGAAGGTGTTGTCCCTGTGGAATTGTGTTTGTGTCTTCAAGATTTAATCAGAAAGGGTTTTATTACATTTGAAGGACTAAACAAACGTATAAAATCATTTCCATATAAATTCTCTGATAAGCTCAACAAGCCACAACAAATTACAAAAGCCAGTTTTGGAACAGGAAGAGTGAGTGGCAATGGACATGAAAACTGGACACTTTTGCGTTTGCTACCTTTTATCATTGGGACCCGTATACCAGAACATGAGCCATCATGGGAAGTATTGATGGACCTTAAGGAGCTTGTTGAAATTGTTGTCTCGACAACTCTATCAGAAGAAATATTGTCATACTTGGACACCAAAATATTGGATCATCGACGATTACTGATAGAGACTTTTCCTGATTTTAATTTGAAGCCAAAACACCACTATATTGAACATTATAGTCATCTTGTGCGTTGTTTTGGTCCCTTAGTTGATTTGTGGACTATTCGATTTGAATCTAAGCACAACTTTTTCAAGAAAACTGTGCATGATGTCCAATGTTTTAAGAATATACTACTAACACTTTCTTCAAAGCATCAACAAATGATGGCATACTTCTTAGATGGTCACAGTCTTTTTAAACCAAGTCTGCATGTTGATAATATTGACACAGTTGACATCTGTTTCTTGAATGAAAATCTTCAGAAGTGCTTGAAACTGAAATATCCACAGGTAAAAGCTGTGTCATTTGCTAAATGTGTTTATCTGTATGGGACCCAGTATGTTAAAGGCATGATCATTTCATCAGGACAACTGAGTGGACTACCTGAATTCTACAAGATACTGAACATTTTGGTAGACTCTGGGAAAGTGTCATTTGTTGCTACAAAGCTCTCCTCTTGGTTTATGGAACACTACAGATCATATCGGCTTGACAGCAGCTACAAAGATCTGGAAATACTTGACCCAGAAGATTTGAATGATTACCACCCTTTAGCTGAATACTGCGTAGATGGACAACTGATGGTGACACCTGTTACGTGCCTCCTGCATTGAAAGTGATGGTATGTATTATTCATAAATAGTTTTCAGTTGATTACTTTGAATTTGTCAATTATTTAGAATTGCGCCCTTTTTTTTTTTTTTTTTGGTTTGTCTTCACAGGCCCTGTTACTGCGAGTCCACGTCAGTCCAAAACTTATCAGAAAAATCCAACTGTCCACTGTTCCAGAATCTGTGAAGCAGCTTCAAGATGAACTACAAGCAAAGCTTGGACTTGAAGGTGACTTTGCAATACAATATGAAGACCCAGATTTTGGGAACGCACTTTGCAACCTGATGGATATTAAGGAGCTACCTGCTGGACGGGCAGTGTTGCACCTCATTTGGGAGGAAAATGCATCAACCTCGCCACCACAGACTCCATCTGATCATAGCGCTATCTCATCTATTGATACAGCCAGTGTGAGTTCAGCATCTTCTTTCAGCCCATCCTCATCCACAAAGACCTACATGCGTAGCACTTCACAGTGGCCAAATCCATTTCCTATCCCAACCTTTTCCTATGATGTAGCGTTAAAACTTCGCAAGGGCAATGAGGTATATGAGAAAGCAGGGGCAAATTTAAGTGTAACAAGAGACATCAAGATGGAAATTCTAGACAAGCTGGCACAAGAAATGTTTGCAATCAAAGCGTACCCTGACAAGAATGAAATAACATCTGTTGCACAGGAGCTAGTTTCCAAACATCCCTGCCTCAAAGAGCCTGGCAATGGCACAGGATATGATGGTTGGGCAACAAGCATTAAGTTCAAGCTTGGCAACTACCGTTCCAAGCTAAGTCAAGCTGGATGTAGTGAAGTTGCAGTCAATCGAAAAAGAAGAGGGGAAGAAGATGACAGTGGCTCAAATAGATTTTCCTTAAAGAAACCAAAGCGAGGTGAAGTCAACTTTATCCCTGATGGCCCAGAAAACTACAATGATGAGTCTCTTGAAAATGAAAGATGCATTTTGGAAGATGAAATGAAGAAGAGGGATAAGAACATGGCACTCATCACCCAAAAGATGGACATCACATTCTCTCTCAGGAGGAAAGAAGTTGTGGAGATGCAGCCCTTGGTCAAGGAAATGCAGCTCAGATGGCCAGCTCTCTTCTTGAAAGAACAGGTAAGATAATCTCTTAAATATTTAAAGGAAAACTTCCGGGTTTTTTTTCTTCTTCCCTTTTCCCCCAGTGTGGTCTTATTTCTAAAATGGAAAACGTTCATTTATTCACCCAGAAAAATTTCAAGGCATTTGGAGTTGTTAGAAAGAAATTTTAATCCCAATGTTACGAGTCAGTCGTTTTGCAAGAGAGAGCTGAGCCACGGTTATGGGGAAAGGATTCACTGAGACAACTAAGAAATGCCTGAATTAAGCCAAAAACCACTCTGGAGGGTTTTTAATCTAAGGAAATAACATTAAAATGTGTTTAAAAGCTCCAAAAAGTTGATTTTACATGATATAGGACCTTTAAAAGCATCTGTTTGTATCACTCCAATATCTTGTAGAAAAGGTTGAAGGCTCGCGATGAGCTAACAATGCTAGTGGTAAAATATAAAAAAATACTTGGCTCTAAAAATATGAAGCTAATTTTGGTATTACCAACAACTATTGAAGTGAAATCTATTTACTTGTCAACTTGCTGTGTATAATAACGGATTGCTTTTATTTCGCTCTTCTCTGGGCACCCAAAGCGCTTTACAATTCCACTACTCACTCACTCACTCTCACATTCACACATCGGTGCAGGGAAACCACAGTTGTAGCCACAGCTGCCCTGGGGTAGACTGACAGAAGTGACGCTGCCATATCGCGCCTCTGGCCAACACCAGTAAGCGGTAGGGTAAAGGGTCTTGCCCAAGGACACAACGACCAGGACAGAGAGAGCTGGGGATAGAACCAGCATCCTTCCGGTTACAGATGAGCTTCCCAACCCCCTGAACCACGGTCGCCGCAATGACTTGTCTTCACTGGGCATCTAGAATCTTTTGGTGCTGACCCTTAGCAGGCAACAGCCATGAAACTCACAGAACAGGATTGAGAAAGTCACTTACGTGTTATGAAAGTATACAAATTTGACCACAGGATGTTATTCTTACTTCATTCCTACATAACTATAAAATTAATGGAATTTTTTCAATGAATTTAAAATACAATTTATTGATTTATTTCTTTTCTGCAATGCATCCTGTAACAATTGAAACCATTATTTTGTCTTATCAACATTTGATTAGGTATTCTATAGACTTACTGTAAGATCTGCCGATCAGATTTTTCTTGGGGTTTTTTTTGTTTTGTTTTTTTTAATACGTCAGTTATAATTTGTACCACCACTACCACTAAAGGAAAAAAAAAAAAATCCAATCAAGGCCTGACCAATAGATCAACCGAGACTAAATGTTTTGAAATTAAGCTCTTTTAACCAAATTTGAAAACAATGTGATTTTTATATAATGTACCTTTAAAAGTTTTCTTCTATATTTTTTTTGTTGCTTTGTAGATTTGTGCGGAATTCTCACGCATTACCACCAAGGATCTCATGGGGACCTTCATGACTGCCCTCGACACTTACTCACTTCGGCTGATTAAGCTGTATCGAATTAGAAAAGCTGCTTTCCGCAATGACATGGATTCCCTGTTGCAGAAGTTTGATGAACAGGTAATATATAAAAATGTATTTGTGTCTGGTTTATGAGGAACCTGAAGTTCCCACTGTAACGAAAGATACTTTATTAAATATTTACTAAATTGATGTAAAAATTGTTAGTTTTCAAAAAGTGTGTCCTGAATGGGATTATAAGCTAACAAGCAGCGCTGTGTTTGGCAGATTGCAGGTCATGACAGACAGTTCAACTCTCATCCCACTCATGGCACTTTTTGTTATAAATGTTGTAATAAGTGTGCTACATTTGTTGCACATCAAAATTACTTAAAAAATAAATAAATTAAAAAAATCTGACAAAAACATGACCAATTATCTGTAATAACTCATTTCAACATCTTATTTCTTAAGGCTGTATTTTGAGCAACAACACTTAATGTGTTTTAAAAACAAAATGGTAGGTTTATAAATGAGACTGAGTCTTATTTGATTTCCTTGTTTTAGGTCTCAAACATAGTCCAGCATCGACGAACCATCAGTTTGGAAGGGTTACCGATATTTGTTCGCGACGACGAGACCAAACTCTTCTTAACATGTCTGGTGAGTATGCAAATCTACTCAATCTTCAGTTTTGGTTTTCAGAGACTTATATGTACTGTTGTTTTTTATTTTGCATAGGATACAGATCCAGTTGAGAGGGCAACCCAAGGTGTTACGGTGGGCATCCTCACTGTTCTGGAGGACTACGTGGGACCCAACTCGCAGTCCACAGTGGTCAACACTGCCATTGTTTTGGAAGAGGACATTATTCTTGATGATCTGCTAGACCTTCCCACTGCCTTTGCCTACTTGTTTGGCCTACTTTATGGGCTCAACATGGAGTTTCCCAAAGAACTCAAGTACACATTTGAAGCTGTGCAACACATTTTTATGGAGTTGACATCTACCTGTTCCCAGAGGATAAGAAGCTTCAAAACCAAGCTCTTAACCAAAGTCTAACCTATTTGACAACATGTTCAACTCAAATACAACTTGTGTAAAACAGAATGGCAATTTGTTTTGATTTACAGTTTTTGGGTTTCGTGGCAAGTTGCTCTGAAAAAAGTTCATTTCTGTCTTTAAGAAAACTGTAAGGTGCAGAAAGTTCTGAATCAATGTCTTCTGTTCCAACTTTACTTAATGTGGCTTGCATGACTGATTGCAGATTTCATGTATAACATGTTATTATAAAATGTTGAAAGGTTTTATTCTAACTTGAGCTGTTTTAAACTATTTTTATAATCTGGTTTTAGGTACATTTGTACTAGTTTTATAACAAATGTGGCGCGATACTGAACTTCACAGGAAATTGGAGTGTTGATACCATTACTATTAAAAGACAAGTGGTGGAAAAATTTGTTTGAAAGTTGTTTGCTGTATGGAAACCAGATAGAAGTTGTTCACATCCTGCCATCTGATGTTTTGAATCTGTTTGTTAGTGACTATCTATCAAGATAGGTTTGATATTCTGTCTGACAACACCACCTTTAAAATTGGATGAGTAACATTTGTTACAAAAATTTGACTTTTTTTGTGTTTTTGGAAGGACTTTATTTGTGGCTGAATGTTGTCAGTATGTTAAAAATGGCTGATCTCAAAAGTCAACATTGTCAGTGGTGCAGTTGTGTTTGAACACAAAGTTATTTGAAAATCAACTGTGTAAACATTCATTGGTACAACAGGGAGCACCTCATGAAAACTATGAAAGATACTTTTTCTAAACTTTAGGAAATTGATTGGCAAAACAAAAAAAAAAAAATGTTGTGTAAACTTTAGGAAATACGTTGCAAAAACAAAATATGAGTTGAGAAAAAGGACAATTATTAATTTTGTCAACACAAAAACATTAGCTAAAGCAACTTATCTCCTAAACTTGAAATTATAAGTTATCCATCAGAACCTAAAAACGTAAATGCAGTCGGTTGCCTTGAGTTTTTAAGTTTTAGCAACGTTTTTTTTTTTTTACAGTGACATGTGTGCATCTCAGTCCACTGTTTTTAGTGTAACAAAGCCATATAGCTACAAAAGATCACAGAGGAAGAGTGATGATACCAGGATGAGTTTGTGACGGCAGGTTTTTCACCTTTCCTCTGTGTGGCAATTATTAACAGGTACAAACACATTTATCTTCAGAAAGGGGAAAAACTGAAACACTTTTTCTTCCAAGATATTGACCTCCTTGGCCTCAAGGAAATATCTCAGAGTCAGTTCAGTTTTTCATTATTAGTAAGAGTGCTTTAAGAGTTTGGCTGACTTTCTTTCCACACCACTTGGGAAAGAAGCCAAAATCCATTTTAAGCCATTTTAAGAAAATAGGTCCAATTAGAGGGCCCCTATGAATAATTTATTAGAAGTTTTCTGCTTTTGTTTGTAATACTTAAGTTTCAAGTAATATATCTAATTGATGGGCATTTTAACCTGTCTTTTCATGTATCCCAGATGTCAATTCTCCAGCCATTTTCTTAGCACTTGGGGTCTCTAAGATGGGAGACAGGGAGAAAACATCAAAGACCACAAGCCAGGCTGCCTTTGGGGCTTTCCCAAAGAAAAGGCCCACCATCTTCAAGGAGAGAGCAGGAAGAGGGAGATGAAAGAAGTGCCGGGGTGTGCGGAGCCATTTCAACTTTTGACTTTGTAGCCAGGAGGGAGGGACATTACCTGAGAGGGGGAAGTGTTGTCACAGTGTTTTAAGTGTTTTGGTTTAGCAGAGCACACATATGTGCAGGTAAAAATAAGCAACCACCTACAGAAAAAGTACCTTAATGATGGGATGTGCCATGAACTGCTTAAGCAAAGTATCATCAGCTGTGAAGCAGCAAATCAAAAACAGAGTAAGTGCTCTGCTTCCTTTTGAACAACAGGGAGAGAGTCAATGTTGACACAGAGATTGGTACAAAGGAGCTGATTCTGAAATATTCATGTCATGTCAGATAAAAAGGTACACATGGGAAGAATTGCCCCAGATATGATTTATCACACATTTTAGTAGATATTTTAGACGCTGCCCTAAAAACACTGATGACTGATGATCACTGTCATATCCAAATGTCAAATTTCAACATTTCATAAACCCATGTGATGTATTACTCAAAATGTATGTTAAAGTAGCTTGACATAGTTACAGCAGGAATCGGTTATGCCTCAGAGGGCAAAGACGTAATGAATTGTTCAAAATAAATAAAGGTGAGAGACAATGAGCGCTGCTATATGAGTGTGCATTTGTTAAGGTATGAAGCTTTACTCCAGGTAATAATTAAGTGGAGTTTTTTTGTTTGTTTTTTTTAATCAACAATAACGCATTTTTATTATTTTGAGTACAGGCTCAAACATCATGTCTGAGAGAACGGGGTGAGAAAAGATTTCTCATTCATTTCACTTCCTGCGTTTTAAAGAGAAATGTTTTTGTCTCTGGGAGATTTTCAGTTTGACTCTAATTTGAAGACCTCTGTCGCCTGAGACAAATTAAACGAGTGCTACTCCAAAACTGTTCCAAAGCTTCTGCAACATTTAGCCTGGATATTTCTAATGAAGCCTGTGCCACTGGTTGCTTTATCGATCCGTTCGGTGCAACTAGACTGCTCAATATTAACGATAACAGTGCAGCGTTTGAGTTATTTCACAGCCTCACTCAAATGGAACATTTAAAGAACTTGTACTGTTCCAACTCGTGGCTGATTTCAGGAAAACTGAAGGACTTATAACAAGTGCACTTCTCTCCAAGGTAACCTCTTATGCATTCGCTGTAGATAAAAGATTCTGTCAGCAGTGTTGAATACGGCTCGCTCATTCACTGAAAATTCTCGTCTCCAAAGCCTCACATGCTCTTCAAGTGGCTTTTTGGGAACGTGTTAATGGATTTGTCTTGATGTACGCTCAATCATCCAGGCAAGGAAATCCTAAAAATTAAATTCTGCTCATCTGGACGTAAAGTTTTCAGTGGAAGAAACGTTTCGTCACTCATCCAAGTGACTTCTTCAGTCTCAGTCTGATGAGTTTTTGAATTCATCAAACTAAAGAGGAGAAGCAGTATTGTGTAACAGAACCTGGGCTACATTTATAACACACATCTTCAGGTTTAAATGCAGACTGTCTCAAATCATGACTGAAGCAAGCCCTAATTTATGTCCTATTTTAGACTGAAATCTTGTTGTGTGACAGTTAGGTGACATTTTTTTCCTTGCACTATTTTTCTGTTGTTCTCTTTTTTACCCAAGAGTTTAGTGGTGACAACAGAATGGGAAGTAAAATACTAGATATGATAAGGTGTCAGGGTTGGTTGAAGTAGGACCAAAACGCAGGACTTTCTGGATGAAGACAGTGTGTTTATTTACAAAGAAAAAAACATAAAACAGTGCCAACAATCCACAGTGTTGTGTCCTCCTCAGTGCCTGTGTACATCAGTGTTCTGCTCCGTCCACATGTTTCCACAGTCCTCTATAACACTGCCATGCAGTCTGCCGCTCCACTACTCTCTTAAATAGCTTCCTTGATTAGGCTGATCAGCAACAGGTGAGTGATTACTCCCAGGTGTGGAATGCTCAAAGGTGAGACGACTCTCCATACCTGGTGTGGCAGCAAAACTCACACACCACAGCACACACACACAAATGTGTACACAGGGAAACGAGAGACCAGGAGCAGATCACACCCACAAACAACAATAAACAATCAGATAGTCTAATAAGACTTATCATACTGTATTCAGTACTCCCAAAAATAACACATGAGCCCTGGGTCCACCCAGGCCCATGACAAGGAGCATTATGCTTCAGTCACACAAACTGCAAAATTCACTTCACAGGCAGTCATTTCTGTGCCTGTTGCAAATTATTTAAAGCAAAAAACATGTCATAATTTAAGTAAAAGCTTAAAAAGTTGATGAGCTTTAAACTGACAAAATTTCTCTTATTTGAAGGAGTACGTGTTTATGTGGCCTAGTAAATTTATTCGAGCTGAGAAATATTTGCTTGTTTGACTCTGCTGTCTGACAGTGCTTGAATTAAAATTGTGCTTTGATCAAATAACACTACATCCTGAAAACTTGAGTGTAATTACCCTGAATAACAGACTTTTAGTGACATGAGACAGCCAAATATTTGATCTTTGAGGGTCTGTGTTAAGTTCCAAGTCAGCTGCATTGGAGATTCCCAGTTGTGTGTATTGATGTGAGCAGTAATTGAAGATCAGAACAAAATAAATTACAGTTTTTCTCGATTGGTTTGGCTCATTTCTTGAAACCGAGATGACATTCTCAAAATAACATGGACAAATCTCCAAACCACCTTGCAATTGTTCACAACAGAATGTCATTTTTCATTGGTTTTATCAAATTGCAAATGCTTTAGTACATGTCTCAAGTGACTCTGTGCTTCTTTTCAAATGATTATGTACAAGTAGCTACAGTTAGCACAATGAGCCCACATTTAGCACATTTTCCAAATAAATAGATCTTGGCGATCTAAACTGATTAGTTGATTTTTCAGTGAAATAGTTACTCACTCCAAAACATATCAGCAGGGTTTCATTGTGTAAGTCATCATATGCACAATTGTCTGTTCAACTGTCAAAATTAGTCAAAGATATGAAATTAGTCAAAGAATGAAAACAACGGAATTTGATCAAAAACAAAATAATTTGCATGAAAACAACAGAATTTGAATGAAAACAACAGATTTAGAATGAACAGAACAGAGTTTGAATGAAAACAACGGAATTTGAATCAAAACAATGGAATTTGAATAAACAGAACAGAGTTTGAATGAAAACAACGGAATTTGAATGAAAACAACGAAATTAGTATGTATAGAACAGAGTTTGAATGAAAACAACAGAATTTGAATGAAAACAACGGAATTTGAATGAAAACAACGGATTTAGAATGTACAGAACAGAATTTGAATCAAAACAATGGAATTTGAATAAACAGAACAAAATTAGAATGAAAACAACAGAATTTGATCAAAAACAAAATAATTTGCATGAAAACAACGGAATTTGAATGAAAACAATGGATTTAGAATGTACAGAACAGAATTTGAATCAAAACAATGGAATTTGAATGAACAGAACAGAATTTGATCAAAAACAAAATAATTTGCATGAAAACAACGGAATTTGAATGAAAACAATGGATTTAGAATGTACAGAACAGAATTTGAATCAAAACAATGGAATTTGAATAAACAGAACAAAATTAGAATGAAAACAACAGAATTTGATCAAAAACAAAATAATTTGCATGAAAACAACGGAATTTGAATGAAAACAATGGATTTAGAATGTACAGAACAGAATTTGAATCAAAACAATGGAATTTGAATGAACAGAACAGAATTTGATCAAAAACAAAATAATTTGCATGAAAACAACGGAATTTGAATGAAAACAACGAAATTAGAATGTATACAACAGAGTTAGAATGAAAGCAACAGAATTCCAAAACAAACAATAGAATTTGAATAAAAAGAGTAGAATTAGAATGAAAACAAATGCATTTGAATGAAAACAACGGAATTTCAATGAAACGAACAGAATTTGAGAACAAACAATGGAATTTGAATGAAAACAACAGAATTTGAACGAAAACAACGAAATTAAAATGAAAACGATGGAATTTGAGAACAAACAAATGAATTAAAGTATAGATGCTGTCTGTATGTGCATGTGCATGTGCACTTAAAGAAGTCCAGACGCTTTTCTTTACAAGCTCCTTTGAGTATGTGCATGATATTGGCGAGAGATAATAAAAGCAATTACTTCAGTTAAGATAGAGTGAAGACTGATGTTTCCCTCACCACACCTCTCTGAGTAACAGCGGTATTGTGCCCAGCTGGTCCTTTCCTCCCCATCCCTAATTACATCCCTCCTCTCGTTCCATCAACCCACTCATGCAGGACCTTGGGGTGCAGGTGCATCACTGAGGTGCAGAGGAGGTCCTCCTTCTCTCTGCCCCCATGGCCGTCTGTGTCTCAATTTTACTTCACAACTTAGACACTCTTATTCATTACATTCTCAAGACACATACATATAGGGTCTTAGGGGTGGACACACTGAACGACATCCAGAGGGGGATCTATTCATTCAGCCTCACCTCTGGAGCCGGTGCGCTCTTGTCAATTTTAAATTGCATGTGGACATTTAGGGTTCTGGGCAGGGGCCATCTGCATGTCTCTCTGCTGTGTGTCTTCATGTTGGGTGTGTATGTGTGCATGAGGGTGGGAATGCATGCTTGTGACTGTGTGTGCCTGTTTGTCTATGTGTCAGGTCAAGAGTCAGACTCCCCACTGGGTGGATGCTCTGTTGTGTGCTGGCTCACTCCCAGGAGCTGCTTGGCGGGCCTCAGCCCCCTGGCTCTGTCAGATCCCTGCTGGGGGCTAAGGTGTTCCTGGGTCTTAGGTCTTTGGATGACTGTGGTCCAGGTCTCCTCCATGCCTGCTTCAGGCAGGGGCTGTGGCTCCCCACACCCACTATGAGACACTACATGGAGAAACCTTATGAACATAAGCACGCTCACACGCTCACACACACACACACACACACACCCACACACACACACACACACACACACAGATGTGTACACAAGTGTTCACATAGGTGTACACACAGGTACCCACAGACACACACTATCTTGGAGTGCTACTGCCTTTAAAAATATCTTGTATTGTCAATACTGTGTGATTTTTATTAACATTGTCATTGTTATTTATGCATATGTTTGCAATTGCTGTGCTGTTCTAATAAAATATATCACTATCTAGTGGAATATTATAGCGAATAATGTTTTTATCCTGCAATATAAAGAGCCTTGAGGCAACTGCTGTTGTGATTTGGTGTTTTATAACAAAAAATTTATTTAAACTGAATAGAAGTGAACGGAAACTTGTTGAAAATGCTCAGCAGAATGTCTGCAAGGATGCGGGCCCTGTGCCAAAAATTAAGACAAGGGAATGAAAAATAAACGAATGAATAAAAAAATGCAGAGAGAAAGGCTGTTTGATAGGAAAGTATTGTTGTTAGCTTAGATTTGTTTTACGACTGACTGATTTAGTGACTCATCTAAAAATTTTGATTAGTTTATTGAAGCCTTTTGTTTGATCCTTTGACTTGCCAGTTTTGCTCTTCCTTTTAAACTTAAGCTTAACACCAATCGATTTAGTGTAAGTTATGCTTTTCCACTAGACTACCAGGGTATAGATTAACCTATAACCAATCACCTGCTTTTCATTAAATTGGCTTTATTCTTGAATTAAACATTGCAGTAAGATGCTTAATTTGGGGGTAAGGTGGTGTTTTCTCCTTTTGTGCAAAGGTCTGCCAATATTGAGTTCAAAGATGTTGGTTCCAACCTGATGACCACACCATACATAAGGAACCAGCTCCCAACCAGCAACACAAGTGGTTTTCTGCAACTTCTGCTGTGAGCTTTGTGCTCAAACTTAAAGCAGGCATAGGCCTTTTTATTTTGGTAGGGTAAGGTAAGCCTTCGTGTTTTAGTTGGGTTTATCTTGTTTGGGACTTGTGGACTGATTTGTTATTCTGGCCCTAACTTACCCCAACACTAATTTAATCTCCTATGTTTGTAAAAGTGTTGATTAATAAATAAAACCTTTATTCATCATTAGTTAGCTGTTCATGAGGCTGCTCTGGGAAAATGGATGCTTTTCATTTTGCATCTCAGCCCCCTTAAACCGGGCATAATAAACCTACTGAAAATATTTTAGAGACAAAGCTGTACCAGCCACAGCAGATCTACCTACTAATCACAGTACCTTTTAGACCCTTAAAAAAAAGAAGCTCACATAAAGCAGTTATTTTCCCGTGCCACACGTAGTCCTTTCTGTGTGAGGCCCAATGCTGCCAAATCACACGCGTGACGGACATCTGCACCGTGTTTATGTAAATAACTCCTTTTGTTCTGCTGCAGGACATGCTACAGCCAGAAAATACACAAAGCCTGGCATTTCTGCTTTGTCTATGACATTTACAAAGGGACAGCTAAACACTGAGGCTGTGTAACCCATCGGAGACTCCAAAGACCGCGTGCCGATTGAACTGTCATTGTGCCACAGTAAACCCCATTTTACTTTTTTTTTTTCCCTGTTTGATTTCCACCCCCTCACTTTGCTGCCACATTTTCTGTCGACCAGCTCATGGACAGGCCATGTGATGCGCAGCCAATGACGGGAGGTGATACCACAGCCATGATGCGCCTGTGCTGCTTATAACAGGATGAAAACCCATGGATGTCACCAGCTTTTATGGTTCATTCCCTGCAAATGTGGGTTCACTCTTGGGGGGGAGAAAGACGGGTATCTTTCTTTTATCCAAAATGACTGCTGGCATGAAATATAAGGCCTATAAACAATCTCTGACTTTTTTTTTTTTTACTTTGAATTGCTGATTAAAACAAGAAGCTGTTTTTTGTTCAGCTTCATTGCTGTCACGATTAGTGGAGCGGACTCAGGCGCAGACTACAAGTTCCTTCAAATCAAAAGTGAATTTATTTACAGTGTTCTCCACAGTGAAATATATATACACACACACACACACACACACACACACACACACACACACAACTGTGTCTGGGGAAAAGGGGCCGGGGTTCCAGGGTCCTGGAGTGAAAGGGGCAGGAGTCCAGGGAGGGGAGATTTCCATACAGCCCTCGCAAACACACACAGCTCCTCTTCTTTCCTCTACCACTCTTGCTCATGCTCAGTCACCGTGCACAGGGAAACGGGTCCAGGGGAAATCTATACACAGACAGAGGAAACAGTTAGTCTCCTGGTTCAGACGTACTCACGAACAAACTTTGCAGAGTGCAGGACGATTGACGCTGATACCTCAACGATCCAGCGACGAGTAGAGCAGACTCGCCATCTTAAGTAGGACTCCAATTCTCGTAATCAGCGGCAGGTGTGCTGATCATCCCCAGGTGCGTGGGCCAGGAGCGGGAGCCCATACTGAGCTCCGCCCCGGCAGGAGAAAGAGAGAGTGGGAGAGGACGAGAGAGAAAGAGAGAGCAGAGGCGAGAGAGGAGAATAAACAAAACAAAGCGCCTGACTGCTGTCAGCTGGCGAGGTGCGGGGACCATGACAATTGCCTCCAGTTGTTTTGACAGAAATGTGTGTGCTTGGAAATGGTCTTCAAAACAATATTTTGTTATCATTTGTCAGGTATGCAGACACAGGAAATTTGCTTGTCTGTACAGTCAGAGGAAGGACTTTATTGGACTCCTGGCAGCCATTGTGTAGTCTTCCAGTACATTTCCTCCATTAAAGCTGCAAATTTGGCTCCAAGTTGCAACATCAAACGTTACAAAAACCTCCATCAGAGGAAAGTACAACAGCAGTCATTCCCTGTTGTAAGCAGAAAAGCATAACTAGAACCATGAATACATTTGCATAACATTTTTAAATAAATGTTGCACTAAACAATCTCTGACCTTTTTCAGCCCTATAGCTAAAACCAATTACTGCAGTTGTTTTGTGAAAAGAAAATCAGTCAGTGCATTGTGTTTATTTCCAGGTGTTCTTTTGTTTAGTAGAGGAAATGTTTTTAAGAAGAGAGCAAAAGCTGTGGAGAGAGAGCTTTAATTGGCTAACTGCAGGTCACCAAACAAACCCTTCCAACCTACAAAGCAGCACAAAATCCATGATCATCTTCATCAGTATGTTTAGAGGGTTTTTTTTTTTCTTTTAATGATTTGAAAGCCCAAGCTTAAGCATCTCCCAGTGCTCACAGATGGGAATTTACTTATTTTGATTTTCTTCATGAGTGAGGTGAGAGTGGAGCAGTCACAATCTAGTGACCAAAAGAATATACAGAAGATACAAGCAATAGGAATGAAGGTTTTTTGTAGGTTGTCTGAGCTTCTCCCAAATGAACGAGCTCCTTCTTGAGCCCAGAGTAGAGCTGCTACTCCTCCACATTGAAAGAAGGCAGTAAAGGTGGTTTAAGCGTCTGACCGGGATGCCTCCGTTTGGGGCATGTCCTAGTGGGAGGAGGCTGGAGAGGTTACATCTCTTGGCTGGTCTGAGAATTCCTCGGTGTCCCACTGGGGGAGTTGGAGGAAGTGGCCGGCAGAGGGAGGTCTGGTCATGTCTAAATGGAGACCAAGATGTGAGGTTGATATGGAAAATTCCTAGGCTCATTACATTGATGCCACTAAAGCATCTTTTTTACATCAAGAATTCACGTTTACATGCAAATGAGGCCATAACATTGGCCTGTTATTAAAGGTGCATCCAGATTAGTTATGACTGATGTGTACTATGTGGAATCCAAGCACTACCAATACACACGTGTTCTGGTTTTGGTATGGCTACTTTTCCACCAGACCACATCTTTGTATGCCTGAGCTGGATCCAGCTCTGCCTTCATCAAACTGACTCTGGCGTAGCAAGTGTCATTAAATTCAAAATTCAATGTGATCTGCCAGACTTGGTTAGTTTTGAATAAAAGTACTTTAACACTAGAATTACTGAGCCTTTTTTTTCCTGGTGCAAGTCCCTACTACTAGATTTATTAGCCCTGCGCAAATTTGCGTAAATCCCCTGAACCTCCCCGTAAGACCTCCTAGAATTACTGACTTTTTTATTTTCTGGTGGAAGTCCCGAGGTGTTAATCACCCCTGCTGAAATTTTCACAGATCATCAGCTCGATTCTCCTCCTGCTTTTGTTGTGCAAACCACCCATTATCTTTGAGGCCTGGAACATTTGCATTTGTTCACTCAGAGTAGCTCAGATCGAAGGCAAGAGAAAAATCGGTGTTACAACCCTACAATGGAGATGAAAGCCTCTCAGCAGGGTGCTAGGAGGTGATAGGTTCAGGGAATTTACGCAAATTTGCACAGGGTTAGTAAATGTAGTAGTAGGGACTTACAGCAGGAAAAAAAGGCTCAGTAATTCTAGTACTAACACCCCGCTGAGATTTTCACAGGCCTTCAGCTCCATTGTTCTCCTGCTTTCGTTGCGCAAAACACCCTCCCCCAACCAGGAGAGATTTGTGTATGTGTAGGAGTGGCATTGCTTGACTACAGCACAGTGCTGTGCATAAAAGCAGACCGACCAGGAGGGAGAATCATTTCTTGTTCACATTTCTGAGAACGCACATCAGGATGGCCTCTGTATCACTGCCACGCAGGAAGAACCTCTCCGCGCAACAGGCTTGGGCCTTGCTTCAGGAAATGGACGAAGCAGATTCTGACGGAGGAGAGGTTTCATTTGTCCAGCAGGCCACTGATACCTCCTCAGAAGAATCTGAAAAGGAGACGGAACAAGAACCCAACATGCCTCCACGGAAGAGGCCCCGTGGTGCTGGGAAGCCCTGTTTGAGCCAGACGGCAAAAGACTGCACTGTGTGGGTAGAGGAGGACATTGGAATGCCCAGTGCAGGAGCAAATCGCTCGTGCTTCACTGTGCAAGCTGGACCCACAGAGTCTGCTAAGGTTTGTCACTGCCATATTACATATTGTAACGACCGTGGGTTAGTGGAGCTAAACTGGCTAAACTGCTCACTAGCTAAACGGCTAGTGGGGCGCTAGGGGCTATCGCTAAACTTCGCAACGGATGGAGAGCGCTTGTGCCTCATACACCGCACGACCCCGAGCGTCTCAGCAGCAGGCCGATAATCCCCAAATGATCCAGCAGGAGGCAGTAGTGGTTCACACCAGTCGTTTATTTACCATCTTTTTCTACAACAACGTAATGCTGCTGACACCGAACCCCTATCCCGCTCCCACCACATAGAGTCGCGGTGTCAGCCAACCATGCCAATTCAACCCACTCCACAGAACACACATCAACTTCACTGTGGCTTACATTAACATAACACTAACACAACATGCGAATCAAACACATAGGAACTAGCAGAACGATAGAAAACACAGACAACACAATACCCAGAATGCATCTGGCTAACAACCCCAGCCAGGTCATTACAATATGATATTTATATAAACCCATTTAGAGTGAGGTTCATGTAAATTTACCATTCTCTATTTATCTTCTGACAGCGTAAAATTACAAGTGTGCTCCAAAGCTTCCTTTGCCTGTTAGACGTGGGAATGCTACACACCATCAGAGAGTATACGGTACATCAAGCCCGCAGAACAGAGCCGGACTGGAATTTGTCAGTTCATGAACTGATGGCATTCATTTCAATCCTGTTTGTAAGAGCAATCATGTGTCCTGTTGGTGCCATTGTGGATTGCTGGTCAGAAAGATTTCTGGTGCCAGTAATCAAAGAGACAATGCCCCGAGATAGATTCATTTCAATTATGCAACACCTTCGATTTGATGACAAGGACACACGGGCAGAACGGGTGAAAACAGACAAATTTGCAGCGATCTCCGACATCTGGACACACTTCAACGAGAACTGTGCTAAGAGTGTCACGGCGACGGATGGCCGGTACTGAATAGGACCCAGGTGCAGGAACCCAGAGCGGAGACGGTAGATGATTTAATAGTTTATTACGGTTAAGTGCAAGGGGAACAAAAAAAAGGGAAACGTGGCAAAGACAGAAAATGACGAGACGTGGAGCCTTGGTGTGGCGTGCCCAGGGGAACGTGGCTAGGGCGAGGGAACGAGGCCTGAGAAGTGGAACGGAGCTGAGTGGGGAACAGTCACACTGAGGGGAGAGGATATAGAAGTTAGGCAGGTAGTGAAGGCAGCTCAGAAGTGGCCAGTATAAGAGCAGCAATTCTTACTTTGCAGTTAGGGACCTGGAGTGTTTGAGAGGGGGATGATGAAGATCCAGGGGAGGCTGAGTGGCGTGGAAAGGCTGACCTGAGATCCGGGGCTCCAGATGGAGTGTGATGGCAGGAGGGCAGGCAGGTGAGGCACAGAGGGATTTCCAAAATGATCACTAGGTATTCCGAGTCCGGAGGTGGAGTGAGCCAGGGTGGGTACAGCGACTGTAGCACAAAAGAGTCTTAGTTAGTAAGATGAATCACAGCGAGAACTTGAAACACAAGACCTGTTACCAACATGGGTTGATGACGAACTGGCAGTGAGTGAACATCGATGTGTGGTTTAAATCCCTCTGGCTTGATAGCCTGCAATAGGCTCCAGGTGTGCAGGAGCTAGAGTTGGCCCTGCCCAGGGGCGGATCCCAGGTCAGTTCAGGAGCCTAATGGAAACTCCAGCCACCCACCGTAGACCATGACAGTACCCCCCCCTCAAGGGACGCCACCCGGCGGCCGACCGGTCCCCAGCCCGCGACGTGACCTGAAAAAATCAGAGACAAGAGCAGGATCAAGGATAAACGAGCGAGGAACCCAGGCACGTTCCTCAGGCCCATACCCCTCCCAGTCCACCAAAAACTGGCGACCCCGACCACGGCGACGGACGTCAACGATCCGCTGAACCGTATAGGCCGGATGACCATCGATGAGCCGGGCGGGCGGAGGGGGGTCGGAAGGCGGGCACAGCACGCTGGACAGCACAGGCCTGACTTGGGAAACATGAAAAACCGGGTGAATCCGCAGACTGGGAGGAAGCTCGAGCTTCACAGCAGAGGGCGAGATGACCGAGTGGATGACATACGGCCCAATAAACCGAGGAGCCAGCTTGCGGGAGGAAACTTTAAGGGGAACATCCTTAGCCGACAGCCACACCTTCTGCCCTGGAGCGTACCGAGGAGCTGGCGACCGTAGACGATCTGCATAGCGGCAGTGGCGGGCAGCAGCTTTCTTCAGTGCCTCCTGGGTCCGAGTCCAGACGCGGCGGCAGCGCTGGAGATGGTGCTGGACGGAAGGCACAGCCAAATCAGCCTCTTCCTCAGGGAAGAGGGGAGGCTGATAGCCCAGGGACGCTTCAAATGGAGAGAGACCAGTGGATGCGGAAACATGAGAATTGTGCGCATACTCCACCCATGGGAGATGTGCTGACCAGGTAGCCGGGTTATGGGAAACCATGCAGCGGAGCATGGACTCCAGCTCTTGGTTGAGCCTCTCAGTCTGCCCGTTGGTTTGAGGGTGGTAACCAGAACTGAGGTTGGCTCGAGCACCCAGGGCAGAGCAGAAAGATTTCCAAACCTGGGATGTAAACTGAGGTCCCCTGTCAGAAGTGACCTCGGCAGGAATCCCGTGGAGTTTGAAGACGTGGTCAACCATCAGTCTTGCAGTTTCCGTGGCAGTGGGTAGTTTCTCCAGGGCAACGAAGTGAGCTGCTTTTGAAAACCTGTCGATCACGGAGAGTATCACTGTTTTACCTGCTGACCTAGGCAGTCCAGTGACAAAGTCCAGGGAAATGTGGGACCAAGGACGAGAAGGTACGGCTAGAGGTTGCAGAAGACCGGATGGTCGCTGATTTCGGGTCTTGTTCCTGGCGCACACGTCACAGGCAGAGACGTAGTCCCGCACATCATGTTCCAGAGTTGCCCACCAGAAGTGACGACGTAGTAGTGCGATGGTGCGGCCGATTCCAGGATGGCAGGAAAACCGGGAGGTATGAGCCCACTTAATTACAGCCGAACGGGTTGCTGTGGGAACGAAGCGGCGGCCCGGAGGACCTGTGCCAGGGTCTGGTTCATCCAGTAAAGCACGCTGGATGGATTCCTCTATGTCCCAGGATAAAAACGCTACGCGGCAGGAGGCAGGAAGCACAGGAGCTGGTTCGGTGGGTTCAGCGTCTGGGTCGTAAAGACGAGACAGGGCATCAGCCTTGGCGTTCTTGGAACCTGGACGGAAAGAGATGGCAAACTTGAAGCGATCAAAGAACAGAGACCAACGGGCCTGGCGGGCGTTTAGACGCTTAGCTGTTTTGAGGTAAGTAAGGTTTTTATGATCTGTGAAGATGGTGAATGGGTGTTCAGCTCCTTCCAATAGGTGACGCCACTCTTCCAGGGCTAACTTAATAGCCAGCAACTCTCTGTCTCCTACATCATAGTTGCGTTCAGCTGACGAGAGTCGACGTGAAAAAAAGGCACATGGGTGTAACTTGGCCTTGGAACCTGAATGCTGTGAAAGGACTGCTCCGACGCCGACGTCGGACGCGTCTACCTCTAGAACAAATGGCTTGGAGTGATCTGGGTGACACAATACTGGAGCTGAAGTAAATAGGCGCTTGAGCCTACTGAATGCTACCTCAGCTTCAGGTGTCCAGATGAACTGTCTTTTGGTGGATGTGAGTGTAGTGAGAGGAGTGGCTACCTGGCTGTAGTTGCGAATAAACCTCCGGTAGAAATTGGCAAAGCCGAGGAAACGTTGTAAGTGCTTACGTGACGTGGGCGTGGGCCACTCTAGGATCGTGCGGATCTTGGCTGGATCAGTCTTCACCTGCCCTCCTGCGAGTATATAGCCAAGAAAAGTGACAGATTGTGCATGAAACTCACATTTCTCGGCTTTGACGTAAAGTCGGTTTTCCAGGAGGCGTTGGAGGACTGCTCGGACGTGGACATGGTGTTCCTGGGGGGTCTTGGAGAAAATGAGTATGTCATCAAGATAAACAAAGACAAACTGGTTCAGGAAATCACGGAGCACGTCGTTGACCAGGTTCTGAAAGACAGCGGGGGCATTGGTTAACCCAAACGGCATGACCAAATACTCAAAATGACCTAGGGGCGTATTAAAAGCCGTTTTCCATTCGTCCCCTTCCCTGATGCGGACAAGGTGGTAGGCATTGCGGAGATCCAGTTTGGTGAATACGGTGACTTCATGGAGGGGTTCGAAGGCTGAGCTGATAAGGGGTAAAGGATATTTGTTTTTAATGGTGATGTCGTTTAACCCTCTGTAGTCTATGCATGGACGGAGTGATTTATCCTTCTTTTCCACAAAAAAGAAGCCGGCGGCCACTGGAGAGGAGGATGGGCGGATGATACCTGCAGCTAATGACTCGTGGATGTACTTTTCCATGGACTCTCTTTCTGGTCTGGAGATGTTGAATAGCCGGCTAGAGGGAAGCGGAGCACCAGGTAGAAGGTCGATAGCGCAGTCATAAGGCCTGTGGGGTGGTAAGGACGACGCTCTGTCTTTACTGAAAACTTCCTGGAGGTCATGGTACTCAGGTGGGACGAGTGTGAGGTCAACCGGATCAACGCCCGAGGTGTTAGTGTCAGGGGCCCCCGGCGGTAGGGCAGACTTGAGGCAGTGGGCTAGACAAAAGGGGCTCCAACTAGCGATTTTACTTCCAGACCAGTCTATATGAGGGTTATGTTTCTGTAGCCAGGGGTAGCCTAGGATGAGTGGTGAATCAGGAGAAGAGAAGGTGAATAAGGTAATGGCTTCATGGTGGTTTCCAGAGGTGACGAGGGTTACGGGGCCAGCCTGATGGGTTATCTGAGAGAATATTTGATCGTTTAATGCGGTAACAGGGATGGGAGGATCGAGAGTCTTGAGTGGCAAATGAAGGCGTCTAGCGAGAGCTAAATCTATTAAATTTTGCTCTGCTCCGGAATCAACGAGAGCATGGAGGGGGTGAGAAACCTTATTTAGACACAGGGTGACTGGTAGAATTAACCGGGGTTTGGAACTGAAAGAGGATCCGCCCACCTGTATCCCCGAAATTACCGGCGGGCGTAGCCTTTTGGCTGAACCGAACACTGCGCTAACCTATGCTCCACTGAGCCACAGTAAAAACACGCGCCCGACCGAAGCCGTCGTTCTCGCTCCTCTGGTGTGAGACGAGAGCGGCCGATTAACATAGGCTCCGGAGCGGCGTCCGTTTCCACGGAAACGGGAGCGGATGTTGACACCGGACGTGACGGTGGAGGAAGTGAAAACGTACGAGGCGCAAGTTTACGATGTTTCTGGTTCTTTTCTGCCTCCCTTTCCCTCAGGCGATTATCTATCCGAAGGGAAAGGGAGACCAAGTCTTCAAAGGATTTGGGCTCATCGCGGGAAGCGAGCTGGTCTTTGAGCTCGTCGTTTAAGGCGCGACGGAACACTCCCCGAAGGGCATGATCGGGCCAATTGGCCTCGGCGGCTGCAGTACGGAAGTCGATAATGAACTCCGCGACACTCCGGCTCCCCTGTTGCAACCCGAGCAACCTTTCATCAGAACTACCCTCCGATACTGGGTGAGTAAAGGTCTTTTTAAACTCGCACAGAAAATCATCAAACGAGCAGGTTGGGAGCGGGTGAGCCGACAGGTACGCCTCGGCCCATAACAGCGCCTTGCCCTGTAGCTTAGCCACCAGATATGCTACCCGAGCTGATTCGCTAGTAAATGAACGGGGTGAATGCGTGAACGCGAGAGAACATTTCAGTAGAAAGGCCGTACAGCGGCCCCGCTCCCCAGAGTACGGCTCGGGTTCTGGGAATGCAGCATCGCGAAACACGGAGCCCGAAGGGGTCGGAGCTGGGGAGGACTGGGGAGGTTCTGCCACGGGCGCAGGGGACGCGGAGGATGGGCCTGGAGGAGGGGAAAGAGCCGACTGAATCTCCTGCAGGGAAGCTAAGATCCTAGCCTGGGTCTCGCCTATGGCTTGACACCGGGTGTCGAGAACCTGCAACGCTTGCTCATGAGCCCCTAAAATGGCTCCCTGCTTGGAGACTGCTGCACGTACTGGGTCTGCTGAGTCCATTTGTTGGCCAGTTCGTACTGTCACGGCGACGGATGGCCGGTACTGAATAGGACCCAGGTGCAGGAACCCAGAGCGGAGACGGTAGATGATTTAATAGTTTATTACGGTTAAGTGCAAGGGGAACAAAAAAAAGGGAAACGTGGCAAAGACAGAAAATGACGAGACGTGGAGCCTTGGTGTGGCGTGCCCAGGGGAACGTGGCTAGGGCGAGGGAACGAGGCCTGAGAAGTGGAACGGAGCTGAGTGGGGAACAGTCACACTGAGGGGAGAGGATATAGAAGTTAGGCAGGTAGTGAAGGCAGCTCAGAAGTGGCCAGTATAAGAGCAGCAATTCTTACTTTGCAGTTAGGGACCTGGAGTGTTTGAGAGGGGGATGATGAAGATCCAGGGGAGGCTGAGTGGCGTGGAAAGGCTGACCTGAGATCCGGGGCTCCAGATGGAGTGTGATGGCAGGAGGGCAGGCAGGTGAGGCACAGAGGGATTTCCAAAATGATCACTAGGTATTCCGAGTCCGGAGGTGGAGTGAGCCAGGGTGGGTACAGCGACTGTAGCACAAAAGAGTCTTAGTTAGTAAGATGAATCACAGCGAGAACTTGAAACACAAGACCTGTTACCAACATGGGTTGATGACGAACTGGCAGTGAGTGAACATCGATGTGTGGTTTAAATCCCTCTGGCTTGATAGCCTGCAATAGGCTCCAGGTGTGCAGGAGCTGGAGTTGGCCCTGCCCAGGGGCGGATCCCAGGTCAGTTCAGGAGCCTAATGGAAACTCCAGCCACCCACCGTAGACCATGACAAAGAGTTTCACTCCAGGAGAACGCATGACCATAGATGAACAACTGTTCCCTACCAAGGTTTGTTGTCCATTCACACAGTATATTGCAACCAAGCCAGACAAATTTGGGATCAAGTTCTGGATGGCCACAGACTTGGACACCAAATATGTCTGCAGTGCATCTCCTCACTTGGGAAAAGACCCCAGTCGTCAGAAGGGAGAGAGGCTGGCAGAGAACGTGGTCATGAAACTGATGGAGCCGTTTTTGGATGATAGGAGAAAGGTCACAACGGACAATTTCTTTACTTCACTGTCACTGTCGCACAGACTGCTGCAGCGCAAAACAACATTGCTGGGCACGGTGAATAAAGTCTGGCGTGAACTTCCTCAACTTGCACGGATGTATTCCGTAAGAGCAGCAACACGCAGGTGGCCAGTAGCAGTTTTCTACAATATGCTGGACCTGGCGGCTGGGAATGCCTACATTTTGTACAAGGTATGTACAGGGTGGACAGGCAAAAGAAGATTGTTTCTGAGTCTTCTAGCTCAAGAACTACGTTGCCGATTCATGCAGCACAAGGAAATATTAGCACAGGCTGCTGAAGCTGCTGCAGCTGCTGTGCCAGGGACTGGAAAGACAACGCAGTGCCAGGTGCAAGAGAGCTGCAACAGGAATCGCAGCAGGTTTACCTGTGCAACATGTCAGAAATTCACCTGTGCCAAATGCAGGGATGATGAACACTGGGTCTGCAAACGCTGTAAAGTTTGAAACACTTTGAAATTGTTTCTGAAGGTTGTAACACAGAGGTTTGGCCTGGCTTGGATCTGAGCAACTCTGAGTGAGCAAATGCAAACGGGCCAGGCCTCAAGGATAATGGGTGGTTTGCACAACAAAAGCTGGAGGAGGAAAGAGCTGACGACCTGTGAAAATCTCAGCAGGGGTGATTAACACCTCGGGACTTCCACCAGAAAATAAAAAAGCCAGTAATTCTAGTAGGTGTTGGATTTAGGGAAGTTACGCAAATTTGCGCAGGTTTAGTAAATCTAGTGTTAACTAACTTACTTCCAGGTCTCAATTTTGTGACTTTGTATAGAATTGGACTAAATGTGAATTCTGCATCATTGCATATTTAAACATCAATATCAATGAAATGTATTTCTATAGCTTTTGTATTAGAAACCAAAATATTTGTATGAATCCCAGTGCACAAAAAACTTCCTATTGAGTTTAGAAAAATGTAAATAATTATATTAATAAAGAAGCAGAGTATACTGAAAGGCTCCGTACTCATAAGATGTGTAGTAAACCGGAAGCCTTTTGTATTTTAATCAATTATAGTACCACTGGATGTGTATTAGCTCCTCTGGGTCAGTAATAATGATCTGAATCACCACACCATATGCAGACTAAGTCCACCAATGTGGTTTCGTAAATTTGTACTGGCGGACAGCTGCTTCAGGGCTTAGAAAAACTTCAATGGAAGCAGAAATGAAACCCAGCAGCAGTTCAGTGCCTCTTGTCTTATAGAAAATGACAGATACTATCAACTTGAAGCGTCACACAGAGTGTGTTTTCATCAGCATAGGCAAACCTGAGTGGGCGTGTGGCAAGCCTATTGTCAAACACTTACATCAGTGACTTTGAATGAATACGCCTGCCAAAAAAAGTATTTAACTGTCTTTACTTAGCAGGGGTTTTACTCACCCTTTGTTCCATTAAAAATTTAACTGGGAAAACATGAAACAGTGCGGCTCAAGAAAAACATCTTTCAGGTCATTTCAGAGCCAGACTAAATAATTCGTAAGAATTCTGAGGCAACAGGGCAGCTAGCTTTGTCGTCTTTTAAATCTTGGATTTCCATTCACAGTAAAACTTTGCTCATACTGTCAAAAAATGGCCTGCAACAAATTTAAAAATGTATTAATATATAATAACTGTTCAGACTGTTCTGTCAGAAGAGGTTTAATACAAGTCCTGCTCCAGAAACTTAGTACATTTGTATTTTCTTTTCAATGTGAAACTTTTAATATTTTGATAATAAGTTGAATGGTTAGATACTAATTGAGAGCAAAAATGAACTTTCACTCTGACCCTCTAGTCTTCAGAGCTGTTTAAAATTTTCAGGGAGATGCCAGAAAGCTTCCTTTGTGCCAAGATAACACCCCAGCACCACCATCAGCAGCCCAAACTGTGGGTACATAACCCTATCATGTGAATGTGGCAACAGCTCTTGTTAGATTTGTATTGTTTATTGTCATTTATGCTTAGAAATATTTAACCATATATGCTTAGAGGTGTATAATCGATTGTGTAGTGATAGGATGTGTGATCCTTAATAGTCTACAAAGGCTTTGTGTGCATTCCAGAATGTTCTGGCATTCACACCAACATTCTGGGAGCATGGGAGAGGTCATACCTTGTCTTATTGTTTTATGGTAGGATAAACGTATCTAACGTATCTATAGATACCTACTTTGTAGGTACTTTGTTCCTTGTTTTCTCTGGAATTCTCTGGAGTCTCTGCCTTCCAATTCTTAACCCTCGTTACCTTACGGTCCATTTCCTGGACTATTTGGATACTTGTTTTGCCCCTTTGGTCATGTGGAATCAATTCCTTATGGGGCCGTTTTTCCTAGTGAGTTTGTTTTATTAAGAATATATTACATTTTGGAGTCCTGCATTAGAGTCAACACTTGTACCTTATCGTGATTTGGCTTCACCCAGCAGCAGTTCTATAGTCACCATGAAAACATTTATAGACTAACATAATATTTTCAATTTAAGCCATGAGTGTAGTCCAATCAAATTCACACATTTACTAATTTTGGGGGATGTTTTAATACAGATTATACAAAAATCATAAGCACAATGTTCATTTTGTTGAGCAAAATTAAACAGCACTTCAAATTAAGCGAACAATCACTATGTTACAACAGTTATTATGCTCAAGATTGGCTGTGTGCCACTGATGGCAGGGTATTTTCAGATGTCCTGTGGATCATTGATGAGCTCATATGACTCATAGATGAGCATCAAAACAATAGTTTGCTGATGAAGTGTTCAGAAACTGAGATTCCCTTCTAGTTACACAACAAAAGCCCAAAACCTATAAAAAGAAGTGTGTCCTCTGTCCTCTGCCTACCCCCATTTTGCTTTGTTATTTTGTGTTTTCCCCCTCCAGTGCTGGTAAGTAGGCCATGTTAATTTAAAAATACAATCTCTGAATAATAATGGTTACAGAATCAATGATCCCATCTTCCCCCAAACTCACAGCAAGTAGCCTACAGTAATGGCTATACATAGCTCATAATGAGAGCAGATCGGGATCTGATTTGTTCCCTTAAAATGTAAGTCTTTTCCTTTGGACCTGCAGTTGTGGATTAGATTACTTACACTGTACACATTAGGCTGTAATCTGGTGTTACTGCTGTGTGTTCTACACAAAGATGTGTTCACCTCTCTGAGTAGAATCTGTTGTCAAGGGGCACAATCATCTTCTCAGGAAAACCTTCTGGTTTCCACTTGAAATCTGCTCAATACTCATATTTGCAAATTAAACAATAAGTTCCCAGAATCAAATGCAGTTCAATAGCCAGGCAAACTCATATTTTCATATACCTTCTTTCTTGAGACTTATGCTGACAGGTGAAAATTTATCAAAGGAAACTGCCTCTTCAACCCAATTCCATTGATCCATAAGTGTCAAGCTATATAAATAAATATATAAATTGTTAATGTATAATGCCCATCACATCATTAATATTAAGATCTAAAGATCGGGCACATTTCTGAATTTACCTGAGCATATCAGTGACACACTAAGACCCAGGCTACAGTTAGCAGATCTGTTGGCTACAAGCACATAAAAGCACAGGTTGTTCCAGGTTACAGCCACATCTGGAAGGGAAGAGATTCCCCATCCCTGTGGGGAATATGCGTAGACACTCAGGCAGCCACTGATAAACATCAAAGCAAAGCCTCTCTTTAATGATTCATGCTTGTTCTGTGTGCAGTGGATCAGCACCAGCGGGACCTTCAGTGTGTCCCAAATCCCTGCAACACAAAACAATTTTGTAACATTTGGCTAAGCATCAATGCAGACAAATCTGGATGCAAATACCACATTTATAATGGTTAAAAATTCAAAAGAGGATCAGAAATTAGTATTATTTGGAGTTCTGAGTGACTTGAATGGGGGGATTTATACAAATGGCAAGTTTAAATGGTTCTGAAGTGTTACCAGGGTGCAGCACTTCTTTCTCAGAGAGCCAGAAGAAGTGCATGATTGCATTAGCATATTACATCGGGGCTTTCTGTGGGAAACTGAGGTCTCAAGGCGAGCAGACGTCTGTTTGTTTCTAAATAAAGCAACTTGCCAATGAACTCATTCTGCAAGGTGCAGGAAAAAAAACTCAGAATACATGCCTGTTTGTTCTTTTTCACTTCAAAACCACACAAAGCCGGTGCCATTTCAAAGAAGCTCTGTTAAAATGAGGTTCTTGCATCACCACAGCTCTGCGGGACTGAACTTCAAGCTGAATTCATCTCTTTTGTTCTAACTTGTTCTAACATTTGCCTGGAAATATATAGGAAGTTTGCTGCTCAATATTTCTCAAGTTCTCATTGTAAGGCGATTTAAGTTGAGAGTAAAACATACAGAAGACGACACACTGTCTGAGCCTTTTGCACTGGGAATGTCTCACCAAGCAGCTTCTGAAAAGTAACTGCAAATATTTTGGAAAATCTCTTCCAATTGTGTTATATTTTATTAAAATCTGATGACGCAACATGTTTATTTTACCATTTGTCACTCCTATTATTTATACAATCGCCAGTAATACTTTCTAATTACAGAGACTGCCAAAGCCTTATAACATTGTATGCACAACAGTAAATTGTTTTACCTTTTACTCACTTTCACTTTCTGTGCATGTTCTTTTTGTGTCATTTTCAGTTTCAAAACATCTTTCTGAAGTTGCTCTTCAAGATACCATGAGGTTAAAAGTACATCATCCATTGTGGTTGTCATGGTCCGCGGCCCGGCGTCCGGGGTGCTGCTGGGATGTCCACGCCCACGAGCGTGGCTGCTAACCCCACACCTGCATCCCATCCCAGGCGATCATCAGGTGGACTATTTAATCCTGCCCTACCTGCTGCTCCACGCCAGTCCGTAGTCGCCTCTCAGCGGTAACGTACGCCTGCGGGAAAAGAACTCTTATGACAAACTCTCCATCGGACCTAACACTGTTTTTTCCCTGTGTACCCAGATCACAACTCGGCGTGTTTTTGTTTACGAGCCACCTGCCTGTCCACCTGTCCGCCTGAGATTTGGTTCACCATCAGCTTCGCCGTCTCGACCCCTTTTGGAGCTCCACCCCCCTCTGGTTCACTCGGCCCAGCTATCACCGTGAGACGCACACTCCACCTTCCCTCGTATGCTGCCTTTTTTCCGCACCCCAGTAATCTGTCTCTCTTTTTGTTTTACAGCCTCTCACAGCCCCGCTCTCGGCGTTCCCTGCGCGGTCCCTCGGTTTCTTCTGGTTCCATACGTTGTTTTTCAGGCTACCCTCACGGGACACCTTTAGTTGCAATAAAAATTACTTTCTTTATTCGCTCCTACCCTAGTGTGTGTGTTCTGCTACTGGGTCCTGCCTGCGCTCGGAACTTCGGTTCATGACAGTGGTCATAAACTCCACGCAAAAACTGTAGCTGAAAAATGACTATTTAATTCATCTCAATGCAAATCAGTATTTATATTGTGCCAATTCACAACAAAAGTACCCTCAAGATGTTTAATTTACTCTAATATAAAGATATTACAATAGAGAATCCCCAACAATCAGGAGATCTCTTTAAAATAAAACAAAACACTTGGCCAAAGTAGGAAGAAAGAAGTTTTATTTGTTTGTGTGGAAAAAAATGGACTCACATTTAACCCAAGTACCAAACCCTTCTGCTGTGCTGTGGTGAATGTTGCCTTGTGTTCGTTGTTTTCTGGTAAAAGTGACTTTAAAAGTTACCTGGCAGGCAGCTGGTGCGGCAGGCAGCCGGTACGGCAGTCTGCAGCGTTGTGACAGTTCTTTGTCATTTTAATTGACTGTGAATAAGAGATAAGGTCCTAATTGAATTTGGCTGATCAGCACAGACTGCTGTTCAAACACAACCTCGACACTAAACAAGATGCATAAAGGTAACATCAGATATTTCTTCTTCGTTTTATAATGGCTCATTCTGTCAAACCACATCCAGTCCTGTAATTACGAGATTATGATGATGGTTTTACCATTGTTATTGATGCTATATACATGATTTTCCTTCAAAGATATAACAAGCAGTTTATACATTCTTAACTAATTTCCACGACTATAGAGGTTTTAGGGTCATAGACACAAACCATAATAAATACATAAATACCCATAAAGCAAATGATTACAGTGTGGAGAAAAATGAGTCACGAGTCATGAATTCAAGCTGTCAAGTAGCTTACTTAATCTTTTTGCATCCTGAATATTTATGAATCTGTCAAGTTCAACACCAAGATAAAGAATACCACTTCCTTGGAGATTTAAAAGCTGTTTAGCACATAGATGAATACTGAACCACGTTAAATGCTGACAGCAAAGGTTCTAAACATTTTTCTTTGAAACAGCCAATTTAATTATTTTTCCTGTGAGAAACTGACACCTCCTTAACCTCCAGCTAGCTTTACGTCATCTGTTAAGGTACAACCAGCTTACATCTTTTTGTTCTCGTAAGGTTTGACCTAACTGCCGACAGAACGCCATAGAAACAACACTGGTACCTTAAAATTTAACTGTATCATAACAAATTTCAAAAGGGGTCTCAATTCAACTTCTGCCAAACTTCTTTAAAGTCACATTTTAACCCAAAACAAGCTATATTGCTGTTCCCCCCCCCCAAAATCTAACCAAATAACCAATATAAACTTCTTATTGAGGCACTGGTTGAAATAAAATACATGGGTGTGCAGGGCCTCAAATTGAAGATAGAAGCCATTAGAAGCACCAATAATATGGACCATTTCTCTCTTTGTGGGATGCAGCAGCTTGTAAAATCTAAAGACAGTGTTAGAATGTCGTTAAATACCCATGCGTGCTAGCTGTAGTAAATCACTCTCTGGAGCTAGAATTAAGCATTTCTGTTATTCTTTTATCGTGTCAGTGCATTGTGTTCTCTTTTATGTTGTCTGATTCAATTAAATGTCACTCAAAAGTCTTCTAATGGACTCCCTGAGCTCTTCTTTTCTCTTTCCTTTAGTTTTCCTGCTGAATAGTCCAAGAGAAGAGAGTTTTTTTGTACTTTAAGAAACCAAGAGAAAATCATTAACATATTATCACTAAAACAAACTACGTGTATCACAGATGATATTTTCATAGGTGTATTTAGTCAAAACTCAAATGTAAAAAAAAAATAAAGTGGAAGAATCTTGTAGGTGCTCCAGTGCCAGAGGCCTAGAATTTTGTATTTTGACATCCTTTGTGACTTTCTAGAATGCCTGGATAGAAATAAGTGTTGTTAATGCGACAGTCACACTAGGACAAAAAGTGGCTGGAGACTGCGGCATAACCAAAACTGTTTCCACCGCGTGCACCGTGAACAATCATCGCTTTTGAAACATACAGGGACCAGGTCGTCGTGTTCAAAGCAACTTTGGTACGACAATACAGTGTTGGAACAGCAATGAGATGGAGTCGTCTGCTTTCAGTTGTCAGTTTGCATTTGAATGGGGGTCATGTTGGCATTTACATACAATGTGTTTGTAATAATAATAATAATAATAATAATAATGGATTGGATTTATATAGCACTTTTCAAGGCACCCAAAGCACTTTACAATGCCACTATTCATTCACTCTCGCATTCACACACTGGTGGAGGCAAGCTACGGCAGACTGACAGAGGCGAGGCTGCCATATCGCGCCATCGGCCCCTCTGGCCAACACCAGTAGGCGGTAGGGTAAAGTGTCTTGCCCAAGGACACAACGACCAGGACAGAGAGCCCAGGGATCGAACCAGCGACCTTCCGGTTACAGATACGCTTTCCAACCCCCTGAGCCATGGTCGCCCCAATAATACAGCAATATCTGTTGCCATTCAGATCAGATAGTTGCTGCCTGATGACGATTTAACTTCAAAATGACAAACACGTGGCAACCTTGGTTTTATACAGGAATAGAACCAGTTGAGTCCCTAATCACTGCAGACTGAGTCATGCTGATTGCAGTGTCTGTCTGCATTTATTAATTAGACAGCAGTTATTTGCAAATCTTTACTTCTCTGTCTGAGAGGTGACTGCAGTCAGGTTCAATCTAACTGCAATTATTTGGAGACAAGTTACCTTCCACCAGGTGACCTCCTGACTGAAAGTGGTCGGTCAGGTAATTGAGCAACCACTGTTTTTCCTAGTTGCAAGGAGACTGCCGTCCTATTGTTATTCTAGTTTGACTAAACCATAAGCTTTCAATTTAAATTTGGAAGTTAGCGCCACAACAAGCAAAGCAACTCAAGTTATTTTGGGCCTTACAGGGATTGTTATGCAACTGAATAAAGCAGGTGCAACTATAGAGGCTGGATACAAGTAGAAATAACTGAGAAATTGCATTTTGGTATTTTTAGTAATCACGTTAGCCTGCGCATCTCTGTCTGAAAAGCCAAATTAACCAAAAATCTAGTGATCATTAAAAATGTATTTAAAAAATGAATCTTGTTCGTAAAAGTCTAAACATTTTGTATGTCCACTTATGCGGGAATAGTAAACCAAGACAGTAATAAATGATACAAGTTTTCTTTAACTATCAGAAGATTCACTTATTAACATTCTACTAGAAGGTTTTCATGTCTCCTAGCAACAGTAGTTCAGATAAAACTGTCTGTACATACCACACCCCGCCACCACCTCCTACACTATACAAACACACACACACTGAAGCATCCTGCAAAGGACTGAAGTGTCATCTCAGTGATGAGCTGCAGTCGAAGTGGTGTCACTCTGTCACGTCAGTATTTCCTTCGTGACAAAGAAAAATACTGCGGCATTTTCCTCCTCGAGGTAAACAAAAACATTTGGGAGGGCCGCCTGAGTGATGACTGATGTCTGTGAGTGACCAGGGATACAAAGAGAGGCCGGACAAAAAGATCTCTACGATCGGCTTCAGTTAAAAGGATATTTATCTGTGCATGGGGCACAGATAAATATGTATAAAGCGCATTAATAAAAAGGCAGTAGCTCATATTTTCATTTTACTGTAAAGCATCAAGC
The DNA here is from genome assembly GCF_963969265.1 of Rhamphochromis sp. 'chilingali'. NCBI lineage: Eukaryota > Metazoa > Chordata > Actinopteri > Cichliformes > Cichlidae > Rhamphochromis > Rhamphochromis sp. 'chilingali'. The sequence goes on along the minus strand of NC_137940.1, from coordinate 9,301,352 downwards.
ATGTCTGATCAGGTTGCTAAACTACAACAAACCGAATTTTCTAAATCGATGTTTCCAGTTGTGAAAGGGGCAGAGAGTTCAGATAAAGATTTATGTGATCAATTTATGCAACCATCATGTTTTTTAAAGGTCGCTGCACAGAGCTGGCTGTTATTCACAGTTCAACAATTGGAGTGGTGTGGATGAAACCTGCAAGCATGATCTAAATACACAAAATAGTTCTCAGCAGACATTTTAATTTGGTACAAGTAGCACAAACTGATAATGATGTATTTCAGCTAACTGTCAGTCCTGGTCTTTTAAATACTGCTGCTTGTGTCTGTACCTTACTGGGTTATGGCAATATCTCTCCTGATATATGCATGTTTGTTTGTGAATGATTGGCATCATATTTAAACACAGCAGTGATTCATCAACGTGCAGTCTACACAATATTGAAGAGGAATATTTTAACCCAAACCAAAATCTTTGCAGGATTTGATAGTTTAGGTTCCCAACGTAAGTAAAATAACAGGTAATCAAGTGAAAACACTGTCTCTCTCACAACTTAAGGAGGTTAAACACAGTTAAAGTGTAGCATTGATGTCCGATCAGAGACACTGACATATCAATAAAAATAAGTGATCTGGAGGAGTCCAACAAAGTGGCATCCTTCTATTTCTAACCCTTTATATCAGTATAGATGTCCTGCCGGCTCAAAAATGACAAGAATCAAGTCACATTTTTCAGTTATTCTTGACAAAGGGTATAATGTGGAATGTAAAAGTCTTATGGCATGTGCTTTAATGTCTTACATTTGCTGGTATTTTATGTAAACTCCACTGCATTATTGTTACTGTGTTGCTTTTCACACTATGTTGGTGGCAATCAAATTTAAAATTAAATAAATTAAATAAAAATAAAAACTGCACTTCATTACACAATGATTAATGTCCAGGCATATTAATTAGTCACTACCCCGTACCTAATGAGTAACGATGTGTCGGGATCTGTTCACGGGACCCGGAGCTCGTTACTAGCTGCTACTTAATGACAAAGTCAACCTGTCACAGGGGTTCTGGACTTCACCCATGGGTGCTGTTGGCTGTGTGAAGCCAGTGAGCAGGGCCGTTCATCTTATCCTGTGTAGTGCCTGGAGGCCAATGTGGGCAGCTGGAGCCCAGATCATTGTTTCTGAATTATAACCACTAATTATGCAGCTCCGCCACATGATGGGAGCGCTATCAAATGGGCTTAATTGACATTCATGATCTTGGATGGACGCGTTGCACCATAGTGAGAGCTTAGTGTGTCTGTACCTGGTGCCAAATGAAACTGCACTTCCTTACGCGCTTATAATTACCACAAAAATCCTATTTACTTATATAACTGCTAATATAAATTGCAAAACTGTACAAAAGAATCTGGCACTTTGTATAAACAGATATTTAATGGAAGACTGACGATTCATCTGTGACCTTGGAAACAGCAGTGACAAAGCAACATGAACATGGTTCAGTTGTTTGGTTAATTGTTTCTAAATCAGTAAACCATCTGCCCCATACAACACAGGGGCATTTGGGTTGTTTAAATAAATATTTCATAGCTATTCCCTATTCCCATGGCGAACGGGAAACAGCTCCTCGGGGAATATGAAATGGCCCTAAAGGGGACACTGAGGGAATAGGGAAAGTTGGAGAAGCTAACATTTCTTTCCTTTTCAGATTTTATATCTATTTTCCTTCCTTCAGATCAAACATATTCCTGTTAACCACAAATATTAGTAATAATCTCCTAGCTTATAAACCAGTGTGCTTGCTAACTTTGTCTGCTTTGCCATGTCTATGGCAAATATAGAATTTTCCGCTCTGACAGACTATGTCACGAAAAGACTAAATGATGAAGAGGCTCAGTCAGGAGGGAGGAGACTCTGTGCTGACTGTGCTGCAATTCCTGCTGTCTTTAAAACAGAGCTCTTATTTTCTGTAGTAGTATGGGGGGCAGGGGGCGGGGGGACTGCTGTTTGGGTTGGATAGTTTTGTATTGAGTTGCCGCTCGAAACCGTTTGGGAATAAATGTACGAAGTGCATATTAAATACATTTGTTTCTTTCATGCTGGATGATCTGCATTAAACATTATTACAAATAGTTATTATTCTTTTTCCAGCCTTTAATTTTATGAGTGTAGACCCGCTGAGTGTGCTCTTCTCATCTCTTTTATAATCCTGCTGTACATCTATGTAATTAAACTCACAGGAAGCTGCCCAGAACACAACTCCCAGGTGCACCTTAATAGCTGTGGTCTTGTAGCAGAAACCAAAGAAAGTTGTTCAATTAGGTTAGTTCACAGTGTCCTGTGAAGAAGTTGCAGAACATTTTCTGGTGGCTATACAGATCATGGGTGCGGTGGATGCTTGTAACTCCTCCAAGTCAAAAGTTTATGAGACCCTACCAAACAAATATTATCTGATCCAGCTGTCTGCATTTGAGAGAAAATTTTAAAAATGGCTCTTTATGCATAGAAAAGAATTAATGGTTCGTACACTGGAGAACTCCCCTTTCCTTATTTATTGCATCTAATAAATAAGGAGTGACCAATGCTAATAATATTCAATCATCACCTCATTTTCTGTAGGATAAACAGCTGTAAAATACTTGCAAGCGATACATATTATCATAAACTAGATGCAATAAATAAGAAAATTGGAATTCTAGCTTGCACTGCCCCACATGGTGCTGAGGATATGCATGGATTTTTTTTTTCCTGTGTTATGGAGGCTATTTATACATATTTCTATTAAAGCCAAGAAATTTAACAGCTCAAAGCTCACCAGCTGTGGGGTCTCAACAAAACTGAGGAGCTTTCCGATTTGTGAAAATGTAAATATAAGATAAAGATGCATGAGAGCATAATTCACCCAGTTTATCTGGCTTGTTTCCATCTGAAAACTAAAATTTCATTTAATAAAACTCCTTAAAATTAAAATTAAGATGCAAGTCCAAACTGAACCAGAATGGCATGTGTGCATACAGTAACTGACTAATATGTGTACCAGTATTGTGGAAAAAGGAGACAAAAACCTATCACAACCCAAGGAGAGAATATAAATTAGATGCACAACACCAGCCATGTATGTAAGCTTAAAAGTGTGTGACAGAGAAAGAGGCTGCTGCTTTGACTCTGTATGTGTGAACACAACATTAGTGCCTCTTAGACGAAGTTCAGCAAAAACAGTGGTTGTTTGTATAACCCTGGAGGCTGTTTCACTGCTGTTATTGGACGTTTTGCCACACTTTTTATTATTCCTCCATCATCATGGCTGCATGACTCTTGTAACTACTTGAAGCCACTCTGCACATATTAAATGCCAAGTCTCTATTAAAAATTAGGCTGTAAGTACGTTATGCCCATAATATTCTCATATTAATAAGAGAACTGTGACCGAAGGCACTCCCACTGATTGTGCAAACCAGGATTCACAAAAATAAATGCAAACATGGAAGTGCATTAATCATGTGCTCCCACTCTGATGTAAAAACATGATATTGGCTTCATAATCATAATTGAATTGGCTTATTTTCACAAGATTCCTGACATGGCAATGTATCATATTTTGGGAGCTTAGTTCCACTTGAAGGGTTCACTCTCTCACTGAGCTCTTGAGAGCTGTTTTCAAACCTTCCCCGTCGGTCGCCTTTGGTATCAGGGACTCGAAGAACCACATTGTCCACACTGAGCTGCACTCCAAGCCTTTTTGGGCTCATCTTTAAATAACTAACCCAGTGCACAATAATATGAACAATTAGCGCATTAACTGTTACCATCAGATAATATCAAGGACTAATGGTGATAAATCACGCTGTTTATACACGTCCGGAAAGTGCCTTGAACCAATCTGAATCCTCTCTATTATATTGCAGACAAATTTTGACTGCAAAACTCTGCCAAATGGATAAAATCTCATCCTGACACCAAACAGGGAGAATGCTCATCTTTCAGCAACCTCCTCCTAAACAAATTTCTTATCAGCTGACAGTCTGACATGTTATCCAGCTCAGAGCAATTGCTTTCTTTGTCATGTGGACAGCCCTAGAGCTATCTTTGTGTCATTTTGAACATGCAGGGAAATTTCCATAACAATTTATGCATCTATTAACTTGCTGTGTGCATGTGCACAGCACAGAAAATGCCTCTCTGAACTACATGTGCATGTGATTGATTGTCTTTGTGCTGCTCTGCACCAAGCATGCATCATCTGGAGTCAGTGACCAGCTGCTAGAGCGGCTGTGTGTTCAGGAGGTTATTAAGCGTCTAGAATGGGTAATAGGAATGCTCTTCTGTTGACCTTTTGTGTGTAGCACGGTCCAGTCAGTCACACAGCTGCACACATTTGCAGCAACATGCCCCACAGTTGAGACTTTTCTTTCACTGAAACATCATCGATGTATATGTCACTACTTTGCAAATACTGACCAAACCATGGATGTGAGGCTCAACTGTCTGTCACTCCAACAGGGTAACAAACCACCAGTCACACTCACATTAGACCTACTGTTTGGAAGTGGAAGGAGGCTGGAGTACCTGAAGAGAACCCAGGCAGGCACAAAGAGAACATACAAAATCCTCAAAGGAAGCCAGAACCAGCTGCTGGATTCAAACCCGAGACCCAAGACGATAGTCTTACTTTCCAGTGTAGTAATGCAGAGCTTTAGTTCTTCTTGTAATACTTGAGTTCTGGTTACTGTTGTAACAGTCGGGGTGTTTTTGGTTCCAGTTTGGATTACTTTACTGTTCTTGTTTTTTACTGTGCATCACTGTTTTGTCTCCACTCCTGCCTCAGACATGTTTCGTGTTTCTTCCTTTGTTATTTCTTTTTTATTCTGGTTAATCTCAAGTGTCTTCTTTCAGTTTTGTTTGCTGTGTGTCTGAATGTCTCACTTGTGTTAAATAAGTGCACGTGTCTCATTTCCTTCCTGTTTCTAATCTAATCTCCCATCAGCCCTCTGTCTATAAACATTCCAGACTCTGTTTTTAAGATGCTCTGATCTGTTTGTTTTATGGTGGTGTCACATGCTGCTCCTCATCTCAGGACTTTTTGTCAATTTTGGACTATTTTGTCTTTCGATATTTTAACCTCAATATTTTAATTTCAGCTGGGTTTTTTGTTTTGTTTTTATTTTGTCTGCAAGTGTGATGTGTTTGGGGCCTTTTTACAACACAATGTGACAGAGAGGTTTGATTTTAAAACACTGCAATTATTGTGCAAAAATCGAAACGTGTCTGAACTGAACTACACTCACACAGTTATGATGAAGTGAAGAAGATGTGACACATCGTGCTTTACAAAAGGTTACAGTCACTCACACAGGAGCTGAAATCTAAATAAACAAAATGAGTTCAAATGGTTTCTCACTCACCTTTACTTTTTTTTTAACGTTAACAACTCTCAAGCAGCAGTGAGAGTGTGTGAAGTGCTAAGATAAATATATGTACCAGTTAATTTTAAGTGAGCTCACGCACAGCCTGCAGCTGAAAGCCTGGGTTAACATTAGCAAAGAGACAAAAAAAGGTGGCAGCTGAAGCGTAATATGGTCCAGAGACATTAAATTGATTGCAGTGTCGCAAGGTTCGTGTTAATCTGCAACCCTCCAGTACTGAACCTTTTTACCAGAATAATCATCTTTAGTTTTTACGGTACATACCAGTCCATGCTAACCATAGCCATAGCATAACTAGATTTACCTCTCTGCAGGGTAAGAAAAGGTCTGGAATTGTGATAATCTTAAGTTTAGTTACAGTTTGGGAAACAGTCGGATGAGTCACGGACTAGTTGTCTCTAAAAGGGTGTCCACTCAGGAAGCAGTTGACTTGTACTGGTCTCTACTGGACACTTTAGGCTCCCATTCCCTGAGTGAGTTTTTTTAGCACCCAGTCACATGTCAGTAACTGGTATGTTCCACTTTCCTTGGTAGTTGATTCAATCACTTGATTTGAAATGAGAAGTTTAACTGTGTTGGCTCATCGCTGTGATTCACTTCCTGTGAGTCCTCCTTTGTATTAGGTGGATGTGGTGTGGTTTAAGTGAAATCTTAAAAAATATTCATGTTATGGGTTTAATCTTAGCCGGATTTGATTTTTTTAAACACTTGAACCCCTGACACAGTCTTAAATCAATGACGATCTCCACTGTAATTCATCCTAAAGGTGTTCTGTCATGGTTAGGGCAACCAAGTTCTTCCACATCAAACTCACTCGTCTATGCCTTTATGGACCTTGCTTTGTTCACTCATCAGTAGTCATGTTGGAACAAGGCCATCTCCAAAGTGTTCTTACGAAGTTGGGAGCATGAAATTCAAACTGTCTTGGTATGGTGGAGCGTTAAGAGTTCCTTCTACTGCAGGGGTATCGAACTCCAGGTCTCGAGGGCCGATGTCCTGCAGGTTTTAGATATCACCCTGGGTCAACACCTGGATCAAATGATTAGTTCATTACTAGGCCTCTGGAGAACTTCGAGACATGTTGAGGTGGTACTTTAGCCATTTAAATCAGCTGTGTGGGATTAAGGACACATCTAAAACCTGCAGGACACCGGCCCTCGAGGCCTGGAGTTCCACACCTGTGTTCTACTGGAATTAAGGGGCCGAGCCCAACTCCTGAAAATCATAACCAGTGTTGCCAACTCCTCAGTAAGGAAAATCGCTATTGGTTGTCCTAAAAGTCGCTAAATGACGTCATCGCCTAATTTGCATAATTGTTCATGCTAATCTAATTGTAACCTATGTTGTTGGAGAGAGAAATAACATCGTGGAAGAGACATAAAGTGAGTAAAAAATGTCCTAAATGCATTTAGAGTTTATTTAGAACTACAAATTTAATTTCTTTTAGCAATTATTGTTTTTTTTAAGTCACAATTCCAACCCTGCTCCTTTACCCGGGCTTGGACCGGCAAAAGTGACCCGAAATAGGCACTGGTGGAGTTACTTTTTGTGTGTGTGTGTGTGTGTTTATAAGTAGTTTTAAACCTTGTGATCCACAAAACAGCATTAGAGTAAAAGAGTAAAAGAAGAACTGACTGCGTTACAGCACCCGCTGCTTGTTGAGAGTAAAAGAGATACGCGCTTTCACGTCTTTCTTCAGGGGTCTGAAAACTCGCTAAATATAGCGACAAAGTCGCTAAGTTGGCAACACTGATCATAACCCCCTTCCACCAACTCTACTCCATTCTCCTGACAACCAACAAACCCAGACTCAATCATCAGATCGGCAGATGGAAAAACATGACTCCAGAGAACACGGCTGCACGGCTCTAGAGTCCAGTGACGGTGTGCTTTATACCACTGCATACAAAGCTTTGCACTAACAGTTGACTGAAATATTTAGTAGCAGAGAAATTTCACAACTGGACTTATGGGCAGTGTTGGGAAGGTTACTTTTAAAATGTATTCCACTACAGATTACAGAATACATGCCCCAAAATGTATTTTGTAACGTATTCCGTTACATTACTCAATGAGAGTAACGTATTCTGAATACTTTGGATTACTTAATATCCACAATATCATGCTTTTTACATGCTTTTTACAACTACGTGATTTATTACTATTACTGAAGGTTACTCGCCATACCAATACCAACTACATTTTCAAATTTTAATATAAAATGAGTAACAGTATGTTGGATATTAGGTAAGTCTGCACTTTTTGCAGCGATCTTGTATATAAAACTATTCCACGCGTATATAAAACAGGTCCGCGGCTCTGAACCGTAGTAAAGGGACCTCTGGCTAATACGTCAGGTACCATGTCGGGCTTGTAGCCAAAAACTTTTTGGCTGCAGTGGTTATTATTATATTTACATGCTTCCATCTCCCGTTTCTAGTTGATGACAACTCCTACTTTTCGACTCTCCTTTTTCTCCCTCCTCGCGCTCAAAGATACATAACGGGCAGTCAATTCTCCCTGCAGCACGGACTACACTGCCCATGAGGCTACATTCTTTAAGGCGATGCCTGTAACACCTGCCTATTGCCTATTATGCATATTAAATCATTTTTTGAATAATAATTTTTAAAAAATATTTCTTCACATCATTATGCGGCAGCAAGTAGAGGTGACATGGGCCGTGAGATGGAGACACAAACATTTGAGCCTCTTAATGCGTATTTTGTTTGGGTTTCCACCGGCGTGGAATTACCAAAAATAGAGAGGGCATAGCCGAACATATGAAACAGGAAAAGACCGCCGTGTAATCCCTTTATTTCAAAAAAGTAACTGTATTCTGAATACCACCTTTTTAAACGGTAATTGTAACGGAATACAGTTACTCATATTTTGTATTTTAAACTGCCGGTACATGTATTCCTTTACTCCCCAACACTGCTTACTGCATAGGTGCCACACTGGAATTCACTGAGCACCTGAGAGTGAACCATTCTTTCACAAATGTTTGTAGAAGTAGAAGTCTGCATGCGTATGTGCTTGATTTTTTATGCCTGTGGCCATGGAAGTGATTGGAACACCTAAATTCAGGATGGGTGAGTAAATACTTTTGGAAATATTCTGTCCAGTAATCTGGCTTCTTCCCACAGACCAAAGACATGCAATTAATGGGGTTAGGTTAACTGGTGATTCTAATCATAGCTGTGAATGGTTTTCTGTCTCTGTGTTATTTTGGCCACCTGTCCAGGGTGTATCCTGCCTCTGGCCCTATGGTAGCTGGGATAGGCTCCAGCCCCACTGTGACCCTGATAAGGATAAGCAGAAGAGAATGGATGGATGAAGTTCAGTGTCGGTTTGGGTCTCAGTCCTACTGTTCCCCATTAACAATATGTATGCACAATAACCGAAGCATATGGTAATTTAAGTCAAAACCTCAAATCAAGAGTGCTATCTGTAGTAAGCACAGGTGGAAGCAATACAGGATCAAAAAATATCAGAAACCTTCTGTTGTAATAAAACAACATAGGATAGATTTAGGTTTTAGGTTAACTATAAAAAGTAGCTTAGTTTCCCTAATGTAGGTTACTCAAAGAACAAAACAAAAAAAAACTACATATGCAGCTGAGAAAGACTGGGCTCTGCTAACCTGCCTGCACAGTTATTTGGGGGATTTATACGAATGAGTCTACACCAGATGTGAGCTGAGGACACAGACTACTGTCTGAGGCGACGGCGGTAGCAGCTGTACTGTCAGGTCGTATCGACCTGCAGATTTGATGTCAGCGTCACTCAAATGGAGCAGACCGAGCTCAGAGAACTTAACAGTTCGTTCAGAATAATATCAGCCTTTGGGAATAGAGTTCAGCTACCTTGCTGCATCGGTAACAAAACGCATAATTTGTTCATCTTTTTAAGTGCTGCAGTGACTTTCACAGTTTGGAAATCATCTTTAAACTCAAAATAATGAAAAACCGGACCACGTGCTTTTTTCTTTCGGTATCAAAATAGAATACATTTACTACACACCAATACATGGTGAGCAAACAATACAAACAACTGAAGAAACATGCTCAGTTCATCATGAAAGGACTGGTCTTATTAGCAGAAGGGCTCATTTGTTCCATAATCAAGACCAAATCAAAGCCACTGATGCACCTGCAAAAGAAATCTATTGTTCAGACTAAAAATATGCTTTCGTACTTGTGGATTTTTTATCTGTTGGCAAGAGAACAAAGAAGTCATATCTCATACCTCTCCATTAATACAATACTGTCTAAGTGCATGTCTGCTTCTATAAAACCAACTTCATAACATAAGAAGCAGCTTATAAAATGGAATAAATTAAAGACATTTTAAACAAATTTGAGTATTTTGTATCAGAAATTACTGTATTTGTGTTTTCACTACTTTTGCAATACATTTTACTGCATTTGCTTAATACCAAAGCGACTAAGTTTTAAAATGACAGCCATTTACTCCCGTTTTCTAACTTTTTTGTAATATACTATACTTTATATTATCACAAAGAGCAGGTTGTTAAATAATCAGAATATCAGTGATTCGATCCAGGCTCTGAGTGTTCAAATTGAGTAGAAAAGGGTACCAGTCTTTAAATTAATAACATAGACATTAATGACTTTGTTAACACAGACACAACAAGCACACAGGAAGTTATAACTTTCTTTTCACATATGATTTACAGGCTTTTTGCTTTTTTTCTAAACAACGGTGGTGATGGGGACACACCCAGGAGCAGACGAGCAGAAGTGTGGAGGTCTTCAAAGCCGAGTGTAAACATGCCACAAATGGGTTGTGAGCGCAGTTGGAGAGCCGGGCTGAGCTTCTGATTGCTTCCATTATTTTGTCTCAAATCAAAATGTCAAACAGCATGAAGAATGCAGTCCCACTGTGTTTGCTGATAATTAGAGGATCAGGTTTCCTGTTTCACACCAATCCAGCTCTCTGGAGTAAAAAAAACAAAAAAAAAAAAACTGCCTAGGCAAGAAAATTCCTGCTTGTGTTTCATTTTGTTGGCTTTTCTTAAACTGGACATCCATCTAATCATAAAGATGAATGATTAATGAAAGGCAGAAGACAATGAATCAAATTAAAAAAAAAAAAGAATACGTTGAATCTTGTAGCTTTGTAACCTTGAGTTTTAAAACCTGGAAATTCCGACTACAAAAGTCCATCAGTCCATCCATCCATGGTCAGCTTTCAAAATCTAAGCTTTGCCACAACAAGAACTGTAGAAGAAGATATATGTAAAAAATTATGTATTAAACTCATGTTTATCCAACCACCTTTAATGGCAAAAACTTTGCTGTTGTGATTATGATCATTTTCCAGGTTGGGTCAAGCTTTAGCTGTAAGACTGATGGCCTCACGTTTGACTCTAAAAGAGCTCATGGTTGACTCGATGACCGCAAGATGCCCAAATCATCACCCCTCCACCACAGTGCTGACATTTATTATGAGGTATTTGTGCGCTCGCTATGTGTTGCCTGTTGATTGTGGGGCCCCCCCGGCCCTTGCACCTGCAAGAAATCACTCACCTGTGGTTCATCACCTTGTCTGCTTATCACTACTTGAGGCAGTGGCTGTGAGCATCTCATTGCTGGACTGTTGAGTAACCCTCGTTAGTGAAATTCCGGATTGTATTATTCAGAGTATTCCTTCGTGTTTTCTTAGTATTAATATCTCGTCTTTGCATATAGACCCCGTCCCCTTAAGCCTGTACGTGGATTTGCCTGACTAGTGTGCATGGAGGAACATCCCCCATGAGGAGCGAATGGAACGAGTGCGAGGAGCTGTGTGCAAGAGTGGAGACCCCGTTTCACCTTCCTGTGAACCTTGGAACCCCTGGACACCCTCTCCCCCCACTTGTATATAGAGCACCTGGTGTTGTGTGAATAAAGAACTCTAATTTGTGATTCGCAGTCTGCACGTGAGTCTGTCCTGCCCCTCGTGACAGTGTTGGTTTTCTCCAAACATGGTGCTGTGCTACAGACAAACACCCCCACTTTAGTCTCGTCTGTCCAAAATGACATTGTTCCAGAGGCCATTGTTGTTTAGATGCAACTTTGGAAAGCTAATCAGTGCTGTCATGTTCGTTTTAGAGAGAGGGAGAGACTTTCTCCTTTAAAATAATCCACACTTGTTCAGTCATTTTATAATTCTACTGTCATTAACTTTAGCATTTAACATGCTAACTGGCAACTTCTGAGCATTGCACAGTCTGACCTTCAAGGGGAATTTGCTTGGTGGTCCACTCGTGGGAAAATTGCGTCATTATGTTAGCACACATCTTGATGTCTTGCCCAAGGATACTAACACAACCATGTGACACTTAGAATATGTTTTATAGAGTTTTGCACATCTACAGAGTCTGTTTTGTAATAATTACACAAGCTTTAGAGCTCTAGATGAGTGTTGTTGCTCCAGTGATTTATTTACTTGCCGGGATAAATTAGCAACACTGACTGCTGCATCCTAGCAATGAGTAACATAAATATGTTAAACTCTGAATGGAGCTCTTAAGTCAGTTTTACATATTTACACAACCAGATGAGATGGAGCACTGTTATAGCCATCTTTTCATCAGCTGAAAAAAAGAATCACTTTGTCCGTAGAGTAGTCTACAGGAGTCTTAGGATAGTTTTTAATTAGTACACCATCATTAAGTTAATATCCTGTTACATGCAGATAAATGACCTTTTTAAAAAGTAACCTGAAAAAATCATTATCACCTTTGAATCCTTGGCTGCAAGCTATCAAGGAAGTTGCTTCTACAGGCTTAAGTCACTTGAGGGTTATTGTTTAGCATTGTGCCTATCAGCACACCTTGGGGTTGAACAAAAGTCGAAGAAAGTAATCATCGTTGGTAATCATTTTTAATGCAAAGCAGCCAGCATGAAACACACAGATGTATTTAACGTGCGCCTCGTGTGCTTATTGCCTATCGCTCTCGCAAACTGTGATGTAGCTGCACAGCCAACAAATATGTGGTTGTTCTCCCTCAGGCTGCTGCTGTAAATCCAGTATGGATCTGTTTTAAGGGGCTTTGGGTGAACTATGTGCTCTATCGGACCGGCAGGGCCTACTATAGCATCATTAGTGCAGCAGAGTAGTCTCCTACACAAGCTAATTGAAGCAGAGATGCAACAGAAGGACTTAATGAAGAGGGCATTTTTCATTTTTCCTAAATGCAGGGATAGTACAACTGTTTTGTTATATCTCCTGCATACTACTGTTCTCTTGTTGTTGAGTAGATTTTTAAAACTGTATATAACTGAGTTATGAGCTTCTTATTGCAGGAAATTTCTTCTGATTTGCCAGAAACATTCCCTTGGATGCAAATTTAAAGTTATTTAGTCTTTGACAGTCAAAGCTAATCATATCCTCAATGATTTATAGTGTTTCTGACAAAGGTTAATTTATATCCTAAAGGTCTGAAATGCAATATCACAAAATTGTTTGATCTTCTGCATCTTCTGTGTTATCAGCTTAAATCTCTTTGCTTTTGTGTGAATGTGGGTTTTAGAATTTCTTTGAAAATGGTTTTTAAATCTGCAGATCTGTAAATCTTAAGGCCGCAGCAGTCACAAAGCTCAGCTAACCACACAGAAAACACATCCAGGGGAGCTCACAGTACAAGCTGGGATTTTATATAAAGAGAATTATTTCTCCCAACTGCACCACTGTACCAGGATCTCCCACCTGATTAATCCCTCTTTAACCCCAATAAGACAATCACAACATTTTGTTGTTTGTTTGTTTTTTATTCCCATATTAATTTTATTTTTATAACACTAAAGCACAACAGCAGTAGCCTCAAGGCACTTTATAATGTAAGGCAAAGACCCTGGAATAAGAGAAAACTTCAACAATCAGATAATCATGGTAAAATGGTAAATGGCCTGTATTTATATAGCACTTTACTAGTCCCTAAGGACCCTAAAGCGCTTTACATATCCACCCATTCACACACACATTCACACACTGGTGATGGCAAGCTACATTATAATCACCTATAAGCAAGTCATTGGTGGGAAGGAAAAACTTAACAGGAAAAACCTCCAGCAGAACCAGGCTCAGGGAGGGGTGGCCATCTGCCCTGACTGGTTGGGGGTGAGGGGAGGAAAACAGCACAAAGAAATACTGTGGAAGAGAGCCAGAGAAAGGAAGGTTTTAAACTTACCCTTAAAAGTAAAGACAGTGTCTGTCTCCTGAATCCTGAACTGGGAGCTGGTTCTGCAGAAGAGGGGCCTAAAAGCTGCCTCCCATTCTACTTTTCAAACCACAAGTAAACTGTCAGTCTGAGAGCAAAGAGCTCTAATGGGGTGATATAAGGGGGTATCATATGAGGTCAGAAAAGATGGGGCCTGATTATTCAAGACCTTGTATGTGATGAGAAAAATTTAAATTCAATTTTGGATTTAACAGGGAGCCAATGAAGAGAAGCCAGTATAGGGGAAATTGCTCTCTCTTTCTAGTCCCTGTCAGTATTCTTGCTGCAGCATTTTGAATCAACTGACAGTGTTTCAGGGATTTTCCAGGCCATCCTGATAATAATGAATTACAATAGTCCAGACTAGAAGAAATATGCATGAACTAGTTTTTTAGCATCCGTCTGAGACAGGATGTTTCTAGTTTTAGAGATATAGCACAAATGACAGAAGACAGACATATTTGTTTAATATGAACACAAAATGACTTCAAGATTGAGCACAGTGTTGCCAGAGAGCAAGGTATTGCCATCCAGGGCAAATATCTGGTTAGACACCATGTTTCTAACATTTTTATCTTGAGAGAGACAAAACCATGATATTTGATACCTTTCTAAATAAGTTAACCTGTATTATGTTCAAATTCTCAAGGATTCTTCTAATTATTTTTGCATTATTCTGTGAAATATTTTCTATCTGTGCTCTTTTTATTACTGCATGGCTTTAAATATGTTTCTTTTAAGGAAGTTTCTCAGAACTCATTGCATAATTTTCACTGGTATGAAACTGAGCTGGTAGTCCTGGAACAAGACATTTTTGTTCCAAGAAAAAAAATTCAGATCTCTTTACCTGAATCTCAAGTGCAGGTTCATGTGAATATTTCATGCCTAGGCTTCACAGAGCTCTGGTTTTAAAAGCGTGGTACAAAACTCTAGAAAGGACTTTTCTCACAGGTGCAACAGGAAACAGCAGCTGTTATGCTGTGTTATCTAAGACACTGTGAGATGCAGCATTCAGAATTGCTCCTTTTTTGTCCTTGTGCAGAGAAAAACCAATTTGGCCCCGACTCATAAACACGGCACTAGTGGTGAGAACTTGATTATGACAGCACATTAGCACTATAGGGGCAGTGCCCAAAACTCATTATATTCAATTAAGCATTGATCAGCCGATGAAAGTGTGGTGAAGGGCGTGTTGAGGACAGATATTTGGCATAGAATGAATATTTCTGATGCTCAAAGTTATTGATGACGCAATTTACCATCTCCCCATAAAGCTTCTTAATTCTTACACATACATTCTGAAATATTCTCTAAGATCTAATTAGACCAAAATGTTTATGTAAAAGTGAACTTCTAACATAACTTGTATAACTCGCTAACAATGTTAGAATTCTCTGGTTAATTATCCTGCTATTTTGGACTCGTCAGAGATTAAATATACTTATATAACAAGATCTGTGTTTTTTCAATTTCTAATTTTTATAGCTCTAAGGGTAAGAAAAATGCTTTTTGCATATTCTTCAGCAACTCTTCAGAGAAACAAGCCAGTATCTAAAAATCTTTATGTAATCATTTTTAAATGATCTTTCTTTATTGTTTGTCTGATTATACCAGTCCCACGTGGTGCAGTAAGTAGGACCATGAAAGAAAGGGAGAAAAAAAAAAGCTTTTATCTAGTTTATGGTAATAACTTTAGTGAAATCCAGACAAATGGCTTAAATGGATTAGAAAGATGTCTCTATTCTGTACAGTATCTCTCCTGGAGACTGAGGGATTGCTAGAGATTAAAGTTTTATTCACTTTAATTTTTAATGAAGAAAATATGGATTCAACAGTCTAATAGAACACACACTAGAATGACAACACTGCCACTTTTAGATCGATCATTTTCTTCTCAAAACTGCTGTATGTCTGGCACGATAAGGCCTCAGTCGTGCACCTAAGCAGGAAGACGATGAAGTTCTTGTTTTGCAAGGCAGGCATAGGTTAGATGATGGAACAACTGAATTCTCAGTTGTCGAAGGAGGCAGAGTGATAGAAACCTAATGCCAGTCTGTATAAACCTCAGAACGGCGTTCACTCTATCGAGAGAGCTCTGTGAATTGTGAACTTCCAAAAACAACACTTAGTTGGCATCATTTCCAGGACAAACGGGGCCACTTGTGATTATGTTAAGCACTCCGCACTTGGTGACAGAGGCAGTGGTACACTTAGTGAGACAATATACTAAATTATACTCAAGGAGTTTAAAACAGTGTGTCAAATATATTCACTACAGAAACCTATAAGTCATCCTAATGAACCATTAATTTGATAATGAAGAGGTGGAGCAATGGAGGTGTTAGGGATAGTCAGACATCTGCTGTTTGTTTTTGAAGTAATTTTTGCAGAGCTAATAATGCCTGGAGCTTTTGAAATGCAGCCATGTTCATCCTGGGTCCTGCTCTATTGGATGCTCACAGGCAATCCTGTGCTGCAAACAAGGTATCACGTTCTGCTTCCAAGGTGCCCTATACAGACATCCTGTCACCCCAGTAGAGGGGTCCTGTTTAGCCTCAACATTAAAGTGCTGCTATTAGCTTGTCAAACAACTCAACAGTGCAAAATTGTAATCAATACAAGCAACAGACCTCGCTCATCACGGTCTCATCGTGGTGCGTCACAGCACCATTTGTGCTTAATTTGGAAGCACAAACACCCGGGGAATAAAAAACAAGCCACTGAATCACATGTTGCATATTTATGTGAATATCAGCTGCAGTTGAAAATATCATGATTTATGGACATTTGTTATTCACTGGTTATTACCCAACATGTGACGGAGAGAATTGGATTGAGAGAAATGTAAGTTAAAAAATAAATAAATAAATGATATGACAAATGCTTAAATAGATATTAACTGCAGCAGACATCAGCAGTAAAAGCCTCACTATAATCAGTCTGTAACAATATGGATATTGGATATATGCTTAGAATGTAAGCATATATGTCACCACGCATCTTATAAAAGTCAGTCAATAAGATGAAGAACCAGTATTATTAGTATCTTTGTGTTGAATATCCTCATGTTTTTAATCTGCCTGTAACTTTTATAACTCCTCTTATATCTCTGTGTTCACTCCCAGCCTTCAGAGATCCACTGAGGTCTTATTCTAACTCTTCAAATCGGCTTTATGCTGAATCAAAAACCACCGGTGTGACTCAAATGAGATCTACTCTGCTGGAGGAACAAGCCTAACATCTATGACATCCAGGAGATAAGAGTGTGCGAAATCTCTGTATAGAGATCAGTGTTCCCTGTGTGGACAGAGTCAGTTGCGAAGGCTGGCTGCCTTTATTGTTGTTTTCCATGCGGGGAACCTCATGGGGTCAGACGTAATTCTCCAGCACAGCGTGAATGGAGATGAATCACTGCTATGGCAGGAATCTTAAAGCAGATGGCACCTTTTCAGCTCTATGCAGGAGTTTCAGTTCCTCCAACCTGTTGTCGGAGAGGAGCACGGTGTAGAATGCGTGATGTATTTTTGTGCTTTGCGTGCTGCACACCTTTTATTGTTTTGCTTGCTCAGCTTTTTCTGTACCTGTGGAAAAGTTCACATGCCCTTTGAAAGGATCTAAGCTGACTTCCTGTTTGCTGCTCTGCTTTTCTGCACTGAAATAATTTGCTGTCATTTTCGACTCACGAAATCTCATGGCAGCTTATTCTGTAAAAGTCATTCCTCGTTCATCACACCTCTGCTGCTCCTACTACAGCAAAGTATGCCTGCAATTCTTAGTGATTGCTCCCTTTTACATTTTAAAATAATGCGGATGACAAGCCTTGACAGAGACACAGGTGCACAGATAGCAGTCTAACTCATATATTTGCAAGGGAGTTATCAGGCCGTGGGCTCCTTGGCTGCGATTTCACACACGTTTGGCAGCAGACGTTCACTCAGTGACATAATGACTTGTTGTTTTCCAAGAGCATCCAGTCTGATTTCTGCCTGCATGTCCAGCTGTAGACTGTAGATCGCAAATTGTCTAAATGAAAGGCCATTAACATCTGTCACACGCAATTATGTTTAGCATCCTTGTCTCTAATTCCATTCTGCCCAGCAACACATTGCCAGGAGATGTTTCCCTTCATTTTTTAGACCGCCCAGCTTGCGAATCACTGCTCTTTGGACAGTTGCACTGATGATCGCTTCCGACAGAAGACTGGGAACAAAACACCAGGTATGTAAACTGTCCACTGACAGACTCAGGGTCAAGACCCACTAAAAATAATCCAAGGAAAAAGCTTTTTTCAGTGTTGATTGCAGCATGTTAATATTAAAGTCTACAGCATGTTTGACCTAAAAAGGCAGTCTATCACCAATACTGATTTACAACAGAAAGCACACTGAGAATTTGAAGCAGTTAATCTGTTTTAATGAAAAGTTTCAACATCTACTGACCGAGCTGCCAGCTTCTGTGAATGATTTGATACAAGCAAAAAGATCCCCGTCATCCTAAAACGTTTGGACTCTGTGGCCACACTAAGGAAAAGTGGCTAGTGTCATTTTTGTGTATTAAGGATTTCTTTCGGTTTTGAGATGCGACCTATGTTCAACCTCTATATTATTGACAGTGTTCTCTTAATATTCTTACTTTGTATTTTCTTATGCTTGTGAGTTTTTGTTATCTATGCCTTTAGTTGTTTGTTTAGCTTTGGAAGACTTCAGGTTTGTTATTAGTTCCCTTATGTGTTCCTATAAAACAAATCCACTCACTAAAGCCTGTTTAAACTGAGTCCTTTGACCAGGTTACATGGAGGCAGATGGTACAAGAGTGTGTACAAACGGCAGTACCGGGGCATGTACCCATCTAACACTGAACATCATTAATGCAGGCCAAAGTTCACGACACAACATCCCTTATGGACTCCTGAGCACAAGCGGCATAGATGAGTCATTAATGGTGTTATGCACCACTGACCTGCTGACCAGCTCCAAGGATGCCAAAGATCAGTGGCTCCATGATATCCTCACAAGCTTTCAGTACAATTCATAACTTTTCATGAATCACTGTACAAATGCACATCAGATTTCCTGTAAATTTGTTAATTCCTAAAAAATCATTAGCAGTTTTTAAATAGATTACTATTGCATGCTTTTGGCCCTAGATATAAAGCAGTGAGAGCAAAAGAAGTACAAAACCTTTAAGTCTTGGCTCAACTGAGACAAGCACTGAAGTTCAATAAACCTTGAAACCAGTGGAAACCTTTTTCTTATAGCTCAAAGCAATCCACAGACACATGTGGGAATTTCTGACCATGGGAACAATTGCTCTTACTTGAAGCACAATATATTTTCTCAGTTTCTTTTCTCTGGGCTTAAAAATCTCAAAGCATCAAAGAACACAGAGCCGTTTGTTGTGGGGATTTCTTCAAAAGCTCCTCACCTTTTGGACGGCAAAGAAGGTGCGACTGTGCACAGAGACTTTAAAAAAAAAAGTATGTATGCTGTTTTCAAGCTACTCACCATCTATGAAGGGTCTGACATAGTTTTTAATGTGATGTCTGGAGCAGCTGGTCACTTAAGGAGCAACTGTAAAACTGGCTCTGACAATATCACACGAGTGTGTCCATAGAGCAGATCGATTCCCTGAAGAACATCGAGATTCAAAGCCACGCAGACCTTCGGAGAGTCTCAGCTTTGGCTTTAACGCTCTCTAGAGCAGCGACATGAATCCTTAATATACAGCTGAGAAATATCTTCTAGTTTCCATAGAAACTTTTCAAGCCTTTCCTGCTCTTGCAGTATTATCAGCACCCTTTTACTGGTTTCCTGTGAAAATTTACAGCTCTCATGAAGACCTGGGAACTAAGTGGGAGTGAAACCTCGCCAACACAGCAGCTCCAAATAGCCCACATCGGATTCCCGAAGGCTCCCCTGCCATCTGCAACTCCACACACCCACCAGCAGCCAATACACTTGCTAACGGTGGTGGGGGTTAATTAATGGAGCCCTTGCTCAGAAACAGCAACCGTATGCATTAATCATCTCATCTATATTTAATATTCAATGCTTTGCTAATCCTTGATGTAGTCCAACAAAATCTGGTTTTGTTTTTTAGCGAGAAATGGAGCAGAACAGAGGAGTAAACCCTGAATATTAATGATTACGTTCCTGCTGCCTCGTCAGTGAAGTCGGAGAAATGACCACATGGATACACAGATGTGTTTCGCTGCAGTGCTGCTGTGTTTAGCCAAGTTGGCAGCCAGCAAAGGCTCTCATTCCCACTTTCCTGTCAGCTCATCCCCCATCTTTCTCTCAGATTTTTTGGACGACCTGATGCAGGGACAGATGGATCAGACCAGGCACCCTTGTTTCCTTCTGGGATTCAGAACAACAAGCCAAATGCACTGCAAAGTTACTTTGAACTTGATTACAGCTCTTATTACAGGGTGCTTTGTCAGCTCACAAGCTGCTGACTCATTCATCAAGCCGTATTGTCTGCTGTAAAAAGCGTTTCACCTACTGCTGCTTGATGAGTTAAATAGCTGTTGGTGGTGATGCACAATAGTTTGGGATTTTGCAATACATTAACTGTCACTGTAGTCCTCACTGCTGTTTGTGCTGTTTGCTTCCCTTCAGAGAGATGGCCTTTAAATCTGATAGCGTGGGCAGCACAAAATGCCACAGCTGGGAAACACAGACAAAAATACTCACTGAGATGGGTGAAAGAAAATATTTTATGATAAAATAAAAATGTAAAAAAGCTTCAGTGAGGTTTAAATGACTTCACTAGTACGACACCGTATTTATAGTTGACCAGTAATATGCATATCTTATATACTGGCATATCTTAAAGCAAATTTATGGTACAGCAAACGTGTCCATTTCCATAGGTATTCACCGACACAGAGGGTTTTGCCACCTGCACCAACATACTTGTGTGCAGTCCTTGATAAAACAAAAGCGCATAGCTCAAGGTGGATGAGGTTAAAAACTGGGACAGAACAGACAGACAGTCGAGTTCATCATAAACAGGAGAAGCACAAAAACCATCAAAGACCAATAGTGTGCGACACAGTCTGTGGAGTGGAAAGTGATGGACCCAAATACAGATGAAACGGAACTTGATTATAACAAAGTGGAGGCCGAAAAAACTAAACATGAACCAAACACAAAAAAACATAAATGAGAAATACAGACACACAAAACCCAAACTGGGAAAACTAAATATACGAAAACCAGGAACAATAGGAAATACATGAACACCTGAGACATGGGAGGTTAGCAATAGATGACAAGCAGACAATCTGGCAACAAAAAGAGGAACACAAAGGGCTTAAATACACAGAGGGATAATGAGGGAATGAGACAGGAAAAGAGCACAACTGGCAGTAATCACACACAAAACTGAAAACAATAAGATAGGACGTGAGACTGTCAAAGTAAAACAGGAAACATGAGACAGGCACAGAGACACGGACTCAAACAATGAGAAGCACAGACATAAAAACATAACTTGACTAGATGTAACACAAGGAGACAGAACCTAAAGATCAGGAACTATAAATAACATAAGCAGAAAACAATCAAGAGAATCAAAACCATGAAAAACAACAGAGAACATAACTTAATCAGACCCAGTCCCGTGACATAAATCATGTTCTGTCAAACCTAAAGTCAAATGTAATCAATATATTTGATACAACCCATATTTGTTTATTTATTATCTTTATTTTAATGTCACTAGTTTGGGCTCATTTTATAGTTTGCAGTGGAGCATATGAAAATAGATAGATGGCAAGAAACTGGGCAAAACTGTGGTTTTTGGAGTTTAACCATCACTGTGTCTTGACAATCTCTTTGTCTTCTTTACTGACAAGAGTTTAATGATTTCAGCATAACTCACTCTAACTCTGGTGATACAAAAGAATAATAATCAGTTCTTGTTTCTATTCTTGTTGTTTACAGGTGCAATGAAACAGATGAGAATTATCAACTAGATTTTCATTTTGGAGCCAAGATGCCATCGCACTCACTTGTTTATAATCTTCCCACAATGAGCTGAATGCTAAATTACAGATTCAGCTCATACAGGTGCATTGCTTTTCATAGCTAAAGGTCACAGCTGCTTCACACCAGCCTGTATTTTTCTTGTCACATTATCACCTCAATGCTTCTCATGGCAGCATTACCAGTGTTGCTCTGCTACAGAGGCTGTGAATGTGAAAATCTCTGCGTTGTGTGATTACTGAGCTTTGTCACCTCACAGATCGGTGCATGTTGAGCAAAGTAGAAAAGTATAATTGCACATGCACCTTTTCTATATGCTATGCTCTTTATCATGCTGTAATTGCTGCCTTGGCATAAAGATAGGTTGCCAAGGCGGAATAATAGTTCTCTGTAACTTTGCAGGACCAGCTGGTAAGCATTTATCTACATTGTTAAATATGCAAGACAGACAAATGTCATTGTTGAGTTCTTTTGGATGCAGCACAAACTTTAGCAAAAACCAAGAATAAAATTTAAAAACAACCTTCCTTCACACTCAACATTTTTGAGAGATGTTAGGCATTCTTACATTTTCTTCTGACTTGCTAATCCAACATATTTAATTGAAATGTAATGCAATGCCAGCCGTGACAATCCTCATTTTAAAGCACACCATGACCCATGGGACAGAAGTGATACAAAACAAACAAAACTAGAGTCTACAGCCATGTTAGCACCAGTAATTACAATTAAGTGCCAACAGTACACAATAAAAAAAAAATTAAAAAAAAGTTGACACAGATCAGGTGAAACTGGCCAATAGGGACCAATTTCTTTCTTACTTTTTATAAACATTCAAAAATTATTCATTCTACAAGTCTTTGGTGTCTCATGTGGACTTCAAATATGGAAATTACTGCAAAATGCAAACTGAAGATAGTAAATTCAGCCAATGAGAATCTTCCAATCTAATTCAGGAAGGGTAAGAAAAAGGCCAAAATTCCTCCACAGTCGTGTCAAAGGCTCATCACCACAGATTTTTTCACAACTTCTTTGGATAGTTTGGATAGATTTTCCCCCTTAACAAATGAAATCATTATTTAGGGTATTTTTGTATAACTTGTATAATAATAAAATCAGTTTGATTATCTGAAACATTTAAATGTAACAAATATTCCCCAAAAACGAAGAAATTGGAAAAGGGACAAAGTACTCACTTTATGGATATAGCCCACCTGAAAAGTGTTCATTAGCAGTCGCTACCATGGTAAACCAGTTTTTTCAAATAACTGACACTTAAGTATTTCATGTAAATCAAGTGTTTACAAATTGAAATGTTAGCCTAATGGTGACACTGCATGCGTGGTTGTCAAACAGTGAATGGGCAACAGCGTCTTGGTTAAATATGTCTTTTGTTGGGCAAATGCACAGTGTGGAGAAGGGAAATTATTTTACTGCTATTGTTAAATAATTGTCATCAGTACCATTGCATTAATAATATAATCTGGAGTTTATATTGCATTCAGATGTTTAAACAGTGTGTGTCTTTCAGAAAGACTAAGTTGCAGGCTGACAGGAAGTTGCAGGTTTGCAGAGTGTGCCTTTTGCAGAACTGAAACCGAAAGCAGAGTCTAAGTGTAGGTTATTTTGAGGAGCATTTGAGGACGAGACACAGACAGTGAAGAGGTGACACAAAGAGCATGTGAGGTCAACACATACACACATATTAGTTAAATTTATTTAGAGGAACCGTCCTTGTTGTCTCGGCAAGAAAGAGGAACAATTCATTTTAAGATAAGAACGGAAAGTACCAAGCCATGAAAATAGAAGATGATTTTCTAGGTGAAAAGTCATTCTGGTGTTGATCTGATCTATGTATAAAATGTACCGGTGACGCATGAAGGGGCGTCAGTAAACAAACCCTGATGCTATAAAATATCTGTTCATGCTTTGATTGAGTCGAGGACTACTGGCTGTCTGCGTACAGAGTGTCTTCCCACACGTGTGTTCATTAAAATCATTGTTGGACCAAGATCCTCTAGACCATGGGTGGTTTGTACTCTCCTTCCTCAATTGTGAACCTTAACATTTGGGGGCTTCGTCCGGTGGTTGAGGAGGGAGGATTGGAGGTTTAGATGGAGAAATTTGGTGGTCTCTGAGGTGGTCTGACGGGCAGACATGAATTCCAGTGGTCGAAGTGAGTGGGCATAAGCCGGCTTATCCAAAAGGTAAGGCACTACCTGTTGAATTATTTCCAAAGTGTGCCAAATTGGACATGATAAAATTTAAGTCTACTCACTGAAGTTACTGGTGGATGTCTGTTTTGATTTTGATGAAAATCTCATGAGTTGATGCAGTTAGAGTTCTGCTAGGAAGAAATGAAAGTAGTTAAGAGTCTGATAAGAAAAGTTTAAATACTGGGTTGAAGTCCCAAAGAAATTGAGTTAGAGTCTCAAGTAGTTTGGTAGGGAATTGGTTATTTTGTTGGTTAGAGTCCAAATTTGGTCATAAGAGTGGACCTGAGCGGTCATTTTGTGAGTTGGAGTCTCCATTGACCACTAGGTTGCACCTGCCTCAGTCATACACTTGTTTTGGGTGTTGATTGTTGTTTCAAAGTATTATAAATTATTTTAGAACGGAACCGAGGGGGTTCTAGGAAGTGCAGTGCTCAGAGGTAACGCTTGCCAATGCCAAGGACGCTTAGGCATTGTCCTCGAAGAGGGATAGTCAGTTGGTCACTGTGGAGCTTGGGGCACTCCAGAATAACTAGGAGATAGAGTCTCCTTACCGTTTGGAACGGTATCTGCGCTTTTTTGGGCAGCAAAGGTTGGACCTTGGGTGTTGGACACTTTTAAATTGATTTAGGGATTTTAAGAGATGAGGCCAGAAACAGTTAAAGTCTTGATACTGGTTAATTGGTCGCAAAAAACTCAGGGAGTTTATCCGCTGGGCGGTTATTTTAAATTTGTCTAAATTGTGTAGGCGCTAAAGCTGACAGATCTGACAGTGGTTGTAAATATAAGACGTCGTTGTAAAATAGAATAAGAAAATTTGGTGTGAGAGATCTCTGTGTGTCGAGTCAGTAATGCACTGACTGCCTGCTGCCATTTTTAGATGGAGAGTGTGTGTGCATGCAAATGAGGCAGCTGATGCAGAGCGCATGAGAGGACTATGCTTTCGGTTTTGTGTGATTATTCAGCCCTATAACTATTGTTTGCAAAGGTGGATAAATGTCTGCGATTAAAATGCTGGCTTAGTAAATGATAACATTGTAAATATATGAATGGTGACAGCGTTTCAAAATAGAATATAAGAATTGTTTGTGTTTAAAACCAACGTTTAGGTAAGAAGATTTAAGGTGGATTTGAAGGCATAAACAAAAAATAAAAGGGTTACAGTCTGCAAGTGTTGTTAATTCATGAGCTGACTGGATGCAGAGTAAGTGGAGTGGTCATCCTGAGAGGATTGAATGATGCTCTAACTCTGTGGTCAAGTCAGACATAGGTTTTAAGTAACCATGAGCCACTAATAAGCGTGACAGATTAATGAGTATGTGTAAATTGAACTTGTTAAATAGCCTTAATAGAAGTAACTCAATGAACACGCAATGAAGTGGACTTTTTAGGGGTAGTTTACCATTGATACCATAAAAAGCAACTTAATTAGTAGTTCAATAACAAATTTTAAAGATAACCTTTGTTATTTGATAAGAGAGAGAAAAATTCAGGTTACATATAGTAAATAAATAAGGGAATGTTAATCTCTGCGTCATTCCACACTGAAATTTCAATTGTAGGGGATCATTTGGAGGTGAATTGTGTAGGACACGGGGAGACAGAAGAATCTCCCCATGAGTTTTCGGTGTGCATAGAAATTGAGGAGGCTGAACTGGAAGCCTGCCTGGGTCGTTGTTTTTGTTCATTTGAGGGTCTGCTGGAAATTTGTGAGAACGACCACCTTGATATGTGGGAGCCTTCTCGGGCAGCGATTTTTTTGTTAAACATGTGGCAGGTTGTGCAAAATGGAGAAAGCTTTGACATGATGAATAAAGGTGTGAGAGGTATTTCTTTGGTGATGTAAAGTAGGAGGTTTTAAAGTTTGAAAGTGTTTTTAATTTGAGAGAGGCATGAGTGATGTTATAAGAGTTTGAGTTTCTTTTTCTTTCAGTTTAAAACACATAAGTACATACACTTGGTACACCTGTTTACTCTTTGACTTTATTAAAACAGACGGTGTATTTGAGTTTGAATTTCAGTAATTGTATGTTGATATGGTAATTTAGTTTTATGTTAGGTGAAGGAGATGTCCATCTCTGCGTCTTGCAGGATTGAAAGTGAAAGTTGAAGGTTGTGATGTGAATGCTGTGAGTACTCGATTTGAATGATTCTGTGTGAGGTGTACAAAATACTAAATAATAATAACACTATGAAAGTTGATAGTAGAGTGAGTGCAAGGTGGTGTGTGAACAGAGGAAGTCTGAGAGAGAAGTGTGTGCGTAGGCAAAATGCAGAGTGTGTGCGTGAAATAAGGGTGTATTGTTTTTACATCAAGGTTTAGTAGAACTAAAGTAGAACGTCACAAACAAACAAAAGAAGGTAAAATGAAGAGAGAAAATAACTGACAATTACATTAATGAATAGAAAACACACATACACAAAGTGCCATATGTGAAATTATTCTAGGAAGGAGTCAGAAGTGAGATAGTTTAATATAAGATGCAATGAAGGAAGCAGCTTACACTCCTTTAATTTCCAGAGCCAGTGTGTTCCCTCCCCTGCCCACTTGGGCCCCGTATCAGGCGAGTATGGAAGGCTGGATAGCCCATGACGGGTAAGATCCCACCTCGAAACCCTGGGACAACCTAAGGCAGGCACAGTCACGATTACTCGGCTTCAGTAAGAAGACGGGACCTGACGGGTAAAGCCGCTGGGCTGAGGCAGAGGGGGTAAGTGGCAAGTGGAGCCCTACCTTCTGGCTGAGGACAAGGAATGCTGCTATTTAAGGTAGGAAATCAGAATTTGGGTTAGTAAATTTGGGGAGGAGAAAATTGACTGTTTAAAGGCAAAATTATGAAGGAGTCTGACACACTGCAAAAGCAACATATGCAAATTCACATACACAAACAGAAAATGCATTAACCTTATAAAGACAAGACAAGCTCATGGAGTTTAATGCATAGACACTGATTAAACCTGGCTAAGAACACAAACATATGCAATGAAGAACAGCTTGCTATTTTGTATGAATGATACAATGGTGTGAATGTTTAATAAAATACATTTGAGTTTGTAATTGAGGAATAGAAGAAGCCATATGACAAAGGGAGTTATGAAAACAAAAAAGTGATTAAAGTAGTTTTAAAAAGAGTGACTTAGGAGTGCTCTCGTACTGAGTGATCAAAACCAGTGATAACTGTAGAAAGAAATAACATAATTTAATAAGTTGGGAATGTTTAAACATATGTTTCTGTTGTTACAGCTTTTTGAGAGATGACTCAGTATGCACATTAGCTGGAGTGAGTGGTGACGTAGGAGCTTCCTGTATGTGTGTGACTGAGGAAGTGACTTTCAGGAGAGGAAGCATGGCAGACAAGAGAAGTGCAGATTTGGGTAGGAAATTTATAGTTTAGTTATATGATGTCGTAAGGGGTCTTATGCTGAATTTAAGAGCATAAGGGGGTGATTTTTGTGTGCAAATTGTGTGGTTTTAATGAGACTTTCGGTGTATTGAGGAGGCGAAATTATGTGGTGGCAAGACTTGTGTGTTTAAGGTTGTAGAGGTTGTTGTGGTGAGGGGTTGATTCTGTCAGTTAGGTTGTTGTTGTTATTTTTGTTTTTAATAGAGGGAGTTTTAGGAAACATGGACATGTCTAAAAATTGGGCCCATTATTTTGTAACAGTGCACTTAAAGAAAACCTGTCAGGTGATTTTGTTTTGTTTTTATGAGCTAACAATTAGCTCTATTTTTTCATTTCTGTTTTAAGCAGGCCTGCAACAGTGAATAACGGCGCTGAAAATTATCGGGAAGAGCAAATATAAGGGGGGCTTTCCAGATTACAATTGGCTGAGGAAAAAGCTACCTGGGGACAATTCAGGCCGTAAGTCCCTGTAAAAAGGATTGTATGCGAGTCAATCCAGTCCAAAAGCATAAGGAAATATTTCCCTATGGAAAATAAAAAATGACTGAGCTCATTTTGCTGAGGGTGGAGTATCTGATCGTGCGGGAAGCTCCACTATCAGCAAATACATGGTGTGACTGCATGTGAGTGAATGTGTGACTGCATGTGAGTGAGGATGAATTAATGTGGACAAACAATTGTTTTTACCAGAGAAAATTTGTTGACTGGGGTTAGATTATGGGATTATAGTATATTGTTGGGAGAATGCCAAATGCTAAAGGGGAAATATTTTTGATGAAACTCAGTTATCATTAATTGAAGAAACACATGACTGATAACTGTTCTGTTTTAAGTTTATTTTTATGACATAGATTGGATCATGAGTGGGGAAAACTGAGCATTTTTAAGTTTTGTATAGTATCTTGACACATGAAATGTATCAAGATAAAGGGGGGTTTAGGGTTTAATAATTTAATTGTTTAATAATTTAGGATCATTTCAGGACCTTTTGGGTTTTTGATCATTTGGATATGGTAAAACTGAAACTGTTATTTTTAAGTTAAGGTTAAAGGATTAAAGTGAACTTGTCACGGTTTGCGGGCCAAGCCGTGTGGAGTTGTAGAAAAGGACCCAAAAGGCGGCAGCTCTGGTGCAGGTGAATATTTATTTACAACGGTGGGCACAAAACAGCACTGGTGGAAAAACAAGAAACCGGAAACCTAAACTGGGTAAGCTAATAACACGAACCAGAAACGAGGATGCAGGGAGGTCCGGGGAAATACACAAGAGACGCAGGGAGACCGAGGGGAAACAACACAGACGAACCAGCAACTACCATAACAGAAGACACAACTTAAATACACCCAGAGAACACAGGGAGATTACACACAGGTGGGGAACACAGGGGATACTGATAAACATAACGAGACAGGGCAGGAGTGAACACAACATTACGCATACTGACGAGAGACTGTCAAAGTAAAACAGGAAGTACACAGAGGTTCAGACAGGAGGAGAGAAAGCACGGGGAGAACACAGACATAACAGGCTGGGGGAAACATGGAATAAACACAAAGAGAGACGAGAGCTCATAAATACACAGAGGGGCACAAGGGGGTAAGAGTCACAAAGGGAAAAAACACTTAGGGAACACCACAACAGGACACCTCAGAAAACCTGGCCTAAAGAAGGAGCGAAAATACAAGGAACCAAGAATACTGGGCCAACATGGCCCAGGACCATGACAGAACTGAATCCTGTCTAGAAGATACAATGCCGGTTTTTCAAAGCTGTGAATAATTCTTAGAGGGAAAATTAGTGAGGGTTGAAGGAGTAGAACAGCTTTGATTTCTTTTGATTTCTAGAAGTAGTGGTTATAATGTAGGCTTACACATACAGATATTACATAGGAGGTATTTTTAGGATAAAGGGGAGAGCTTATACGTAGAAATGATTTTTATACATATTGCATTTTGTGCTTTTAAAGGAGTTGTGGCTCAAATTTGTCTCTGGAGGGTCACGAGCCTTTGGCTAGCGCTATGATTAGCCAATCTACTGTGAGGATAATATGAGTTCATGAAGGATTGCACACGCTTACAGACACAGAGTTAAGAAACACACATGACAGTATTGATTCCAGGCAAAAGGCCTCAAATTCATTTAGTTTTTGACTGAACTTAAAGAAGGACCTAAGAGGAAGGAAAGCATATATTTTGGTTAAGTCTGATAAACTAGAATTAGGAGGTATGGTTACATTAAAGGGAGCAAATGAAATAAAAAGGCTATACCAAAAAACGGGTTATAACATAGGAAATGTGAGGTTAAAATGAAGTTAACACATAGGAGTTGTTTCAAGGCAGCATTTAGCTATGATGAAATGTATACAGGAGTAATTGCTTATATGCTTAAACTTAATTGATTAGAATGGGTGTTTTCTTTTGGATCTTTTGGAGTAGAGGAACTTGCAGCAGCGACAATTTGTGCACAGGATGTTGATGATCAGATAAGGGAAAAATAGAGCGAGCAACCGGACGTGAAAGCAGGGCTTAAAGAGTTTAAAGGGATGAGTAACGTTGAAGAATATATATACATATAAGTCAATAAGTTAAGAAGATAATTAGGATCAGGCTTTTGATTAAAGAGTCCCAAATAGGGTAAGTTAGGGAGGTGCAGGAAAAGGTGTTTTGTTTCCTTTGCAGAAGATCGATCTCGGCGACCACAGGAGGGGCGAGGATCCTGGAGATCTCGAGGTCCGAGACCACCAGAGAGGGTCTGAGCGAGGACACAATGTATTGCGACCTCTGGTGTTCCAGAGGTCGAGAGAGGGAGTGTGGAGAAGGGAAATTATTTTACTGCTATTGTTAAATAATTGTCATCAGTACCATTGCATTAATAATATAATCTGGAGTTTATATTGCATTCAGATGTTTAAACAGTGTGTGTCTTTCAGAAAGACTAAGTTGCAGGCTGACAGGAAGTTGCAGGTTTGCAGAGTGTGCCTTTTGCAGAACTGAAACCGAAAGCAGAGTCTAAGTGTAGGTTATTTTGAGGAGCATTTGAGGACGAGACACAGACAGTGAAGAGGTGACACAAAGAGCATGTGAGGTCAACACATACACACATATTAGTTAAATTTATTTAGAGGAACCGTCCTTGTTGTCTCGGCAAGAAAGAGGAACAATTCATTTTAAGATAAGAACGGAAAGTACCAAGCCATGAAAATAGAAGATGATTTTCTAGGTGAAAAGTCATTCTGGTGTTGATCTGATCTATGTATAAAATGTACCGGTGACGCATGAAGGGGCGTCAGTAAACAAACCCTGATGCTATAAAATATCTGTTCATGCTTTGATTGAGTCGAGGACTACTGGCTGTCTGCGTACAGAGTGTCTTCCCACACGTGTGTTCATTAAAATCATTGTTGGACCAAGATCCTCTAGACCATGGGTGGTTTGTACTCTCCTTCCTCAATTGTGAACCTTAACAACAGCTTGTTGCTCCTATCCTGCTAACACAAATTCAACTTGGTTCATTTTTATTAAAAGAAACTATCCAAAGTAGAAAAAAACAAAGTTTGAGAGCCACTGTTCTAGATGAATAATGAGGGGATCATTAGTTTGTTATTTCAGTCAGGGAACATTAATACCAGCACCGAGTTTCATTAAAGTCAAACTATATTTCATGGAGATACTTTACACAGACATCAACATCATGCTAACACTTCACAATAAGTCATTAAGATCAAATAAACTAAATGCCTGAGTGCATTTAAGTCACTCATATTCAACTAATTATTGTTACATAAAATGAATTTTTAGGCACAGTGTTAGCAACACTCTAGGCTGAAATAAAGCTTCTGGCACCAAGAGATAATCTATAACAAGGCTGGATATTGATAGCGACAAAATCCCCTGAATCTCAGTCTCACCAGCAGCATCTAATAAGTTCATTTATGAGATTTTTACTGCAGGAAGGTGTTACCGGTGGTTTGGACCTCCTTGTTAATCTCTCTTGTCAAAGGAAAAACATTAAGAGGATTTAAGGATTATATCCACTACATGTGGTGAAGCTAGTCCTTTACATTGAGACAAATGTATCACATTTCATCATAATTGCATGAAAATTCATTGCACCACATACGAGACTGTATCTGAAGAAAACGCCATTAAGTCACTCCCTCAGGATTTCCTCATGGGGAGTGGAAAAAAATGAGACAGCTGGCCGATAGGAATGTGCTCTTATATGTCCTTTGGTTCATATGTGGTACAAAAGTATAGCCATTAAGAATTCATATCTCCCCACAACACCTTATATTCACACATGTGCTGCAATGCTTTTGCTTTAAAAAAAAAAAAAAGTCTCCTTCAACAGAATATGTGTTTGTAATAACATTTCCCTGTGCATAATTTCCCATTTTCTCCACTATAATGTTAAACTGATGACAATTTTATACTCTCTGCAATTACATGCTAAAAAAGGAAGAACATGCATTATTCAGTTTTTCTACACTGATTCTAATGTGTCGTTGTCGTCTGGTAGATGCTCCTCGGAAGTAACACGAAGGTCATGAATTCAAAACTAATACTGTGAAGGTAAGGACCAGATTAATGAGATCATTACATGCATTATGTGAGAAAATTGGACCCAAGTGTGGGAACTGTGCTTGTTCAGTGGTATGCAAGAGCCTGAAATAGCTCTTATTTTCAGAAGATAAACAAATTAGGAAACATACACAACCATCTAAATAAAATAGTATAAATTGGATGAAAATGTCCACATTCGCTGTCATTGATTTAAGGAGAGATATAACACGTTATTAGGGTTATGAAAACAAGTTAGAGTCACCAGGAAAATCCACCAATGATTACTTTGAGACAGTTAATTTATTATTTGCATATTTAAAACATGTAAACTCTGCAACAGAAGAAAGTATGTCAAATATGCACTAATAAGCATAAATGCCAATCTACTGAAGTAAAGCTAAATTAAATTTTCCTTTTACTCTGAAACAAAATTTCAAATTTGAACATGCACATTTTTCCGTGTAGTGAGTCTGATTCTCTTCATTTTATTATGTGAAATCCTGTGAGAGGATTGTTGGTACGTGGTGTTCAAAGCAAGTGAATCATCTGGCACTTTTATAGTTTTGACCCTTTTCTCTGATTTTATGTGACAATAATGTGTTGAATCATAAATGCAGCAAAATATATGAAGAGTTCAGATGCAAAAGCCTCTAAATGCCACCTCAGTAAAAAAAAAAATGAGACAATGCTATCAAGTGAAAGCTCTCAGTGTGTAGTATGCCATAATCAAATGCTTTTTGTTGGAAGCCCGGCTAAATCCCACGTTGAGCCTCTTAACACTTGTTTCCTCTTAACCTCCCAATGTCAGCAGACTGTACTCTGTCATCAGCACCACCAATCAGAAGACACAAATCCGATCATGTGACAAACAGGTCAAGGTCCCAGTTATCAGTTTGTCTTCATAAGGTTTGCCAACTTTGTATCTTTACACAGGTTCATACTTTACTTTTCACTACAGTAACTAGAGAGGCATAAAGTGGATCAGCCAATGTCTGCTTTGAGATTGTTGATAGAGAAGCACAGAGAAGGTCAGAAGGAGCCTCTCTGTGTTTTTGTGAATCAGAAGTCATATAATTGGTTGCCAAGACTGAACTGTGGCATTGCATGAGGAAGTTAGGAGAGGCAAAGAAGCATGCAAGGGTGGTGCAGGACATAAGAACATACAGAGACAGTGGTCAGGTGTGTGGTAGGAGTGGAATATGGGTTCAAGGTGGGGGTGGGATACATCAGGGATCTGCAGAGTCCCTTCTTGGTTGTGATGGTGATGGACAGGCTGACGGAGTATGCAGATGACACTGTGATCTGCAGAGAGAGTAGAGAGCAGGTGTTAGAGAGCATCAAGAGGTGAAGCTGTGCTCGAGATAGAAGAGGAATGAAAGTTATTGTGAAGCTGAACGCACGGCTGATTGTTGGGAAAAGATGCAACTTCTGGTGATTTTTGAAACTGTCAAACCTGAAATCATAATATACGGAGACACATGGGATGAGGAGCAGGGAGCCGCTGAGAACACCAGATTACACAGACAAACCCACAAGAAGCAGAGGTAGACGCACACTATAAGTACAGACACAAGGTAATCAGGAAACGACACACAGGAGGAACACACAGCTGAACCTAATGGGCATAACGAGACACAGAACTTCAAAGTAAAACAGGAAATCACAAACTGTTTTACAAACAAACTCAGGAACACAAACGCCACACCGGGAAAGCACACAGGCAGGAATAACAAAACCCTAAGAACTGTTGAAGAAAATACCAAAATCAGAATAAACTAGAACACAGGATAATAATAGGAACAGTAAACACAAAACGCTGGGTCTAATGACCCAGGACCATGACAGAAACCCTGTCCAGGATGAAGATAGTACCCACTTTCCCGATATTTATTTCTGGTTATATTTCTAATTTATTTTTAAAAATCATAATATTTTTCTATGAATTTAATTCACATCCGCATTGATTTTGACCACAGTGTATGGTCTAGTTATTTTGGAACCTCTTCACTTTATTCTTCTGTTATTGTTTAGCTATGAAGTGCGCTGTCATTTTGGTGTCATTGTAAGTGGTTGTACTGTGTAATTATTGCTGATCACTTTTTTCAGTGTGTCGCAGCTAATTCTGCATGTAAAGTGTCCAGTTACATCTTCGAGTCCATCTCTTTGCTTATTATGGTTGCAAAAAATCACTAAAAGTTTCTGCAAAAAGAAAAAAAAACGCAAGAGGATGTTGAAGGTTTGCAGCAAAAGATAATCAAATTTGTGACTTCAATTACATTTTTTTGAAAATAAGACATTTAATTTGTTGAATAAATTACCTTTACATTACAATTAAAGTGAACCTACTGTTAGATGGAAGTTTTTTGCACCCAACTCTTCTTATATTAAGGTTTAAGGCAAAAGTAACTAATATTTGCCAAGTGCTCTAAAAATTCTCCTTTATTTAGCAGGTTTGGCTGCAATATTAAATCATCACCTGCAGTGTGTCAATCTGATTTGATGCAGTCTGTGAGAAATATTCCAATACACTTGAAAAACTTTGGTGAAAATTACACTTTTAAAAGATAGACACTGTTATTCAAAGAAAGTGCACTAAGTGTCTCTACCCCTCGTTTTTATTTTTTTCACAGTGACCTCTTTATCTGTCATGGTCCTGGGCCATGTGGGCCCAGTATTCTTAGTTCCTTGTATTTTTGTATTTCGTTCCTTATCTAGACCATGTTTTCTGAGTTGCCCTGTTGTGTTGTTCCCTAAGTGTTTTCCCTTCATGGCTTTTACCCCCTGTGTGCCCCTCTGTGTATCTGTGAGCCCTCGTCTCTCCTTATGTTTTATTCCATGTTTCCCCTGCCCTTTATGTCTAAGTTCTCCCCGTGCTCTCTCTCCCCCCTGTGTGCCCTCTATGTATTTATGAGCCCTCGTCTCCCTTTGTGGTTGTTTCATGTTTCCCCAGCCCGTTATGTCTGTGTTTTCCCCGTGCTCTCTCTCCTCCTGTCTGAACCTCTGTGCCTGTACATGTCATGTTCAGTTCACCCCGCCCTGTCTCGTTATGATTATCAGTATCACCTGTGTTCCCCGTGTGTGCCCACTTTCCTCGTTTACCCTCTGTGTATTTCTGTCTGAGTCTCCCTCTGTTCGGCGTCGCGTTCTCCCTCATGTTGTGTGTAATTCTCCCCGTGGTTCGGTTCCTTGTACAGTTCATGCTTTAGTTTTCCCAGTTTTAGTTTATTTTGTATTGCTTCCCGTGGCCAGCAATAAAGCTGTGTTTTTTGAGTTTATCCCCGTGTCTGTGAATCTGCATCTTGGGTCCTTCCCCTGCCTGCCACACAACGTATCATGACAGAAGAACGCGACCGCAACATGGACCCAGCAGTTCACAACCCCTCCGCGGACCTCCAGGACGACGCGAACATGTCGGACCCAGCGACACAGAGGAGGGGGATCGTCCGGACAGTGGAGTCTCTCTACGACAAGTGGCTGCACTGTTCCAGTGAGGAGGAACGAGAGGAGTTCGCCCGCCAAGTAGGGGTGTGCGTATCTGTGTTCCCCTGGTTATGGGAGACGCTGCACCCCCTCGTCAGCGACTTTCTCGTCTCCACCCTCCAACTCCGTCCGCAGGAGCAGCGGCCCGGTGGGCGTGCACCTTCACCAGAGCCGTGCCGTTGCGCCGTTTCCCCGCTGTCTCATGAGCCAGTAGCGGTCAGAGTTGGAACGGTGAGGCTCGCCACAGACACACCTTCCGCCCGCACCCCGCCGGCTTCCGCGTCTTCACCGCGGTCTGGCCGCACGGCGTGGCGCACGGAGACAACGGAAGCCATAGACTTTGGCGAGGAAGAGCGGCAGCAGGTGTTACGGGCTTATCGGGAGGACGAGCTCCGGCGGAAACCCTGGCTCATCCCGGAGGAGGACCTCTCACCTGCTGCACAGCCTACCAGCCGCTCGCCGTCTCCGATCCGCTTAGGCTATTTTTCGCCTGTCTCATTTCTGGCAAGGATGGGGGCGGACGACGGGGAACTCACCACTACGTCACCCTCTGTGTTGGCGCCATCAGCGCCCATCGCGCCAGCTTCCTCTGCTCGAAGGAGGCGGCGCGCCCGCCGGCATAAACCGGACAATGCTAAAACTACAAAACATGAAGTGGACGGCGGGTTCATTTTTGATAGAGCTATTTTTGTCGACCCTGAGCCTGCCATTTCTCGGACAGTTTTTTCTGAGCCTGCTCCTTTTCCTGCTCGTGTTTCTCCTCCCAGGCCAGCTCAGTCAGCTCCCTCGCAGCCCCTCACAGCTCAGTCAGCTCCCTCGCAGCCCCTCACAGCTCAGTCAGCTCCCTCGCAGCCCTTCACAGCTCAGTCAGCTCCCTCGCAGCCACCTTCCAGTGTCCCCCTCAGTTCAGTTTCCAGTGTCCCCCTCAGTTCAGTTTCCAGTGTCCCCCGTGCCGCCTGCAGCGCAGGCCCCAGTAGCTCCAGTGCCGCCTGCAGCGCAGGCCCCAGTAGCTCAGCTCCCCGCGTCTCCAGTAGCCCAGTCCCCGATAGCAGTACGGTCCGCTGGTCAGCTTAACATTCAGCCAGGGGTCTCAAATCTCTCTGGCTCTGCATCAGCTCCTGCTGGGAGCTCGGATGAGCTCATCCAGGACTCCGCGGCTCCCACGCCGCCATCTACCTCGTCAGCTGGAGGGTCCGAGGGGCCCGTCCAGCACCATGCCACATCAGCTGGAGGGCCCGAGGAGCCCATCCAGCCACCTTCTGCTACGCCTGGTCCAGCCTCTGCTTCTGCTACGTCTGCTGCAGCTCCGGCCTGTGCCTCGTCTGCTGCAGCTCCGGCCTGTGCCTCGTCTGCTGCAGCCTCCGGCCTGTGCCTCGTCTGCTGCAGCCTCAGAGCCTTCATCCTCGTCTGCTGCAGCCTCAGAGCCTTCATCCTCGTCTGCTGCAGCCTCAGAGCCTTCATCCTCGTCTGCTGCAGCCTCAGAGCCTTCATCCTCGTCTGCTGCAGCCTCAGAGCCTTCATCCTCGTCTGCTGCAGCCTCAGAGCCTTCATCCTCTGCAGCCTCAGAGCCTTCATCCTCTGCAGCCTCAGAGCCTTCATCCTCGCCCAGTCCGGCCTTTGCATCAGCTGCTCCTGCTCCGCCTGGTCCGGCTCCGGCTTCAGCCTCAGAGTCTTCGTCCTCGTCTGGCCCAGCCTCTGAGTCTTCAGCCTGTGCTTCGTCTGGTCCTGTGCCCACCGGGCCATGGCCAGCACGCCTGACACTGGAGAGCCGCCGCTGCCTTCCGCGCGGCCGGCCTCCTGAACTGCTCCGTCGTCTCCCTCGCCGCCGCCGCTGCCTTCCGCGCGGCCGGCCTCCTGAACTGCTCCTTCGTCACCGCCGCCATTGCCTTCCGCACGGCCGGCCTACGGACCAACTCTGTCACCTGTGCCACCCGCCTGGTCGGCCCCCCGACCGTGTGACCCGTGAACTCTTGTGCCTGTGGGCTCTGGGTCGGCCCCCTGAACTTTATTTGGACTATAGTCATGTGCTCCTGTGTTTTCTGTTGTTTGTTTTGTTTCCCGTTCTGGTCCCTCCGTCCTGGTCCCCCGCCTCCCGCCCTGGGTGGGTTGTTTTCTGTTTTTGTTTTGTTTTTCGGGTTTGGGCTGTCGGGAGCCAGCCCTTTAGGGGGGGGTGATGTCATGGTCCTGGGCCATGTGGGCCCAGTATTCTTAGTTCCTTGTATTTTTGTATTTCGTTCCTTATCTAGACCATGTTTTCTGAGTTGCCCTGTTGTGTTGTTCCCTAAGTGTTTTCCCTTCATGGCTTTTACCCCCTGTGTGCCCCTCTGTGTATCTGTGAGCCCTCGTCTCTCCTTATGTTTTATTCCATGTTTCCCCTGCCCTTTATGTCTGTGTTTTCCCCGTGCTCTCTCTCCCCCCTGTGTGCCCTCTATGTATTTATGAGCCCTCGTCTCCCTTTGTGGTTGTTTCATGTTTCCCCAGCCCGTTATGTCTGTGTTTTCCCCGTGCTCTCTCTCCTCCTGTCTGAACCTCTGTGCCTGTACATGTCATGTTCAGTTCACCCCGCCCTGTCTCGTTATGATTATCAGTGTCACCTGTGTTCCCCGTGTGTGCCCACTTTCCTCGTTTACCCTCTGTGTATTTCTGTCTGAGTCTCCCTCTGTTCGGCGTCCCGTTCTCCCTCATGTTGTGTGTAATTCTCCCCGTGGTTCGGTTCCTTGTACAGTTCATGCTTTAGTTTTCCCAGTTTTAGTTTATTTTGTATTGCTTCCCGTGGCCAGCAATAAAGCTGTGTTTTTTTTGAGTTTATCCCCGTGTCTGTGAATCTGCATCTTGGGTCCTTCCCCTGCCTGCCACACAACGTATCATGACATTATCAATCATTATCATCCTTTCAAAATCAGCTAAAGTCACTTTTTCACTGACAGACAACTGAATCTTTCATCTTGTCTGGGGTGATTATTCTTTATTCATTTCAAATTATAGCTTCATAATGTAATGGGGTCACAGGGAGAAGCCATAGAAGGCCGATAATGTTTCCTCCACAAACCCACACTCACGATGAGGTGGTGTTTCTCATACAGAGCGCCATTCATCATTCGGCTCTCAGCTCTCCATCCAAGTATTACTCATTAAAGTAAAAGAAACTGTATTTCTTGCCTTTACAAATACCCCACAGAGGAGAGAAAGAACTTTAATTTAATTTGCCTTTGCTCCTGCTTGTCAGTGGGCAGAAGTAAAAGAAAAAGATTTAACAAGGAGTGTGGTCCTATCCTTTGTGAGCAACACGTAAGGCTATGTCCCTATGGGGTCTCAGGATCCTGTGGGAATGACTGAAACCTTTACAAAATAGGACCCCTTTGATTAAAGCTGCCAGGTATTTAAATTTCACTTCAGTTAAAGTTCCCGTGTGTCCCATAATCGCAAAACTTCATTAAAATATCATTAGGATGTCACTAGCTGAGTCGCGATAGTGTTGCCGGTGTTTCAGTCTTGCTGCAGTGCAGAAGTCCTTATGCAATTAAGGAGTTCTCAACAGTAAAGAAGGTCAAGAGGGATAAGAAGGTGTGTCTTATTCACTCAAGTGAGCCCCATTTGATTCTGACAGGAATACACCCATGGGACAGACACGGAAACCAGCGAGCATGTTGCCCTGGTCTGGCTTTAATGGTTCTCTCAGGTGTGCACAGGTGACTTACTCCTGCATGTTTTAAAAGATTAGTCTCTCTGGTGGATTAGAAGATCTGTGTGGTATTTGCACCAAAATTTTAGCAAGAGATCCTGTAAGTCCTGTAAGTTGTGCAGTGGGGCCTCCATGGCTCAGGCTTGTTTGTCCAACATATTCTACAGATGCTTGATTGGATTGAGATCTGGGGAATTTAGAGGCCAAATCAACACCTCAAATTCATTGTTGTGCTCCTCAAATCGTTCCTAGTCCATCTTTGCTTTGTGGCTGGTGCGCTAACCTGCTAAAAAAGGACACAGCCATCGGGGAATGCCATTTCCGTGGAAGGGTGTGTACATTTTCTGGAGCAATGCTTAGGTAGGCAATGTGTGTTAAAATAACATCCACATGGACAGCTGGACCCACAGTTTCCAAGAAGAACATCGCCCAAAGCGTCAAACAGCCTCCACCGATTGTCCCTCTTCACATAGAGCAACCTGGTACTGGGTGTTCCTCAGGTAAGCAATGTACATGCCACATCCATGCCATGCAAAAAAAAAAAAATGTGATTGATCAAACCATTCCACCTTCAGTTTCTGATGTGCACGTCCCCATTGTTACCCCATTGTTTATACCCCCACATGGGTATAAAAATTGCATTTTAGAAATGAGTACATCACAGGGACAGCTTAGGTCAAGCAGTTTGGAGACAAAGTTAGAGAGGCAAGGCCAAGGAGATATTGTATCTGATTGGAAGTCTTTTTCCCTTATAAACAGTAACACTCCAACAGGAAGCCAGATTGTGTGCATTCAGTAAAGATTGGACTTGTAAACATCTTATATAAAAAGGCATATGCAGCTATAAAAACAATCCTGAGCAAATTCAGTTTTTTTAGATGTGTTGGTGTGTAAAAGCAGAACCAATGAAGTGTATCCCTCCATTGTTTTACACCACAGAGGTGAGCTGACCTATTGCAAGCTAATTAGAGTTTGCAAGAACAGAGATAATGAGAGAGAAGCATGGCACATGTGAAAAATACATGACTCGCCCATTTAGGGACAAATTAGCTGATGATGAGCAATTCTGAACAACAACCGGTAAAAGGTCAAAAAGAGGCCACAGCTAGATTGATATCCTCAGGTTTTCAGCCAGTGCCTGCTTTCTCCTAAGATACCTAGTAATTTGCTCACCTCTGGGGCCTAATTATCCTTCAGTAAGAATGAAAGCGAGCAGGGAGGGGTGGGCACAGACCTAGATGTTTTTTTTACTCCTCCGCCACCTCCCTTGGAGTCAGATGATAACATCGTCACCAGTGACCAGCACTCATTATAGCCCAGGCTGTGCTCCAGGACAAGAGCTGTGACAGGATTCACATCCCCCCGAGTGGAGGTAGAAGAAAGAGCTTGCTGTCATTTATTCATAGCACAAAAGTCATTATCCTTGGCCTGTGTAGGTTTCCTTAGTTCCCATCTCAAGTCAGAGAGACTGGCGAGGCCGGAGCTGAAAGCAAAGATTGTTCACTTCATGTGTGAAGAGTTCATTCCCGAACAAGATATCTGCCTTTAGAAATTTCTACCTGTGAGTAGAGAAGATTTAAAAACTTGTGGAGGGACAGCTTCAAATGGATTCAAACGATTATGAGAGCTCATAGTGGAGCAATTGGAGTTGACACCAGATAAAATTAAATTTATTTAAAAAAAAAAAAACATTTAGTAATTAAAAGTCAAATTGTGGGGAGGGGGGACTATGAGAGAGAGTAGTGGATCATAGTGTGTGAACAGGTAAAACAATAGTTTGATCACCTTAAAATCAATCTTCATTTCCCCATCAATATTAATTCAAACTGTTTCTATATATTCACAGTCCTGGAGAGGTTAGAAACAAAGCCAACAAAAGCAACTGGAGGCACCTTTAAGTTCAGGTTTTTAACAGCAGCTGGGTAAGCAGTATAGAAATGTACTCCCATTTTTGTAGCCACTTTTAAGCTTTCCTTTTTATTTTTAAATGGAGGAGGAGAAGAAGTCAGAGTCAAACCCTCAGCCAGCAGGTTAGAAGTGCATCTGTACACATCTTTGTAGATTTAGTCTCAAATTCTAATCACTGGTGTTAATAAATCATGTTGGCAGTGCTGCCTCACCCATGTACCTCATGGGAAAATGAAAAAGCGCATATGCACACATCTCTACTCTCTTTTACACAACAGGTCTCAGTTCTTTGCTAATAAAGAAGAATTAGCTCCTTTAACAGCAAGTTCCATATTTGAGAGGGCATACTGGAAAAAAGGAAAGTATTTATAAGGGAAACAGGCTGTGACCCTACATCTTCAATTTTCGGTGGGCAAGGTAAAAACAGAATGTCTGGGTAAAGGTTAAATTTAAAGTGAATCGGTCTCAAGTATGTTGAGCATATGTCACCTACTTCCATCTGGATAAGTGAATAAGCAGGCCCGTTAGGTAAGAAAAAAACACTGGAGGGGAAATGCATTTGGTCAAAGTTTTACTCCTAAAAAAAGACCATCAGTGTGATTCTTGTTCACGTTGTTTAAATTCACTCTGTGAAACAAGCTTGTTTCTAAGCTGCAAGTCATAACTGTTACCATTTACAAATCTAAGAATGACACTGGGTTCCCAAATACTTAGTTAGATAGTAAATAGATATACATACAGGTATACAACAGTGAAAACACTGGTCTTAAAGGTTTTCTTAAAAAACCTGTTGGACACATTTGATGAAAACTTTGAGCACCAGTCTCAGGACCAGTATTATTTACACTAAGCTGGCTAAAACACATTTATTTCCCACTGATTAACGAAATACGACACCATCTAACAGGAAACCAGCTGTAACGCTTCCTGTGGCTTCCATTACTTTTTAATGTCAAAGTTTAAAACATCTACCTTTCGTAATTGTCTGTCCCACTCTTACTAATTTCACCTGTTTGTTCCCACCTGTGTCTCATCCACAGTATTGTACCACTCCATGTTTCTGCTACTCAGACTTCTCATGCTCCTGATTTTGATTTTTGTTTTGTTCTTCAGGTCTTTGACTTTGTGTTTTGTGTTTCTTATTCTTTTGTTTTTTTGATAAATAATTCAAAACTCAACTTCAACTCAACTGTATTGTCCTCAGAACAACTGGTCAGGTTTGGTTGGTGAGGAAGATCCAGCTTTTGCTTTTGTTATTCCGAAAATTTAAAGTAAGCCATCGCTTCACAATGAAATGTCGTCCATACATTGTTTATGTGTTCTCACTGAGCTTCAGTTGACCTTAGTAGTCATTTGGGGTTGGAGGTGCTGGAGACATTCCTTAAAGATTTTGTTCCATATTGGCATGATATCATCACACAGTTGCCACTGATTTGTGTGCTTCACATCCATGATCTGAATCTCCTTGTGCACCACATCCCAAAGGTGCAGATTGAGATCTGGTGACTGTGGAGGCCGTTTGAGTACAGTGAACTCAGCGTCATGTTCAAGAAACCAGTTTGACATAATCTGAGCTTTTTTGAAATGGTGCAGCCATCAAAGGATGGGTCCACTGTGGTCACAAAGGGATGAGGATGGTTGGTAACAATACCCAGGTAGGCTGGGGTGTTTAAATGATGCTGAGTTGGTACCAAAGGCTCCAAATTGTACCCAAAAATATTCCCCACACCATTACAGCACCAGCAGCAGCCTGAACCATTGATACAAGGCAAGATGGATCCTGATACTTTTTATGTTTACACCAAATTCTGCTGTCTAAATGCTGCAGCAGAGACTGAGATGAGGAGGAGTTCTTTCTCACAGATGTGTCATGATTTATATTACCAAAAAATACTGAGACCCTCTGTGGAGGCTCTCCAAATTTTAATCCTCATCCTTTCATACACTGATAAAAACCAGCACAGTCCCATATACAGTTTACAATAAAAGGAGCTGAGTAACCCATTTATGAAAAGCAAAGGCATTGTAGAAAAAAAAATCCTCACGATCAGCTCTCACAAGGGACCTCGATGTGGAGTGACAACTCACAAGCTGCTAATCACCCATGCCAAAGCAAAGAAAGAAACAATGCCAAGATCAAAGCTCCGCATATCAGCAGCTCTGTTACATCCTCTTCCATTCTGAAGATTACCTGAGCAGTGCAAGGTTAGCCTCCAGCCCTCCTGCTGATGAAAAAAGAGGTGCAGAAGAGGCAGAAATCCACTGATTCTCCTCGAAGGCGAACCCACACAAGAGCACCATATAAATATTCTCTTTGATCCCGCCAGCCTGGCACAGGTTGACTTGGATCCAAGTAGGCATTAGACGACAAAGGGATCTGAATGAGGACAAGCCACATGCATGCCGAGCTCTGAGGAGGCCAGCTGATTGCACCATCTGGCCTTCTTCAGCAGGTTTGAGCTCCTTAGAAAGAGACTCTACTGATCTGCAAGCGAGATGGGAAACTGCTGCATAACCAGAGATGCTTCTCAGACATGGATACTTTTAATGTGTTTTCAAAGATTAATCCAGCTGAAGATCAAAATTATAAGATGTGTTATAAGATGTGTTTTGGATACTGCTAAGAATTTAAATTTCTTTAATTAAAACTTGTGGGGATAGGTTAATTGGATAATCCAAATTGCCACTAGGTGTGAATGTGCGAGTGAATGTGAGTGCGAATGGTTGTCTGTCCCTATGTGTTAGCCCTGCGACAGACTGGCGACCTGTCCAGGGTGTACCCTGCCTCTCGCCCTATGACAGCTGGGATAGGCTCCAGCGCCCCCCGCGACCCTGAAAAGGATAAGCGGAAGCGAATGGATGGATGGATGGATTAAATTTATGTATCGCAAAACTTGTAATTCTGTTTCATCAAGTTGCAACAATTGCTAGTCTGAAAAGAAGACTGGTCAGTGGTTGAATCCTCCAAAAAGTCTGGCTTTGGCTAATTCTAATTCTTCTTCCCCCAGGCTATTCGGGCCCTGAACCAGGTGTAGGACTGGACTCTCCCACACACATCACTATAAGACTGGACTCTCACACACATCACATCACCACACGCACCATCACACATTTCCTATAATCCTATAATTTATAATCTTTATCATCTCTTTCTGCTATTTGCACATTTTTTACTGTAAATTCCTAAGTTAATTTGTAAATTTTGTAGTAACCTGTAAATTGCAAATACTGTAAAACTTTTTTTCTGT
Source organism: Rhamphochromis sp. 'chilingali' (assembly GCF_963969265.1). NCBI lineage: Eukaryota > Metazoa > Chordata > Actinopteri > Cichliformes > Cichlidae > Rhamphochromis > Rhamphochromis sp. 'chilingali'. The sequence goes on along the minus strand of NC_137940.1, from coordinate 9,257,216 downwards.
CATTTAATGGTCGGGCATTGTACAGCATTTCACCCCCATGTCATACTATGTATGGTTGTGTGTGTGTGTGTGACAAATAAAATTTGAATTTGAATTCACACAGAGAGACCCATTCATTATTCAGTAGTCATTATAAATAGGATATTTAATCTTTTCAGTCTGAATTTTCCTTTCAGTCTGGAAAACTGTCTGAAAGACTTCCTTTTATAAAGTATGAGAAGCTATAGATTAGGCCTGCAAAAGAAGAAAACAAATACTGAACCAAGCCAAAAAAAACACTAACATGAGGCCAAGAGCCATTACAATACAAAAAAAGGATCATCTTAAATGACAGCCTTTTTTACTTGATATTCTCTTTCTTTGTGCTAAATGTAGCCTTGAGTGAAATGTCCCTCCTGGACTAGATGGCTTGCAGTACCCTTCACGTCCTTATTCCTAATTCATGTGAGCAGTAAAGCAGTGGCTGTGTCCTTCTGCATGCTGCTTTCCCTCTGTGGTTATGGTGTGACAGGTGGTTTTAATGGGCATACATGCAGCTTTTCTGGTCCAGCATCAGAGATCCACGTTGAGAGCCTGCTGTGGCAATCTGAGCTGCTGCACAGTCCATGTTATACAGTAATGTTGCTTTAAGTATTCTTGTGGCAACATGAAAATTACATATAACAAGATGATTACTCTACTATTGAAGATAATTGCTGCCAATGCTGCTCAGTTGGCTTCATTTTCCCGTTCGTCTGCTTTAGTTTATTTTTTTTACTTTTTTTAAGTGCGTTTCTTTATTTTATTTTGTGGATTGCAAATCGACCTTAGCATAGCATGTCTGTGTTAAATGCTGTGCCAGCCTTTCGTGGCGCCAAATTAAATTAAATTGCTCTCCCCCAAGAAGCATTTTGTTGCATAAAGCATCAATTATAGTCGCTTGTGCTGCTGCAGCAATCCAATCAGTGGGAAGTTGGCCCTTTAATCTTGTTTTGGGGTAGTTTTTGCACTTCTTTCTTCTTACACTTTGTCAGGAATAAGTTAATTAACTAATTAATACAAGTTTAAAAAAATAGGCAGAGGTAGAAAACTGCTCTTTAAGAAACATTTAACAAATTTCCAATTTGTAGTTTGCTATCTTGTCATTTCTCCCACAGGGAATCGGTCTTTTAAAGAGTCAGTCCAATTGAAATCTAAGCTAAAGATTTGAATTATGGGGGTCATTTGTGTAACTATACCAAAAAGCCAAAGGTTAATTGCAGACGTGGGACATTCTGAAGTTTGGAATATATGAATGTGGTTGTGTAATCCTTGGACTGAGGATTTCTGGCCAAGATGATATCATAGCTTTTCAGCCAATCTCCTATTTCAGTGGCGATATTAGTCATATATTAGTTGTTTGGATTTTCCTGAGGTAGAGTGAGGTGCAGACTTTCAGCAGGTCAATCTCATTTTAAGAGTTCAGGGTTATTGTGAAGAAGTTCACACTGTGGTTGATAGAGCTGCACTTTGATGGGGATTGATTTATAAAGCGAAACCTCACGACACCTGCTGCTGTTTTACCCTCCTAGATCCTTTCTCTGAGTTTTGTTTAGGTCATTGTGTTTCACATTATCTGAAAAGGAACATGTTATATTCTCCAAAAGGAAACGTAGTCCTCCTCTTTTATTTTATGGTTGTAAGAAAACTGTGCAGCTGACTGTAAGACAGCACATTAGTGCGCATTCCTTGTGTAGTCTTAGTTTTTCCCACATTTGCCACACTTAAATGTTTCAATAATCAAACACATTTCAATGTTAGACAAAGATAACCTGAGTAAACACAACATGCAGTTTTTAAATGATGATTAATTTCTTACGGGAAAAAAGCTATCCGAGTCTACCTCGCCCTGTGTGAGAAAGTAATTACCCTCCAAGCCCAATATTTGGTTGTGCCACCCATGGCAACAAGAACTGCAATCAAGCATTTGTGATAACTGGCAGTGAGTCTATCACATCGCTGTGGAGGATTTTGGCCCGCTCTTCTTTGCAGAATTGTTTTAACTCAGCCACATTGGAGGGTTTTTGAGCATGAACGGCCTGTTTAAGGTCACACCAAAGCATTACAATCTGAGTCCAGACATTGAAAAGGTCACTCCAAAAGCTTCATTATTTCTTTCTTTCTTGAGGCATTCAGAGGTGGACTTGCAGGTGTGCTTCCTGCTCCATAAACCAAACATGCTGGAACATCAGGGAACAGACTAATATTCTCCTGCAGGATTTTTTTGGTAGGGAGCAGAATTCATGCTTTAATCAAATACGGCAAGTTATCCAGCAAACAAGCCCCAGAACATCACACCACTGTGGTTGTTGGAATGATGTTCTTTTTATGAAATGCTGTGTTAGTTAATGAGCCTTTCCTCCTTCCCACTGAAAGTCAGATATGGAGCTGAAATTTCTTTATTCCTGGACGTAACAAAACCATCTTCAACCCATCTCCATCTGGTATTTAAACAAACATAGTGGATTAATACAGGGTTTCTGATTTTGTTACATGTTTAGGATTTTTGTTGCTTTTGTTTTCACTCGTTCAGTTTGATACATTAGCGTGTCCCGTACAGCCTAGCACCATTGCCAGATTCATAATTTTGATACACTGAAACAACCACATCAATCATGGCTGAGATGATTGATGGCTACTGATGGGACAGTTCTAAACACTGCTTTTATTAAAATTAAGGCCAGAAACAAGTCATCTTAAACTTCTTCACTAATTGGGGCAGTGTCACAACTGAAAAAACTAATGACTTTAAGACCCTTAATTAGAACAGTTAATCAGGTTTCTAGATATGCTGTTTATCTATTATGAATGTTGATACTGTTATATGATAAGTACTGGGGTACTAGGGGTATAAAAACAATTACTTTTGAGAAAGAAAATGTTGAAATGACTTTAGTTTCATTTATTTATTATTTATAGCTAGTTTAAATAATGCATCACAAGGAAATTTTGGCAGACTGTGGATGTTTGAGCCCAGCTGGATCTCTGTAACGTGAACAACATATATAACATATATAACTTAAAATGCTTGTGCCACAATGATACAGAAGGGACTCTGGAATAAACTCTGTATGTTTGCCATGTAAATGGAAGTGGCAGAACATCTTTGTGAATGAACTTCGGTCGAGAAGAAAGTAGAAACTTTACAAAGAAATTCAGCTCTGATAGATCCTCCCACCTTTAATGGCATTGCTTGTTTCCCTGAGCAAGTGCAGTCCAAGGAACAGCAGTGTTATTATAGAGTTATTTTCTCCTTTTAAATGCTGCATGTGAGCCTTCCAAGTGTGGGTGTCTGCTGGAGGCGGAGTAATCCTCTCTGGTCTCACAATCCAAACAAGCCCAACATAAAAGGAAAGTGCAATTACCCAGCCTGATTCTAGATCAATTGAATGCCACCATCAATAAATGTGGAAATTTTCCTCTTTACTCTCATTTGGTTGTCTCTTCGGTGTGAAAGCTTTTGTTTGTTTCAAGGACACTGTGGGAGGAGCATGCATACATACCAGAAGTGCACTGATTTATTTGATTGGAATTTGTCTCATTCTCCCCTTAAAGCTGGACAGGTGAAGTGAGCATCACAGACATTGAAAAACAAGGTCGAATGACATCCGCATTAAATATAATGCTTCTATTCCTCTTTTTTAAAAATGCAGATACCAAATTACAGTTTAACCTGGATGGGAGACGTGCACTAACAAAATTATTGCCCAGCTTTGCCAGTCCCTCATCTATTACCAGCATTTCTGGGTCTTTCAGCTCAGTGGTTTTAGTTTTTAGGGCCCAAAGCTTTTCAGTGTTTGAGTTCACTCTCATCAGCATTGTTTCCAGCTGCCGGGAGCTGTTTTCAGCAAATGAGGTCTGTACAAATAGCAGATAGTTACAGTTAGCAACTACCCCAAGCATTTAGCTGAGAAAAAAGCTCAGTTTATTATGTATTGGTGATCCGGTTGACTTTGGCTTATTAAGTTGCCATGGGACTGCTGATGATCCAGAGATAAGCACTCTGGTGCTTATCTTTCCATTCCTTTCCCCAGTACCTCCCTTTACTACCATTACTGTGTGTAGTTGCTATTGTGGTAGATATCTGTTTTAATCTATATCTTTTTCTTCTCTTTTTTAAAAATTGTTGCATAAAAGCACACAGCCATGCACATTATACACAATGTATACTCATTTATAAAGTTGATACTAATGGTTATATTTAATACTCGTGTTTTCATGTATTAAATACAATGAAAAATGAAAAATATAAATATAATTTTCATGTATTTCATGTATTGGGGCGATTGTGGCTCAAGAGTTGGCAGTTCGTCTTGTAATCGGAAAGTTTCATTCAGCTCTTTGTAGCATTGCTCTTCTTTGGGGTTGACTAACGGACCAACAACAGAGAAAGAGCAGTCTACACACCATTTGTGGCCCTGCCCCCTGGTGGCAGGAAATAGCTACAACAAATTGGGTTCTGGGTGGGGCCAACGCAAAACCATTTACAAGCCATTAGCTGATGAGCTCGAATTAGAGCTGGTTTCTGTTCGGTGAAGTTACCAAAACAATACAATAATGCAAAAATTCTCCACCATTCACACACTTACTGAGTCCGTCTCAGTGGACATGATATAATGTGAAAGACAGTGGAAGTTGGTTTCATATAATCTCCTCTGATATTCTTTGGTTCGCAGTAGATGTTTGATTTGGCAGATTTTTGTGCCAGATGCTGTTCCTGATTTGACCCCCAAAGGATTTTTATCTCCTCCTGTGATCAAAACAGTAAGTTTTTGCCTGTTAGGTGAAGTGTAAACTAGGGCTGGGCCATATCATACCATTCACGGTAATACCGGTATAATGTTGGGCAATGATAAGAAAATGAAATATGGTGATAGAATATGGGTAAAACACGCATACGCAGTGCCTTTGTTTTCATACACACATGGTGGAAAAAGCATGGCGGCGACGGAGAATAAGAAGGGCGAAAGCGGATCGTTGAATGAAACAGATGAACCAAAATTGGTTTGTTAAAATGTTGCAACTTCAGTGGTGTGGAACTGGTTTAGCTTTCGTCCGTCAGATACACAACAAAGCACATTTTTTGGTAGCGCATGATAGCAGGCCGTCGTTATTACTGTGTTTTTTGGAAAATACGGCACACTTAAAATCAATCCTTTGATTTTTCTGAAACTCGACAGTGCCCCTTATAATCCCGTGGGCCTTATGTATGAATTCTGGTTGTGGTTACTGACCTCAAAATGATTTTATGTTGTACATAAAATCACACGACTTTGCTAAGCTACGAAGCCGCACCGCTTGATGGATTGTCGGAGCATTACAGCTATCGTAGGCAGGCGCCTCGCGGAGTGATACGTACTGTGCTTCAACATAATATTACCGTATTGTGTGTGTGTATAACCTCTTTTTAAGTTTTGTGGATATTATACATGGTTATGCTGAGGATGTGTCGGCCAGTTTCCAGTGGAAATGTCTTTTGGTTAAACTGTCAGCAAGGAATTTGCATTTGCACTGTTACATTGTTATATAACTAATGCATATAAAAATAAAAATAAAAACAGCTGCTTGTTTAAGTGAAAATACATTGATTTTTTTTTTTTTTTTTTTGCACTAATAAAGTTGTGGAGTTACAAAGTATTTTGCCTAGTGTCAATTATATCGCCAGTTATATCGTTATCGCAAATTTTCAAATGTATATCGTGATAAATATTTTTGGTCATATCGTCCTGCTCTAGTGTAAACCACTACACTTTATTGCTTAGTCCCATTACCATTTTAAATTTAAAACCTGTCAGCTTGCCGTGACAGTGATGGCTCATTCATTCTGCGCTGTCACCTTTTTTCTAAATATAGTCCGAATCCCTGCCCCCAAAGCACCAGCCTGACAGGTGATGAAGGCACATCCTCTGCCACTCAATCAAAGAGACATCCGCTGACCGAGCGTCCTTTTATGAGACACACAATACCTGCTGTCCACTAAATTTGTATTTACTTCTTTTAAAGCTACGGAAAACAATAAGGTTGTCTATATCTGCGTGGAATTTAAACTACACCAAGGTCAGCCAGGAATTTCCATAAACAGAAAAAGTGAAGAGTTTATCAGAATTATATATTTGAGATTCGACAACAAGTGGAATCTCAAGTTTTCCACTGCAGAACAAACCCCACTCTGTATTCTTCATTTCTTGCATCTGAATCTTCAAAGACATAATTTGCCTCGATCCTGCTGAGCTGACAAATCATCTCAGTGCGTGGCTTCCTACCATCCTGAGAGACCCTCAAGGCACTGAGCTACTTTCACTCTTGTTCCAGCATCAGACTTATGCTTGAATCCATCTTACTTTTAAACAGTGCTTAAACCAACACTAAATTTGTTCTCCTCGGGGGGAACTGGGATTCAGAGACTTTGGAAAGGGGCCTCGTAATTTTACTGCTGTGGTAGACAAATGAAAATGCAGCTTTTGACAAATGTTATCACACTACAAATACTAAAAAAAAAAACAATGTATTTGATTGCAATGGCATCTGTTTCTAACTGTATATCTAATATTAAATTAGAGTAATGCACAAGGTGTCAGAAGCAGAAGAGTTGGACAGTAACCATCCAGCAGCCATTTTTGACTTTTTGAATGACTGTTTATTTCCTGCCAGCTCATTTTGGCTGATAACGTAAAGAAACGTGGAAAGATTATGACTGAAAAATGGCATCTTATACATTTCAATCTGGACTACGTCCAAGTTCAGGCACTCACGGTAGGTTTGGAAAAGTAATAATGAGCTGAAAAAATAAATGTCTGCATTGCCTGGCGATCTGCTCGTGAACTAAGGCTGGATGTTCTTAATAAGAATGTGTAACCTGGAAGCGCTTCGGTACAAAGGTGGTGTCATTCCGATTTGTTCCAGTGTAAGAATACCTGCAGATCACAGTCCCGATCACAATGTTGTCCAGAGTTCATGTGGGAAAATGGCCTGAACGCGTTACCGTTTCGACAGGTACTTGATAGTGCAGCTTTAAATATCAGTGCAAGCGTCAAGGCTTAATTTTCACCTTCACTGCCACAGCTCAAACTCATGAAGTGAAGCATCGATCAGTATAAATCATTTTATTCCCAACAGTTCAACAGCATTGGCATGAGCCATGAAAACAAATATTTTATGTATTCTTAGCCAATTTAAATATTTTAAAATATTTAATTTTTCAAAGCAATGGTGCATCATAACATGCAAGCACGCATGCAAAATTATTATGAAAGCAGAGACTTACTGTGGGAGGAGACAGGCGGAACATCAAAGACATCCATGTGCCAATCCTCCATCTTATGCTAATCATCATGCGGGGTTTTACACTTCCAGCACAAGAGCTGCACGGAAAATCAAAGAATGTATAGGAGAAGATGTGAGCCGAGTCATGTAGAAGTGTGGAAGGTGCAGACAGGTTTATAGGAGGCAAAAAATGTTTTATAAAAATCAACCAACATTACAGATAAAGTGAGGAGAGACCTGGTTTATTTGAAATCTAGTGTGTTAATCTTTGATCAAAGATTAACACTCAAAGATGGTTTTCATGCAGGCGTTGGGCACACGTGGGAGGCGATGCAATGATAATGACTTATTGAAGCTGTTCTATATATTGTTATCGACTTTTTTAGAACACATGAAATCATTGCTCCCAAAGGGTTTTGTCATTTGCTCATCATGGTGAAATAGTGCTCTGTCTCCTTTGGGTAAATAGGATGGATTTGACGTTGGGCTCCATTTTTCTGGTAACTCAGATACAGCGTTCCATTTACCTCAAAAAGGAATCTGTGTTATTATGTTTTGACAGCCTTCATTTTACACATCCCTCTTGTATTTATTTTTCTGCCAACTAATGTTTTAGCGGCATGATAAGAGTAGAGTTCAAAGACAGAGTGACAACAGATGGGGGAGAAACATGAAGAGCCAAACAGCCGAATGGTTCGCATGTGTTCCAGAAGAACCATCTAAAAAATGTTAACCAGTAACCTTTCTAGCACATAGTATTCAGTTTCCACTCAACTTGTATTGTATTGGCTCAGTGCATATTGGAAAATTCTATAGAGTAATTTAGTAGAACTCCTGCTAGATGATAAGCAGGAAGTAATGTTAGTATTTCTTGTTTTATTCTCTAGGAGGTCTTGCACAATACTCCTAAGAAAAGTAAAAGGCTTTCTACTTCACACTGTCTAGGCATGCACAAACATTACTATTAGAGATGGTTTTTTTGGATTTAATATTTGCTTGTGTGAAACACGGTGAAGGATTCAAACAAGGAAAAATAATTTGAATGGTCTTTCAGGGAAAACTACACAATCACAAAAAAGCAGAAAAGCTTTTATTTTAAATCGTTCCCCTCCTCAAAACTAACTGAAAAAGACTAATGACCAACTGTGACTGTGATAAATGCATACAGCTGTGGTCAAAAGTTTCCATCCACTCTCCATGAAAGCATGAACGACATTTCTTTTTTAATGATTTCTTTAACTGTTCTTTACCAGGACAAAATGATTGTAGACCATGCATCTTTAATGACTGCTACAAAACCAACACCTTCAAGCTCGACTGAAATCCACAGCTGCTCACGGGGACGAGCCAAATGTCGTCTGGACAAAAGTTTTATGGTCAGGTGAGACAACGATTTAGCTGTTTGGCCATAATGACGCACAAAGATGAGTAAACTAAGAAGACTATGCAAACTGTCAAGCACGGTGGTAGCATCATGCTCAGGGGCTGTTTTGCTGCCAGGGGTACTGATAGATTACACAAAGTGGATGTGATAATGACAAATTCCTCAACTTCACCTCAAATCAATACGTGGATGAAACTTGGACACAGCTGGGTGTTCCCAAGACAATGATCCCAAATACAGATCAACATTAAGCTTCTGGAACAGTCTTCACAAAGCCCCGACGATTGGATAACACTATGCAAGTGACCTCACGACAGATGGTAATCACATCCATCTTTAACATACAGTCTGTGGTCAAGCCTCCAAAATCTAAGACATGCACCAAAAAGCAGAAATGAAATTAGAACACAGGTGAGAGAAAACTGAAAGCTGAACTCTTTTTGTGGTCCTGCTAACAGTTTGAATGCTTGTTGTCCATGTTGTGTTGCTGTATATCACATTCGGAGTTGGCTCTAAGTGTCACATTAGATAAATCCGAGCAGTGACCCATTCTGAGGAGACATGGATGAGATAATTACAGTTATACATTATACAAAATTGGTCAAGTGGAAAATCCTTAGTGTGTTTATGTCTACTTCGCTGCTTCAGGAGCTCAGACTCATTCAATCTGAATGCACGAGGTTTGGTGACGATGTGCCAGGATAAACCGTAGCCTACTTTTGAGGGGGGACAAGTTCACATTAACATGTCTCTGCATATTATAGCAGTTTATGTCATCAAGTTGTGATTGAGGGCAAGATGCATTTTGCATCTTGTTACGATTGCCCTGTTTGTAGTCATATATACACACACACGCACACACACACACACACAGCAACACTGGTCTCTCCCTCTTCATAAAAGACAAACAGCGCTCAAAGAATCAGTAATTTACATCTCTGGGAGAATTCCCAGTAGAGTTTGTGATTTAGTTACAAGCTTTTTAAGCTAGCTGATATGTTAGCTTTCTGAGGCTAACAGAAATATCACATGGCAGCAAGTCACCGCATTTAAGCATGCTGAGGTGGTGGAGACAACTTTAAGAGACTTTGAAGAAAGCCACACAAAACATTTGAATGAGTCCCAGTAATTCAAGTCCAGTGAAGAAAACTAAACCCTTTTCCAGACCCTCAAACATTACATCATATCCTGTACATCTCTTTTCCATAGTACGCTTGTTAAAGAATGTTAAATTTAAATTTCATACAAACATCTGCTTTTATATACACTGCATGTCATTTTAAAGTATTTTAGTGTGTTTTTGTGTGCAGGTCAGAGACAGCGGGTTGTAAAATGTGAGTTAAGGGGATTTCTTTCAGAGACAAAACAAGGGACGGGATGAGTTTTGAAATGTTTAAAAAGATGGTAAATTAGTATGTCCAAGGTTGATTCAGTCAGTTGATCACATACTGGAAATTCTCAGCAGCGTGGTTGCACTATCATGTCGATTTCTAATGTTACTTCTGCTTTCCAGCCTTTAAGTGTCCAGTTTGTGGTCCTACTTTTTACTTCCTTCCATCTTAGCGCTCCGAACTCATTACATAACGTAGACTAAAAGCTTTCCGTGTATAACCAGCGGAATTGTGGGAGTCGTGATGGCTGATTGTAGGCTCACGATGCACGGGTCAACTTGTTTTCCATTTGATTTCAAGTGGTTGCTATGCAACGACACGATTGGTGCCTGAAGACCTATAAAGTAAACAGGCTTTAGTCTGTCTTTGCGATGATAACTCTGAAATGGCATGTGGAGCCAAAAAGCCGATGAAAGCCTCATTCAATACATCAAATGCTGTGTGATCTCCACTTATTTGCTTTGGTAGTCTACAGTAAACATCTCATGATGTCAGGAGAATCAGTTCTCAGCTAAAGGCTCTGAGTCTGTCACAATGTGATGACGCTTTTGGAGTCAAATTTAACACCCACATCCCCCCTCAAAAAAAGACATCCACTAAACTAATTCCATTCAAAACTCATGAATTCATAACCACTGCTCACATCAAGGTAGAATTTGAAGCAGCACAGTTTTAGAAGGATATTCACACAATGAAAGATGACATTCACATCAGCACTTCACATATCCGAAAACTTATCTGCATATAATTACATTAAAACCCGTGCAGGAGCCGTCTTTCTGCCACTCATATAAATCAAATTGGACGTTTTAATGGAATTTCCCCTTTGAATCTCATCCATCTTTTAACTTTTCTTTTAATCCAAGTGACAAGTTGATGCATAAGCCACCACCTGGCTGCCTTTAGGCAACATTAAAAAAAATCCACAAAAATAAAAATCTACAAAGCTCTACCAACAGTATGTGTGTGGGTGTGACAAATGAAAACCAGTGACACATTGCAGGTGTTGTAATATATACAGCAGTAGCAGGTGCTGCTGAAGGCGTTCCATTAATAACATCAGGCAGCTAATTCCTTTGAAGCACCACTATTCACCACCTATTTCCTGTCTGTGTTGTTTTGATGAAACAGCAGAGAGGTTGTTGGATGTGCTCTGAAGCTTTCTTTACATTAGTGATCACTGTGAGGAATGGAGGACACTTCGTTTAAAGATGACTGCTAGTGTCAAAGTTGGAGTTGACAGTAAGAGGAATAAATTATATACATGTTTTTTGAGCTTATGCTGACTCACTTTGTGGTTTACTGTGAAATTTGGCATGCACTCCTCTTAGTCCTCCTAGTCTGGACATTGTCTTTTGCCTGTTCCTTTCCAGCACTGATCACTCGGATGACTGATCAACTCTTGATGATCTTTAGCTGAGATTAGAGATTTCCTGTGTGCTGCTGTGGTCTTTGTTGCTTCTTCTCACTAAAACAACCATGAACATCCAGGTTTTGTCTCAGATGCCAGCACATTTATTTTGGGAGCACTGCAGAACCATGAAGGAATGTTTTGGATGTTCAAATTTACAGTCATTTTGTGTTTCTGTGTTTGTTTGTTGGGATACACACACAAATACAAGTTGTAGGTAGTGAACAAAATAATGCAATTGCAGAAATTAGCTTGCTTTGGGGGCTGGCTGGGCTCTCCCTTACAGGTTGGGTGATTTGCTTGGCCATTTGGAAAGGATTTACTTCTCCAGATTGACTAGGGTGACTACTGGATGCCTCTTTGGTGAGACATTTTGGGACAAATGGATGTGTGATTCTTTGGATTATGGAATGAAACCAGAATACCAAACTTAGAAAATGCAAACTCACAGGACCCCAGCTACCTGAAGGTTCAGATCCAGATCTTTGTTGTTGTGCATGTGCCCAAAAATATAATAATTGTTACTTCTTTTTCTTTTTTTTCAGTGATTTCTGGAAACAAAAGCATTTCTCAGCCCTTCTGCCAGAGGTTTCTGGATCATGCACATAGGTGTTCCTTTGATTGTTGGGGTTTTCCACCAGAATATTTTATAAATACTATCTTTACCTTACAGACCTGAATTGCACTGAAAAAGTTCATAAATATAACTCCACTGAGTGTGACAGCCACCTTTGCTGGTGCTAACGTGCATTTGACATCACAAATGGCACTGCACTAATGATCAGTTGTGTATGGAAACTCACTGATAATTCCCCTAAATGAAAGCATTTGAATTTTACGTTTTATTGGCTATGAATGACTCTTGGTTGCCAGCAACAGGACTCCACTTCTCTCTGCTGCCTCAGAGTAAGAGTATCTGCCAACTGCAAGCTATTTCCTGCCCCTGCGTTAGTACTCTGCACTCTGTCAGCTGTAGCTTCCTGCATTTATCTCACATCTATATGTGGAAAGAAAAGCTGCAGGTCTGCATGTAAATAACATTTTTTAAAAGAGAAAAGGCTTTCCAGGAGATAAGCACTGCTGGGTGATGAGACAATGATGGCACTCACTGTGAAAAAGGAGCTAAGTGAGGGAAACTGTGTGATGGCTGTGATAGCATGTCCATGTAAACTACAAATACAGTAGCTGTGCCAGAGAAATCTGCATACTGATCATCCATCATCCTTCAAGAAACTGTGACTGAACACTTCAGACTTTTAACTAACCAGTTAAAGGTCAATTGTCTTTAAAGCACAGATATCCCTTACAGCTTTGTACTAGAGATGGACCGATCCGATATTACGTATCGGTATCGGTCCGATACTGACCTAAATTACTGGATCGGATATCGGAGAAAAATAAAAAATGTAATCCGATCCATTAAATATCACGAAAGCACCTCACAAAACTTGCAACACGCCGTAACTCACCTCAGAACGTTAGCAGTCGGAGCAGTATGCATCACGTGATAGAGCAGCTGTGGCATGCCGGACCTGTCGGTGGTCTGGATAGCATTTGGAGCTTCGCTAGCAACCTGGCATTTCATCTCCGACAAAGTTATCCCCGAGAGAAGTAAAGCAAGTGTGTAAGTCCATCTCTGAATGTTTGTAAAGCATTCCCACGTTAAGCTTAACAAGCGACTGCCTCTCGCTCTCCGGCTGCTACTTCAATCGTGAAACTGCTTAAATGATCAGCTGATCGGCTTTTCTGTCGCGAGTCCGTCTCTCTTGTTTGTTTTTGGCCCACTTTGCACCAGAAAGAGGAAACCAGCGGCTGAGCAACAGCAGAACGTTTAAGCTTGATAAGCTGTTGTTAGAATTTATTTAATATTTCTTTCTACACCAGGATCTTTTTCTACGTAGCTGACGCTGGTAACTGTGCAGGGGCGGATCTAGCAAAGTTTAGCCAGGGGGGCCGATAGGGCATTAACAGGGAAAAGGGGGCACAAAGACATACTTTTCTTTCTTATTCTCATTTAAAATGTCGAGCTTTTAATAAATAATTATCTGACACCCAAAGTTTTAATTTGATGTAAAATGAATAGAAGTCAATTACTGTATATAGTGACTATTAAGTCTAATATATACCCTAGTAAGCTATAGTACTTTTTACTTTGGGAAGGTACCATCTGTGCAGTCTGCAATTTTGTTGAAGAAAGATGTTGAATCTATTTAATATTTCTTGAAAAATAATTGATTTCTGTGCATTTTTTTTTCACACTGCATCAAATTAAGGTTGATTACGTCGATTAAGCATCATGAGGTGGCGCGTGAGGGGTGGTTCCTTATTTTTTATTTATTTATTTTTGTTGTTGCTGGGAGTTGGAACCCTATTAGTTAGGTTGCTTAATATTTACGCTAAGTACTCTTTAAAATACCAGAATAGTGAGGATGGTGTAGGTCTAAGTTTATTAGATTGATCAGTATTGCTGAACTATGAAATATTTTTTTTGTATACAGGTATAACAGAATAGCTTTAGTGTAGTTGTTGTTTTAAACTTGAGTATGAACTTGCAGACTTGCAAAATGCAGCAAGATATTTTAAAAAACAGTTTTGTTGATTAAAAAACACTATATCGGATTCATATCGGTATCGGTATTGGACATAAAAAAGTGGTATCGTGCCATCTCTACTTTGTACACTAAAAGTCAGCAAGTTATTGAACACTTAACCTCTTTGAAGGCTTTGGAAAACAGCAACAAGCTGTAGACAGATTATGAGATAAAGGGATCTGCATGGAAGAACCAGATTTATTAGAGAAAGAAGCGTTTAGGTGTAGCTGACAGGAAATTCTTAAATAATAGATGCTCCAATCTGAAGTAGCCTATATTATTGTCATATCTGAAAATTACTTTCCATAAAGGAGTGCATGATATCATTCGTAAATTCAAAATGTGCGTACACGTAAAAGAATATTTAAAAAGTGAATATTGCAGAAAGATTGCTGTTTGGGTGGTTGAATTTCATGTCTGATGATTTGGAGGAATATATTGAAATAAATGCACAGCTTTGGCTTTTAATTAACATAAAGCTCTTTCATATTAAAGACTCTCACATATACACATGCAACATCAGGATAGGTGTTTTTGGCTGATTTCCTAGAAGTATAGGGGTTTATACCAAAACCCAGTGCTTGACTATGAGGTGATTCTGGTAGGTGCCACTTAAAACATTTCTTAGGTCGTCAAACACTGACACAACTTTTTGTATTATTACAGATTGATCCAATAAAAGCCAGTGTGGGGCTTGTCCTGCACCTTAGGGGGCATATTAAGAACCACCCCTCATTTTGACAGTTTGAGAACCAGTTATTCAGTCGTGTTAACAGAAGATTGAATTATTTTAATGAGAAGAAAATCAGAAATGACTCATTGGGCTACATCTGTTACATCAGTCGCTGGTGAAATACTTGTGATATCCCTACTAGAAACACTCAGATCACTGGTTCCAACTCTGGGCTCAGCAATGCTGTGGTGAAGTGATGAGGGGTGCAGGCGCCAGCTGTTTGGAACTGGAACCAGGTGTGTTTTTAGTGCAATTACCTGGAACCAGGTGGACTGCATTTGTGCAAAGGGGTTCACAAACTGCCCAAAAGCCCAGACGTTCTGTAGGTTTGTATTTCCCTCCACTGGCCCTAAACCTGAGCAGGTTTATGAGACAGGTATGTGAACTGTTGCTAGGAATAAAATAAAAAAAAACACTGATTTTCCACCAGAATAAATCTAGTAGTGCATTCCTTACAGTTTATAAAGAACCCTTAGGATTCAACACAATTATATTTTTTACAATCAAAAGCAGGTCTTCAGTATACTGCCAAAAAGGTGTAGAAACTTCTTTAACATATTTAGGTTTAATGAACCGATAATGGATATTGTGACTTAGACAGAGCCATGCAAATATGAAAAGTATATAAGTATATTTCACTGACTGACAGTATGACGGAACAAACTGAGGCAAAGATTGAATGTGACTCACGCACAGCTAGAGTGTTTATCTCATACAAAAGAATTGAGCAAAAGTCAGAAAGTTTGGAGAAAAAACTCAAGCTTAAATGTCAAGCACAGACACGTTTTACACATTTATTGAGAAGATGTTTGTTTTGTCACTTCAAGAGTCCACTGACATTCATAAAAGTGTCACATATGAGAGAATATGCTTTGTGTCTGAGCAAATTCTCAGTAAGTCAGAAGATTGGTGTGGTGGTTTCTGGTTTGACTCTCATTAATCAGTGCTTTGAAAACATCGTCAACTTTTCTTTAATGTCAGGTGTGTTTCCAGAACCACTGAAAACTGCTGTAATTAAACCTATACTGAAGAAGGACAATCTTGACAAGACACAAATGAACAACTACAGGCCGATCTCAAATCTCCCATTTTTAAGTAAGATCATTGAAAAAGCAGTTTCTCAACAGCTCAATTACTTCTTAACACAGAATAACTGCTATGATGCCTTCCAGTCAGGTTTTAGACAGAACCACAGCACTGAAACTGCTCTGACCAAAGTGTTCAATGACATATGTGTGAATACAGACAGTGTTTCCACTTCCTAGCAACAGTTCACTAATGTCAGTCTTAGTTTTTACTGGATCTCAGTGCAGAATTTGATACAGTTGACCACAACATATTACTCAAACGACTAGAGAACTGGGCAGGTCTTTCAGGAACTGTACTAAACTGGTTCAAAACATACTTAGAAAACAGGAAATACTTTGTATCAATAGGTAACTTCACATCCGAGCAGACAAGTATCACATGTGGAGTTCCCCAAGGTTCCATCTTGGGACCCCTTCTGTTTAACATTTACATGCTCCCACTGGCACAGATTATAAAGAACAACAAAATAAACTATCACAGCTATGTAGATGACACACAAGTATATATCACAATGTCACCAGGAGACCGAGGCCCTGTACAGGCTCTTAGTAAATGCATTGAGGAAATTAATGACTGGTTGTGCCACAATTTTCTCCAGCTAAACAAAAACAAAACTGAGGTAATAGTCTTTGGCGCCAAAGAAAAACGATTACAGGTCACCAGAGAACTTCAATCTATACATCTAAAAACCACAAACCAGGCGAGAAATTTGGGTGTAGTGATGGACGCAGACCTAAACTTAGAAAAACACATTAAGACAATAACAAAAATCAGCTTACTATCACCTCAAGAATATTTCAAGGATAAAAGATCTGATGTCTCAACAGGACCTGGAAAAACTAGTCCATGCATTCATCTTTAGTAGGCTTGATTACTGTAACAGCATCTTTACAGGTCTACCTAAAAAATCAGTCAGACAACTACAGCTCATTCAGAACTCTGCTGCTCGAGTCCTCACTGAGACCAAAAAAAGTGGACCACATCAGCCCAGCTCTGAGGTCTTTACACTGGCTGCCTGTCCATCAGAGGATAGACTTTAAAGTTCTGATGCTGGTCTATAAAGCTCTGAAAGGTTTAGGACCAAAATACATCAGTGACCTCCTGACCCAGTATGAACCTTCCAGATCCCTCAGGTCATCTGGATCCGGTCTTTTATCAGTTCCCAGAGTCAGAACCAGACACGGAAAAGTTGCATTCAGCTTTTATACTCCATATATCTTGAACAAACTCCCAGAAAACCTCAGATCAGCTGAAACACTCAGTTTCTTTGAATCCAGGTTGAAGACTCGCCTGTTCTCAGCTGCATTTGAATAAAACACCAAATCCACACTTTTAAGCTTACATTTCAAAACTTACATTTTAACTACTGATTTTATTTACTGTTCTCCTTTTTTTCTCTTTTTCATTTTAAATATTGCTTTTTAATTGTTTCTGTTTTTTAATGTCTCTGTAAAGCACTTTGAATCACCTTGCTGTTGAATTGTGCTATATAAATAAACTTACCTTGCCTTTCACCTGTGATCATTAGTCTCATAGACTGCACCTGGGCCCTGCCTGTCAAAGCTCTGCAGTCAGACTCTTCAGCCATGCATCTCTGACACACCACAGTGACGGTTTAAAGTTAGTCTCCAGAGCTTTGTTGTGTTGAAAAAAATAAAACATGCCTCCATGTGAGAATAAATCTGTGAAACAGCATCTGCTTCTGTGTCCAGCGGCATCTGGGCTCTCTCTGGGTTTTACTTTTATATTGTTCTGTCAAACTTTTTCACATCTGTGTCCCAATTTCCAGAGTAATCTCATGAAATTTACCCTAAATATTTGCTTGCAAGTCCAGTTGCATCAAATTCTTTAACATTGCCATACGTGCATCTGATATAAGTGGAGTTGAGAGAAATTCCTGATCGCAAAACACGAGTCAAACCTGTGAATACAAGAATCTGCAAATCTTACATAAGGCAAACAGTTATCCATAAAGGCTTTAGTGCTCTGTTTAGGATAATATCACTATGCAGTAGCTTATAGAAGAAAGAAATACATTTACAAATTGCTTGCAGCCAGCAGGACAGAAAAACAGTCATGATGTTTGTCTGGTGAGAGCATTATTGATGTTTCTAATAGTACTGAAAGGAAAGACAGAAAGTTCAGACTGAGTGACTTAGTTTCATAGAGATGTTTCAGTATTGTCAAAGAGAAATGATTGATAATACAGCAAACTAGAGATGTGGTGGAAACAATTTACTCCTGACGTTAACTGGATGAACCGGTTTCTTCATTTTATAGTGCATCTCTGATGTTTGTGACTATATTGATTTATTTGGATTAGATCTCGAGCACATGTCACTAACAGACACTATATGGAAAAAGGTTCACATCTGGGGGTGGGATAACATCAGAGATCAGCTTCGGGGTCCTCCATGTTTATAGTGGTTATGGACAGCATGACAGATGAGGTCCATAGATTATACTGTTTGCAGATGACTTTAAGATCTGTGGTGAGAGTAGAGAGTCTGGAGGGGTGGCGCTAAGGACGGGAGAGAAGAGATGACCTTGCAAGGGACTGAGGTCGTGAAGGTCAAAATACTAAATACTCAGGTAAAGCCATCCAAAGTGGACAGTGCATAATGAAACCAAAGCACTGTTTATGTCTAATATGTGTAATGAGAGTTTGGAGTTCCTTGCGCTGCATATTACCACACGCCACAGGACCACACTCTCAGCTCTCTGAGGCGCCCTGACGTTTTTGTTTTTTTCTGGAGATCCCAACAGGCAGCTGCTTGACTTCACTCTGCACCTGTGTGATTAAACTGCCACTTAATGGAGCCTCATGTGACACTGATGCAGCATTTGGCTGTAGCAGACTCGTGCTCCACTCGTTTAAGCAGGGGGAACATTTCCCAGCTCAAAATCACAGCAAGAGCGAGATTTCTTTGTTTTTCCTCTCCACTTCAGATTGTTTGTGCATCTCTGTCTCTCTCAAATTGTAGTGTGGAGAAAATTACTTCAGCTGCTTTCCAAGGAAAGCATTTCATCAAAATCTTGACTCGACATGCCAAAAAGGCCACAGCAGGGAGAATGATCGACCTGCAGAAGCAGCTAGATGCATGAATCCACAAGGATTAGGTGATTTTTTTTTTTTTTTTTTTGGTGAAATTTTGCCATTTGGCATGCTGAGAGCAATCACTCTTTAGACACTTCATACAGCCAGCCCCCTCCTGCTGCCTGAATTACTCAAAGGAGAAGAGTGTATACAGTTTTAAGACAAATGACATGTTAGGAGAAGGAACAAAGATTCAGTCACGTTTAAGGTACAAAGCATAATGCATTTATACTCTGGCTAAAGCTCTCCAAAGGCAGCAGAGCATTGAAGTAAATGAATCCTGTGTGACAACATTTTAAGCTGGATTTTGGGAATAAAGGTGCTGAACTCAAGCTTTGTTTCAGAATTAGATTTGGCATTAAGGCCAACAAGTTGACTCAGACTTCCTGAGCTCTTGTTTGGATGAAGTCCGTGCAGTTTCCTTGGATTTACCTTGCTCCAACTGAATTCACAGCAGTAAATAAATTATGAGACATTAACAGAATTCTTGTATGTGGGGGGGAAAAAAGCTTAATTTAGTTATCTACTTGTAAAAAAGATTAAAGAAGTAGTGCTGCCTTCTTCTTCTTCTTCTTCTTCTTCTACGTATTATTGGCGGTTGGCAAACAACTGCATGGTGCATTACCGCCACCACTGGTATGGAGTGTGGACAGAAAGTAGTGCTGTCAAAACTGCTCCTGAGCTAAAAACTTTCAAGTTCATGGAGGCGGTGTGCTTTAATTGGTTTAACGCAGAAGTGTGTAAGAGCCAATCAGTTGAAGTCACTGAGAGGTAGGTCGATAAAGATGTTAAGATTACACAGTCAATAAAGCAGAGCCTGATTCTTTGTATTGATGTCTTTGACTTCATGTGAACAACCTGAAGAAGCAGCCTTGGAGGGGATTATGGAGCTGAAAGGTGGTGGTTGTGTTCTTTGATGGGAAATAAGAAGTCTGTCGACTCCCAAGAAAATGTACCCAAAACTCTAAGGGCAACAAAGGTGTTTGTTTTGTTTTTATTATCATCTGTCTTTTTTAGGGTTAAACCTTTAACTCATTATGATAAATTGCCCACTTCAATGCATTTTATGTAGATAAAATAATTGTCATGTAACCATAATGCGTATAATAATGCAAATCTTCATCCCTTCTCTTTTTTCTGTGAACTAAGCTTGCTGTTGACTTCATTATGTCATTTGTTGGCGTTTTTTAATTATTTTTAAATTTGCCATGACTATTACGGAGCAGAATATCTGTGTTTATATGAGCTGCAATTTTGTCAGAGCCTCTCCTGATTTAGTAAACGTGATGTGAGTCATTTGATATTCAGCCAAAAGGTTCTAAATAAACAGGAGTGCCACAGAGTAGCAATGATTACAGGAAGCAAAGTGAGCGATCAGTATTCTTCCACAAACTTCTGAAGCTTGATTGGAGTCAGTTTATATTAAACAGGTGTGTGTGAGAGAGATTACAGATTTTGTGTGTTCTTGCATCTTGTCGAGTCTTCATCTCTGTTGCGCACGTCCCATTTTAGTTGAGTCTCCTTTTGTTTAGTCCTGTTAGTCTTGTCTCTTGTGCTTTGCCATTAGTTTTATTTTCTGTTTTAATTAGTTTCAGCTGGTCCCGTTACACTGGTGTTTCTCATCTTGCTGATTACTTTGTTTATTAAAAGCATCAGTTAGCCTTTTTTTTTTTTTTTTTTAATACATCATTCTGGATTTTCTTGTGTGTGCTCTGTAGATCTATTTACCACAATTTTGATTTCCTGTTTGGAGGTTTATTAGCTGCCTTTTGGATTACTGGCTTTCACATCAGAAAAGGTTATTAGTTTTCCTTTTTTATGTATTTACTTTTGCCTAAATCTGTATTTGGGTATGCAGCCTGTATATTATGCTAGTCCAGTCCGAGCCATGCAACATGTAGGCACCAGATGTCTACTTTATATTTGGATTTAGGCATGGGCAGAGAGGGTTAGGGGTCTCGGGGTTTTCTGGTTTTTGTTTCTTTTTACCTATGCAGCAGATCTGACAGAATTGCCTCTCCATGCTGTCTGTGACAACTGGACTTTCTATTATACTTAAAAGGCCAGTTTTTGTTCTTTAAATGCTACCACGATTGTGTCTGTTTGTCTGCAGAAAGGGGTTTTCAATCAATGCATATGAGCTCCTATGCTAATCCACTACCACTGCTAATTTCCCATTACCCTGCAATATAGCAGCTCTGCTACCTTTTTAAGCCGGGCACTTAAGGACAAACCACATTTTGTCTTTTTAATTTGAAGCTAAACAATAGTTAACACTCCACAACAATAACTCGTGCCCACATCAGAAGTGTATGTTTGGTACATAAGGGCCTCCTTTATTACAGAGGGGGGTTGCATCTTTCAGCTATAAATATCAATCAGCTCTTGGATGATTAGACCCATGACATGTGCTTATTGTAAATCGATGTGTTCTGCAGGACAACAGTATGGATAAAAGCCCAAATTATGAATTTAAGACAAATGAAAATGAAATCAACATGACTGATCCTGTGTTCTTTATACATCTGAAGGCAGTTTGCTCATCAACTTGGACCATATCTGCAGATGGAAAAATTCCCAGCTGTTTTGCCTCCGGATGTTTGTGCAGTATTGGCCAGGATCCCGCACAAGTGCCCACTACCCATGTTTACCATCTGAGCCAGTTCTCACCATACACAACACAAAAAGTTTAATGTTCTGCTATAAAAAGTGTCAAGTATTAAATCTCATAGACTATGTTTTTGTTATAATTGTTGGTGGGCGGATCTGTTACCCTTTGTTCTTTCGAGATGGGATTTATTTCTACAGGTTCTCTGTATAGAAATATTAAACACTTTTATTTATTTAAATTTTTTCTATAGCCTTTGACCTTGAAAAAATGAGACTTTGGGGGTTATTTTTGGCTTTTTAAACAGAACAGGGATGTCCATCTCCCGGCCTCAAAGGCTGGTGTCCTGCAGGTTTTGGGTCAACACACCTGAATCAAATGATTAGTTCATTTCCAGACCAGAAACTTCAAGACATGTTGAGGAGGTAATTTAGCCATTTAAATCAGCTGTGTTGGATCAAGGACACATCTAAAACATCCAGGACACCGGCTTGGAGTTGGACACCCCAGTCTAGAATAAGTTGTTGTTTAATTTCTACATAAAGGACTTTTTTCAGAATATGGTTTTTATCCTCTTAATCGAGTCCTATGAATCAGTGCCTCTCTCGATACTCTCTTACAGCATGCTGTACTAGATAAGGTTACCACTAAAAGGCTCTTAACAAAAAAAACAGCATTTGACACGCTGTGAGTGAGACTGAGGCTAATGTAGATGGGATCAGAGCAGCTCCCATGACTGGCTGCAAAACAGGAAGGTTTAAGCCACTAATAACCTGCAGTGTACACATGCTGTTTTCACTGGCTTAACAAAAGTGATTGTTTTAAAACTGTGATTACATATTATTGTAATATACTACATTGTCACTGTGTTCTGCACAGGTACAGCACACTCAGTCTCACTGCATTGTGGTGAGCAGAGTTAATGAGCCCATTCGTACTAAAGAAAAAGTTTATTCAAATCTCAGGAGGCTGACGGCAGAGAAAGCTGCAGCATGTGGACTTGAGGAGCACACAGGAACGCTGCACTGCAAGTATGTACGCCATTTAGTTTTTCCTCCTGTCTGCCTCCAGGGGCATCGATAGACTGGAGGTTACTTCGAGACACACGGCAGTTACGAAGGTTAAAGAGTGAAATCCCAGAAGAATTGGAATGAGAAATGGCCTCGCTTCAAAAACTCTCTGCTCACCATGGAGGTTCAGTTTAAGCAGAGCCAGAACTAATGCCAGGTTTGATTATATTCTGCTGGGCAGCTGGGTAGAGCCACATGTTCAAGACTAGCAGGAATACACTGTGTGGCAAGCTGCATGCCAGTATCAGTACTTAGAAAAACACATGCTGTGGGTAAGACTATAAAAGCCTTAGAAGAAATTACTTTAGAGAATGAGACGCTCTAACTTCTAGAAGTTTTGGGTTGCTCATAGATTTAGTATCGAATTGGCAAGGAAGTGTTTTTAAGTCTGTTTAAAGTGAGTCTTTCAGAGTCATTAAAGACAAATGAAGCTGGGACAAAAGCCCAAATAAATCAACAAAAAAGGCAGTCTGGGAAAAGTGAAAAGGGAATTTAGTCTGGGATTTTTCACAGTTATTAATTTCTCTTCATTTTTACAGCTCAAAATCTCAATTTTCAAACCAATGAAAACAAAGAATAAACCTCAGAATATTTAGTTGATATTTTTGAGGTTGGTGTGCAGTGGTGCAGCAGTGTATTCCTCGATCAGTTGACGATTGGTTGTGGGTAGTCGTTGGTCAAAGTGCTGCTCCAAAAACCTGCGGTTGCTTCAATCGTTATCAAATTGTTGTCGTTACCTGTAGTTTGCATGGAAGGTGCAAATTTGTCTGCACACTGTTGCAAATTACTTGAGGTGCAATGACTTGGAAAAACTGTGACGCAAACTAAAAACAGGCTTTTCACCTTCAGAGTAAGCTGTACTCTTTGCACATGTGGTACCAGCTGTGAGGCACAGCTTTTACTTTGAAAGCAAATGCTGTAAAATGTTTGTGAGTAGAAGTAGTTAAACGTGCACGGAATAAAGTGCTGTAAATATTGCTTGCAGTCTGGGTACCACTAAGAGTGCTTTATTCTATGACTGACTCTGGAAGTAGTTTGAGAACAAAAACATTTAAACTAATTTAAAAGTATAAAAGCATAACAACTCTTTCCTAATATAAAGTTCTCACCATGCTGCTGTGTTTCGGTCACTCTCTCCTTGCAGTGATTGCTGCCACATGTTGGCTTTAAGATGAGCAAACAGCTCTGCAGTCATGGTGCCCATAAGTAAGCACCGTCTACATCAGTCTGGGGGGAGTTTGTAATGTTTACACCACAGCTTAGCTCCTGTGAACAACTCTGCGATGCTGCTAATTGGCACAGAGATGAATGCGTCCTTCCTGCTTCACGTGTGTGCATGCCTGAAATAACAGCCTTGAATGGCACTGGATTTGTGTGTAAAAATAAGTCTATATTTGGGGTGGAGGTTGACAGCTGTTGTCATGGGGACAGGGCTTTGGGAGATGCTCCTGAGTATCATTACTCCCAGTTCATTGTGCTGACACCATCTGTAGTCTTATATCCAGCCTACACGGATCAGTGTGCACATTTTGGGTCTGTAATCCTTAAATCATCAGCACACACAAAGCTGTTTCTTTTTCTTTTTTGCTTCTCTGAAACAAGAATAGCTGATTTCCTGAGACAGGAGCCATATGTTGTTCCGCTAATCACTGAAATAGGCTTTTTCTCATGTAGGCATTAAAGAATGCTTAAGGTGAGGTTTATTTTGGTTGATTGCAGATTATATTTGAAAGTTTTGTTCCAGAACAAGTGGCTTTTATTATAAAAATAAAGAGGCTTGAACAGTCCTGAAAGTTACTGCAGGTTTGAGTGGAATGAATTTGCATTCCTTCAAATGAAATAAGTTCAAAGCTGCACCCATTTCCAGACTGCATGAAACAAACTTATCTAATAGGTACCAGCGTCCTCATTATGGAAGGCTTTGATTATTTACTTCAAAATAAAAGACTTTATGGATTTGTATTAAATGTGAATTGAATGACTGTTCAGAAATTTGCAGCAGAATAATTGTACAGCACATATTTTCACTTTCAACAAAAAAACAAGGATTGGATGCACAAATGTATGTATTTATTTGGGATTTATTTTTATTTATTTTGGATTTTGACTAGTTTCTGGCATAATTTTCACAGAATTACTGGAGTTCATTTTAATTAGTTGGTTTCCTGGCAAAGACCGGCTTTTAGGCAGTCCACAAATTTTCAGTAAGGTTAAGGTCGGGGTTTTGGAAAGGCTATTCCAAAAGTTTATGGTTAAGCTGCTTTATCCATTGTTTAACATTCTTTTAACTGTCTAGATGTTGATTTTAAATGAAGTTGGACAACTTTGAGGCCATCCACCATTATTCCACCTACCCCTGTGAGACATCAGTACCAGCAAAACAACCCCAGAGCATAATGTTACCACCACCACACTTGAAAGTTAGTATGATTTTCTTAGGTTTGAAATCTTCACCTTTTACTCCTCCAAACATACCTTCTGTCCTATTTACACCTATTGTGGCCAAAAAGCTCAGTCTTTGTCTCATCTGACCATGAAACCAGAAGACATTTGGCTCGTCCATGTGGTCAGCTGCAGATCTCAGTCAAGTTTGACGGTGTTGATTTTGGATCAGGGCCTTCTTTCTTGATCGCACTGTCACAGTCTATGGTAAAGGCAGACTTGACCCTTGGTGGTTTCTTAGAAATTTCCTCTCATCTGAGGGTGACAGTTTAAGCCTCCTTCTAGACTTTGGCAAAGGGATGACACATCTGAAAAACATGTACTTATGTACAATTGTTTGAACTGTGTTGTGGAAATTTTAATTACCAAAGCCTGCAGACACGATGAGTTGTAACAACACCTTTATTTCAGCTATCTCATGCATAAGGAGGGACGTCAGTCAGGGCGCACTGAAAGTTGTCTCTGACAATGAACAATTTAAGTCCTTTTTAAACACAGTCGCAGAACAAAAGGCTTTTACAGTTGCAGTTCACACCTTGGCTCTAAACAGGAAGACTCTGTATCACCTGTGTGAATCTCCCCCACTCTGGGGTCAAGTCTTCCTGTGTGAGCTTCTATGTCCTGGCTTCCGTCTCCTGGGAGACATTCACCAGTTTCTCACCGTCTGTTTTCCGGCGTGAATGAGGTGTGAACCAGACGTACTAAACTAAGTAACATGAAAGCATTTCATCAAGACAATACATTAAAGGACAATACATTAAAGAGAAATCCCACAACAACTGATGAAGAGAAATTGCTCCAAGAGACTTTCCCAACTTTGTAAATCTACAATTCTCCTTCTTTTATTGTATCTGGCCAATTTAACAGGTGAACGGCTTCCTTTTGGAGATGGCTCTTTGTGTTGGTTTTTGGCACTTCCATAAGTTGCCCCTTGATTGATTCTCTTTTCTTAGATTATTAAGTAGCAGATTGTTAGCATTTGAAGTTAAGTGACTTCTAGCTACTAAAATGGATCGACTGGGGGGATAAAACTGTGTCCTAACATGCTTGATTCTTGGAAATCCTGATTGTGATTCAATCTGCTGACTCCTCGTTGAAGATTATGAAGCAGATGTGGCAGCAGTGGTACAAACACATCTAAACACTGCCAACTGTGAAAGAACTTACTGTTGGCCATCTGAGAGCACCTACTTTAAAAAACCCACAGAAATCGGGATTATTTCCAGTCCTTTAATAGATAAAGAGAATTACATATTAATAACAATAATGTGGCGGACCACCAGGTGGCTCCACTCACACCCAAGTTTAAGGGAAGTGTTGGGGTGGAGATTTTGGCGCTTTCTGTATGTGGAGTTCTGGTGAATCTGTTAATAAAGTTGGAGTGAGACACTGAGACCTCTCCTGTCGTCTTTACATACCTCCACAATAAAACACTTATTGTAGACAGCTTTGGTAGGACAATAAACCACAGTTTGTTTCTTCTGAGTTACCCAGTAAAGCAGTGATACAGCAGTAAGACCCTGCAAAGCTCCTTCCACATCGATCATCAGCAGATGATTATGCTAATTTTCCTGCTGGGATGTGCACTTTTACAGGATTTTGTTTTAAGAATCGCCCCCCAGAGGAAAGGTCTTCAACATTTCACTGAGTTATTATGGAGGTTAATTAACAGGCTGGCCACAGCAGAAAAATGAAGGTTATTTCTGGGCAGTAACTGCTCACATTTTGAGCACATTAAAGCAAGCACTGAGTCAAACTAAATAAATATTAGTGTTGCTTAGATTTTCTATTTATGAGAAATATCTCTGCAAAATGCAACATCAGTGCAACATTCAAACATCTCTTCCTCCTCGAGTTCAGATTATTTCTGCGGTGTCAATGTTGCGTATTGGTTGATGAATTATTGACCTTTGCCTTCTCCACCGGTGTCTCTGGCCGTTTCGTCACAGAGCAGTAATAACCCGAAGGAACAATATTGCCAAACCCATAAAGGGGCAGAATTGGAAGAAAATGAAAAGAAATAAATAATAGAAAATGAATTTATAAAAGATGGAAAGATAAAACTCCTATAAGCCTGAGACGTTTTTCATCTTTGAGGTGCAATCATCATATAACCCCAAAGGCTCAGTTTTGTGAGTGAAGATTACAGCGAGAAATCTGACAGCAGCCGGATGAAATTTTCAACATGGTTTTTGTAATTGCAATGACCAAACCTTGTGTGTGCATTCTTTCAAAGAAGAACTCGCACACTGGGAAAGTTGAACATTAAACAGATTCACGGTAGGTGCTGCTGCTAACAGCAGGCTGTGACTTTTTCATCGAGGCCAGAGGGATGGGAGGGCTGCTGTCAAAACTGAGGGGTTGCTTATGCTGTCATTCCAACCATGACTGCCTGGACACATCAAGAGAACTGGCTCACTGGAGCTTAAACAGCTGTGCCGGTCATCGATTCCCTCACTTGCCTCCTGCTAGCATCAAACTAGATCCTCTGAGTTGCTCCGTTTCCCTGATTTGTTGCAAACCCCACAACTTTCAGCATGTTCACAAGAAAATGGTCATTTACGGATCATACCAACAAGGATCACCCTTAAACCGCGAACATGCACGTCTGCAGCTTTATAAGAAGTCTTTCACTTTCATTATTCCACTCACTTGTACTTTGGTTTCAAATATGTACTTAAGGATGCAGTAGACCCCAGTACTGCCTTTGCATCTTTGGCAGGGGGTTCCTATGTTTACACATATGGTTCCTGCAGGAATTTAGCATAAGAAGATCATATTGAACCTCTGGAGAGAATAGAATAGAATAGAATTCAACTTTATTGTCATTGCACAGGTACAGGGCAACGAAATGCAGTTTGCATCCATCCAGAAGTGCTTTAGTGATATAGATATATTACAATAAATATAGATATGTAAATATATTACAGAAATGGGTCTATTATGGAATGTTATAATGTACATGGTATGAAGTATGTTGTGAATATTCTATAACTATAAGTATGTACAGGCTGTAGTGAGTACAAGCTATGTACAGGCTATGAACAGGATATAAATATGAAAAACTATACAGAATATGAAATAAATAACTTTACAGAATCTGAGATATACAGCTATACAGAAATGGGAACTGTGCAAGTTGTAAACAGTTGTAGGGTTAAAAATTATCGTATGTACAGAATGATTATTACAGAGCTATACAGTAGAGCAGTTAAGATAAGATAAGTGAGATACGTGGATAATTTCCACAGAGGCTATATAAAGTGCTAGTGGTTGTGAGTGGTGGTTCAGTCCATGTTATTATTGTGTGTTTGAGGGTACAGTTGTCCATTGTGTGTGTGTGTATGTTCAGTCCATGTTTTAACGTGGGTCAGATGTCAGGAGGCAGAGTTCAGGAGTCTGACAGCTGTGGGGAAGAAGCTGTTCCGGTACCTGGTGGTCTTAGTCCGGAGGCTCCTGTGGCACCTCCCAGAGGGCAGGAGGGTGAAGAGTCCATGTGATGGGTGACTGGGGTCTCTGATGATTTTCCCAGCCCTTTTCAGACACCGCTTCCTGTAGATGTCTTTTATGGCAGGAAGTGGTGCTCCGGCGATGCGCTGGGCAGTTTTCACGACCCTCTGCAACGCCTTCCGGTCCGAGGCAGAGCAGTTCCCGTACCAGACTGTTATACAGTTGGTCAGGATGCTCTCGATGGTGCAGCGGTAGAAGTTCACCAGGATGTCTGAGGACAGGTGGTTCTTCCTCAGAGTCCTCAAGAAGAAGAGGCGCTGGTGAGCCTTCTTGACCAGCTTGGAGCAGTTGGTCGTCCAGGTGAGATCCTCGGAGATGTGGACTCCCAGGAACTTGAAGCTGCTCACACGCTCCACAGCCGTCCCCTTAATGTGGATGGGTGGATGTGGGTCAGCATTCCTCCTGTAGTCCACGATGAGCTCCTTGGTCTTCTCGTGTTAAGCAGCAGGTTGTTTGTGTCGCACCACTCAGCCAGACGATCCACCTCCTCCCTGTAGGCGGCCTCATCGTTGTCACTGATGAGGCCAATCACCGTGGTGTCATCTGCAAACTTAATGATGGTGTTGGAACCATCAGCAGGTCTGCAGTCGTGGGTGAAGAGGGAGTAGAGGAAAGGGCTCATCACACAGCCTTGTGGTACACCGGTGTTCATTGTGATGGTAGATGAGCAGTGGTTATCCAGCCGGACATGTTGGGGGCGGTTGGTCAGGAAGTCCAGTAACCAATTGCAGATGGGGGAACTGAGAGGGGGTTAGCAGTAGAAAATGACCTCCCACCCACCCCACCCTTTTTCTTTTTTTTTTTTCTAAAGACGTACGTTGGTGATAGGGTTAAATCCTTTTTTTTTTTTATACACATTGATGGTGTACTCAGTTTTTTATAGGGCTGCAGAGAGTCCTATGAAAACCTTGTTTTTAACATGACTGTGCACAATATTCGAGTGAAAATCCCAAAGTGGTGTGCAATCTTTTACACAAAGTGACACATCCATAAGTTGAAGCTTAAAAATATAATTAAATATTGATCTCACAGATTCAAAAAGTGCTGAAGCATGACATTGCAGACTATATAAGATATTTGGAAACGTTAGATGGTTTAGTCTGTGGAGACTGCAAGCATCAAAATAACATCTCTGATAACCCCAAATACTTCGAAGTGCATATGGTTATGTATTTAAAACAAACTGGCTTCCCTTGTTTAGTTATGCATCGCACTGCATTTGTGTTTGTAAAGTAAACTTATATGCAAATTCAAATATGCGCAGCTAAAAGTGTTTAATCTATGAAGTCATAACCTTAAAGAGTCAGGATGATGTAATGCGGTGATTTCAGACACCTTTCCGGTGTTTCGTTCTGATTAACGGCTGTGATTTTGACTCCTTTGACTCTCTGTGGTAAAACAACAACCAGCAGTGGAAAACAAAAGGCAGACCCACAGTCTCCACACCACGGAATTGGTTAATGAGTCAATAATGTGGTTTTCCTCTTCTCATTTCACACATCTGAGCACTCCGCCCACACATACCGACTGAAATAGCTGCCATCTAATGGTCCCGAGAAAACAAACAAAACAGCGCATCCTCTCGTCTTCGGAGAGCAATTTCTCTTCAAACTGCGTACAGCGACTAACATCATGCCTCTCTATTTGCACCAAATGAAGTCACATTCATCATTTCAAATGGAGAATCAGTGGCCCAGGATTGGAGACAAAGCCTGAAATTTAAAAACTTATTATGAGTGAAATTTCTCCACAATTACTAAATGGATTGTCATAAAATTTGATGCAGACATTTATTCTCCCATCGGGGTAACGATGATCCTCTGACTTTCTGGCCCATATTTATTCCCAGGATGTCAAATAGTGGAGTTTTCTCAAAGCCATCGCTGTGCCAGATTTACAAACAAGGTAACTTATTTCAGTTTTATTTATATGGTGCATGAACCCTCCCTCCGCCTCCCTTTGAACAAGCACTTTGGTGACAGTGGAAAGGAAAAAATTCCCATTTAACAGAGAAACGTCGATCAGAACCAGGATCAGGGCGGAGCGGCCATCTGCTGTGACTGGTTGGGGTGAGGGGAGGAAAGCTAGTCGAAGACCTGCTGTGGAGCTCTAAGTGTATCTGCATTTAAGCACACCGGGCTCTCCATCTGAAGGGTCATGTTTTAATCCAGCACAATCTTTTCTAAACATTACTATTTTCAAGTGCCCAAAAACGAGCAAAAGCAAAAACAACAAAACAAAAAGTGAGCAAACACTAAATTAATCTGCAAATAAACCAAAGCACCAAGATTCAAACCAGAGTCAAACTGTGGTTTTCTGACTGAGAAACCTGTGACTCAATCAACTCTCCTCTGTCAAGCTCCTCATGCTGACAGGACTGTTATGTGTGTTGAACCGCAGCCCCAAAGGGGATCTTGTGCATCAAATCATTGTGAAGATGAGCCTGGTATCCGCTTTAGATTGTGACACTTTGAGTGGGTGTAAAACTAATTATTTGAAGATGTTTTTTGCTACTCCACAAATAAACATATTTACCATTTGGTTCAGTAGCTAATTAGACAGAATATTCTCACAGTTTTATCTTTTGATAGTTTCTGTCGTGTTATTTCAACAAGGGCAGATAAAAAGTTGTGTATTAATGTGAGATTCTTCCCTATTTGTTGTATTTTGCAGATGGCCAATGCAAACACAGCCACCTCCAAGTCAAACGTGATGCATCTGCAGCCATCGTGGCCACCGGCTGAATGACTCTGCAGCTGCGGCGTGAGCAGACGGAAACCTGAGACTCTTCCACAGAGTGTCTGACATTTAACATCTGCCACCTTGCTGTAAGGCAGCTGTTGGCGACGACTGGCCTTTTCATTGATAGTTTTGTGGGTGTTTTTTGGTAATATTTGATTTTTGTATGTTCCACCACTGGATGAAACAGAAATTGTTTATTTTTGGTGGTACTGGCACAACACAAAGCGATATGGTGTAACAAAACAGGAAATCTTACCTAAAGAGTGCTCGCAGGCTGCTTTTTTCTCCCCACGGCTGTCAGGAAAGAGGTTAAAGTTGTGTCTACTTCACTATAGCGTCCCCTGGTTAAACCAGTTGCTTTCTAGCTGCTGTGAAATATCTCCTCAAAGTAATAATGTGAAACAAAAAACTCTGCGGCAGCTTTTGAAGGAAACCTGAAGAATCATATAAAAACTCCACACTGTATATAAATGCCACTTGTTTTGCACATATTCAACTCTGTATATTTTATATATTTTATTATTATTATTATTATTTTATTTTATTTTTTTACTATTTAATTTGTAAAAATGTGTATACACACACACACACACACACACACACACAGGAAAATATTTAGTATACACATCCAGAAATGCATACACTATTATATATTGTACATATATTTATTAGTTTCAGGTTGGCCATTCTTGTATTTTGCTCGTTTGTGTTGTTGTGTTTGCACATCTCTGTTGCTTGTGGGGCTCGCACACAAGAATTTCACTCGCATGTGCTGTGCCAGTGTGCCTGCACATGTGATGTGACAATAAAAAGTGATTTGATTTGATTTGAAAAACGGACGCTCCAAGCATGGATGTGAAAATCCTGAACTAAAGTACAAAGACAAAAGTTCTTGCTCTTATTTTGAATAAGAAGTTGGGGATGGTCTTCTACTCTCCCTGAGAGAGGTCTCTCTATATTTTTTTTTAATCTCTAGTTGGCAGAAGGACTAAATAACATGCAGCCACGAACACTGAGCAACGTTCACCTTCATTTAACATTGTGGCATCCTATCACGGTACCACGCTGGAATTCACTGCGCTCTAGAGAATAACCAATTCTGGAAGTGACCTGATTTCAGTGATTTAGAGGAGTGAGTAAATGCTTTTGGCCATATAATGTAGCGTTACACAGTTACCCGTTCCACCACATCCATCCATTTGAGTGCAGTAAACTCGATGGCCTTAAGGGGCCCAAAGTGTGCTAAGAAAATATCCCCACACCATGACAGCCTGAACTGTTGATACAAAGCAGGATGGTTGTTTACATTTTGACTCTACTTCCTGAATATTGCAGTAAAACTCGAGACTCGTCAAACCCGGCGGCATTTTTTGAATCTTCTGCTGTGTAATCTTGAAGAATTTACAGAAAGCCCGAACATTAAACTGCCTCCATTTACTGGTGAGTTCGAAAGCATAAATTAGGAATTCAGTGAAGGAGATATCTGGATGTTCACTTTGAAAAGTCATTTTAATATTGTTACATTTTGTTATATTTGTAACATTTGAGATGTTTTGGGTCGCTGCTGTTTTGATCAGGTCTCGCTTGTAAAAGTCATCTCAATGGACTTCCTGGTAACATAACAATAGTACAAATATGTGGCGTCTTCTGCTGCTGCATGTTCACAGATGCCTTGGTTACATTTAACTATATCTTTGAACTAATCCTTCCCTTCAGCTTGAAACATCCTCCTCTGACCTCTAACATCAACAAGGTCTGATATTTTCTTTTTCAGGCCTCTGGATATAGCAGACAGGCTGGTCTGCTGCGATTTTACTGTAGAAGCATCCCTAAGGTTTACAAAACCACTTAAAATATCTACAAGCCTAAATGCATAGCGCTCTTGCCAAGTGACTGGCTGATTAGATGTGTTTGCAGGCAGCTGAAGAGGAGTACCTTAAAAACTGGCAGGTGAGTACAGTTTGATCTAATGGCCTGTGTATTCTAATGTGCATTTAAAATTTTTGTCTACATTAAATAAACAAAATCGATGGCAGCTTTCCAAATCCAAAGAAATCCAATCAACACGGCACCAGAAGCACTTTTAAAGGCATTTATTGATGAAATACACACTTAGGTTTTGACAAAAGCTTCTGTAGTTTTGTATGAAAGAAATTCCAGCCCCAAAACTCCTTGAATTAAATGACAGTGGAGATCAACTCATTACATGTGCAATAAATAACAATAATACAAAAGGAGGCAAGGAAAAGGACACCAGAATAAGAGTCTGTGTTGATCTGAAAGCAAACCAAAACCCAAAAAGAAAAAAAACAGTCTGGGGTATTTGTGACAAGAAGAGACTAAAGTAAAATCCAGTCGTTTGAATTTTGGGTGCATTAGTGTATGTTCTGAGATTCCCTGGTCACCCTCAGGACCAGAAGGCATTTAGTGACCTGAGGACCTGACTGGAAAAAGAAAAATCATTTCAAAAAAAAAGGCTGGAACCATCTGGGAACTGTATATTGCACCTTTTCCTTGCCAGTACAATAACCACATTGCCACATTCATACCTTTTTTTTCTTTTCTTTTTTTTAAATAAACTTGACCTAATGAATATGACCCATGTGTTTTGTCACACACTGCGAAGACGACACTTTATTTAATACGAAAGAGGGGGAATGAGTCATTTAAGCCATTTTTCCTGTACGAGTCTGCTCAGTTTCACAAAGAAAAGGGTAAAAAAAAAACTGCAAAATAATGAGCAAGAGCATAAATGTCAAACACTTAAAAGCTACTGCAGAGGTCACTTTTTGAGCATAAATAAATATTTATACAAAACTGGACAGATCAGGCGATAACATCAGGGGAATGTCATTGTGAGATTTAGTAGATGACGACTGATTCGTTCTGAATTGCTAAAGCCAATAGTTTGGAGTCGTTCGCAACTGCTGCGCCTTTGCAAATGAGACTTTGTTGCCCTGATCGGCAGTGAAAAATCACCCGAAGCAGCAAAACAATCCATAATTTAAGCAGACATTTGCTCTTCAAGCTGAACCACGTGTGTGCTCGAGGGCTGCCGGCTCAAATGCTCTGAAGAGACACCCCAGCCAAACGAATCTATATTTTTTCGACCGTTTCAGTTCACGTGGCTCATGTGGTTCATACGAGTGAGGTCTCAGTCTCTGCTGCACACAAAGCCAGCCTGTGAGATTGCTGCGCCTTGCAGAGAACTCAAACAAGGGAGAAAGAGAGCTAGGTAACAAAGAAAGCTACCAGACTCCCAGAGTGGACGCTTATTACAGCAGAGTAAACACAGGAGAGCCATTTGAAGTTGCCAGAAACAATTCTGCTGCCAACAAGCCTGAAATGAAAGCTGAAATGAATGCGGCTGCCGCTGAGGAGGACAGTTTCCGAGCTCAGAAAACTGTTCAAAGTGGCCTGAATAAACTGTTTACTCGTCTTGCCGTCATGGCGGTGGAGCAAACTTGCTCTGCTCAGACTCGACGGTCCACGTGAAGCGGCTAAACTTTGGCCGGGCTTCACCGAGATCCCAGCAGGAGCTAACAAACAGGCTGACAGGAGATCAGGGTCAAAGCAGAGATGAGCCAGAGACATTTCAGAGCAGATAGCAACACCATCTGCAGGCCTCCTGGAAGCCTCTCATCCTGCCTGTCAGCATAGCAGCACTGATGTCTCGATGTTAGTCCTAATAAAAAGGCGAACACTGATCTGTTCTGGCGCAAGATGCGGCCAGCATCATCTACACACGGGTGGCGAGAAGGTCGAACCTCCTGAGAGAAACGTGTAGACGAAAACACAACCAGCTGTACACGATTTTAAATTCATGGATGTTCTAGTCTTTCAGAGCCAATTATCTGTTAGAAATTGGAGTGAGACTCAATCGAACTCGGAGGCGCAAACATCTCACCAGTGAAGCCTGTAATAAGTGCGAGTTTCTCTTTGAGGCACGAAATTGCAGCAGGTGCACCCAATTTCTCACCACTTTTATTTGTCACAGCATCAGCCCCGTCACAGTCTATGACTTATTTAAAATTCCCTCTGTTTCCTTTCCAAAGCGAGCCTAGACAAGTAGGGAAACCCAATCTGAAAGTAGGGAGGGGATCGAGCGTCTTCTTTATCAGACGCCCAAGGACTGGAGCACGTACGGCGGCAGGAGAGCGAGAGCTTCGCGACACAGATCCTTTTTGTCTCTGAAGTTTGAAGCGAGTAGTTGTTAGCACCATAGAGAGCACCAGCAGCAGAGACGCAGCCTGACCGTCACTGCGGCGAAGACCTCGCCCTTTCCACCTTTCCATCAGGTCACAGGGCTTTTAGGAGAAAACAAGCACGAGAGGGTAAACAATTCTAATTTTGACTTAAAAGCTGCGCACCAATTTTGCTCTTTGTGTGACAGAAAACGCCTTGGAGTTGTTCTATTTGGGCTCATTAAATTTTATTTTTAGTTTTCATCGACACACAAATGCAACAGATCCAGAAGGTAAACTACTCAAGGCTTTAGAGAGGATTCAGAGTGAAACATTTGGAAAGACTTGATCGTGCCGAACGATGACCAGGATGAGAGCACTAACGATCAAAGCAGGGAAAAAGTGAACGTTTGAAGGCGGATGTGAAACACAAGGGCGTTTCCGGAGCAGTGTCCTGCATTATATCTTTTCCGTTTGTAGTCGTGAGTACAGTAGCACCTTGTCAAGTGTTTTACAGCTCAATCGCTGAATTACAGTAAAGAGATTTAATCAGTGACAACCAAACACGACGAGAACTCCAAACGAGTTGTGACAGCCGAACGGCAGAAAACACGATTACGATCTAGGACTGCAAACCAGAGGACTTAAAACACAGATCTCAGTGTCAGTGATAGCTCTGGGAAACGTACTCGACACTCGTCCGAGTACTACGAAATAATCAGTATAAGCCTTTAAAACACCAAGTCTGCACTTACAAAGACATAATATCACACAGATATTACATTACGTTTGCAGGGATTAGTACATACACAACACTCTTCCACGAGCTGAGAACATGGCCAGGCTCATTGTTTTTGGTTTTTAATCACTTTCTATGCATGAAAATTTATTGTAGCAAGAGTCGGACCAAGTAAAAAAAAAAAATTAAGAAGAACAAAGAGGAGGAGAAGTAATACCCGGAGAGGTATTTCTGGACAGGCCAATTCAAATTTCACCTTTTTTAAAATAATAATAATAAAATAAAATACTAATTTACATAAAAACCATAAACAATGAGCACCCTACAAAAGGTAGCTGAATTAAGGTCCTTGAAACATAAAGGTCAGCACATGAATGAAGCATGCAGAAGGAGTTTTGGTAGAGCTGGTTTTGTACAGACCTGTAGGCTATAATGCATTTAATACACACGTCATAGGTCCTAACGAGTCCCTACACATTGCTTTGTCGGCCAATTTCAAATCACTCCGCCAGACTTGTGAGATCTGAAGATGCATAGGAACCCCGCACATGAGCGTACAGACAGACTGCTTGTTGTGGGGCGATACAACGCAAAAGCTGAACTGCCGTTTTTAATTACTGATAAGAGAAGTCAGTGAGGTAAGACTACTTGAGGTCTGACACGCTGCTCAGGGATCCAGTTGTGGTCAAAGACAGTTCGGTTCAGGATTTTTAGGGTTAAGACATTTTGCTTTTGACATAACATCAGTTTTCTGCGTCACAAAGTTGAGAACGGCATGCTCCCGCATGAGGAACAATCCTCCTCAAGGTCAGAAACACACATCTATAAGCACCAAATGACCAAACAGCAGTCATTTCATTATCAAAATGTTCAAAAAAAACCTCAGCCTCCTCGCTGAGAAACCTGAATTTGCACGATATTTCTTTCAAAAAGACTCATAAAATCGTCTTGTTAAGTCAACAATATTGAACACTGGCTACTCTGCAAAAAAGGAAGAAAAAAAAAAAAGGAAAATCCAAGTTTTATACTGATTTTCTTTTGTTTTGTGTGTGATTACAAGCCTAAAAATATTCACTTATCTTTCAGAAATGCTGTCGTATTGATGCGTTTAAAGACTTTGCACCTTTGCTCTCCAGCTGGCAGTGAGAACTAACCAAAGTATAACCCAGAAATGGAAAATAGCGATATCGCTAACCTGCACTCATGTTTGCAGAACTGGCACATCTGTGACGTTTGAATCCATCTGAAGAGACGAGCTTGAAGTTTATAATAAATGTCACTTCCCTTCCATGTTCACCATAAAAAAGAAACTAGGATAAGACCATCTCTGAGGCTGTTAAGATGAGGGAGTTGTCTGTATCTCTACATTTCTACCTTGCAGCTTCGGTAGCTCTGCAGTAAAAATGGAGCTGAAGGAAATGTCTGGAAGGATGGAGGGTGCCAAAAAACATCTACAGCTAGCAGCTCAAACCAAAAGCTGTAAACATGTGGGTGGTATGGGCATACACCTGCCTGGTGCTGCTGCCACTGAAAGACTGCAGAAACACAGGGACGGATATTAAAAGACTGCACGGTGGGTACCGAAAACAATGTTTAAAAAATGAAACATCTTCCGGGCATCTACGGACATGAGTGTTTTGTGTAATGTTAAAATGTGTTAATATAACTAAAATTAACAATAAATGTGTTCTACTGAAGGAAGGTGAGATGGGAAGGATGAGGTTGGGGTGAAGCTTTCTCCTCATCGGCCCCCTAAAAGTTCATCTATCGGGGCAAAGGAACACATTTAGACCCCACATACACATAAATGGCAGAGGATTTGATATAGCTGTTTTGTGTCTTTCTCAGACAACATAAAAATGCATTTATATAATTTGATACTGATAGTGAGTCTGTCTTTAAAAATCCTAATTTATCACCTCTGGACATTTATTGCCCAACATATAGATAGCACTTCTGGGATCCACTCTCTTTTAACAGTCTAAAGTCTCTCTTCAATCTCTTTCTCTCTCTGTAATGACATTTTATGTACAATATTGGTATATAGAACATAAATAACGACACAAAAAATTAACCTATTCACAATTGACAATTGAGAACCCAATAGCAAATTAGACAAAGCCAACAGAATGAAATTTAAACCAAAAAAAAAAAAATCAGGGAAATCAGAGACTTGATAAACAGCTTAAATTTGATGCCTGTTATATAAATTTTTCCATATACTTTCTGTGCTCCCAAGACGTGTCGAGTGCGGTGTGAAAAGAACAAAACACCTTTTTATATTAAAAAAAAATAATCCTGTCCTCCGCTCAGTCATCATCTCAGGAGGATGAAGTCTGCATGGAGCTGGAAAAGACGGTCACACGATTCCCGACATCTTGTTTGCGTGTAAACAGAGCACCAGTAGTGTCTTGGTTCCGTGTGTCTCTTCTGTACAAAAGTATAAATATATGCTTTTTCTCCATATTTTTTATTTTTTCGTTCACATATGTAGGATGTAGCAGACCAGGGAAAAAAATGGTTGTTTTAGTTTCTAAAAACACACGCCAGTGTTGCAGTGTCTGTGCTGGAGAGGCGGCCAGTTTGTGTCAGTTTGTCCCACTTTCCCTCCCCGTTAGATGGACGTTTGCTGGCTTGTGTTGACTTTTACCGTCGGGCGTTTGCTTGGTGTTGGTTGATCGTCTTTGCATAAATTAAAAAGGTTTCGGCACAGTCCGCGGCCACTGGGCCAGAAAGAAAAATAAAAAACAACCACTGTGTCCGTTGTAGCTACAGCAGATCCATCTTGGGTCTGTAATGGAGCAGGAGGGGGGATTTCTGCAAGGAACAAGCAAAACACAAGCTCGAGCAAAAGGCCTTAAACCATTCACAATTAGCTTATTAACTGCACTGAAGCATGGATTGGCTTAGAAAATATGATGCTAATGTTTAAGTGCTATAGTTTAGGTTCTTCTACGAGAAATAACAGATTTATGACAGACTAAATGGATTTCCACCTACAGCAGAGACCTAGTTGTACATTAACTGTTACAGGTGGAGACGTGATGTATCAACACATGTCTGTGTTTACGCCACTGTTAACTGGAACACAAGTCCTTGAATTTGGGGAAATCGCTTTAAGAACATAATTTGTCCTCATTTTCAAGAAGCCAGATGTTACACTCGATTAATTAAAAGAAGTCTTGAGTACAAAAAGGTGAACTTATTACTTCATTATTTTTAATTTTAAACCAGTTTTTGACAGATTTTTACAGTCTGTGTGTTTTTGTTTTTATAATAGGTGATCTAATAAACTTACATACTCTATAACTTCCAAAGAAGCTTGAAAAGCATTTGGGAAGACGTCCTTCTAGGAAGTTTTTTGTGACCTACGCTGCACAACTGAAATTTCACTGGGTACTCATGAAGGCAGGTATATGGTATAGACTCTAGACGAGAAGATTACATCAGCCAGAGAAACCAAAGGACTGCTTCACTGCTGCAGCAAACACTGTAGATATGTTGGCCAAACTCTGTGTTCAAATTCAGTTTTTCTTACAAATCTAAGCACCATCTGTGTAAATGCTATTATTGTAGGGTCTACCTTACAGTATAAAGCGCCTTGAGGTGACTGCTGTTGTAGTTTGGTGCTATATAAGTAAAACTGAATTTAATTAAATATGATATGCAGAAGGAATAACAGCAGCTTTGATAACTAGCTTTATCTAATGAGATGCTAACTGTTACTCATGTCGCTTGTGCTAGTTAACCAAATGGAGCTATGGCATGTGGTGAAAGCATGCTTGCCTGATGGCTGTTCAGTAAAAATATAACCTGGAAATGCATCAGACTATTGGAGTTTACTTCTGGGGAAAAGTCGCCAATATTAACTGATTATATCAATACATGAACAGTCTGTAGTCAGCTGATTAGTTTTCAGTTGATAAGTGTCCACATAGCAAAAACATTTCAGTGAAATCAATTCAACTGGATATTACTGGTAATACCAGTCTCAAACTCACAACTCATTTGTCTTTTACCTTAAATCTCCATCTTGTAACAACAACAAATTTCAAA
The DNA here is from genome assembly GCF_963969265.1 of Rhamphochromis sp. 'chilingali'. Lineage (NCBI taxonomy): Eukaryota > Metazoa > Chordata > Actinopteri > Cichliformes > Cichlidae > Rhamphochromis > Rhamphochromis sp. 'chilingali'. Next base: position 9,216,888 of record NC_137940.1, on the reverse strand, counting down.
GTGTGGTCCTTCCCCAAGATTTCCTCGTTGCATAAAATGTCCAGCTGAGAAAAGAAGCACAGAAACAAATTACTGAACGATATCTGACCCGATTTGTGCAAGAGTAGTTAACAACATGACGTTAATATGAGCGGCGTATGCTGGAGGTCTCTGCTGGTTAGTGCGAGGACAAAGTGAAACTCTACTATTTTCCCCTCTTTCTTTCTATTCTAACATCAGTGTTTCCTGGAGATGTAGCTGGGTGGGTGGATGGGTGAGTGGGGGGCTCATTTTGACATCGAGTGGCCCCTGGCACCCGCACAGAGAATCCAAAAGTTCGATACTGAACACGATGCCGGCTCGCCAAATCTACCGCTCCCCCGTGAAGCCGGCATTGATATTCTTCTGAGCAGCTCCTCGCATCTGCATCTGCCAATCAATACTGAGAGGCACGCAGGGAGGGAGAGAAAGTGAAGGCCGGGGAGGGACACTGCCACAGCGCCACCTGCTGGCTCTCAGAGAGAGCACATTTTAAGGCTGGGAGGAGTTGAAACTATCCAGGTCTGATTGGAGGATGCAATTCAGGGGCAGAATTTCATTCTCCAATCAGGTTTTCTGTCCGACAAAACAAAACCATAAATCTAAAATTGAATTGTACAGCTGAGATGCTTTTTACCCTTAAACCCTGAAGAAACTTATTAAATCATCATTATCTAAACAGAGATGCTCACAATGAAAATCAGAAAAATGAGATGCTGAATGAAAAAAATAAATAAAAGCAATCTAAGAAGGAAACCAGAATCTGGCACACCAAAACCAATCAAAGCATAACTGTGATCTTCTGAATTTTGTTCTATGAGATTTTAAACTAAATGAATCATTTGTAGTGATGCTGGGAAACTTGTCCATTCATTTGCTACTTAAAGGGCTGAATTGTTGTAATTCCTTATGAGGTTGCTCTAAAAGCTTCCTGACAAGCGAGGTTTCCCTGAAATGTCACAGAGTATTAACAGGAACGAGTAAGAGAGTCATCCCGTCCATATTCGTTTCTCTTCATTGCCTTCCTGTTAAAACCACAATTTAATTTAAAATTCTTGAATAATCAGTCCCATCATAACTTAAAGACCCCCAATAGAGCACTCATCCCTCTCAGAGCCCCTGGCTTGTGTTTCCCGGAGCTCCTTAAAGTAGAGCGGGAGGCAGAGCCTTCATCTTTCAGGCTCCCATGTTCCTGTGGAACCAGTTTCCCACGTTGGATTTGGGACTTTTAAAATTAAGTTTGGCTTTTCACAAAGCTTATAGTTACAGCATGGATCAGTGATTGATTGCTGCCTGGGCCTAAGCCTGGCTGGACGTCTCTTCCTGTTTAAAGGGAGTTCTTCGTCTCCACAGCTGCCAAGTGCTTGGTTCATTTTCTGTTATTAAATTTACAGTTCAAAGCATTTTGAGGCGACTGCTGTTGTGAACTAGTTTCCACAGCTATAGAACTGAGTGTGTAAAAAAAATAAAAATAAAAGAATTAATGGATTTTTTAAACATGCATCTCCTATATGTGAAACTTTGAGATTGGAAGATTAGCTTTTTCCAAGATAGTCTTTTAAATGCCAAAAATGTGCTTATTCTTGTAGCACATTTATAATGCTTAATAATAAGAACAACATCTTTATTGTCTTTATATGGTCATCAAAGAAGACCTAAGAAAATCTATTTGATTCCAGGAATCGATCCCTGATTTTCCTCTATTTTGGGCATTCCTTTTATCCTAGTTTCATCTGACGGAAACACTTCCTGCAGAGACATTCAGATGGCTGACGTGGCCACAACGATGGGTTTACAAACATGATCAATGAGTAACTGGTGTACTGCTCCCCGACAATGCTCTGCGCTCGGCTCTGCATTGAAAGCAGAAATCGTTTCAAACAACATCTTTTGATAGTCAGTAGATAGGACAACAATGGCTGGCTGGGAGAGCATCCGCCTCGCCAAAGCTGTGTTATGGAGGCCGACGATATGATGGAGCCTTCCCACTCATCTCTGTGACAGCCAGTTTAAAAAAAAAAAAAAAGGACACGGAGAAAACAGAAAAATAGACGACAAGGAGGCGACTGATGATTCAATCGAAAAATCCATCTGTCAAATTATCGCCTACTCCCCTCCACCCTCCCATCCCCCGCTGCTTATAACAGGGTGGTAACGATAATTAATAGAAAAATTAGATCTCATATGGGCTTGTTTCCTGCTAAATATAACAAACACAAAAGGCATTGTATGAGTCAGTACAGAAGAATTACAATAAAGTGACCTTTTATGCAATTTCTTGCAATTAACTAAAACTTTCTGATACGCGGGGCCCACACGGGACAGCTGGTGCTCCGAAAACTTAAAACAAGCGCCAAGAATTAAGAGATTTGCTACAAATCCATTTCTGGAAAAAGAAACAATGTTTTTGTAAGAACAGGAATTAAAATGACTAAAAGCAGTAATCTGCAATCTCAATGTTTAATCACAAACTACTATAGGAATTATTGTAAAACTTCCTGGAGGGAAAGCCTGTAAGTGTCGAGGTTTTGTGGAGTTTTTCAGGTTTGGATTTATAATGTTTGAAATGATGGTGTCAGGGTGCGGGTCACGCCTCTAGCTGCTGGTCAGGCTGCTTGTGATTCTCAGCTTCTAGCAGCTTTTTAGCTTTAACCCACTACTGATTCTGAACAATGTCAAAGATATTCCTAATATGACTGGGCACAGAAGCCCCACCCACTTGCTGTTCAAACTTTCTGTTTACAAGGGGCAGCTAATGACAATATAGTTGGTTTAAAGGGAGGGGAGTAGCAAAAACAGCTCCTTTCAGACCGAGAATGGCCTTAAGGGTCTCACTGAGGCTCAGCATCAGATAAAATGAGGATTAATTTAAACTCCAAGAACAAACATATGAAGCCATTTCTGTTCCTTTGTAATTAAGGCTAGTAGAAAGCTTCAAATGTACAGGTTAAGTCTAGCTTTGAGCAATAAAAGGATCAGAGTGATGCAGACTCTCAAGGTTATCAACATGGAGATAACAAGCGCTGAGGGGGGAAGTGTTTCCTCTTAAACTGCTTCCTTTACAGCTTTAATTTTACACTAAAACTACATTTAGTTCGTGACAGACTCATTTCCCTGTCATCATTGTTTCCCGGGCTGGTGGAGCGTGATATTATCTGTACCTCATTAAATGATGTCAGGTTAAGCTTTTTGGCAATGAACTTCTTGAGGTGGAGGACCGTGGCTTGTGCTGAACAGCGGATCCACTTGCGCTTCAGACCGCGAAGCTTGCTGCTGTTGCACTCCAAGCAGATGCTGACCTGTTAGGAGACAGAAGATGAGGATTTAAATCCTGCGTCCACTGAAGTGTGGGTACATGATCTTATCATTTTATAAGGCCATTAAGAACTGTTTCATGTTAAAGTGCTACATTTTTTTTTAAATATAAGCCACGAGGGATCGCAAGGTTCCTTTTAAAGAGCAAGTAGTAGGGCAGTGCTAGAGCTAGCATCAGTGACAATGTGGAGTGTGTCCACTGCAGAGCCCTGTTCTGAATGTCAACGTAAATCTAGTGTTACATGATTGACAGAGCCTATAACTCTGCCTCAAGCTGTTTCAAATGCTGCTGTTTCACAGTCAAACTGTAGTCATGTGTGTAAAGTTAAATATAAATAAATATATAAACACTTTGGTTTAGGAAAGTTCAGAACAACTTAGACGTCTGCAGTCTTCATAAGAACCACCTTCTTACTTTGAGAAGCCCAGAAAGTTTCACCTGGCAGCACCTAAAGGTCAAAATTCCCACCTCCGCAAAGGTCAAAAACCTCATGGCAGAATTCACAAGTCCTGCAGCTGTGAACTTTTCACCCAGCAGAGCTGAATGTGAGAAAATTATCCAACTCAGCTGAAGTAGACATTAAAAAGCTTGATACAAAGCTGAGGTTTCGTTGATTGTGCTTTTAAACGTATAAAGCAGGTAACTGTCCAGTGAAGACAGAGATGGCTGACAATCGCCAAACCTGATTTATACCAACATTGTGAAAACTGCTTCAATCTTCAATGCTGCTTTTAAAGAATGACAGAAATGCTTTCAGTCTGGATAACTAAACAGCCTTTAAGCCCCATTTGTCAGTTTTTGTTGTCGCTGAGGCTGTGAACAACCACAATATTTGGTTTGCCTTCCATTTATAATCCATTCAACAATTTAGTTTTGGCTGTGTAACCAGAACTGTAGCCTGCCCACATCGACAAACATATTTCCACCTTTCTACAGCATCTCTTTTGCAAAGACATGAAACCAAGAAGCCCGGCCGCAGGGATCGATTCAGCTCACACGGTATGTGTGAAGAAACCGAAGACTTCAGGTGGATTTGTAGCTCGTTTCACCCACCTTCTCATAAAAACTCAACCTGACGCTGGTGTTGATTTCCTCCTCTGCTTCCTCACAACATCTCACTGAACCTCTGCTGCTGTTTTTTGGGGTTTTTTGTTTATTGGCTTCTTTCACGCGACCGACACTTAATGCCATTGGCCCATTCATTTGTCTCCCCACCCCCCCGAGGTAACATGGTAGGTGGTTTTTGGCAGTGGATGGTAGCGGGAGTCAGAATGCATTACTGCTACTGGGCTCCAGCGGCACATATCAAGAGACAAAGGCAGAAGCGTTGGATTTATTCATTTGTGGGTGTTCCTCTTCCTCTTTTCATCTTTCTCTTTTGAGACTGAGAGAGCTAACATTACCCTGGTTTCTGTTTAAACTTGGAAATCATCTCTGCTCTCAAGTAAACACTGGCAGCGCTTCAGTGAGCAGCCTGCCCTTCAATAAGCAAAACCCAGATTCATAATATATCTGCTTTCCAGTGGTGTTGGCAATGAGGGAGGCTCATAATGTGAAATAAAACCCTTAGCAGTGATCTGGACTCCACGGCAGCTTGATAGCAGGCCGCAAGGCAGTTTCATTACATTAAAATAGATTAGTGACGTGCTCACAGAGCCGAGGACTCCCGCTTCAGCTAAACACACAGACGTGATGATGCAAGGGAGAGGCGTATCAAGAAAATATCGCACGAGCCTTCAGGAGTCATGAAGCGAAAGCTTTACACCATGTTGCCGAGTCCCGAATGCTTGCAGAGCGCTGATGCAACATTTCTATCTGCACCTTCTTCTGTGTGGAGTAAAAGTTTGTCTGTGTGGGTTTTGAATTTGGATCTCTGATAAATTACATTTGGAGACATCAATAAATAATTCAGAGCGAAGCTGCTCTTGCAAATGTCTCCAAAGTAGACTCTTTAAACCCAAAATAGCTGTAGTTTATTAAATTTACACAATCTGTTCTGACTCTATTAAAATTTGATATGAGCCTGAAGGTGACCCCATCTGGAGACTTTATACCTCGTCTAGAAACATTAACCTCAGAAACGAGCTTCATGCTTTGCTGCAAAAGTAGGCTGCTCTGATTAATTGCAGCTTTTATCAGGAATTTAGTTTCTCCCTTTTTAGATGAGCTTGTTGCAAGTTTCTTTCTCGCCTAGCAACACCCCAAGGTTATACTCTAAAAGGTCGTCCAGAAGACAGCGGGGGAGCGTTCTGGAAGTCTTCCATGCATGCTCACAACGCCTGCTGGTTGTTACATCTCAGTGATGAAGGGGCGATCAATTTCTGGGAGAAAATTGCTCTTCATCTTCATTCCCCCCAACTGAAACTGCTGTTTTCACTTCCATCTGCTCAGAGATGCAACATCCCGTTTTGCAGAGCCATGCCATCAAATTACTTCAACGAGAATAATATGTATATATATGACCAAAAACCCCAATAAAGCTTCTTTTAGCTGCTCCTTTATCCCGAGGGTCTCAACCACAACAGCTAGCTCTGCATATTTGAGTTTTACTCTCTCCGTGCTGTCCAGAAAATCCAAACAAAAGGTAAAATTGTTTGCAAATACGGTACTGCACTGATTTACATCTTATACATCATCTCAGCATTTTTGGAACTTGGTTTGTCAATCAAAGTACATGATATTACACGAAGGCAGCCTAAATATGAAGTCCTGGATACAGCAGGCACCTCCACAAACATCAGCTCTATATATAGAATAAGTAGCAAACTGCAGTATTTGACAGCAGGAGTAGCCCTTTTTCACACAAAGTATAAATGACTGTAAAGGTGACTTCAGAAAAACACCACTCCAGTGATAATGTGATATGCCAGCAGCGTGTGCTTGCATTTATCCGACTGGTCAATGTATGCAGGATGACACTCTGTATTATGATTTCCTGCCACATCACATCTGTGTCAGCGGCCGTTCTCATCAATGCAGCAGCCTTCCTGAAATCAAGGTTGTATTTTTGTGTGAAAGGGCTTTCCCCCCCCTTTTCTTCTTTTCACTCCCTGGTGGTCTAAAAGCTCCCTACTTTTAAGAGTGTGCACCATCATCATCCTCTTATTTCAGCCATTTCCTTTCTGCATGTTCTGAAGAGGCTCACTTTTCCATCATCTCACATTAGACTTCCCTCCGACATAAAACCCAGAGAATCGTATTTATGATCACCTCACCCCCTGCATGGTGACCTGACATCACCTCTCTCTCCTACACTTTGTCTCTTTTCCATCTCTCGTCTTATTTTCCCTTCCCACCCTTCTGAGGCTGAGTTACATCTGACATCACTGCATTCAGCTCACGCAGCCCACTGTATTAGCTATTCCGAGTGCATTCTGCACTGCTGCCGCGTATCCAAAGGGCAAGATCTTCACCCTCATCAGGGCGGCCTGTTTTCCCCACATGGCAGCAAAGAAGTGGTTGTTTTGTTTTTTAAAATATAAATCCAATTCTTTAGAAAAGCAACAGCTAAAACGTGAACAAGATTAATTTTTCAGCCTGTACAACAAACGGCGAGCCATTATTTCCACATGGCGTCTGTCCGGCAACAATAGAAACTCCTGCATTATTAATGACATTTTTCAGGGCTTAAGAACACGCCGGAATACAAATGGAATCAAGAAAAGGCCCATTTTCATTTTAAATATGTTCAGTGGGTAGCAGTGGTGTGTCTGTGGTGTCTGTGTGGCTCCGTGCAAATCAAACAGCCGAAAGACAAAAGAACCCAGTAATTGTGAAACAGCCTGGTAAACCACAAGGGGGCCACTTTTATAAAGGCAATAATTGATGTTCAGGCTTTTAAGGCAATTGTACAAACAATTATCACAAACAGTATTTTTATTCCTTGGTGCTTTTGTTCCTGACACAATGCTTTGTAACCCATAATTATTTTACCCGATTCACTTCCAGTATCTGCTCAAAGGAAAAAAATATATACTTCCATGCCTTGTGGACTTTTGTGCAAAATATAAAACATAATTAGACTGAAAACAACTCAAGTGCTGTGGTATCTAACAAAGCAGATATCTCCTTAGATCCGTTTCTGTACTAATAAAGCAAAGGATAGGATTATGTTTGGGTTTTCTGTTTTTCCCGGTGCCGTGGACACCATAATGTCCCCGATGGCTTGAATTATCCTCAGACTTTGCTGTCAACAGTTTTCACAAAGACTTTCTCTTCAGCAAAAAGTATCTGGAATTAAAAAAACAGTTGACAGCGAGGTCCGAGGATTAAGATTGTGCCAGAACAGAGGCCGATATCTCAAAGCAAGGGGGGGGGATGTGCCTTTCTGAAATGCAACAAAGTAGAAGAGAGGCTGCCACTTGAGAAGGCCCCGGAGGCAGGAAACAAGGAGCAAATGTTGTCATCCGTCAGGCTTACCTGCTCGTCACTACGGTGATAGTCGTTGTCCTCCTCTGGTTTCTCCTCTCCTGCCTCCTTATTGGCCGTGTCTTCTGATTTGGCATCACCTGTTTAAAAGACAAACAAACAAACAAGCAAAGAGTTAGAAAAAAAAAAAGATGCTGTTTGTAGGACTCAATCCAGATTCTCTCTTTATGTTTAGCAAGTTAAGAGATTTGAGGGTTACTGATGTCCACTGTGGCTGTGTTAAAAACAGATTTGTCAGGGAAACAGGCAGGTTTGTCTCCCTGCAGTATTTAAAACAGACTGTGCCTGTTGGAGCGTGAAAACACCTCCTGCAGAAGCCCATTTATAAACCAACTACATCTTTGAGGGTGTTAAAGCATCCTCTGTATGACTTATCGTCTGTGCAGGCACGTCTCTAGCACAGGTGAACTTCTAATCAATAAAAAGCGTTCGCTTATTCTGGTCTGCATGAGGAGTGACTTCAGCTCTGAACTTAACCCTGTCTGAGTTTGCCCTTTGTTCCTTTTCTCGGATATGCTGGTTTTCAGAGAGAGCAGCACAGTCTAGTGAACATTAAGGTAAAATAGGAAGAAAAAGGCATTTCTCACAGGCTGCACTGCTGAAGGATAATGTGTTCAGAGTGTTACAAGGCAGGTAAGGTACTGTTTAATAATGCATCACACAGAGCTTTTGGTCTGGCTCTGGGAGAAGTCTGAAGACCCTGGGTCAGCTATATTTGGAGTTCACGCACGCACGCGCTACAGGTGAGATTTTTTTTTTTGTAACTTAATTCTAGTAGAAAACAAGGTTACCTGCATCAATATACGAATTTCACTTGCTTTACATACAGTTCGTTACCAGAAGTAGGCAGGAAGAGATCTAACAATTACTGCAAATTTCTAAAACCAAATAAGCCAGACAAGCTACAGCAAATTTCAAATGTAGCCAAATTGGACATCAAGTTGTCTTCAACCTGCCAGCTTCCTAGTGTAAACTCTGCATGATGCCCGATTGAACGCATAGTGTTCACAGCGAGCAAGTAAATGCCTCATTTCCTGCCTCCCCCGTGTTCTATGGAGACAGCACCCTCGCCTAAAGCAAACCATATTTCTGAAGGTGAGAATGCATTTGACCCAGGCTGGCTCCTGCTGTGTTCTACACATGACAAGGGGCAATTTCAGACAACATCCTGAACTGATTGCCAACGTCTGTCCTGAGATAATGTTGGCGAACTGCTTTGAAAGAATACACGCTAAACTCAAGGGATGCTTATGCTATGATGCACCATTTCTGCAGCTTTTCTGAAAACACAGGTCTGCATCACAAGTCATGTAAACGGCAGGTTTGTCATCTTATTCCAGTGTGGCAATTTTGCTTTTACATCTGGATAACATAAAATGTATGCGTGATGCACTGATCTGCACCCATTTTCATTCTGTTAAAGTTAACTACCTCCATTCACTAGTATATTAACTGAAATTTATTAAGACAAACAAATAACTCTGAACACATCTGCATTAACACATGGATTGTCATCAATCCAGCAGCCCACTGCGCTCATGATGTCAGAGCTTTGCTATTCTAACATCCATCAATCATGTGCTGCTGGGCAGCAGTTTTAAGCCCAGACGTCCCTCCCCTGGGTTACTTCCCGCAACTTATCTAAGGGAATACCAAGGAAATGGTGATATAATATCTCCAGCACATCCTGGATTTGCCCTTGACCCTCCTCCTGGTAGGACTTGCCTAGAACACCTAACCTTTACTTGTGAACATGTGTGCATCACCCTCACCCTCACCCTCAACAATCACCTCCCTTCAAAGAGTGCAAAATACACAGCAATGAAACCCAAAAACCAAACACTCAAGCAGGAACAGAGAAACAAGCAGAAACAACAACAGACGGTGTGATGGTTCACACTGTGACAACACCCAAACTCCCATCAGGGCCACCTGAATCTCCAGAGCCTGAACACCAACACACACAGTGGTTGCGAGAATCCACACGAGCCCAGAAAACTAAAGTGGTCAAGACAAATAGTGAAGACAGCAGTGTGCCGAACCAGAAACATACAGGAAGGTTACACCAGTGCTCAGAGCACCTCCCCTAGGACAAGACCAGAAGGCATCGTAGAAAGATGCCCAAACCACCTCAGCTGTTCCTTATGGTGTGAAGGAGTAATGGCTCTACTCTGACCCCCATCCAAATGACTCCGCTTCTCCACCGCTCTCTAATGGACAGTCTAGACACCCTATTTTTGGAAGGAAGCCTATTTTTGTAGTCACCAAACATTGCCTGTCGAAGCCAAGGGAACCATATCATCTGCCTAAAGCAGAGATAGGATCCTGAGATCTCGGAATCTGACGCCATTCATCCTTTGACTCCTTTAGAAATTCTGTCCATGAAAATTAAGAAAAGAAGCGCTAACAAAGGACAGCCTCGGTGGAGTCCAAAACCCGAACCCCGCTCCTGACCCTAAACCTAAGTGAATCGCCAGTGACCTGGTGGATGTTAAAAGGTTAAACATTTACAGGTGTGAGGCAGAATTATGATGTTCATTTGACTTTAGGTACATCTAAAAATGAAGTCTCATTCGAAGTATTTGATTTTCAAAAATGACATGCTGTCTCACTGTAGAGACTTTTAGATATATATCTAAATCTAACACACTTCCCGATAATTTCAAACCTCACACTGTGAAACAGATGCTCCACAGTTGTCCGGGACAGCTGAGTTTTATATATTTCTCTAGGGATTTTCTTGTTGGCTGTGATATTGTAGTAGTATTGAATTTTTAGATATGAAACTTGGTTATCAAAGTCAAAATTGCATTGCAGTGACAAAATTGCCACATGGGCAAGTATTGCTTTTCTGTAACCTTTAAAAAACAAAGAAATTCGGTCTGTTCTTCCTGGATTCAGTGGATGTAATAACGTACGTGTGTGTGTGTGTGTGTGTGTGTGTGTGGACAGTTTAGTCCTACTCAGACAGATGCTATTGGGAGCACCCCTCTGTGACCATTTTCTGTCTGGGCTAACTGTCACCAATTCCACCAAGTATTATTGAGCTGCTCTGGTGTCTCTGTGGTGATTGTCTCCAGAGTGTGCCTCACTGATTGCTTATCACCAGGGTCTTGCTCTTATTGTTGTGCCTCACCTTCAAACAACTCCTGAGCATCTGAGTGACTCAAACATGAAGTCCTGGCTTTTGTTCGAGGTGATGGCATCGTGTAATGGGTTGATTGCTTGGGTCTGGGGATTAGAAAGACTGAGCAGTCTGTCTCTTCCAAAATTTCTTTTTGTTTCAGAAAAATCATCTACTCTGACAGGTTTATGATTTGTGGGAACTCTTATAAACAGTCGAATCCCAAAGGCATGTACTACAACGTTTTCGTGTGATTCTGCTGTGTAATGGCAGTGAGATGGAGTAAACTGTGTGTTAGTGAGTGGGCGTTTATATTGTCATGAAGTAGAAAAGGGCACTCGACAGACTCATCATCGCCCCATGTCTCCCTATTTTCTTGTGTAAAGTGCTCAGAAAAGAAGGTCATTTAGAGAAATGAGTTTGCTGTATACTAGAGGAGGCCAGATTTTTAACAGTGTTTGGAAAAAACTCAGCTTATGCACTTAAAAGCACAGCTAACACGGCTTAGATCTACTGTGCAAAGGCTTAAATCGTGCAGTATTATAGCTTAATGGCAGTGTTATCAGTGGTTAAAATATTGGGCCTGTTGCACATGCCACGTTTGTCTTAATGTAAGTAAACCTTCAGTTGGGAATAAAACACACACAAGAAAGTCCACAGAAACATCTCTAATATTGCTTTGCATGTTTAGTATATTCCAATCAATCAGCATATTACTGACAGATAACTCTATATTGCAGTTTCTGTGAGAGACTGTGAGACTGAATGCAGAGCTTGGAGGTACTCTGTTAAGCCGCCTTGGAAAGTGTTTGGAACATATTGATAAGAGAGCTGGATTATGCACTGTCAAGGAACAAGCTGCAAATATGTCATACTTAGAGCCAACACTTAAGGAAGAAAATGGGCAAATTATGAACTGCCACTGGTCCCCTGTAATCAATAAAATGTGATTTTTGTTCTGTAATTGTTCATCTCTTTAGGGTATTAATGCACTGAGGGAGCATTTGGATTAAGGTCCCAACATGACTCACAATGTCCCTGATTCAGATCCACATGCAGGTCTGTACTACATGTGCTCTGTTTAATTAACAGACATTGCGTCATTCATTTCCTGAAAACACACTCTTTCTTCCAAATATTACAACCTCTGGTTGTGACTTCTGTGCTCATGGATTAGAAAGTGTCGATCCGTCTTCTATAAAGCGGAAGAGGTTAACTTTATTCAGCTGATTAGAAGGACCTAAAAAAAAGTTCCTAATTTTGAGATTCTGGGTAAATGAGCCTTTAATTAAGTGTAAAACTGCTCAGCTCTGGCAGGAGAAACATTTACAGAGCGCCCACTGTCACCTGTTGTTAGTGCAGTGTGATCTCTGCGATACCATCTGTTAACTTTGGTTTGCTATTCTTAGATAGGAACCTAATGAGGAGCGTCCATTTTCTCAGGTGGGAGAGAAAGATTTCAAGTAAACAAACCAGCCTGCTCGCGGTGATGCTGGATAAACAAATTCTGACTATGACTTAATATTTTTCACCGTTTTGGGAAATCTACCCAGCTTTAAGAGCTACAAAACAGTAGAGCTTCTAGAGGCCAGCAGCTGCACAATTTAAAACTAGATTTGTATTGTCTATTTTAAAATAGAGTACAAAGTAGTTTTTTGTTGAGTAGTTTAAAACCAGAAAACCTCATTATTATTATTTTTCCAGTTGGGGCGAAGAATTGTTGGCATTGACCCCCGTGTCCTGGAGTGGGACGTGGGGCATGACTCAGATGAGCCATCGCTGCAACCGAACACCGCCTGCCTACATAAAATCACTGCCTACTACTTTAAAGCTTTTATACCACATGTATTCAAGTCAATGCAAACAGAATCTCTGTAACTTTAATGAAAGTCCTGACAGGTCTTCAAAGAATCTGGATGCAATGTCAAATCGCTGAGTCCAGATTAAAGATGGATGCAGATAATTTACAACCTGTAAAACAAGTCAACCACAACCAGATGACTAACACATACCCAGGATGCACTTTATCGCTTCTGAGCAATGTGCGTTTTTATTTACAGTGCCTCATACTGCATTAGCTTGTATGTATAGACAGATGATGGTAATATTACATACTCAGCCTAGTAGGATTTTTGCTGCTAAACCACCCCTTAAGCACCACTTTGTGATCAATCTAACCTATGTGTAATATTGTGACACTCCTCGGCTTTCTTGTCTCTCTCAAACATTTGCTGGCGTTGTCGAAACTTTTTTATGCAATCTAAACCATGACTGGGGAACTGTGGCTGTATTTTTAGCTCAATTTGTGGCACTTGCAAAACTATCTAACACTAATGGTGTTGTACAACCATGGTGAGTCTTTTCAAGAGTGGCTATTTGAAAAGACCACTCACCGTGGATGCATTACGGAGAACTGCACACAAGATGGTGTGCCATTAGCCGGCTACCTGACACATGGATGTTATGCACGATGCCCTTTTCTATTCAGACTTCCATTTGGCTCAACACACATGCACGAATGGATTAAATACTATAAAGTTATAACAGCTCAATAGTCTAAGATCTTTTTCTTACATTGTTGAAACAGATGGATGAAATGAAAAGAGAAATTTTGTTGTGCAGTGTGACATTTTCTTTGTTGTGTTTTCAGTGATTGTATATAGAGACGAGCTTTGAGGGAGACCAGACGGTAAACCAATTATCTGAAATTCACTGGAGTTAAAAGGAAGCTTTCAATTCCTTAAAAGGCTGGTAGCTTTAAAATCTTCAGAAACGCACGAAAGAGAGTGAATTTCTATTTCCATAACATGCATTTGGTTTTCTATAGTTTCCTCAAGTCAAGATTATTTTTATCACTGCTCAAAGCTAGAGACACATTTGTTTGTTCAATGGTGAAATGGAGCCCAGGAGTTGCCAACAGAAAAAGAAACAAAGCGTCTGTGCAAATGGTCCTTAAAATGTGTTTGGGTATGAACATTTAGAGGTGTGTGTGTGTATATTCTATAGCTAAACCTGACTTCCAGCGACAAAGCTCGAGAATCCAGAGAGCAGTTCCACTTCCATTTGAACCTTAATTACCAAAATCAGAGAGGGGGATTAAGCTAGCGATTAGGCCTGCCAGCATGACAGCCCTCTGGGTACACATCTACACCAACCCTTGGAAGCGAGCAGGTTTGGAAAAGCCATTGTGCACAAAGAGCAGGCCAGAGGCTCGTTATGATTGGCTAAATTGTCTTTATCTGTACTGTTTAATGGCTTCTGCTCTTACTCTTGGTTGTGCTTCTAATGTTTCTCATTACTGGCCAGAGACTTCATTCTTTACACATTATCAGCACGACATCCACACTGCAGAGGTGAAGTCTCATTTATAACAACATGACGTTAGCATAGAATAGTTTAGAATGAAACATGATAAGCAGGCTGTTCTTTAGGGATCTGTGACCGGCAGGTTTCTCAGTAAGGTTTCTACCCTTCACTTGTCACATTCATTTAAAAAAAGCAAAACAATCAAAATGCCACACTCTTAAAGACTTGGGAACAAACAAACAAACCCATCTACATCCATCACAGCTCGTCTTTTGTCCCGTCTCCATCCAGTCACTTCTAACCGGTCTACAGCAGATGTTTGCCCCTCCCTGAGCCTGATTCTTGCAGAGGTTTCTTCCTGTTAAAATTCAGTTTTTCCTTCCTACTGTTGCTGAGTTCGTGCTAATAGGGGTTCGTCTAATTGTTGGGGTTTTCTCTGCATTACTGTAGGATATTTGTCTAACAATATAAATAGTTTTGAGATGGTATGAGAAGATATGGAAAAAACATAACTGACTTGAATTGAAAATTGAATTCTACTAACATACTGAGTGCAAGTATGTAAATACAATATCTGCACGTTACCATGCATAATTTAAGTATAATATGTGAATGCATATTGTGCATGTGTCTTAGATTGTTTAGGTTGCCAACAGGTAAAATCCGCCCGGACAATCAATACAACATTATTTACACCATTTTTCAAAGAGGCTGCAGGAAATATTTGTTTTCATGCCTGCAGTACTTTTTTCAGCCAGGTTGAGTCCTGGTGCTATTTGGAGGACCTTCAACTCACAGCAGCATCACGTGACAAAGCCAAACAACATCCTCTCGTATGCTGCATTCACTGAGACTGTTATGTGCCACCGTTAAGGCTGTGTTGACTAAAGGTCAAATCCTTCACGTCAAACAAATAAGAGACCTGTCACAGGTGCATGTTAAGTGTTGGTTTAATGCAGAGCCAGCTCCAAACTAGATGAAGCAATAAGAAAGATTTTCTGTGGTTCTGAAAACAGCGCGAGTCTGCAAGGCTAACGTACCGTTGCGTTGATCTAGATGAGTCTTCATGTTGCAAAGTTCTCCTTTAATGTCTCCGGGCACCTCCATCCCCAACTTCTGATAGAATTCCCTTTGTTTCTTTATCTCCGCTGCACAAGAGCCAAAGGAAGAAAAAAAAGAGTTAAAAACAGAAGTCCTTTTTGCCAAGGCTGATGCTGTCATCTTTTTAACATTTAGAGAAGCATGTGTGCACTACAGGGAGCTTGTTCCTTAGGAGTTCTGAGGTTCACATACAACAGCGAGGAAAAACAATATTAAAATGATGCATTTTTCAGTCAGTTTACCAAAGCATGCATGCAAGGGAAAGCTAAAAAGTTACATTTTAAGGAAGGATCTCTTGTAGGTTGCATCCCAGGAAATAAATACACAATACTTACCCTCTTGTAGTCCCGGTACCAACTTATAGACAATGTCTTGCATTGTTCTGTCATGGCTATAAGGGACAAGAAAATAATTAGTTACTTTAACACGCAGTGAAAATTAACATTATAAAAAGGGAAAAGCAACTGAGTTTCAAACCCAGAGATTCAAAAACTCACAGCGAACAAGGTAAAGATGCACTTGTACAATTTCATAACACATTTGCATGTTTTTGTAACTCACAGCAGTGGATCCCTACCTTCAAGTCTGGACTGGAATCCACAAAAACCCCCCAAAAAAACTCAGTCTGAAGTCATGAGATCATCAACATGATAGGAGAGAACGTGGGAAACAATATTCTGCTGTTTCTTTTCTTATCAAAATTCCCCTTGATTTTTTTCCTTTTCTTGTATGTAATGCTGCATAATCAGTCCAGCCTCTGCACGCAGCAGTCTGAGAGGGTGGAATAACATTTGGTTGAACTATTGAGAACCTGTAGATTTTGCGCATCCTGTTATGACATGCTGCAAATGCCCCGAGGTAAAACTATAAGTTCTTGCCACCCTGCACTGTAAAACACTATCCTGTTAAATGACTGAAAATCTCAAGGTGACGTGCAAGAAAATAATCTCACAAAGCCCCAACTGACACCCTCAAAGGCTGATGTTCAGCATGCGCTCTGTCAGAGTGTTAAATGGTTAAATGGCCGCTTCCCCCGTGCTGGTGACATGGTGCACAGTGGGTACGCGTTATGTGTGATGGTGTGTTTTGACACCCAGTGCTGACAGCCAGCTAACAGACAAAGTGTGCTGTTTGTTGCAAGGTTATGGAGGAGAAAAATAAATAAATAAAAATGTGACATGTTTGTCTCCCCTGCTGTCCACTGAGGAGGAGTTATATCAGGGACCGAAATTAGCCACCTAATGCTGAGGATTGATCCCCTGCAAAAAAGCAGGGAAACACTGACCCCTGCTGGACAAAACTGATTATAGCCCTGAGATCTGTTACTGGCGTTAAAAAATGTCCACGTTGTGAGAAATGTAGACAAAAATCACAAATACTTTGTGTGTTTCTGTGTTTTTATTTCCTGATCCCGCCTGGAAGTTTCTGAATCATGAGACTTTAAAAGGTCAAATAAATATCCCATTAAAAAAAAAAAAAAAAGGACAATGAGTGTGTTCATCATCCAGCCCTGTGCAAATCACCTGAGTTATCACTGATAAAGAAGCAAATAAGAGCATAAAGAACCCAACAATTAAAATGTGATTGTGCCAACTAAAACGACTGCAGTCTCACACACCCACATCTGCTGCTCTGATTGGGTCTTATGAGCCACTGCATGTCTTTCCCTCCCCCATGCCACCATGTCCTTATCACATGAGCTCCTTCCTGAAGAAGAGATAAGCCTTGGCTACCAGTGGCCAACTCCACATGGACACTGAGTTACAGGCATTGTTCTCCTCCTTCTATGGACTCGGTTTTAAAAGCCTATGAAAACATTAGAGTGACGTGCACATTAACTCTAAATAAAATGATCCAGCAGCCCTGAACTGTCTCTAAATGTTAACACACATAGAAACCAAAATGTAAATGTAACAAATATATCATTTAAAAAAAAAAGTAGTGGCATGAATCAACACCATGTTTTGAAGTAACTAAATGAGACCAAGTGGCAACAATATGTGCACATTTCCTTCCCAGAGCTACTGATTCCCAAGCTGTTTGCACGCATGTAACCGCAACAATTTAAAGTATGTGAAAACAAAATGGATTAAAACAATCAAAGAAAGCCACATTTGGCGGGCGGAGCGGCAGGATTTGTTCTGCCCAGCTGATTCTCTGAAGAGACATCTGACTGTGATTTTTAAGCCTAAATCTCAAACATCAACTTTGATCAATCTTCCCAATGAGCAGATGGGGTTTTGCTTGTCATCTGCTGGGCGTTTTGCCTTCAAATCACTTGTGATGTTTTCCATCAGCTCCAATTTCCTGCAAACAATGAAGGGAGGAAGAAAAAAAAACCCAAACAGCTGCGCAGAGAGCTAATGCGTTTGAAATGGAGCATTTCCTGCAAAACAATGAGTCTGCAGAAAGCGCAGTTTACACAGTAATGACTAAATTGCTGGTGCACATTAGGTTTGTGTGCCACATTTATCAGACGTTAATGCGTGAGCGCTCAGAGGGGCAGACACCACACGATGCTTCGCAGAGCAGGATTTAACCAGCCGGAGACGGCTTCCAAAAGCAATAAGATATTTACAAAAGTCAACGCACTTATCGCTACTCAATTAACAGACTTGAAGTACAACTTTCCTTTTTCATATTTAGTTATCAAGAAACAGTGGGGAACGCCGAGCTGCGATGCCACTTTGATGCAAAATCCCAGCAGCGGTTTATGATCATAGCTGCAGGATCATCTACTGTATATCTACTTTATAGCAACTGAGCCGCGCTTTATAATGCACACAGACATGTTTGTTCTTTTGAAGATTTTTGAGCATAAGCAAATAAAACATAAAAATAAGACAATGAGCATCTTTGGATCTCAGTGGGCTACAGCTGTTTTTTTACATTTTAAATGTGCAATGTGGATAAAGGGATCTCTTTGCTTTGGTTAAAGAGAAAAATATAATTTAGCTCGTGTATTTTACTAGTCTTTAATAAGAGTAGAGGGAAACTCCACAGATCCCAAAGTTGGGTTTTTTTTTTTAACGGGTGTTCGAAAGTATTACTGCACATCCAAAAAAGGAGAAAAACATGGGAAATAAAAATGTAACCGCCGTCCTTCCTGGTCTGATAACATTTCAGGTGAGCAATGCAGGCAAAAATAAATAAATTATTGTAAAAATCATAGTAATAATTGCATCACTAACAGTAACAACCTTCTGCACCGATGTTATCGTGTAAGGCAGACGGGGAGAGCTGTTATCGTTCCAGCCACAGATTACAGGCAAACCTAATCAATGAAATCACACCGACTTGTGTGATTAATGTGAGAAGCTGCTCACGCTCAGCCCTCCATGTTTAAATGGTCAAAGTTTAATAATACATTGATTGTACTAACTGTACAATGAGCATGTATTTTCTAGACTCTTGTGCAGAAAACAGAGCTGTGAATGGGTGTGGGCTTTAAGTGTTTTTGTGCGAGGTGCAAATCTACAAAAGAAAGCAGCCGGACCACCCCGAGAGGGTTTTTGTTTCCTGCAGAAGAGCAGAAATCAAATGGAAAAGGACCGCCGGCTCTTTGGTCCTCGGCAGTTTGTTTACTGGCAGAGCACAGCTGATGGCACTCAAAGTGTGAATGAGTGAGTGTGTGTGTGCGTTTGTGTGTGTGCACTTTGCGGTGGTTCCTCACTCACCCGATATACTGCAGTGGATGGCTCTGATGAATAACAATCCTACACGTGGGGCACGTGTTGTTTTCCTCCAGATACTTCACAAGGCAGCTTCTGCAGACTGGAGACGCACAGCAGAAATGTACGGTTACTCTTCATCGTGGGCACACACACACGCACACAGAGCATCTTTCATTCAAGGTCTTTATTTGTAGAGAAAAGAATCTGCCACACATTTTTAGATTTCCCTGCTTAATACATGAAAAGCAAACCGTTTTCCTCGGCTTTTTAACACTCGAGTTTGCATTCGTTGATCTCTGTGCAGCGCTGTTGTACTTGCTGTGTAGCTTTATTTTCTTTCTTTCTTCATGTAAATCTACGAATGACCTTAAAGTTCAAACACACTTGGCCAATTTGATCTTTTGGTCAACCATTACACCCCGCATCAGTTGGATTCTTTAAAATGCAACTAAAACTCTCACCACCAGGAGGCAGAGTTTTTACCAACGGGTGTTTTTGGATGTGTGTTAGTATTCTTAAACTTTTTAATGTCTTTTTAGTCCGATCCCCATTTCTTCAACAGGCTTTGCTTTTCCAGGCCATAAAGGAGAATAAAGCAAATAAAGGAGAATGTGTCCTTAATGGTTACACTGTACTGGTTCACCAGCCTGACCCCAGTTCAACTCCACTTGAGAACTCTTAAACACAATATAGCAAGATTTCAAAGGTAGTACTGATTGCTAACAGCTTTAGTTTTATTTTTTGAAGGTGATTAAAGTCAGTCTGTCTGCAAAGTTCACGGGCAAGCTGGCAAACTTAACTAAGGTGAATTTTACCATCTCCAGCTGATATTTAATGGTCAAAGTGACATCAGCTTATGTAAGCAGGCGTTCGGTGACAAGATGATGTAGTTCAGAAATGATAAGCATCAGTGCTCTCTGCTAGACTACATAGGCATTAAAGACAGCCTCTCTCTTTAATCTCAAATATAGCATACATTTATTTTTCCCCACTGTAAAATCTCCTCAAATCTTACGGATTTTTATGGATCTTCTCAATTTAAAAAATAATAACAACAACTTACAACTTTAAAGTCATTATAGAAGCCGATTCCCTAGCTGCACTCACTGTTGAACGATAAGAGCATTAGCTCAAACAACAACCTGCAAATGTTTCCATTAATAATCTCGTCTCCTTTTCCCAGCCAGACAGGCTGCGCCCTTATTTCCTGACCCGGCTCATTCACATTGAGTTCTTATTAAATGGTTGTAAATAAAAGCATCACCCAAGGAAACATTGAAATATTTCTGCTCATTAAAACGGTTGATTTGAGTAAAAGGTGGCTCAGGTGGCACAGCGGGTCATCTCACTAATCACAAGTGCATGTGAAAGAGTCTTAGCTCCAAAAAAAAGCAAACATCACCGACTGTGTGTATAGCTGTAAATAAATACAGGCCACTTACCATTTAATACACGAGACAGTGAGATAATCAAGTAATCCAAGGATGCACTAATTAAAAAAAAAAAAAAAAAAGACATACTGGATCACAAACTGCGTCTAATGAATCTCATACTGCCAACAATGCCTGTGCTTAAAGCAACTGACCCCTCACCTATGGATCCCTTCATGTGTACAGCACATGTTGTGTACAACCCAGCACTGTAATTTGCAGCACGTGGTTCACCACTTTACCCATCTCAGCCACACTTTTTTTCCCCTCCCGTTTCTGTGACAATAGAGCTCGATCTGTCAGAACAGCTGCAGTGGTGACGTGATGTGAATCTCTTTGTCTCCACTCTCCAATGGTGGAGCCTTTCTCCAAGTGAGAGGGAGAGTCAAAGCGTCACGTCTGGACTCAGACGCCTTAAGTGGGCAGAGGGGCTTCCATCTGTGAGTGAAGAGCTCCCTCTGGTGGGCATGAGAGGTACTAAAATGTCTGTGGTTATCTTAACATATATTCCAGCACATGTCTGATACAGGGTTATGTTTATTTTCACTGTTCTGCTCTAATCAGTGTCCAATTTATCAAATCATTTTTTAATCTCCCCAAATGCTGAGTGTGTTGTTCCTGAAATAAATGTGTCAAGTTCAATTAAGCTGCTCCACAGGGGGTGAGAGCACCCCCCAGCTCAGAATGCTTGGACACTTTTTATTATCCTGCATCAGAAAATTGTGATTTCACAAAAACAGCCATCTTAATCTGCCAACATGAGCAGCTTGGTGTGGTTAGCTAGGCAATCTAAAGACTCTCATGTGAGCATTAGAGGGCACTTAAGGTTGTGGGGGGGAGACAGGCCAAGACCTCGACAACTCGGAGACCCCTGCGGGGATTACGAAATGTCAAGTTCAAGGTTGAGGGGGGAAAAAAAAGCAATAAAATGCTAAACAATGTGCAGCCATTCAGCACGTGATGACTTGATTTAAAAGTGAGACTGCAGGATAAACCAGGCCTCACTCAGTATTCAGGAAGTGTTTGGTGACATGTTGGAGGAGGTGAAGCCAGACGCCCTCAAGAGGTTTAAAACCTACTGAGAACTTTATTTTAAAAAAATAAAAATAAAACAAAATACCCCATCGGGTGCCTAGTTATTCAAACTCAACCATCTCATTTGCTGAAAATATGAAGTCTGCACTGTTTCATTCTCTTTCAGCTTTGATTGTGGAAAAACTGACATAATGGCAGTGATGCAGGTTTTAACCCTGTAAAGACGCAGCCACCTGGCTTTACATGTCTGGTTTGCATTTTGTATGCTCGAGTTATCTTTGTCTAATATTAAACTTTGTGTGATCAGATCTGTGACAAATCAGCAAAAAAAAAAAAAAAAAAAAAAAAAAATCAAAGAAATTCAGCAGCAGAGTAAACATGATTTCTTGTAAAGTTATAAAAAACACATAAAAAACAAAAACAACATTTCCTTCGCCTTTGAGGTTTCAGCGCCTGATGTCGTCAAGCCTTTTATTTCCTCTTTGTTCTTGGTTTTTTGTCGTTTTCATTTCTTCTGCAAAGCTCCTTCTACATTAAAAACATCAACTTCTTACTTATTGCTGCCAATACACGGAGCAACTCTCAGTTACTCGCCCACTAATCAAATCCGCGATCAAATTGGCTGCTGACCAAACTTTCAAACTCCATTAAAAAGGCCTTTAATCTGTAAATTACCTCAAATGCTCCAAATGAAAGCCATTCAGTTTCATCTTGTAAGACCAGAAAACATTTTAATTTCGGAAGCGCTGCAACTGAAGCTGCACTTTAGCTTCTCTTGGCCTTTGAGGAGTCCTGGATTACTTTGTTTGTTTACTTTTCAAAAGCACAATCAGCTCATACGCAGTAGTTATTATGAACTCTGCAGCCGTTACGATCAGACGCCGGTGAACACACAGAATCAGACTTTCTTCATGAGCGCCGTCTGGTTTCACGCACTAGAAAGCACAAACCAACAACAACCAGTGCAACGTATCTGACTCTTTTCCTCTAAAGCAGCTCTGCCAGACGTTGCTTCTGTTTTTACATGCCGATCATGCCATTTTATTAAATACACCAGCAAAATACATTAAAATAGGCTCTACCTTTATGCAACTCAGTTTTCCGTGTCTAAACAGACGACTTGAAAAGGTTTAGAAGTTCCAAGAAATTTTTAAAAAAGTTTTTGATATCAGTTTTTGAATCTGATTTAACCAAAACCATTTTCAGTTGCATTTTTCCGACACGTACCTTGCATACACATGTTCTCCAATATGAACCAGTCCTCTGCAAAGACTTCTCTTTTTGGTTCCTTCTTTTAAGAAATGGCTCTTTATGTTATGCAATGTCATGACTAAGACCCCAAGTATCTTAAGATTTGATGTATTTACCCAATAACAAAAACCTTACAGTCATCATCACAGGTGAACTCTGTTACCTGATTGATTTTTTTTTGTGCACTAATGAAGTGGTCACTCTGTATTTCAGCAACAGACTGTCTAAAACCAATCCTATTATCACCAAAACTGTACTAACCAGCAGGTGGTGTAAGTGTGGCCCTTATATCTGGAGCTCATGTTAAAAACAAAAAAAAAAACAAAATTAACATTAATTAAGGTTAAGACTTGCTAATATTAAAAAAAAAATAAAAAGGTAAGAAAGTGTAGCCACGAGAAGCCTCTTCATGAGACAAACAAAATGTGAGCAGTCAAACTTAACGCCTTTATAATCAGTCCTTCAGACACTGGTTAAAGAGTCTTTTTAAGTCCAGGAAACTTTAGGAGTTAAAGGCAGGATCAGAATGTGTGTGTTTGGGGGGGAAAAGAGGGATTAAAGTTTTGTGTTTGTGGAAAACAAGACCAATGCATGGATAAAGAACCTAAAAGTGACTTTTTGCACATTTCTATTGCACTATTGTGTTTGTGTCTGGTGTTGCAGTCTTTGTTTTTTTGGTTTGCTATTTTTTGTATTTTTTGTATATTTTTTGTATATTGCACTTTATGTAGTCCTGTGTTGATTGTCTGTTATATTGTTTGTTGTACGTCATATTTAGCACCATGGTCTTGGAGGAATACTGTCTCATTTCATTTTGCACTGTACCGCTGCACATGGTTGGAATGACAATAAAACCACTTGACTAATTTTCAGTTTCAGATAGGATGGGAAATATCCACAGTCCTCACAGTGATGAAAAAAAAAAAAATCCTGAATGCAGATCCAGATCAAACGTCGACCCAATCATCACCTCTGGCACAATTTTCATTGTGCCAAAACTGAACTTTTTACAAAACCTCTTTGGCTGAGTTAACATCAGTGACAGCTGCACTGACTTCGCACAGCCTGCCTTCACAAACATGTAAACTCCTTTAATTACACTGTATGAGTTGAGCTTAAACCTGCGTCCCATTGCTGCATCCAGACTGGAAGCAGTGGGCTGCTCACGCATCGCTTTGAAGCTGGTGGCCGATCGCTTGCAACATTTCAGGCTCCAGCTAATTAGGCGATCCTCTAATGTATATACCACCAGGCCACATGTCGACTAATAGTGTTCTTCACTCTTATTGGTCTCTTCAGTTGCTCGCCTGGAAACTGAGAAAAGTTTCTCTCGGGCCCCGCCCACTTTCTGTCACCAGCGGTTATCACTATGGTCACTTCTGGTCGCGTCCAGTGTGGACACAGCTTTGATTAAGAGAGGGTTTTTCATCATTTTTACTGAAGACGCTGACTAAACTCTGTTTTTAAGGTTACGTCCTAAAAAAACTACTTATTTTCATAGAATTTGTAAGAGAACTCTAAAGATGCTCATGGATCCAGATGAGTCTTTGTGTCTGGGTTAAGGCATTGGATCAGACAAGATAACACCTCTACCTGCAGCATGAACCAGGTGTTATCACGGCACTTTATTGAAAACACCCAGCTGATGCATAAGAGGTGACTTAGTTTGATATTTTTATGAGACTAATAAATGTGCAGAATATCTGGTCTGCCCTCTTGTGAGTCTTTGTACGCGCATCTACTTCATATTCAAAGCCATTTGTTGGAAAACACCAGCACAAATAAAGATTGTTTTGAGATTATGCTCTGCAGAAACAGTAAAGGAAGAAGCAACAGTCAACCTGACCAACAGAAACAGCAACAAGCGGCGCTGCACAGATATCAGAAGCATCGCTCAGCCTCCAGGATTTTTTTCCCCGAACGGCAAAGAGTCAAGAAAAATCCTGGGAGACAAAAACAGCGTGTGTGTGTGTGTGTGTGTGTGTGTGTGTGTGTGTGTGTGTGTGTGTGTGTGTGTGTGTGTGTGTGTGACACACAACAGAAAACTTAAAAACAGAAGCGAGCAGATGAGAAAGAAGAAGCGAGAGTACTTGAAATCACAGAGTGAGGGGTGGGGAGGACCTACAGGTGTGTAAGCACTCTGTGACGGTGGTGGCATCAATCAGGTAGCCCTCACACAGACGACATGTGATGTGGGCGTTGATGTGACACAGCTTTATCTTCCTCGTCAGCATGTCGGGGTTCTGGAGGAGGAGACAAATTTAGCAGTTAGCCATCTTTCACGCTTTCGTCAGAACAGGGTTTTTAATCTTTTGATGCCTTTGAAGAAAAAGTTTTATAGCCTACTGCAGCTATTTAAGCCCTGCTGTTCCCTTCAATTTACCTCCTACCTGAGACAATCCAGGTGAATCACCAAATGCTGGCAGTAATGACTTCGAACTAACGACGAAATCGGCCGAGCCTTTAGCTGAGCGTAGCGGCGCTCTCAGACAGGCTGGCAGAAGAGGCTGCGGGGGGAGCTGCTCATCTGGTGATTCATGCTTTAACAGAGCTGCACGGGAGCTATGTTGAAAGCAGTGATTTGCTAAACAGGAGCTGAGTTTGCGTTGAGTAACAGCATGACTAACTGTGGTTTCACTCTGCGAGGGGCATCTTTAGGGAGTCGACCGTTCTCACAGAAACTCTGCTCGGGTGTTAACGGTCAACTCACCTGTCAGACCAGAAACTTCACTTAGTGGCTGCTAAAAATGTGACTTTAAATCCTTTTAGATCTGTTTAGATTAGTACAAATAAAATTACAAACAAGACAGATCTTACTGGAAAGTTGAAAATTATGTACTAAATAACTAGAGTTTCATCTTTTTTTAATAAATGCTTAAAATTAGGCTAGAAAATCTCAACTGTTCCTACTCCAGTTTAAATGTGTGTCCTCTGTTAAACTACTGTAATCTCCTACAGTTCAGAGCTCCTACAGTCGTCACATGCATAAAGCCTCAAACAGCTGTGTGCTACATGCACACTGCCCCCGCTCGCTCGCTCGCTCACTCACTCACTCACTCACTCACACACACAGGTTCGTTTGCTTTGGGTGGAAACCTTAAGTTTACAGTTGACAGAGTGTCGCCTTGATAAACAGAACTGAGGCTCAATCAAAGATAAGGCGACAGGCAAAAATGGCTTTTATCTTTCCTTCTGATTAAATTTTTTTTTTTTAAACTTAACTTCAGCCTATTTTGATTACATCAAGCAACACTGGTGACCCCATCTGATCAACTCCACCTGATAATCTTTTATGTAGCATTTGTGTGTCTGTCTGTAAATAGTATAGCTTGAAAGGTTTAGAATGAATTCTGATTACACTTAGGTAGGTGTAGGTGTGTCGAATGGGGTCAATAAAATTTGGCTTACGTCCATTGTGGTCCTTAATGTCAACTTAATCATTTATTTATAATAAAAAAAAAGAAAAAAAAGACAAAAAGCCTTAAACTACAAAAAAAGAAGCACTCAGAGAGCTCGAATCTTTTCTAAATATTCATTTTGAGATTGAAGAGATTGAGATTTTAAGTCTTTATATGGTACTATCTATATGTTGACAAAATACCACACTTGTATAGGTCACTTTCATAGTTATAAGGCTTTTTGTGAATTTCTGATAAATAAATCATTAAGTTGACCTTGAATTTCATTTAGCTCTGTCTTGGTTTTGCTGCCTCCACGTGCAAACAATGAGCAAAAGGCATATTCAAAATCCATTTTTATATTCTGGTGGTTCCGACACTGTGTGGCCTTCCTCCACGCCCTGCTTTAGTCAGTCTCATTCAGATCGAGACGGATGTACTGACTTAGTTACAACTGAATTACAGTGGGGAAAACTACCTGGAAAACTACCTGAAAAGCTTTATTTTTGTTTTTTAAAACTTGCTCTGATCTCCACTGTCACAGATCGTTTTTAGAAGAGGATGTCTGAGTGGCATCTTTCTCTTTTATGTGACTGGATCTAGCCCTTCAGCCTTGAAGAGTCACCCTGAGGAGACCCAACACTCTATACATGTTTTTATGGTTTAGTAAATTTACCATAAGGATCAAATGTAATTAATATGCAAAAGTTGCAATATTTCCTTCCTGACAGATAAATCAGAGACATAAAGGTTGACAACAGCAGACTGACTGCTGAGGCCAAATGATCAGATGTGCAACAACCAGTAAGGATACCTCAGATAATGGCCAGCTGCACTCAGTGAAGGAGACAGTGAGACAGCCAACATTCATTATTTAGAGGCTCAAAGCTGCTCAGAAATCCTTCCTGAGTGTCAGACCGATTCAAGAGTCTCCACACCAGGATGGAAAACAATCAAAAATGTTCCTCAAAACATCAGGTTTTCACACAAGTTTAGAGACATTTAAAGAGTTCGTAATGAACAGCACTTACTAATGATAGAAGAAGTTTGTGGTAAGATAATAAATAAAATATTTTTGATCAAAGGTAAATACTGAATAAAATTTTTCTAAATTTGAAACTTTATATTTTAGCTAGCATAATATTAAACTGAACATCTGTTATTTATAATTACTTCTGGGGGGGGGGAAATAAATAAGTAATAAACCAATTTTTCAGGCAGAAAAGCAGTTTGATGCAGAATCAAATGTTTAAGTTCATTACTAAATAATAAATATGATGTTAATTTATCCATTCAACTCTTTAGCTGCCTCCCAAAATGTGAACTTTTCAAGTAAAGCACTGAAAAAACACCACCGGAGTGAAACCTTTTCAGTTTCTTATTAGGCCGGAGGTTTCCAAATGTTGTGCAGTAGTTTGAACTACAGTTTTTCACAGGACTGGATAGTCAGATGAAGGCACATTTCTAGAGCTAACTGTAAATCTACTAAATAAACACCTGATTCAGGAGCTTGTTGAACCACTTTTAGCAGCAATACATTGAATTAATCATTTTCTTTATGATTTTATCAGTTTAACACATCACTGTGGAGGAATTTTGGCTCAATCGTTTTTCCAATGTTGCTTCATTTCAGTGAGGTTTGCATTCATGCGCAGCTCTCTGAATGTCTAACTACAGCAGCTCAGTCAGGCTGAGGTCTATTCTGTTGTAGATCTGCTGCTGTGCTTGGGATCATTGTTCTGTTATACGACCCATTTTGGGCTAAGCCTTAGCTTTCAAGCAAATGGAAGATGAGCTCACATTTGACTCTAGAATACTTTGGTACACACAGGAGTTCAAAGTTGACTCAATAACTGCAAGGTGCCCAAATCCTCAGCCCTCTCATCGTGCAGACGACTGGTGTGTCTTTGTGCTGATATGATGTCTTTGGTTTTGTGCATCATGGACAAACGTCTCCACTTTGGTCCAGAAGTCTTGTAGTTTGTTCAAATTCAGCTTTGCAAACCTAAGCCGTACTGTCATTTTCTTTTTAGAGAGAAGAGGCTTTCCTTTCAGACCTTCAATACTTGTTCAGACTTTTTCCAATCGTACCGTCATCTGCTTCAACCTTTAGGAGGATACCAAGGCCTGTACAGTCTGAGATGTAGCTCTCCATTTTTTTCCTAGTTTCTCTGAGCAATGCACAGTCAGACCGTGGGGGGAAATTTGCTGGGACATCCGCTCATGGGAAGAATTTTGCGAGTTAATTTAACATGTGCTTTTGTTAAAGTAAATGGTAAATGGACTGGTTCTTATATAGCTCTCTATCTGAACGCTCAAAGCGCTTTACACAACTCGTTCATTCCCATTCACACAAGCACTTTTCTGCGTTTTTAGTGCTGTCTAACTAACATTCATACACACATTCACACTCTGATGGATGCATCGGAGAGCAACCTGGGGTTAGAGGTCACACTCGCTGACGATGAGTTAATCAAACTTATGTGTCTGCTGCTTGCCTATTAGCAGTAAAGCTGTACATTTTTTTAAACCATACTGCTGTATATAGCTCAAAGAAGAAATTATGATATTTTAATCAAATGAAGGCTATTTTCTGTAAACATGTCAATAAGCGTCCCTTGAAATTTTGGCTCATTCTTCGGTCTCCCTTGGACATAAAATGTTTGAAAACCACTCAAATGCTCAACAATTATTTCACCATTGTTATGAATCATAACACCAAAACAGAACGTTTTTAGAGGACAGTTAATATCACAGGTTATACATAAACAGAAACTGAAAAGATGAAAGGAAAAGATGCTTCCTGTTATTGTGAAAACATTCTAACTTCTTCAAGCACCGATAAACCTCACAGAG
Organism: Rhamphochromis sp. 'chilingali'; assembly: GCF_963969265.1. Classification (NCBI taxonomy): domain Eukaryota; kingdom Metazoa; phylum Chordata; class Actinopteri; order Cichliformes; family Cichlidae; genus Rhamphochromis; species Rhamphochromis sp. 'chilingali'. Next base: position 9,187,951 of record NC_137940.1, on the reverse strand, counting down.
CGATTCTTACCCCTAATACCGCCATGCGTCAACTGTGGGTGGTGCAGCAGCCACGTCTCTTCCTGTGGTTGTGCGGCAGTCAGTGTTAGCTGCTCATCCTGAAGAGCCTCTTATCAAAGCCTACAAACACAGAAAGAAGCAGATTTAATATTGTAAATAATAAGTAATTATAGCAACAGGGCCTTGCTTTAATATCTGTGAATCAATTCACCTGATTTTGATGGTTTAAAAGATCATCAGTGTTTTATATATGAAAAAACTGTGAATAAAATATCAACCATCTACCAGCACGGCTGTGGTTCCTACAGGTCTCTAAATCTGCTGTCAGATTTTAAGCATCCGTCCTTCTGTTAACTTGAGCTGCTCTGCATAATCATAGAGCCAGAGTACCAGATATTTAGCCTAATAATTATTTAGATTTTTAATTATTAAAATAACAGCTTTATATTTGGTTGTGGTTTACTGAAAAACCAAAGAAAGAAAGCCACCCACAGTCAAAACACTCTGGAAAACTACACATCTCAGTACCACCCACACGCCACAACGACTGCTCGGCCAGAGGGAACACACACACACACACACACACACACACACACACAGCAGGATTGACTGAAACCCCGCTTTAGTTTAACATTGCACAGCGTTCGTGAACGTCACCGTCGTCCTCCACACAGGGAAAGCGGCCATGCTGCAGTGACTGGCTCTGCCGCCGCTGTGTGATTCATCACCTAATTGTAGGAGTCCAACCACACCAGTCACGATGGGCGAACACACACCACCCCTAACACACACATACACACTCACAGCTTCAAAAGAAACTGCCTTCAACGGTGAGTCTGCCAGCCTTCCTCTGTCTGCTCATCAGACCATGAAATTAGCCCAGTTAGTCGACAGAGATGACATGCGGCGACGGTTGCTGAGGACACACACACACACTGTATGGCGGCCTGTTACAGATCGGCAGCACGTCGATGAGATTCACACACATGTTACAGTCACATGACATCCAGCAACCTTTCTGTGATGTAATCTTTGATATTTCTTCAGACGTTGGGTTGAGTTCAGAGTTTCCAAAGCCTGAGATGACCCCCACCGGGAACACACATAAAAATAGCTTTAAAAAATAAAAAATAAAAATAAAAATAGAAATGAGCTTAAAAAGGAACCAGCATGAAACATCATTTTACCCTAGCCTCATCATTTGGCACAATATGTGGATGACTTTTAAATGTAAAAATCCACCAGCGCCTTGTGTATCTACTCCTGTGGTGGATGCTCAGACTTAATAGTTAGGTCAGTAGAGGTACCGATAAACTCTGTGAGCCAAAAGCTTAAACTTAAGACTGCTGTAAACACCATGTTCATGACATTTTGTTCTTCTTCTTTGTTCGTCTATTACGTCAGAGTGAAGATATCCTTTATATGGTTTTCTCAGAAAAATTGCTGCAGCTTCAAGTTCAAGGGCAGCCAATTAGGAGAATGATGGCTTAAAGGCAGGTGTGGGTTATAGTTATATTGGGACTCAACTATACTCTGTTGCAGACCCGAGGGCCTAGTAGTCCTTCCTGTAATACTATACATGCCTATAGAGACAGGCATGCAAACATCTGACGATGAAATTTGCATCCCACAGTCCCTACTGCTCCGTGGATACGGAAATTATAATCCTGGCCTTGCCGGCACCAATTTATGAAGAGATATATATTAAGCAGAATTGAGTTCAGATTATTGGTGGAGCCCTAGTCCTAGTTTCTCATGCAGCCTCTGGGAAAATTAATTGCCCAACGCTGATTTAAAGGGATGCAGTAGGGAGCTAAAACAAATTGTTCAGCAGAAAGACTGACTGAGTGTCTCCATCATGCAACGTTATCAGATAAATGAGGCTCATTTGTCCCATTTTGAGTCCAATAATAAACACATAGGAATAAAACTCTCCTTGAGGCATGTCAGCTGCTTTGAAATACACATTTGTACACCTGAACTTTACATTTCAACATAAGAGACTCTCACTTTAATGTAATGTTATATAACATTACAGGCTTCCTGCCAGTTTTGAACCATCATGTTCCCAGAGGTGTTGGATGTAGTGTTGGTCATTTCTTCCACACAAGCCCGATAAAAACTGCTTCTTTGTAGCCGAATGCGCACTGCCGACACTTTCTAAAATTTGTCATTTCTTGCTTTACCTTAAGTGACTAATTAGGTATTTAAAACTTAACAATTATTGGCCCATAGCAGCTCTAGTATGCTGAAGCATCAAGACATAACTGATTAAAAACAGAAGAGGAAGTGTCCACAAACTTCTGGCACTGCAGCGTGCATGTGAGATTAGTTTGCAACCTCTAAACAAAACAATTACAAACCTGTAGCAAAGTCAGTCTTCCACATCGTATTGGAAGAACACGCATCTGTATTCTTTATGAACACGCTGTTCTGAGATCACGTCTTTATTTGGACAGCATAGGGGAAAAAATACCTTCAGGCTGTCAGAGCTTTGCTTTGAAATCATATTTGACCATCTATGTCTGTCTGTGGGATGGAATAGAGATGAAATATACAGTATATATAAAGCGTACCACAAAACAAACCACAACTGAGCTCAGCTCAGTTCAGTGCCAACTTGAGGCCGCTGCATTCAGGGTCATTTAAGGATACCAGCTATTTAAAAGCTGCAGAAAGCAGCACAAAAGGCACAGCGCTTCTACCATTATATTAGAGACACTTCCACCATTGTCAACTATCAGATAAAAGCAGCATCCTGGAGGACAAGTGGGTAAGACACACAGCTTTTAATTGCAACTACCATTATCAAATTCATGAAAGGTCTCTGATGCATTTCAGTCTCCTCTGTGTCTCAGCTCATTTCCTGCCCGTCTCACCTGTCAGCAGCAGAGGTGGGAATCACAGTGACTTACAATCTGATACCATCATTTCACATTGCCCGCTGAATTATGCATTTATTCACCGCGTCATTGTTTCAGTGTGTGCACCAGTGGTGTTCGGTTTGAACGAAGCATCAGCTTTATTAATTAGTGCCACACTACAGGCATCTGGCAACACAGTAACAATCTGATACCAGGGGTAATTTGGTGAGCTGTAGGTCACATTGGGCGATACACATATGTTACACCCTGGACAGGTCGCCAGTCCATTTAGTACTCAGAGCAACAACTGCTCACCCCTGAAGCCAATTTAAAGTCACCAGTTAGGCTAATGTCTTGGACTTGGGAGGAGGCCAGAGTACCTGGAGAGAACCCACACAGGCACAAGGAGAATATGCAAAGAAATAGAAAGGTTCTACCCAGCCAGCAGGTATAATGTGATTCTCCTAAATTATTTGCAATATAGTTTCATTTCAGCTTTCCTGCATCTCAGTTTCACTCCAATGTGTCCTCACACATAAATCTCACGTGGAGTGAATCTGACTGGTGAAGTGAAATAATCAAAAAAATCAAGCTGACATTACCACATTAAGATTACTGCAAGCACAATACAGCATTGTGCTTGCAATGCTTCCCGACAAGGGTTATGAGCAAATCTGCTGGGCTCCACGGGGTCTTAGTAGGGCTGAACGATATATCGCATTTGCGATAATATCGCGACATGATCAAGTGCAATTTTCTAACCGCAAAGGCTGCGATTATACTGCGATTATAAGGCTGTCCAAATTACTACCATATCCCAGAATTCATAGCGCGGCCCAGCCAAACTCCAGTTTCCAGCAATGGCGGCCGCTACTAAGTTTTAAAATTACTCATACTAATCTTTCTGGGTCACAAAATAAACTTTTAACATATTTTCAGGCGAGAAAGTAGTTGTGTAAACATCAAATATCTGCTCGGTTTATCAAGATATCCCATATTTGCAAAAGTGCTTCGACGTTTTCAGAGGCGTCTGCTACCCACGAGCTCGACAGCTAGCCGGGAGCTCGAGGGTTACTGATGCGGCCGAGAACGGCATAACTCCCGGCACATCATTTTCAGATCACCGCGGAGTTTCGCTGCTCGGGTTAAACGTAATATATAAGTCACTTAGACAACCTAAAAATGTTATTGTTGGGCTTTTTTCAGTGTTTTGTTTGTTCGTGAGTAAATCGGTTTGGCTGAGATTAAAGTTATTAGATTAGATAAAATAAAACTTTATTAATCCCCCGGGTGGGTTCCTCCTTGGTTTTCACACAGCTGACTAAACGTCAAACAGAAAACTTATTAAACAGAAGTATGAGACAGTCGAGAATTTACGCCAGTGTCTGGTTATATTTTAGATAGCAAGAAGCAGACGGCCGAGTTTATTAAACTCCACCGAGACAGCGGTGACGCTAATCAGAACTAGCCTTCTGATTCAGAAGGCTAGACCGTCCAATTTCACGCCTTTAAACTTTAAAGGCGTGTTTGTGTGTGTGTTTATACAATTGCTATTATGTTTGCACTTTATGTGTAATGTTACTGACTGCAGAGATCAGTAAGATGTGTGTATTTTTTATTTATTAGTTTTATTTATTTAATATTATTTTTTAATTGAATGACTGTCTAGTAGTTCACAGATGTCGAAAAACTGAGTGTGGTAAAGCCACTGATTTTGTTTATGTATATTTCTGCAATCTGCACATTGTACTGACTTTCATTTTAATGTTTACACCAGGGTTCCTTGTCAGCACTTTATGCTCAGATGTTTGTAAGCTAAAAATAAACTATTGTGTATGTTCAAATATACTGTTGTGATTGAAGAAGTTAAATAAAAATGTCAGTCATCAATTCATGCATCACCTCATGTCATCATAACAGAGGTCTGTCTTCCAGGAAAGAACAGTTTAAAATTAATGTAATATAGTATTGGCCATACTATATGATGTATTGCTTGTCTTTGTTTAATAATACAGAAGACAAAGACCTTAAAAAATAATCGCATATCGCATCGCAATCGCAATATTGGGGCAAAAAATCGCAATTAGATTATTTTCCATAATCGTTCAGCCCTAGGTCTTAGTGACAAAAATGTTGTCATCAGGTAGTGAAAGTAGGATTCTGTGCATGCCTGCCAGGTTTTACTGACCGCTACAGCGTACCAACCATGGCAGTCCTCAAAGAAGTATAGCAGGAATAACTGGTCTGAGTCCACAACAAACTATAGGCCCTGTTTTACAACAACCCTAAAGTGAGAGCAAGAAACACCAACACAGAAAGACTCACTATGACCACAGTTTGTGTTTAAATTTAATGAATAAATAAATATACTGCAAACATACCAAGAAAAGCTGTTGGTATCAGAGGTGTGAAATGCCTCCTAATTGCCAACTCTTTGCTGTTGGCTTCCTTCATCACTATACTCCTTTTAGCTTTATTTAGGCATAAACAGGCGGATATGAGCCAAATATCTGCGGTGTATCCCTAAATGATGCTCTGAAAGCTTTTCCTGACTGCTTGACATTCAACCCTTAACCTGTATTGAAAAAGAACAAACTTCACTTAGTTTTTCTTCACCCTCATTATTCTGAAGTCATGAAGTAGTGATTCAGAGCGGTAATCTGTTCATAGTGTAGAAAGTCTGCTTCAACACATTCACAGTAGATACAAACACAAATAATAACAGCTTCCTTTTTGCCAGGAGAAAAGTAAATAACTTTTTCTGTCCGTCATATTGAAAGGCTTATGTGCACATTATATTTGCTAGAATCACAAAGAGCCATACGATATCCCACTTTTAGGTAAAACAATACAACAACAGAGGCTAACCAGGGGGAAATTGTTCCTTTGGCAGCATTTTATCTACAAACTTCATTTCCTGAAGTCTGTAATTGTTCTTGTGATTTGCCACATCAAAGTTCCTGCTGCCTTTTCACAAAGAGATGTGAAAATAACTTCCAATATTGCACTTTTTGCTCTTACCCACTTTTATTTTCTCCTGCTGTCAGTCAAACGACCCCACATGCAATTTGCAAGAGGCTGCGGTGCACAGATGTCTCAGCCCAGCAACAAAAAGTGCTTCACCAGACAAGACTAGGTACACCGTTTAAGACTTCAAATGTTTTGGCACTTTAAATTTAACACATCAGGGCTCAAAAAGTTGTCTATTTTATAAATGTATTGGCTCATACAGCATCTCAGAATACTAAAAATGAAATCTCTTACACCAATCGCCCAATCTGGTTCTGCCTGAGGTTTCTTCCTCTCAAAAGGGAATTTTTCCTTCCCGCTATTACTAAAGTGCTTGCTCATAGGGGTCATATAATTGTTGGGTTTTTCCTCTCTATGTATTATTGTAGGGTCTACCTTACAATATAAAGAACCTTGAGGCAACTGTTTTTGTGATTTGGCGCTGTATAAATAAAACTGAATAGAATAGATCCATTAGAATTCAGTACCACGTGATGCACGCCCCATGACGTCATTTGTATGGGACACAAACAAAACACAACAATGGAGGTGGTATAGCTGCTGCTCGGTGCACGGCTTTTTGTCAGACTCGGCGACCATAATGTTGGTTTTTGTGGAACTGGCCAAATTCAAATATGACAGTATTGATTTTTCATGAAGGAGTCGCCCTTATGACTCATCAATTGGTGGCATGCAATCTGCTGGTGTCACTTTTTCAGATCACCTCAGATTGCTTAGAACCCCGTCTGAGTAGGTATTAAAAAGTACCCGGTACCAGGTGCTACCACCTGATGGAAAACCCTAAAACTAAAAGTACTCGTGGAAAAGGCCTGTTTGTCTAATTTATTTTAAAAACAGTTAAAAAAAACATCAATCAAAGAAACATCAATCACATCTGAGAAAGTTCATCTTTAAAAAACAAAAAAATGACTGAAACAACTAAAATGACAGATGATAGTTAGTCTAAATCTTTCTTTATGTAGAAATCACTTCTGTTACTTAAAGAAACTCTGATACTGAGTAAGAACGTGAGATGAAAGTAAAAGTAGCAAATTATGTGGCTCCGTTCCCACTCTTATTTTCTTTTTGGAGTGCTTCACGGTGAGACCATCAACATCATCACAGCCTCCCACTCAAACCTGTCCAACAGAAACTTTTTGCCACAAGAAACTCACATTCACGCCAACGGCGCTCTCCTGAAACCAGTCGCTCTGGTTTTTCATTAGCCACAGAAACGACCACATGAGGCTGATCACAGCACTGTTTCTCCCCCTTGAAAACAGACGTCAAGGCAACAGTTTTAATTTGTGCTGGCGATATTCATCTATAGCTTAAATAAAAAGGTATTGTTGCGATGAAGGCATCTTCGTATGTTCACTTCCAGTCTTTATCAGAGATCAATTTTAAATGATCTCTGATGATAAATCTCAAACATGTAAGAACATCTCCTGTGAGGAGGCGCCACAAACAAAGATTTATTCAAAGAAAGACCACACTCCCAGAGGTCTTTACACTGCAAGGTAAACCTACCCTGAGGGAAAGCGAAGCTGAAGGGGAGGCAAGGAGAGCGTTATGAGACAAAGGAGAAAAATGAGGTGAAAGACTTTGAGCCTGTCTGAAAAGCATGTTTAGCTCACCACAGAGACATTACTGTCAAAATATAGTTTCATCGCCTATAATTCATGTCAAAACATATTTTTTAAAGCTCCTTAAATTTAAATTTGTTCCTCTAGGCAAAATACAGTCAATTCAAAACATTTCAGGGAGTCATTTCATATCTTTGGAGCTGTTGTGTAACAACTTGTAAGCAAAGCCAGCTGCCTCAAAGGGGCAGAAATAGCAATGCAGGTGAAATTTCAGTGTGCCGACTTTCGGTGAAGGTCAGAGGTTTTTTTTTTGACCCTCTTGACCCTTGAGAGAAACAAACTGAGCCGACCAAATGACATTTCACTGCAGCAGGTTACTTGTTACAGTCTGCCAAGTGCCACCTTTATGTCATGTGGTGAATGAATAATTTGAGCAGAGTCAGGAGGAAGACGACCATCATAAATGATCCAAACTAAACATGTTTTTAGAACGATTTCAAAAATATACACAGATATATGGAACGATTTTCTTGTTTGCATTCATTCACTTTAGTGATATTACTGTTGCCAGGCATTATAAATCATGTGCAACTCTTTCCTAAAAACCCAGACTCACTCACACTATTCAAAAAGATGCAAGTAGATTAAGTCAGGCTCTTAAAGGTTGCCTGGAGCTTTTGTTTCTAGATCACCTGCCTGCTTTAGCTTTTGTTTGGCTTCAGCTCTCCATCCTTCTCCCTGTGGAGAAGCACTCATGTCGCTCGGGTTGCACCATGAGACATCTCGCAGTGGACTTGTGCCCTTGTGAGATGGGTTTTGCAGTCAAAAACACCCACTAGTCAATTCCTAAGGTAATAAAAGCAAGTTCCAAGATTTTAACCTTACATCTAAACCTGAGCAGAAACCACTGCAGACGCTTAAAGGGGGGGGCGGGGGCGGGGGGGGGGGGGTGATAAGAGAAAGTTTGAGAGTTAAAAATCTTCCATTTTGGACAAATTGAAGGCGATTACTTGATGCTCTAGACAGACAAGAAAATAGTGCATTACAATAACTTAAGTGGGAAGAGATGAAGACATGATGGGCATCGCCAGTTCACTCTTTGAGACAACTGTCTGCAATTTTGCAATTGCAATTTTTATTTATTTATTTTTTTTAAATTGTAAAAAATGAGAGCAGGTCAGATTTAATGTGAGCATCAATGATAATCAGGCACACTGCTATTTACTATCTAACCATTAACTAACCATTATCCAGTTTGGGTTTACAGAACGGTACAGCAGAATGTCGTCGACATACAGATCATAAGAAATGGTTTTAAAACTCATAGTGTGACCTACTGGGAGACTATTCAATAAAATAATAAGTAAAATTAATAAATAAGTAACAAGGCACTTAAACCACATCTTTGTGGAAACCTGCATAGCGATACAGCCAACATCTGGCCAAAAACTACCCAAAAGCCAGGAATTAAGCGAACCACTCCAAACACACCAGAACAACAGGACGGATAGGTCGGTCAACTGGTTGCTAGGCCCATTAAGGCCTTGATGATTTCAGTGGCTGCATGAAAATAATGTGAAGAGGGGATTAGCAGTGAAAATAGAACTTTTAGCAAAGAAAGGGGTATTTCTTTCCTTTGACAGCATTATTTTGGACATTAAAATGTGTTTACTACCAGCAAATCTTCAATTCTTACTCAGTAAAAGTAACAAATCAGATCTGACCATCAAATTAAAAGAGTCAAAGGTTGAGAAATATTTTTCCTGCTACTTTTGAACAACCTCTAGACCACAGAGAAAAGCTGTGTTATGACACAGCATTTCAAATTCGAGTGGCGTTGGTTGTGACCACAATGACAATGGGTGATCCTCAGTCTACTGCTGCATCGCTGTTTCCAAAAGCTTAGTGTAATATCTGCAGAGGGTTTCAGAAACAACACACCAACTGCTCATGTGGAACCAGGTAATAAGGGGAACAATTTTCTTTCAGAATGCAAACCATGACTCTAAATACTTCGATGAATTTTCTGAGTGGGACAAAGACAATTCCCAAACACTACAGCAAATGGTCGGGGGGGACAGATAAGCTAGGTTTTCTAAGGCAAGTAAAGAAACAAAACAAACAAAACAAAGCTCATCTAAATAAAAAAGAGAAAGAAAAAGAAAGAAAGAGAGAAAGAAAAAAGAGAGATCTAGGCACCAGTGAAGTGTGGGGCTGTCTGCATGGCAACTATTGGACAAGTTACAGAAAGCCACAGAAAGCCCAACAACCAACAGTCCCCAAGTGAAAAACCCAAAAGACTCAGAGAGATCATGCAGCGGGCATGCAGTAAAATCTACGAAAAATCTCATGATTTTACTTCCTCCAGATATTTCTTGTCCAACAAAAGCTCTTTTTATGTCATCCTGGATTCAACTGAACTAAGCAGCAAGTTAGTTTGAGCTTCAGGGAGGTCTTCTAGGGAAAGGGGTGCACTTGATCCGAGTAGTAATAAAAAGTTAAAAGGACAATCATTTCATCCCGATTATATTGTTTTCAAGATTACTGGAAGCGAAAAATCATAACTGAAAATAAAATCTGATTAATCACCCAGCCCAGCTGATGAGTATTAGTGGATGCAGTTTTAAAACCAGTTGCTCTGGACAGATGGGATAAACTAGTTGCTTCAATAAGGTAATTAATAATCATCGCTGCAAACTTGATGAATCTATTTGACTTTAATGGCTTTCCTTAACAAAGTCACTAGTAAAAAATGTAATTTTATCCCCTCTTTGGGATAAATCATTGTTTTCTTATCTACACACACGGATTTTTTTTTGTTGTCGTTGTTTTAAATTGCAACAAGACATTTCTTCCTCCCCACAGCAGCTTTACAGCTTCCAGCGCACTCATTGATTTTGAGCCACTATTATAATGCAATTCACACTCAGCAATGCAGCCAAGTAGAGCTGGGCGATATGAGATTTTTTCATATCACGATATGTTTTTTTCATTTCAGGCGATAACGATATCTATCACGATATAAGCCAAATAACTATATTTGTAAGATTTAAATGTGCCGTTGCTCACAAGTAAAATGTGAAATAATCAGCAGCTTGTTTTTATTTAAATATTTATTTCTCATAATAAGTTCAACAGGGTAGATGTACTTAAGGAACATGAGACTTTTTCAGATAAATAAAGGCAAATATTGCAAACTACACAAAAGGCAGCCGCTAAAGCGTTTAAGTTTCAAAAGAGAACAAACGAAACAGACTACTAAATTGTCAATTCCACTTAGAAACAAAATATTAATTCTAAAAATAAATCTTAGTTTGTTTTACAGAATAACAGACAAAACTGACTAACTTTTGTCAATATCAAATAAACTGAGAACTAAAAGGAAATTCTCAATCTCTTCTTGTTGTATAGCTTAGCTTTTCAAACACTTTTAACAGTTACTTTAGTCTGACAAAAGCCGAATGACGAATTAGCGCTTCCAGTCAGAGACTGAGGCTACGTCCACACGTACACGGGTATTTTTGAAAACGGAGATTTTCCGTTTTCGTTTTAAAAAATAATCCCGTCCACACATAAAGGCAGAAATGAAGGAAAACGCTGCTATGAACATGCCAAAGCAGCAGGTGGCGCTAGATTCCTAACCGTGCAGAAATGTTGGCCAATCAGAAGTCTAGAAGCCTCGGTGGGAAAAAGTAAACAAAGCTGCGGCATAGAAGCAGAACAGAGTCGTATGTGTGGACGGACAGTAACTGTGTGTATATGTAAGCATTTAAACACTGCAGAGAGTAGAATTAACAGTATTGTAGAAATTCATTTCACCGAAACAATAACGTGGCGCACAGTGTGACGCATGCACCAGTTTATTGTATTTCCAGACTTGCTTTCGGCACAATTTACAGTGCACGCTACTCTGTTTTTTGTCAGACTTGAAATAGCCGAAATACCTTCACACTACGGAACTTCTATGGCTCTTCCGTTCGACAATCTCTCCGGCGTTGGAACCATCATCTGTTTTCTCTTCGGTCACGCTCGGTTGATTTTTCTAGTCGGCACACTCATTTCCTCCATTACCCGCTGGCTGCTTCCCAAACAAACACACGTGCGGCTTGGCACTTGTGCTGTACCTAACAAGTCACGCGACGTGACGCTGCGGCTGTGATTGGTTCGGCTCTGCCCTACTTAGTTTGGATTGGCTGACCTTTTTTTTTATTTTTTATTTTTTTTATTTTAAGAGGACAAGAGCGGCGAGGTCTATCGCGATAGCTTAATTTCTCTATCGAGTAAAAGTTATATCGCGATACATATCGTTATCGTTCTATCGCCCAGCTCTACAGCCAAGACTTAAGATTAACAACGTTTGCAGTCAATCATGAGCCGAACAACTGGCTCAGTAGCTGATAAGTACACAGAGAGACACACACACTCTCTCACACACACTCTGGCATTACAAAGAGCCCCTGTTGGCCTGCCTGTGGGTATTGGAGTGTTTGGCCTCGGTATAAATTGGCCGCCAGCTGGAGCGACGGACACTGAAGGCCTGCATCAGTGGACGGAGCCAGGAGGAGAGGCCTCTGCTTGTTGTGGAAGCTCGGGCCTCATTTCAATACACACACATAGACACAAACACATACACAGAGACTAAAATCCACACAAACTACACAAAAATGGAAAAGCACTCTTGCCTGAGTATTCACACACTTGCACACACATCCACCGTCACACACACACTTATTGTCTCCTCTTAATTCTGTTTGATGGCCCTCAATCCTCCAGCCAGTACTCAGTGCCTGGGGAAATCAGTCAGACAATAGACGGGATCCAAAGAGAAGCAGACTGCAGCAGGCCAGGAGGCTGTATGGGCTGCCAGGAAGCAGCAACACTTGAATAATTGAGCTCTGAGTTGAGGTTGTGAGGGCCAGCGGTGGAGTTATTGAAGCTAATATGCAATTTGCCCCACAGGTCAGACACAAAACAGAACAGATCCTAAGAACAGAAATAGCTGGAGCTTGAGTAATCCAAAACAGTTACTGAAAGTTTTAGAAATTTTACGTTTATGCTTTTAAAGATGCGGTTGTTCTGAATTTCCTAAGCACAGAAGATCCTTCCTTTTTACTTCAGACTGGAAAGAGCGAGGAGTGAGATGTGGGGGGCTGAGTACACTAAGTCTTTCCCAGAGGCAACGTGGAAAAGAAACCGATATTCACATGTCTGATCGCGGTTACAGCATCCCACTTCTTTTAAGCAGGTCTGGCACAATCATTCACTTTGCCATGGAGAGAATATTTCTCACCTTGCTTTCTAAAATGTTCCTGGACACTACCTACACACCAACTTGAATTAACTTATATCTAATGAATATTGATCAAACTGGCGATTATCTCATGAGTAAAAAAAACAAAAACAAAAACAAAAAACTAACAGAAAGATACTTAGTATGGGTTTTACTGCAACATTACACATTTCTACTTTCCTTTTTAACACTGGAAAAGCTAATAGTGGAGTAACTTCAAAAGAATCTCCTTTATAAATGACATAAACAATTCACATTATTAAAAGAGCTGCAAATTATTACGCAGCCCTACTGATCCAGATCTCCTAGTTGCAGCTGTAGAAATTATTAACTACCATAACTAAAACAGCTCTGTTAGCCTTTCACATGCAGATCAGTTCTGCTCAACTGAAAACAAGTCAGCATTTTGTGAAATCTGGCAACCTTTTACCGAGATTAATTTAATGAAAACATTAAAACGAGACTAATTACTAAATTAATTGTTTTTGGGAAACAAAATTCATAACTTGTGCTAAAAAAAAAAAGCCCTTTTGTCGTATGGTTTACAAATTGTGTGGGGTTCTACATGAAGCCATCTTCAAAATAAACATTTCAATCTGATCTTTTTTTCTGGGCCATCTTTGACTTTAGAAACCAGTTTTTAACCAAAGTTGGGGTGTCTGTCTGGGAAACCAATGAACTGTATATAAACGATGGACTTTCCAGGTCTGAAAAACAAAACCAATTTAAAAGTATGTTAAATTTGCATGCTCTTTATTGACCAGCAGGGGGTAACTACTCGGGAAGCAAAAATAGGTCTGACAGGATTGAAGTATGTGGGAAAATCAGCTCCGTTTTCTGTGGCCTCTGTAAATACTGGTGAGTTTGTCCTAGTTTGTCGTTAGTCTTACTGAATAAACCATGTTCTTTTAAAAATAAAAAAATAAAAAATTGTGATCTTCAATCGATAGCTAACCGAGACAATAGCTAGCCGAGGCGATAGCAGCAAACTCCCCGCACATTGTTTTCACCCCACCCCAACCCCCGTGGTCTTTCGCTACTCAAGTTAAACATGATATATAAGTCACTTAGATAATTTAATGTTATTGTTTGGCTTTTTTCAGTGTTTTACTTGTTCGTGAGTAAATCTGTTTGGCTGAGATTAAAGTTATAGTTTTCACACAGCCGAATAAACGCCAAACAGAGAACTGATTAAACAGAAGTGTGAGATGATCGGGAATTTATGTCCTGTTATATTTTAGATAGAAAGGAGCAGACAGCTGAGTTTATTAAACTCCACTGAGACAGCGGTGATGCAAAACTGAAGGCTAGACTGTCCAATTTCACAGCCGCTCACTTCCAGCCTACCCGACCTTTGGAGGACCTGGCCCACGTAGACCGCGAAGGCCGGGTCTTCAGGAGGATGCAGCCTATGAATTTGTACACCCCTATTCTTGTTCTTGTTAGGTTTCTGCAATGATGCAAAACATCCTTTTCTTGTTTTTTTCTTAAAAAACAAAACAAAACAAAAACCTCCTTTGCTTGAGGAACTGTCTGAGAAGGTCAGAGTGATACAGCTATTGATCGTAGGACCTGATGCTTTCAGCTGAGAGGGCAAGCGAAACAATCGGTAAGCCAAACATAGAGCTCCTCTGTACTTACACGAAGGACCTCACATGGTTTCTGCAAAATTCAATATCAGGGAGAGACAAACCACCCAAAAATCTGTGTCAGGGCATGCTTTGGAAAAGATTTAGATGGAGTAGTTTCATGTGTGGAGATAAACAACTATTTCTTGTGTGGACTCACAGTATTTTAATGGCATGCAACAGTTATAATTGGGATCCTAGAATGAGAAATAAGTAGATTACAGTAGCAGCATTAACTGGACTGGTGGTTGGGGTTTTTTATGACTCTAGCTCCATTGGAAGAAGAAAGACCAATGACTAAGGGTTTGCACAAACCAAAGTATACTAATGCCCCTGCAGGGAGCTTCTGAAGAATGTTTAAACGATTTAACTTTGCCAAATGGGTTCATTATCTAGCTTCTTGAAGTAATCAAACACACGCGCTACTGAGGAGCATGCAGTGATCCCGCTGTGCAGACAGAGACACAGACACTGGCCTACATAAGGAGACTATTTCAAAGAGTAAACAGTCTTAATATCCAGAGGCTGAGGACACACAGGCCACCCCGGCGGCATCGAGACAAAACAGATAAGCTTCAAGTGAGGCTTTAGAAATCATGCTTTCCACTCCCTGCTTCTCTCTGTCCCATTTGCTTAGAAAAAAAATATAGTTCTTGTGTTTACATCATCTTACATCAGCTAATGTCAAGAGAATTACCTGTTCAGTTGGGTTATTTAAGATGCTGACTTTAATTATGGATGTTCCTGGCACATAATTTACTATGCGTTTAAAGAGGTGGGGGGGCGATGTGATTATCAAGTAATCTAAAAGTCAAAATGAAACAGAATTTAGTCTATAAGGACGACGTTAAACACTGTGCAAACCTAGCACCTGACCTTTAAGCGCATTCTTTAAAATCATATTTTAAATTACGCCAAAATGTGCAGCCACGCATATTTGCCGACATAATGCGCACAGCGACTAATATTAGCAGTCCTAGCAGCAGGTTCAGATCCACAGCAGTGATCTGCCAGTGCACTCTCTCAGAATCATCATGCACTCGCATGTATTTATGCTTTTTCCCCAAAAAGTCTTAAGTTTGCAAACTGTTGCTCTCTTTATCTCTCTGAGTTTCTGTACTGGATTATCATGAAATATCATTAAAATTGTCGAAAATTGTCGTGCACACGATCGTGCGTTGGTGTGATTTTGCTTATGCATCAAAAACACAGTGGTACACACTGTAGGATATGATATCCAACTCTGCGCATGGTGAGCATAAAAACACCATAAAACTCGATGTAGACTTCTGCTGGAAATCTAGATCCTAACTGGCATAGTAACTGGAAATTCATCCCTACACTGCAACCTTCCACGTCATTCGAGTTGTTGTGGTATGTGTCGACGAGATGTGTTGCTACATTACTCCAGAGGTGGAACGGATGGGTTGCTTATTTGCACGGCTGTCTCCTTCCTTGTTTGAATCTTCCTGTCAGGGGCAGCCATCGTCTTTCAGCAGCTAGCTGCTGGTCTGGTGTTACAGTGGCTTGCAAAGATTTTTCTTTGCAAGATCTTATTGGAATTCCACGTGAAAAACCAACACAAAGTGGTGGACACGTGAGAAGTGGAACGAAAATCAGACATGATTCCAAACATTTTTTACAAATAAATAACAGCAAAGTGGAGTGTGCGTAATTATTCAGCCCCCTGAGTCAATACTTTGTAGAACCACCTTTTGCTGCAATTACAGCTGCCAGTCTTTTAGGGTCTGTCTCTACCAGCTTTGCACATCTAGAGACTGAAATTCTTGCCCATTCTTTGCAAAACAGCTCCAGCTCAGTCAGATTAGATGGACAGCGTTTGTGAACGGCAGTTTTCAGATCTTGCCACAGATTCTCGATTGGATTTAGATCTGGACTTTGACTGGGCCAGTCTAACATAGAGCTGGGCGATATGAGATTTTTTCATATCACGATATGTTTTTTTCATTTCAGGCGATAACGATATCTATCACGATATAAGCCAAATAACTATATTTGTAAGATTTAAATGTGCCGTTGCTCACAAGTAAAATGTGAAATAATCAGCAGCTTGTTTTTATTTAAATATTTATTTCTCATAATAAGTTCAACAGGGTAGATGTACTTAAGGAACATGAGACTTTTTCAGATAAATAAAGGCAAATATTGCAAAATACACAAAAGGCAGCCACTAAAGCGTTTAAGTTTCAAAATAGAACAAACGAAACAGACTACTAAATTGTCAAATCCACTTAGAAACAAAATATTAATTCTAAAAATAAATCTTAGTTTGTTTTACAGAAGAACAGACAAAACTGACTAACTTTTGTCAATATCAAATAAACTGAGAACTAAAAGGAAATTCTCAATCTCTCCTTGTTGTATAGCTTAGCTTTTCAAACAGTTTTAACAGTTACTTTAGTCTGACAAAAGCCGAATGACGAATTAGCGCTTCCAGTCAGAGACTGAGGCTACGTCCACACGTACACGGGTATTTTTGAAAACGGAGATTTTCCGTTTTCGTTTTAAAAAAAGAATCCCGTCCACACATAAAGGCAGAAATGAAGGAAAACGCTGCTATGAACATGCCAAAGCAGCAGGTGGCGCTAGATTCCTAACCGTGCAGAAATGTTGGCCAATCAGAAGTCTAGAAGCCTCGGTGGGAAAAAGTAAACAAAGCTGGGGCATAGAAGCAGAACCGAGTCGTATGTGTGGAGGGACAGTAACTGTGTGTATGTGTAAGCATTTAAACACTGCAGAGAGTAGAATTAACAGTAACAGTATTGTAGAAATTCATTTCACCGAAACAATAACGTGGCGCACAGTGTGACGCATGCACCAGTTTATTGTATTTCCAGACTTGCTTTCGGCACAATTTACAGTGCACGCTACTCTGTTTTTTGTCAGACTTGAAATAGCCGAAATACCTTCACACTACGGAACTTCTATGGCTCTTCCGTTCGACAATCTCTCCGGCGTTGGAACCATCATCTGTTTTCTCTTCGGTCACGCTCGGTTGATTTTTCTAGTCGGCACACTCATTTCCTCCATTACGCGCTGGCTCCATTACCCGCTGGCTGCTTCCCAAACAAACACACGTGCGGCTTGGCACTTGTGCTGTACGTAACAAGTCACACGACGTGACGCTGCGGCTGTGATTGGTTCGGCTCTGCGCTACTGAATTTGGCTGACCTTTTTTTTTTTTTTTTTTTTTTTAAGATGACAAGAGCGGCGAGGTCTATCGCGATAGCTTAATTTCTCTATCGAGTAAAAGTTATATCGCGATACATATCGTTATCGTTCTATCGCCCAGCTCTAGTCTAACACATGGATATGTTTTGTTTTAAACCGTTCCATTGTTGCCCTGGCTTTATGTTTAGGGTCGTTGTCCTGCTGGAAGGTGAACCTCTGCCCCAGTCTCAAGTCTTTTGCAGACTCCAAGAGGTTTTCTTCCAAGATTGCCCTGTATTTGGCTCCATCCATCTTCCCATCAACTCTGACCAGCTTCCCTGTCCCTGCTGAAGAGAAGCACCCCCAGAGCCTGATGCTGCCACCACCATATTTGACAGTGGGGATGGTGTGTTCAGAGAGATGTGCAGTGTTAGTTTTCCACCACACATAGCGTTTTGCATTTTGGCCAAAAAGTTCCATTTTGGTCTCATCTGACCAGAGCACCTTCTTCCACATGTTTGCTGTGTCCCCCACATGGCTTATGGCAAACTGTAAATGGGACTTCTTATGGTTTTCTGTTAACAATGGCTTTCTTCTTGCCACTCTTCCATAAAGGCCAACTTTGTGCAGTGCACGACTAATAGTTGTCCTATGGACAGATTCCCCCACCTGAGCTGTAGATCTCTGCAGCTCGTCCAGAGTCACCGTGGGCCTCTTGGCTGCATTTCTGATCAGCGCTCTCCTTGTTCGGCCTGTGAGTTTAGGTGGACGGCCTTGTCTTGGTAGGTTTACAGTTGTGCCATACTCCTTCCATTTCTGAATGATCGCTTGAGCAGTGCTATGTGGGATGTTCAAGGCTTGGGAAATCTTTTTGTAGCCTAAGCCTGCTTTAAATGTCTCAATAACTTTATCCCTGACCTGTCTGGTGTGTTCTTTGGACTTCATGGTGTTGTTGCTCCCAATATTCTCTTAGACAACCTCTGAGGCCGTCACAGAGCAGCTGTATTTGTACTGACATTAGATTACACACAGGTGCATGCTATTTAGTCATTAGCACTCTATGGGTAACTGACTGCCACACTCTTTGTGGCTGTAATGTGACAAAATGTGGGAAAGTTCAAGAGGGCCGAATACTTTTGCAAGCCACTGTATAAACATCACAGAACCAAAGCAGCAAGAACTGATAGGGACTAGCTGACAATTATTTGTACCTTTAATATAACCAAATCTCTGGAGACCACTGATTTTAGATGCAATGCACACTTTACACACCGAATAAAGAAATATCACATGACTGAGGTTCCTTAACATGCACAGCTACAATATTGGCAAATAGTTTGTGCGCACTGTTGACACAGACCAAAGCAGATCAAAAGCATTGCAGTTACATTCATCAGATGGTCAGAAACATGACTATAAATGACTGTTTTTTTCTAGCTTAATAATCTAATTCATTAAAAGTCAGGCGTGCCTCGAGGCTATATCAATAAAAATATGCATTTCTTTTCATGTGCACATGTAAGATAATTAAGACTTTCTCCAGTGGTTCACAATAGCAAACTGTTGCTCATTAGACTTCACCACACTGTTAAGCCCTAGATAACAGCAGAGCTCTGCATCAACCACACCTTTTGGCTGAAACCATTCTTGGCTGCAAACACTTATAACCTCTGCTGAACTTCTGCACTGTGGTTTGAGACTGAAGACAGAGGTCTAAGTTTCTGGCTGTGAGAAACTTTTACTCCAAGAAATCCTGAAGATCAACAAAGTCATAAATACAACTAATGAGGTAAATCAAAGGACAGCAGCTAGAGCAGCTGTTTAAAAAAAAAGTACATAAATATTTTCTATTCATATAAAGTATTCAATAAAAAGCACTCAGTGCAGCTCAATTTTCCTCAAGTACAAGAGCATAACAGGCTTAATGAACTCAGATGTCAGATAACATTGTACTTGTCTTGTGATGAATTGTAGCAAAAATATGAAAATCCGATATGCAGCAATATCTTCCAAAAAGTCGGAAAACATCAATGACTTTAAGACAAAAATCCATAATTGTCCTCTTGACAGCCAATTGTGAGGAGTGGATTAATTAGAAAGGTTATTAGGAGAATGAGTGTGCATGAGAAATACACACTGGTATAACAGTGCGACCTTAGCTACATGCTGTGAAGTAGCTCGTCTCTCTCTCAGATACTCATCCTGAGGACTGCCAGCAGCCAACTAAACATTTTGGGGTTTGTGGGGGGTTGGCAAAAAAAATATGACCAAATATACAGCTGCAAGGATTCAGCTCTCTTGCATTTAAGATGAACATCTCTGAATTTTATGTTTCGATAAAATGTACAAAACGATTCTGTTTGCCTGTCTTCGCTTGACTTTTCTGAATAAAAATAACTTATATCCATCCATGTTCTGCATCTGGCACACTCAAACCTCCCTTGCAAATTCTTTGTTGGGATAGAGAGAGAGGTTTCCAAAGTAGCTGAGATATATAATCTTTCTAGTGTGACCCGGGGCCCCTGAAGGGCTAAATATGCCCTAATCAACTCACAAAAGAGGCATCCTATTCAAATGCCTGAACCACCTCAGTAGGTCATTCTGTTGCAGGAGAACAGCAGCTCTACTCTGAGTCATTCCTGGATGGCTGGGCACAGACACCCTTCACAGGAAGCTCGTTTCCATTGCTTGTATCCACAATTTTCTTTTTCACCTTCTGCACTGTTCCACCTGTCAATCTTCCTTGACTCATGAAAAATGAAGCGGTGCTTGAACTTTTCTACTTGACCCAAAAACTCATCCCAAACCCAGAGCAGGCAATTCAGCCTTTTCTAGCTGACAGCTATGACCTCAGAATTGGAAGTGCCAATTCTCACAGCTTTTTAACTGTAAATAATATATAATTATAAGTTACGTATGGTTATCGTACACAAGAAAATTACGTCCACATTAAGATGCAAATTGCACACTTAACGCTGGGTGGCTTAGACTGCCTCTAATGTACGAAAAGGAGTAGGTTCTGCTAATTGCAGCAGCTCCGACTCGAGCCGTGCAGACAAAGAGAGGAAGCACTTATAGCTGGAGCCTCTTACAGACAAGTTTGAGGCAGGAGATGATCATTTTCAATGCATGACAAGAAGCTGGGAGAAGGAAAGAAGTGATATCACACACCAGTCAGTTCTGACTGCACATTTCCCATTTGTCAGTTAACTTCTGCTTCCTTTTGCTGCTTAGGAAATATGAGAAAGTCCCTTTATGAAATACGGAGGTCTTAAACCCTGACAACAACCTATCCATCACAGTTATCATATTAAAGACCTTACATGGGTTAACAGGGACCCACTACCTAATTTCAAGCTCCCCATTTTCCATTCTAGGTCTAAATAGAGCTGCTTTGTCTTATCTTATACTGTGGCTCAATACATCCACTGTCTTTAACTTTTTTCTGATTGTCTTCCCCTAAAACCAAAAGGTTTAAATACCAGGTCCACATGATCACAGCTGTGTGTCCGATATGCCCGTATTAGTTACATCCTCTCTTTTTGACATTGTACAGAGGCAATACTAGAAGAAAAACTGTCCAAAACAAAACATTTAGGGCAGGCAAAGTCTGAGCTTTTGGCTCATATGGATTACTTGTAGATAAAAGGTACATGGGCTGGTTCTTATGTGGTACTTTTCTACTCCACTTGAGCACTCAAACCATTTTAATTAACGTGTCTCATTCACAAAAACATACAAGCACTTTTTTGTCTACATTAAAGTGCTTTCTAGCCAACATTCACACTCTAATGAATCCACCGGGAGCAACTCAGCATTCAACATCTTGCCCACGATACTTTTTGCCACAGAGTCTGGAGAAGCCAGGAATCGAAACTGCTTTACCGCTTGGACCACAGCCACATAATGAGCATCCACTGTAAGACTGTATATGAATAAATAACATAAAAGGTCTTCTTTAAGCTCTAAAACCTTAATTAGCTGCTACCTCTTCTAACCCCAATGAAATTACATTTGCATGCTCACAAGTCTGCATCGATTCCACGGCTTTTGTATAGTGTGGTGTAATTTTCCACTCTAAAATAATCCGGCTGTATTAGAGATGTTGACCTTTGATAAGGAGTTTTCAAACTGTAAATCTTGAACACAAATACAGACAAGGAACTACGCACAATTTGCCCCATTTAGGTTATTAAGTTATTAACATTATTTACATTCTTTACGCTGCTTATTTTTACTCTGTTCAGCCTGAACTTTTGGAATGTTTACGAGGTCTATACTAACACGAGTGGACAATTACATTTATCTTTAGTGATTTGTGTGACATATTATAACTAAGACCAAATAGGCTTAGCATTTCAACTACTGAGTGAGAGGTTTTTTAATGAGACAAAAATCAGGATCTTTCCGAGGTAGCACAGCAGAAAATAAAGTTATTAATCAGAACAATGTCATAGAACAGTTGTGCTGTTAGAAAAAGTAGAGATAAACAACCCAGTTGCTTAGTTTGATTATCACCAGCTGCTCCTGAGAGGCAGAAGAAGAAGTTGGCAGATTACAGTACAGGATCAACATGGCATCACATTAAATAAAGATTTTGTTTATGATAATGGCTGCAAAAATACCAAAACACTATTAACCCAGACTGTATTAGCAGGGTGCCTTCAGACTGCCGGTTGCTGGGTAAACATTTACTGCTACATAAACATGCTCACTTAAATTAACTGCCTGCCACAAGTTTGAGTTTTACATGGCACCCTCGTTCTGTGAGAGTCCTTGGCTCTGAGCACCCACCGCCCTCTGCCCCGCTCAAAATAATCTGTATGAAAGCACAATTAGGACCGAAACAGGCATTCGTCTGGTAGATAAGATCAAAGGATTAGCTTTCATCGCATAAAACTGAGTTCAGATGCAGTTTCAACAAAGAGCAAAAGCCACACACGTTTCACTTAAGACTGAATAATATCATAACGCTATTACACCACAGAGGTGAGTGTGATTCTTTTTGTAGCACCAAAAAGACAGCAGATGTAATTTATTAATAGCAGCAAGTGCATGGTCAGCACTAAACTGCAGCTGAATTTACTCACAGCAGGGACTGTCAATCTTTTTTCCCTCTTAAATAAATATATTTAAATCAGCTGATTTAGCTCTTTCTGCCCTCTCTACTCTGTGGTCTAGAGCCATGACCTTCCAGAAGAACTACCTGATTGCTGATGAACTTTTACTCCTGATGAGTAACCAATCAGCAAGAACAGACAGGCACATTTACACACTACTCAAATACTCAATTACCCAAAAGTAAGGCATCCGATATCACTGTGGCTGAAATAAACATCATCAACCTTTTCGCTTAAGTTATTAGCTAGCATAGTTCCAGTGCCGAATAATGTGCTTTGTTACACAGACATCATCGTCATCATCATTAGGGCTGGGCCATATCATATCATTCACAGTAATACCGGTATAATGTTGGGCAACGATAAGGAAATGAAATGTCGCGATAGAATATGGGTAAACCGCGCATGCGCAGTGCCTTTGTTTTCATACGCACATGGCGGAAAAAGCATGGCGGCGGCGGAGAATGAGAAGGGCGAAAGCGGATCTTTGAATGAAACGGATGAACCAGAATTGGTTTGTAAAAATGCTGCAACTTCAGTGGTGTGGAACTGGTTTAGCTTTCGTACGTCAGATACACAACAAAGCCCTATTTTGGTAGCGCATGCTAGCGGGCCATCGTTATTACCGTGTTTTTGGAAAATACAGCACACTTAATATCAATCATTTGATTTTTCTGAAAATCGACAGTGCCCCTTATAATACCGTGTGCCTTATGTATGAATTCTGGTTGTGGTTACTGACCTCAAAACGATTTTATGTGGTACACAGCGCTCGAAAATCTGTCAAATGTTTTAGTACGACTTTGCTAAGCTACGAACCTGCACCGCTTGATGGATTGTCGGAGCATTACGGCTGCTGTAGGCAGGAGCCTCGCGGAGTGATACGTACTGTGCTTCAACATAATATTACCGTACTGCGTGTGTAGAACCTCGTTTTAAGTTTTGTGGATATTATACATGGTTATGCTGAGGATGTGTCGGCCAATTTCCACTGGAAATGTCTTTTGGTTAAACTGTCAGCAAGGAATTTGCATTTGCACTGTAAAATTTTTATATAACTTTAAATCACATAAAAAAACAACTGCTTGTTAAAGTGAAAATACATCAATATTTTTGGGGGTTTTTGCACTAATAAAGTTGTGGAGTTGTAAAGTATTTTTGTCTAGTGCCGTTATCGCATATTTTCAAATGTATATCGTGCTAAATATTTTTGGTCATATGGCCCTGCTCTAATCATCATCATCATCATTTATTTGTATAGCACTTTAAAAACACACCAGGCAGACCAAAGTGCTGAACAACATAGATCAAAACAACTAACAAAATTAAAAATACAATAAAATTATTAATGAACAGGTTAATGAACAGGTCTGTTTTCATACATGAGGCGCACCGGATTATAAGCTGCATTAAGCGAAACAAAACAGTCAGATAAGTCAAACTTTACTCAAGTCATTCATTCTTCTTGCTTCCTCCACTTCCGTACCATTGATTCATTAATGCTGAATTCTCTTGCAGCTGCTCTATTCCCATGTTGTTCCAGTATAGTAATGACTAACGATTAATGACAGAGCTGTACATTTTAACTTTTTCAATAATCTCTCAGTCAGAACATGGTTTCATGTTTAGGTAAAAACTAGCGAGCTAACTTCCTGCTAACGTCCAACTCTGTTTAATTTAATAAATTCTGTTTTCATGGATGTCTCGATGTTAAACTTAATTGTTACACCTGGTAAAGCAGCAACGCTGATCATTTTGTTAAAGATGAAAGAATTTAGTCAGTTTTTAACTCTTAGTGATGCTGCAGTGTTCGTTTGACTTTGGGACCTGAAGCAGATGGAGTTTTGGACCCAGATTACAGATTTTTGAGCGCCATGTACCACATAAAATTTGGTTCAAGGTCTGTAAGCACAACCAGAATTCATACATAAGGCGTACTGTTGATTTTTGATCAAATTAAAGGATTTTAAAGATACCTTATAATGCGGAAAATACAGTGTATAGTGCAAAATCACAAACAACAGTTGCCTCAAGGTGCTTTATATTACAAGTTAAAGAACCTACAATAGTTTCATCTACAATCCCTGACACAGTAAGGGTTTATGTAAAAAAAGAGGAAAAAACTGATAACCACAGAAAAACAGAATACCACAACAATGCATGCATCTAAAAACAGTAAAGAAAGCACCCAAAAGCACATTTACATGGACAAATAATCCAGATTACGACAGTATGAACACATTATAAAAAAATACATTTTAGGAATTGAGTAACATCATTTGAAGCAGAGCTTTCTTCCCATAACTTGGTGTTTTAGTCAAAATTTTGACTTCAACGTTTTATTCTTTTGCTGGAAATCAGTTCCAAGTATCAGTTATGCGTCTCCTTCATTACTAATAACCACTGTTGGTCAAGTTACTTGAAAAAAGTAATCAGTAACTAATTACTGATTACTTTCCCAAAAAAGTAATCCCGTTACTTTACTGATTACTTATTTTCAAAAGTAATTAGCTACTTAATTACTTTTTAAAAACATGATTTACAACCTGAATAGGTGACAAAGCGATAGATCTTTCAGCCCAATTCTACTTTCTGCCTAATCCATCATATAAAGTGTAATCAAATAGAAAAGTCTCTTTAAAATGTGTTTTATCAGTTTTAATCTTTTAACTTTATGCATCTAGCAAAAATTAAATTATATGCAACATTGTCTGACTGGAAGACATTTGTTTAACATTTAAACCTATTTTCTGCATATTCCGGCATATAAAATAAAATGTTTTTTGTGTTTACACTCAGTCTTTCAAATAGATGCAAGTAAAACACAGCAGAAAATAAATAAAATCAAAGACTAGCGGTCCTGTTGCTCTATTTTCAACTGTATAGCACGAGTGGGGCAGGCAGATGTTTGCCCTGGTGCAGGTGTGCCGCAGCGCTCAGTGGAAGAATCCGCCAGTTTGTCTGTGAATTGCCCATTCCCTGGTAGCGCACTCGGTGCTTCCTCGGAAGTTAAGGGATTTTTTTCGCTGTAAAAAGAAGTTTTCTTCCCATGCAGTGGACAGCGGACGCAAATGTTTTTGTCACTTTTTACAGAATCAAACTCAAAGTGAGGTCAGTACTTCCATGCTTTAAACGCTGTACGCTCATACTCTCTCCCGCACTCGATATATTATCCATTCTTGATCTGCACACAGCTGTTGCCATGAACGTCGCACTCGCTTACGTCACTGTCACAAAAGAATCACGGTTTTAGTAACGCAGTAACGCAGCGTGCTTACGGGAAAGTAACGGTAATCTAATTCCCTTTTTTTGCAATAGTAATCGCCCATCTCTGCTAATAACTGGTACTGGCCATCAAAAGATAATTGATATACAGACATGATATATCTCCAAGTTTAATGCTGTGAGAATTAAACCTGTGATATATATTCTCCCAGTTAGCCAGCTTGTTTGTCTTTGGATAAAATAAAACAATTAGCTCTTAAGTGTTGTAATTACCTTACACCAGTCTCTTTTCTAAAGGACTCAAGTGTCAAAATTCACTTAACTCACTCCGTCCGTCTTCAGGCCCCCATCAGAAATGCCACTGCTCTAACAAGCCGACACAGTGCAGGAGTCCTCCACCTACCACTTATCCTGACAATGCCTCAGTGATATACTGCATTTTAAACCTTTATTTACCCAGGGAGGGTTTGCTGAACATGTATTTTCTTTCTTCATAATTTTGCTTCATATTTTCAGTTACACCCAGTTAAGCCACAGTCACCTGCAATTTGCAACTTAACAGCACCAGTGGTGTGACTGGGAGTGGCCTACTTTGCTTAAGGCCACATTAACAGCAGCACTGCTTGTCCATGTCTCCGCTTCCATTCTTACACCAGGAATTATAAACGCGTCTTACAGCTTGAATCGATAACCCTGAGCACTTTAAGCCATTTCCTCTGCTTGCTGAGTTTTATGCTCTTCAAATTACGAATGCATTTCTTCCGGTAGTAAGGAAGATGGGGGCCTTCTTAATCTGCCGTTTTACAGCAGTAGAAATTGAATGTAACGGCCCCCATCATACTGAGAAACTGCAACCGTTCAATAAGACTACTGAGATGGAATAAAGTGAAATAGAGCTACAACCAAGGGTTATTTTTATTATCAATTTACCTTTTGATTATTTCTTAAGAAAGCCTAGAACCATCAATATTTAATTTGCTGTCATAAATAAAAAACTTGCATTTTATACGCCAAATAATGAGACATTGAGCTTCATACAGGTTTTCTCATCATTGACTAAAAAAAAAAAATTTGATCTTTTCGGGTCTAAACTAAACCGACTGCTGTTACGAGCTGCAAATCAAACAGTCACAGATCCAACTGCTCCAAATTATCTCCAACAAACTGCCAGTTTTGGTTGAGTTAGGCCCAAAGAAGTGGAGTGCATCTGTATGTTAAAACTGCATTTATGTAGTAAATACTAAATCAACAGTGACATGATTACAGCTGATTTCCTGTAAGCCTCTGTGTAACTTTGCACATCCGTCTGCCAGTGAAGCCTCATAACCACAACAGGACGAGGGTCACCATCAAACGCTCTGTGTAGCTGAAAAACTGGACGGTGAAACAGCCACAATAAATGTAAAACCTTGACCCAGCAAAAGAAAAGAGAAGGTACAGAAGGTGAAAGGAGAGACTGGCAGAAACTGAAAGCCCAGTCGACCGTTTACGCCATAGAGAAATAACGATTTGGGTTATTTACATTACCTTAAAGCAACAAATTTGTTTACTTACTAGTGTAATGCAACCAGGAGATGCAAACAGGTTAAAATGGAACCAATCTTTGCAACAGAGGCACAGAGGAGAGACAGGAGTCTACTGCCACTTTAAATTTTTTAAATCATTGAGGAAAATGCCCCTCAAAGTCAATCTGAGTGGTTTTGGGTTTCTTATTTAATCCAAGCAACAATCCAAAACCAATAGAAAAAGAGTCCAAAAACCAGAGTTTGCATGAAAAATGACAGAAACTATGGGGAATTTTATATACATATTAGAGATGGCACGATACCACTTTTTTATGTCCGATACCGATACCGATATCATAAATTTGGATATCTGCCGATACCGATATGAATCCGATATAGTGTTTTTTAATCAACAAAACTGTTTTTTAAAATATCTTGCTGCATTTTGCAAGTCTGCAAGTTCATACTCAAGTTTAAAACAACAACTACACTAAAGCTATTCTGTTATACCTGTATACAAAAAAAATATTTCATAGTTCAGCAATACTGATCAATCTAATAAACTTAAACCTACACCATCCTCCCTATTCTGGTATTTTAAAGAGTACTTAGCGTAAATATTAAGCAACCTAACTAATAGGGTTCCAACTCCCAGCAACAACAAAAATAAATAAATAAAAAATAGGGAACCACCCCTCACGCTCCACCTCATGATGCTTAATCGACGTAATCAACCTTAATTTGATGAAGTGTGAAAAAAATGCACAGAAATCAATTATTTTTCAAGAAATATTAAATAGATTCAACATCTTTCTTCAACAAAATTGCAGACTGCACAGATGGTACCTTCCCAAAGTAAAAAGTACTATAGCTTACTAGGGTATATATATATTAGACTTAATAGTTACTATATACAGTAATTGACTTCTATTCATTTTACATCAAATTAAAACTTTGGGTGTCAGATAATTATTTATTAAAAGCTCAACATTTTAAATGAGAATAAGAAAGAAAAGTATGTCTTTGTGCCCCCTTTTCCCTGTTCATGCCCTATTGGCCCCCCTGGCTAAACTTTGCTAGATCCGCCCCTGCACAGTTACCAGCGTCAGCTACGTAGAAAAAGATCCTGGAGTAGAAAGTAATATTAAATAAATTCTAACAACAGCTTATCAAGCTTAAACGTGCTGCTGTTGTTCAGCCGCTGGTTTCCTCTTTCTGGTGCAAAGTGGGCCAAAAACAAACAAGACAGACGGACTCGCGACAGAAAAGCCGATCAGCTGATCATTAAGCAGTTTCACGATTGAAGTAGCAGCAGGAGAGCGAGAGGCAGTCGCTTGTTAAGCTTAACGCAGGAATGCTTTACAAACATTCAGAGATGGACTTACACACTTGCTTTACTTCTCTCGGGGATAACTTTGTCGGAGATGAAATGCCTGGTTGCTAGCGAAGCTCCGCATGCTATCCAGACCACCGACAGGTCCCGCATGCCACAGCCGCTCTATCACGTGATGCATACTGCTCCGACGTGCTAACGTTCTGAGGTGAGTTACGGCGTGTTGCAAGTTTTGTGAGGTGCTTTCGTGATATTTAATGGATCGGATTACATTTTTTATTTTTCTCCGATATCCAATCCAGTAATTTAGGTCAGTATCGGACCGATACCAATACGTAATATCGGATCGGTCCATCTCTAATACATATTAGAGATGGCACGATACCACTTTTTTATGTCCGATACCGATATCATAAATTTGGATATCGGCCGATACCGATATGAATCCGATATAGTGTTTTTTAATCAATAAAACTGTTTTTTAATATCTTGCTGCATTTTGTATAAGTTCATACTCAAGTTTAAAAACAAACAAACACTGAAGCTATTCTGTTATACCTGTATGCAAAAAATACACTGCACCCAAAATATTTCATAGTTCAGCAATACTGATCAATCTAATAAACTTAAACCTACTCCATCCTCCCTATTCTGGTATTTTAAAGAGTACTTAGCAGAAATATTAAGCAACCTAACTAATAGGGTTGCAAACTCCCAGCAAAAAAAAAAAAAAAAGTACTAGCTTACTATATTAGACTTAACAGTTACTATATACAGTAATGGACTTCTATACATTTTACATCAGATTAAAACTTTGGGTGTAAGATTCAGATAATTATTTATTAAAAGCTAGATATTTTAAATGAGAATAAGAAAGAAAAGTATGTCTTTGTGCCCCCTTTCCCCTGTTCATGCCCTATCGGCCCCCCTGGCTAAACTTTGCTAGATCCACCCCTGCACAGTTACCAGCCGTCAGCTACGCAGAAAAAGATCCTGGTGTAGAAAGTACTATTAAATAAATTCTAACAACAGCTTATCAAGCTTAAACGTGCTGCTGTTGTTCAGCCGCTGGTTTCCTCTTTCTGGCGTGAAGTGGGTGATAAACAAACAAGAGAGACGGACTCTTGACAGAAAAGCCGATCAGCTGATCATTGATCAGTTTCACGATTGAAGTAGCAGCAGGAGAGGGAGAGAGAGGCAGTCGCTCCATATATCGGTTGTTGAGCCTAACGCTGGAATGCTTTACAAACATTCAGAGATGAACTTACACACTTGCTTTACTTCTCTCTGGGATAACTTTCTCGGAGATGAAATGGCGGTTTGGTAGCCAGGCTCCAAATACACAACCAGACCGCTGACAGGTCTCGCACGCCACAGCCACTCTATCACGTGATGCATACTGCTCCGACGTGCTACTGTTATGAGCAGAGTTACGCCAGGTCGCAAGTTTTGTGAGGTGCTTTCGTGATATTTAATGGATCGGATTACATTTTTTATTTCTCTCCGATATCCGATCCAGTAATTTAGGTCAGTATCGGACCGATACCGATATGTAATATCGGATCGGTCCATCTCTAATACATATCTTCCTAAAGCTCTAACCTTGATGGTTTCACAGCCTATTAACCCTTATCACCAATTAACAAGACCTAAAACTGTAATTTCTGTCTTATACTTTTACACCTGAAAATAAACATCCACACCCTACTGAGAAAAAGGTCTCCAGGTCAAAGAGGTGCCTCTTCTGATGGTGTTAGGGGAAGGAGACAACCAACCTTTACTGAGACATCGGTCACTTCACTTTAAATAGTTGAAGGCAAGGTATAGGGATGGGTACTGGTGTCCGGTGCGTTCTGACATAAACGGTAGTAACCAGACCGAAAAGCAGCGCACATTTCGGTGCTTTATTTCGGTGCTTTTTTTCCTGAGCTGTGATACACTTCTAGCCAATCATTTTACGTTTCCGAGGATAGTAGGCGGGGCCAGGTACGTACGTTCTGTTAGAGCAGAGCTACAGATTAAAAATGCCCAAGGCGAAGCGGTCAAAAGTCTGGCTGTACTTCACAGCAAAATATGCAAACTCAGCAGCCTGCAACAAGTGCTTTAAGCTGATACTGTGATACTGTCAAAGGAGGTAACACCAAGAATCCGATTAAACAGCTGGCGACGCATAGAGTTTTTTTTTTTTTTTAAAGCCGAGAAATGCGCCGTATTTGATAGCCTGCTGCGAGACCTCACACCGTGCACGTCGGGTGGGTTGCCAGTTATCGGACCCGGAGCAACATCCCCCAAAAACCCGAGGAATAGAGTCCTGGCCCCTAGCCCTGCCAGTGTAGCAGAAATGATGAGGATGATGATGCAGCAGCAGCCGTTCTTCTCTGCGTGAGTAGCTTAATGTTGTTAGTGTGTAATTTACGTTGAGTAGGCTAACCACGTTATTACATTAATGCATGTAAGGTGAACTAGCAAACATCATCATAGCTACATGCGGCTGTCTTCTTGTTTGATGGCAGATACTCCCTTCACCCTGGCCAAAAAGGCTAAAATGACCAAAGAAAAAGTGGAAAACAGTTAAACATGAGAGGTTTTTGGACAAAGTTTGTGTTTTTTCCATTGATTAAGCACTGCTTCCAGCCAAGAGTGATACCATATATGCCACATAGCTGCAGAAAAGGCACACATTGTTATCTTTTTACAAAAAAAACCAGCTGAACATGAGAGGTTTTTGGACAAAGTTTGTGTTCTCCATTCTTTAAGCACCGGTTCGAGCACCGTTTAAGCACCGGCACCGTTTCAAAAGTACCGATTTGGCACCGGTATCGGATAAAACCTAAACGATACCCATCCCTAGCAAGGTATGAGTGGCAAAACAAAATTATTTTGAAGTCTAGAGCTTTTACAGCTGACTGACAAGCAAGATAAATAAAGTCGATTCAGGAGAACTGTGTCTGAACGTTTTCTATCCAGTCATGGCTGTCGTTAGCACTTTAACCTAAAAAAGTCCAGCTGACTTAAGACTAAAAAGAGTGCTACTACTTTTAATCTCTACTTTTAATAAAGGGAATAAAGGAAAACTGAAGGACTTTAACCAAAGACTAGCATCAATGCAATAGACGTATGTTTGTGTAGTTTGACGTGATTGGTGACGGACTGTGAAGTCACAACTTCACAAAGCACAAATTTATATCTTTAAAGTCCTTACATTTGTCAAACAGTTCAAACAATACAAAGCAACAAGACGAAGCAAAATGAAAGCAACCCATGTAAGGCACAAACTATAAACTACAACGTACTTACACATAAAACCCTCCACCGACACCATTAAAGCATATTTAAACCCAAAGAATATGCCCGCTTGTTGGCACGCTGCAGTCTTTACAGGAAGGATGGAGAATCACAGCTTCACACTGTTAATTTTTACACCCATATACTTAAAACTTCCTGTTTTAGTTTCATAAATTATAATATTCAAATGCACCAGTCAGTGTGTGGTGGGGAAGAAGCTTGCTGCAACAGGAAGAATGCAATGAGCCATTACGTGGGTTTGCTGGTTAACAGGCTGGCAGAATTGTAGTCCCGTCTTGCTTTTCTCAGTTTTAACCACAAACTGTGGGCTAGCGGCCGCGGGAAAAAGACAGGGCGCGTCACACACAGATCCTGAGATGAGAGTTATTATCAGAGCTCTGTACGAGCTTGGCCAAAGTACAAGGCAAGCAAGTAATTAATACCTCATTTGGCGTGTCGACGTTCACTTAGAAAAGGCTTTCTGGGCTTGTTAAAAGGACAGAGATGCTAAACAGTAATGTCACTTGTGCCACGCTTCTTTTTGGACTTCAGGGAGAAGTCAGACCTTGGCTGACCCTTGACCGCATTTTATCAAACAGCTGACAACTAAATAAAAGCTGACCTGTTAGATTGTATGTCTGCAGCTTAGTTTGAGGGGAGAAAATCAAAACAGGCAAGACAACAGTGGTGATTCGATGTGGTCACAACCTTTTTCAAACACGTCCTTGAGTAACTTTATGCATCATAACTTTATGGATCCTTCGACTGAAAGCTGGGCGGCAAGTCTAAAAAAAAACAAAACACAAAACTAACTGAAAGTTTTGTTCATTTGTTACTTTCAAACTCATGTGGTCTATGACGAGCTAACAAGTCACATGTTCAGCACTGGATTAACCGCCTTTGTCCTTAGGGCATGGCGATAGGTTGCTACATAAAAGACTGCAATACAACTGACAGCTTGGGAAGTTACATAATTGAATTTTGGTGATTTTACAGCCTTTGCAGT
This sequence comes from Rhamphochromis sp. 'chilingali', assembly GCF_963969265.1. NCBI lineage: Eukaryota > Metazoa > Chordata > Actinopteri > Cichliformes > Cichlidae > Rhamphochromis > Rhamphochromis sp. 'chilingali'. The sequence goes on along the minus strand of NC_137940.1, from coordinate 9,154,929 downwards.
TAAATCACAAACTTGGCATCACTGAGAGCTGCGGGTTAATAAAATCTGCTCTCCCACAGAACACACATAAAAACAGCACATTGTTGTGAATGTGGATTCAGCTGTTTAGCAGCATTAGACTTTTTATTTTGGCTGACAGCGTATAAGAGACAATATCTTTGACTAGAAACTGCTATTAAAAATTTAAAAACCACTTGTGCTCAATTGCCAAAACGGGGATTAAGACTAGTGGTTCGGTGAAGGTCTTAATCTTTCGGTCTGGAACTGGGCTTATGCTGCATTCCAGATTACGTCAGAAGCGTGCGTGCTAATGTGGGACGCCCGTTCAGCTCGTACTACTTCGAAAGTCAGAGCAGCCCAACCAAGTTAGCAATCTAAGATGGTGGTGGTGGTGAACATAAAGAGTAGAAAAACTGGAAAATTTTTAATCAGTGCTGTCACTGGTGTTTGCTTGAGACTTGCCAAATAAGCTACACGCAGAGCACTGACGAGACTCTTTTCATGAATGTGCTTGGATTTTGTATATTTCAGCTGCATTTTGCTCAAAATTATTGCTTTGTGGGTCCTGGTTTAGCTCAGTGGGTGAGCAGGCGACCATATGCCGAATGGCCAGAGAGCAGTCGGCCCCAATTCGAGTCTGACCCACGACCCTTTGCTGCATGTCTTCTCCTCTCTCTCCCCACTTTCCTGTCCATCTACACCAGCGGTGTAAAACTCAGTCCTCAAGGGCCACCATCCTGCTAGTTTTTGAGATAGCCCTGCCATGCCTGCTGCTGATTACCTGAATCGGGTGTGCTTTGCCAATAAGAAGCTACAAGGTCAGGTTAGTTGGAAAACAAGCAGGACAGCGGCCCTCAAGGCCTGGAGTTCGACACCTGTGATCTACACCAGCGGTCTCCAACCTTTTTTGCGCCACGGACCGGTTTATGCCCGACAATATTTTCACAGACCGGCCTTTAAGGTGTTGCGGATAAATACAACAAAATAAAACTAGTACCGGTACCGAAAAAAAGAAGATTTATTCATAACACACGTGAAAAGACCCAGGGACACAGAGTTAACGATAAAAACGATAACAAAATAACACTGAAAACCGATAAAAACCATACATTTCACACCTGAGCCTCAACTCTCGCTGCCCGGTACCAAACAACTCACGGACCGGTACCAGTCTGAGGCCCGGGGGTTGGGGTCCGCTGATCTACACCATCTCAATCCAATAAAGGCTAAAAGGCCAAAAAATAAATAAATTATAGCTTCACCTTTGAGGATGGGGAAACTTTTGAGTGCATGTAGTCAGTGTTTCCAATGTGTCTGTTAAAGAAGCTGTGGTTTTTGCAGTTAACTGTCATCCTTGTACCTTTATTTTAGCATCGCTTGATAACATCTGTAACGTTAGTGTTAGAAAGTCTCATCAAGCTTGCCGACCACACAAAACGTTACCAAGTCCCACCACTGGCCCCCAGGGCATACTTTGAGAACCTGTATTTTATCTATACAGATATCGCTGCTCTGAATATTTTGGTGTATATTAAGAAATATCTGTGTTCAAGGTTACTTGGCAAAACCACTGATTGCATTTTTCCCGATCATAACTTTATGGCATACAGCTACGAGGAGTTTAAATAATGAGCCTCTGGACTCCAGAGGATAATGACCGTAATGATTTACAGCTGCACCTTTAGATAAAAGTTGGGTTTGTGAACCAGAAAGCTGCATCGCCATTAGGGCTGCCACAAACGATTATTTTGATAGTCGACTAGTCACCGATTATTTTTGCGATTAGTCGACTAATCAGATCATCATCCATTGGACGTACAGCTTATTGCACCAGCAGCATCTGGTCTTATATAACTATCATTAGCTTACAGCTTGAAGTGTTTGTGCTAACTAAAAATAAAGACAAGATGGTAGTTTATTAATTTTTAATGAAATTTGCAGATTGTTTCGGTGAAGTTTAATAAACTCCTTGCTTTCTAAAATATAACAGGACACCGGAGTATATTCTCCAGCGTCTCACACTTCTGATAATCAGCTGTCTGCTTGACAGTTTTAGCTGTGCAAAAACTATAACTTTAATCTCAGCCAAACCGATTTACTCAGGAACAAATAAAATACTAAAGAAAGCCAAACAATAACATTTTTAAGTTATCTAAGTGACTTATATATATGTTTAACCTGACTAGCGAAAGACGGCGGTGGGTTTGAAAACGATTTGCCGGGAGTCCGGTGTTCTCACGGCTCTAGTTACCCACTAGCTCGTTAGCTAGGCGGGGGCAAGGCTAACAGACGTCTCCGAAAACGTCGGAGCGCTTTTGAAAATATGTGGTGTCTTGATAAACTGAGCAGATATTTGAGGTTTACACAGCTACATTCTCGCCTGAAAATATGTTAAACGTTTATTTTGTGACCCAGAAAGAATAATAAGAGTAATATTAAAACTAACTAGCTGCCGCCATTGTTGACAGCTGCGCTATGAATTCTGGGACACAGCTTCTTCTTCTTCGGGGTTTAACGGCAGCTGGCATCCTTGTACATGCAGTGCTGCCATCTTCTGTTTCAGTCCGTTATTACACTCTTAAATCCTACTACTCATTCCTGCGTCCTTTGTGATCTTACAAAGCTTCAAACGATGCGTCGACTATTAAATTAGTCGTCGACGATTTTAATAGTCGACATAATCGTGACTAGTCGACTATTCGTGGCAGCCCTAATCGCCATCTTTATATTTTAACAATAAAGTCCTGTTCGGTGTGTAGCAAGCATCTCAAATATTGATCTTGGTTGGATATAATGTTTAGCATTTTTTTGGCTGCCTAACCTTGCAAACCACTTGCTAGTTACTCCTAACTTTGAGCCACAAGCCCGTATCCAAAAGGAACTCGATCTCAATACAAAGTCTGCACTCTCAGAGTGCTAAAATATCATTTACAAGTGAAAACAAGTGCAGCAGATTTACCAAATATTCTGCAAATCAGTCAGCTGCAGCTGGAGAGCTGCAGTATGGCTGCCAGAGGGAAGGTGACATCAACTGAAAGCACAGAAAGAGAAACCTTTCCAGAGCAGCTCTGTGCATCCGAGCTGTTAACGTACACCGTCTTCCTGTCTTCATTAAACTGGCTGAACTAACAAGTGAGTCTGGAAGCCGCGCTGTGCTTGTTTATTACCCTGTCACTATGCTACATGCATCCTGAAATACTACAAACGACTTAACCAATTATTCTAACACAAACAAACTTGCGGTCGTGTCATCTACATTTAAGCAGATAACTAAAGACAAAAAAGGAGAATGAGGACGTGAAACACAGGCGCCCCCGTCTTTTGTTTGCCGTTTCATCCACCTGAATGCAGCACTTAGCATGTCAGGGAATGTTTTTAATGTCAACACAAAGGCAAAGCAAACCATTTAAATTCACACCACCTGTTGACAACCAGCTATTTGAGATGTTGACATAGAACAGATAGGATCTGCGAAAGCCTGAGCACAGCCATGAATCTTATCAGCAGAGCCAGCGCAGACCGAGCTGCTTCAAAAACATTCACTGCAAGTCTGTACCGATTTTAAGTGTGGCCTTATGGCTGCTTCAGATAACCCACTGTGTTTATGCAATAAATGAAAAAGTCTGCCAGAAAGTCTGAGATTTTTTATGTGCCCTTATGTAAATAACAACACAGGAAAACAAACTACTTTCTAAATTGTGTTGCAAAATAGATAATTCCACCTGGTTCCACCCTGGGTTTGTTGGAAATGTTAAATTTTCTTCAAAGAATCTGGCTGCTGTTTGCATTAGCTAACGTTATCTATGGAGAATAACATGGGAATGTCAGACGCTGCGTCCCATTCTGTTGCTACAATAAAACTGCTTTCAGACTTGAAATCTGGACAAGGTCAGGAGAACATAGCCAGGTTATTGGTCACAGCTGACTTTCTCACTACTATAAAGCTCATTAGGTTTACTTGAGGCTTCTGCTGGGTAGAGTATCCAGGAGACAAGACATGTGGATTCAAAACTACTATTCTCATTCCTCATCATGTCCAATTTTCAGCAGGAACTGTGCATCGTACCCTGATGTGCACCTCCCAAGAAGCCCACAGCAATTATGATTGGCCTGTTCAGCACCATCAATTCCTCGTGTTGATTTCGCGTTACATTTTTGTCTCAGCTTTTTAGTTTATTAGCGAAAGAATAACAATGATCGCCTCAGTATAAGGAGTAAAAAAAAAAAAAATCATAGCATTAATATAAGTACTGACAAATATCAGCAGATTCCTGGCAGGAGATTGTTGATGTGTGTGATGTGTGTGCCTCCTCTTCATGTGTGAAAGCAGCTTGTAATCACTCTAAGATCTGATCACACTAGAAAAAGATGCTGTTAGTGATTAAGTGACAACAACAGCTCCTGTTGTGTGAAACGACCTATGCAAGACTTTTTAAAAAGCAATAAAAGAAGAGAAAAATAAAACCCTTAGTTGAAGAATATAAAGCAGTTGAAGCACAAACACACCCTCAACTTTCATCTTGAGTTTCGATCTCATTTGGTTTCATTTTTTGTGTCTAGACACTGGTTTTGACTTGTGGTCAAAGAAATCCTGGTTTAAAGCTAAATGTACTGTTTTTCAATATTAAACAGAAACTAGAAAACTAAATTTTCTGGAGCCATTTGCACACATGCGCTGCAGCCCTGAGTCTTTCCAGGAATTAATGACTGGAGTGGTTGTGAAAGCGCAGATGTTCGGTGCAGTCGGGTTGGACATTAGCTGGTATCTCACCTGCCAGCATCCTTCTACATAGTCCATATTGGGATGAGTCAGTGTACAAAAAGCACAGCTAATAGACCGGCACATTCACCACTAGCAAGTGGGTGAAAAGTAAGCAGTCGCCTGCATGCTCCATCCAGGCTCCTCCCCTCACCTAAACCACATGGAGCATGGCTGAAGTGGATTATTTCCTGCTGCGTACTACATGTGATACTGGGAAAAGCATCCCAACCTGATTCCTGGAAAAAAGCCCAAAGCTGATGAGTGAAAACTGCTCAGGTTAGACCTGTCCCAAATTCCACTCTACTACAAGGAGGCAGCACTACTTTAAAAAAATAATTATAGGCCATAATAACAACCTCAAGTTTACATTTGGCTGCCCTTGCTAGTAGGCACCAAAAATACCAGTCAGTTAAATAATTGATTCTTGTTTCATTAATGTACAACACCAGTTAGACAGCTGCACCGGAAAATGACAGTGCCACATTAATGAGCTGCCAGAAACATCCTGAGCCAACAGGTCAACCAGCTCGTTCTGCACCTTTCCCTAAAGAGCAAAATCGCCAGTTGGTACTACAATCAAGAAGACTTCAGTGTGGCTCCAATGTGCATTTAACCACAGCAGAATGTGACAAATTCATAAGGATTTCATGGACTATATCAGCGTTCTCTCAACTTAAAAATTAGGAAGTTATTTTGCAGGTTTAAATGGTGACATGACCGCGCTTTCAGGCCACATCAGACTGACAACTGCTGCATTATAAAAAGACAGCTCCCCTCCCAGCGATCATTAATTTCAATGACACCTCTTCCTTGACACAGAGGCATCCATGAAGCACACAGCTGCAGCTAAAAAGGAGGTGCTGTCCTGTAAAGAATGTAAGCCTCCCTCAACTTCTGCTACTTCAAAAATCACCAACTAATCACACAATCCTGCTTTGCACCCATCTGATACCTCTAATTTAATTTTTCCTGAAATTCCAACAGTATCACATCATCTTATCAGTATCTGTAGAACCTTGCACACACACACACACACACACTATTAGGACTGCTGCCGGTATATGACCTGTAAAGATGGGCAAGGACTGAACCAAAGGGGTGATACTGTGTCCATTTCCCATTACTGAATGTTCAAAGAAACCGTGTGAAGGAGGAAAAAGCGAAAGTAGCGCTGAAGCGGGTGAGATCAGCCTCGCTGAGCTGCAGCATGATTTGCAGGCAAGGGATTCTCCACGGTCGTTCAGCAGCTCATTTAGAGAGCTGCCCGAGATCATTTCCTGTCCAAGGAAAGAGACAAATGCTATATCTACCGGAGCTTCACTTACTATTGAGTTTTCTCATTATCAAGAAGCGCTATGCTTTAAGAGGTCGTATACTGCTCGCCTGTCCTGCAGGGCGGACAGTTTTATCAGACTGCCCAGTGGGACCATTAACATTGTTAAAACAGTGCAGAGATGCATGTTTCGGGGTAAAGAGGTCAAGCTTCGTGTTCTTTTGGCCATTTGTATCCATTAACCACTGATGAAAATGCAGAAATTTCACTGTAACGTTAGAAAACCTCGTTAGGTGTCATTGAATCCAGGTCAGAGGTCGGCGCTAAAGAAAAGCTGCAGGTAATTTAGGGTTCCCCTGCAAAGTCAGCAGAAACCCGATATGAAAGTAGACACTAAGAGGATATGTGGAGTGCTATGAAGCAACTATACCATGTGGTAAATGCAAGCACAGTTTGAGAGGCTCAGTGAAGTTAATTTAAAGTGAATCAAAGTGTTTTACAACCTAAATTAAAAGCTGGAGCTGTGACAGACAATAGCAGCAACTCACTTTAAACTGAAGTGCAGAAAAAAACAAAAAGAGTGAGTGAAAGCCCCATCAAGGAGAACCTGGCCTTGCCAAATGCTGCATCTCTTCCCTCTGTGATGATGTAAAGCATCAGAAAGCAGCTCAGCTGTTTAAACACAAGCACACTGGCTGCAGGTTAGAAGAGACATCTCAGGCGAATCAAAGCTATCAAGACTCCGAAAAGCAGCGAAATTATTCACCCATCCAACATCAGGCAACGTTTTGAATCAAATGGCGTCAGTGAGGTTATGGAGGTCAACTTTCTGTTGCTGTAAGGTGCAGCTTGAATTCATCACTGGCATGATGAGCACCCTGGTTTCCGTGCAACAAAAGTCTGCTCAGTCTGACGGCCTGTGGTTTACAGTCAGCATGAGCATTGATTTGGTAACCTGCAGATCAAAAGATGTCTAGACGTCGATGCAAGAGGGAGGCTGAATTTGTTTTTTTGGCTTTTGTTTGTTTAGCGATTTTAAAAATGTGCCGCTGTGTGTAACAGTGGTTTCTGTGATGACCTTATTCCACTGTGAGACAGCAACGTCACACTTAAACGTTAAACTACAAAACTCTCCGTCTGACTGCTGTACAGGATTGTTTACACCATTTACAGAAATGAACAAATATTCAGTCTTTCATAACTTCTGTTTTAAAAAGAAGTTAAATGACCTTCTCAGAATTTAATATAAACAATTTCTCCCATTCTAGACTTTATACACTACATTACACTTAGCCATAGGATGCATATTGGACCAAGACAGCCTTCATCTGTTCTTAAAGAGGCAAAATCCTGCTTTTCAATTCAGATTTAAAGTAAGAAAGGACAAAGTTTCCCCTCCAGCAGATGAAGACGGCAACAGGCTTGTGCACATAAAGCTCTTAGTGCGAACAGCAAGTGAGGAGTGGGTTTTTTGACAGTAGGGTGGCTCCAATGCAGACAAAACGAAGGCATGATTTCACAGACTTTTGAACCTTTTTTTTTACCCTTATCTAAACTGTGAATACTGGAATGTGCACGTGCATTTCTGCTCAAACATCCGAACCATGAGCAGATTTCTCAAAATGAATTTGCCTGTCAGTGCGCCGCAGGGTGGCTGTGGCTACAATGTAGCTTGCCATCACCAGTGTGTGAATGTGTGTGTGAATGGGTGGATGACTGGATGTGTAAAGCGCTTTGGGGTCCTTAGGGATTAGTAAGGCGCTATACAAATACAGGCCATTTACCATTCTTTTTAAATACTAACCAAACTTTTAACTGTAACTAAATATGGCATATGTATGTAAGAAAACGTGATCAGGCTTTTTGATTTTTCAACCAAATTCTGACAACAGGCATGTGCACATAAATCTCACTGCTAGCATCCAATTTAAGAGCACATTTTCTGACAATAAGATGGTTGGTTACACTTAAAAACGGCTTGATTTGACAGGTTTTGACACAAAAACTTTGTCTGTGACCGTGCATATTAATTCCTAAGAAAACTGGACCCACTTCTCACCTAGACACAACCTGCAATCACCCACAGCATGCTTCCCAGGCTGCAGATTCTCCTCGTGGTGTAAAGTTAAGGGAAACCCTCGCATCTAAACCTGGATTCAGTCCAACTGACTCCACCATATTAAAAGGCTTGTGTAAAGCTGATCCTTATCCGCATCTCCCCCTACACACACATACACATATGTACGTACAAATAAAAGCGCTGCACAGACTTGTTGGCTGCACGCCTTCCCCCTCACAATGTCACCCAGGGTTTGCTGCAGCAGGAGCAGGAGGAGCAGGGTTGTGAGGGGCGACATCCACCCAGAGGGAAAAGAAAAGGCATCAACTTTGTGTCTCCATTTAATCCGAACCTCACACACAGATCCTCCTCTGAACTTTGGACAGCAACAACAGCAGGAGGAGAAGGAGAGGGAGGAGGTGTTGGAGGTGGTGAGCCTAATGGTGGACCATGAGCTGTTTCCTTCAAGAACATTCCAGTTCACTGGGAAGCAAAAACTGGTGTTTGGTTTAGAAGAACAACAGCATTTAAACATGACGAGACAGGCAGACAGGCTGCTGCCAGAGCCTCCTCTCCGGGACGGCTAACCGTGTGCATCCCGGATAGCATTAAAGCCACCTTTACGGCAGACTTTACCTCCTCAAAAATAACCCCCATCCCCGGTCTACAACTGCAGGGCCCGGTCATACACCACCACCACCACCACCACTACCACACACACACGCACACACAGGCACATAACACAACACGTATAGCGTGCCCCGTAGCACCAAGCGGAAAGAGACAAGCAAAAAATGTAGAGGAGGGGGTGCAAACCGGGACCGTAAACCGGCCACACACCCGCCGAGCACGGACATATGAGGAGGAGAAGTGCAGGTAGACGAACTAACCTGTTTGGGAGCAGCACGGTCCGTTGGATGTTAGGTTGAATCCGAGTTAAATCCACTATCAGTAAAACAAAGAGGCGAAAATGACCGAGCGGTCGCGGAACAGGCCGAAACTGTTCTCTCGAAGCGGCAGAACGCATGCGCAGAGCGGCCAAGCGACCGAGCCGGAGGCGGTAGAGTCGGGGGAGGGGGAGGGGGGGAAGAGGGGCGCGAGTTGAACGAGGGCGGCAAATTTCGGAAAATCGATCCGCTGATTCTGTTATTGATTATCGAGTTGGCACCATTTTCTTTATTATGGGTTTATAAGCTGTAAATACTTTATTTATTTGAATTCTTTCATATTAATCAATAAAAATTTATAGCAACACCAGGTTGCACTTCATAGGTGTCAAACATAAGGACCAGGGGCCAGAATCGGTCCGTGAAAGACTACAAGCGGGTCAGTGGAAGGCTTTTGAAAATGTAAAGGAGTGCATGGATTTTGGACTTCTAAGTGTATTTTCATAAGTTTTATGGCATTTATTATTATGTTTTACACTACCTGCTTTAGAAATTTCGGTTTAAAAAACAGGAACATTTCCTTTGAATTACCTAACTTCATGGTTTATAAATACAAGATAGTCTGGTCAATGAGCTACCAGAACGTTTTCTGTAACTGACACATTTATCATGTAGAAAAACTGAGACCTGCTGTTGAAACACTTCTTTTTTCTTATCATAAGAAATCACGGGGATTAAATGTATAGTTTAATGTCTTTACATTGACAGAACGCAGAGTTTCAGTCCATTTCGCTTAAAAAATAATAAAAGTGATAAAAGATAAAAGTGGAATTAGTTTTGAATTTTGTATATGTTCACTTTGTTTTATTTATTCTTTTTAATGTTATTTTTATTTAAGAAGTCAGCAGTGCAGTAAAAACAAGTGCAAAGTCCAAGCTTTTGTTATCTGACGTGCTGAAATCCAGTGTGTGAATGTGTGTGTGAATGGGTGAATGACTGACTGTAGTGTGAAGCGCTTTGGGGTCCTTAGGGACTAGAAAAGCACTATACAAATGCAGGCCATTTACCATTTACCATTTAATATACTTTAAATTATTTATGTTGTAGCACATACATCGCATTCACTTAATTATTTAGTAATGACTATCAAGTGACAAAAGTCTTTAGGTCACAGTTTTGGGTATTTTCTAAAACTTTCCACTCATTCAGGAAAATTATGCGTGTATTAAAAATGTTATGTATTTAAACAATTATAACCTCTTACTGTAATGTAAATAACAAATTCTAATAAAATAACATAATCGTTATCATCCTCATATAGCATTTTCTGTTGTCAGCACAAACAAGGTCAGTGAGAAAGATAAATAGCTCCATGTAGCATTATTATCATCATTATCACTTTGACCATCAAGTGAATTCTTGACCTTTAAGGAGAGGTCAGAAGTCATGTGATATTTTAAATCTTTTTATATGTATTTCTATGTATTGTTGATGCACATTGTGCTTCTAAGACTCATAGTTTACAAGTTATAAGAGGTTTTTGACCAATAAATCATTAAGTGGAATTTGAAGATTTTGTTTGCCTCCAGCTCTTTTGGAATGACACCAGGGGCCCGTTCTTCGTACGTCGCTTACTACATCCAAGATCAAATGACACATCCAAGATCAAATCATCGCGCTAACCGTGAGCTCGCTAATCCGGTTCCCCGAACACACCTGCTGTTGACGATTAGTACAGCTGGACGCAGTAATGTGACATCACTGGGTGTCGTAAAAGGGGCCACGCATCGATAGTAGAAACATTGATCGGCAACCCTCTGATTGGTCGGCGAAAATGTCGACGGAGCGCGCTCGGCTCGGTATTTTTCGGCAGCAGAGCAAGAACTCTTGAGTGAGGGATTTCAGGAGTTTCAGAGTTTAATCAGAACGCAAGGGAACACTGCAAAGGCTGCAAAAGCAAGGAGCGAGGGCTGCCAGGAAGTTGCTGACAAATTAAACTCGTAAGTAATTTAATAATAACAATAATAATGGAGTGGATTGATATAGCGCTTTTCAAGGCACCCAAAGCGCTTTACAATGCCACTATTCAGTCACTCTCACATTCACACACTGGTGGAGGCAGCTACGGTTGTAGCCACAGCTGCCCTGGGGCAGACTGACAGAAGCCAGGCTGCCATATTGCGCCATCGGCCCCTCTGGCCAACACCAGTAGGCGGTAGGGTAGATTTATTATATTACACTATATTATCCAATATTATATTACATTATATTATAATATGTTATATTTTATCCTCTTTCACATTAGAGCCACGACAGGACCCACTAGAACATGGGAACAGGTAAAAGTGAAATATAAGAATATCCTACAGAATGGTAATATTTATCACTTATATTGCTTTTAGTCTCTTGGAAAGAGACCCTGGAATAATCTGTTTGTTTATAACAGCAACCAAGAAAAGGGCAGAGGAAAAAAAGACAGGTGGTGGTCCTGCACCCCCTCGTCAACAAGTTGGTTAAGTGAATAATACCCTCACGGGAATATCGATATCTCTCTATGAGCACACTGTCGCGCTGAGCTAAAGGATCCTGTCTATCCCGCAATATACGCTGAATTCTGAGGACTCTCCTTATCAATCTTGCACCTTCCGCAATGGGTGGCTCGCGTATACGGACAGGACATGGCTGCGACAGGCTTCCCAAATCCACCTTGGCTTTTATAGCCGTGGTCTCTCATCTTGATTACACGAAGTAATTTACAATTACTACTCTGAAATATGAATTACATCTGTAATAATCACATACATGTAATAGAATGTTAATAGTACATTTCCCTTTTTTAGGAAATGACCTGTATGTATCTGTGTGAAATCAATAAATGGATCAAGTGCTGCATTATCTTCAGTTACATTGATGTTATTTATTTATCGCTGTTGCTTTCGTATAAATGAAGCGGACATACCTGCGTGGCCGCGATCTAATCCTGTTTACATAAAGTAAACCTGCTCCCGAGCAGGTTTACGCTTACGGCTCTGTTGCTATGACAGCAAGTCCCGGATGAGCTTCGGGGAACCGACTGATCCAGGATCACGCGAAATCGTCAACAATCTAATCCGGCTAACCTACTTAGCGAGGTACGAAGAACGGGCCCCAGGACATTAACTAAACCAGCTGAGAGACATATTCTCTCCAGCGTATCCTGGTTCTGCTTGGGGGCCTCCTCCTGCTAGGATATGCCCAAATCAGCTCACCATGTAGGCATCATCAGCAAACTGAAAAATGGTTCCTTTTGGGGCGTAGATTGTCACCTTATTGCATCAGAGGGGTTTGTGATACTTGACAGCTCCCATGAGCTGTGTTGTCAAAAGCAATTTGTGTCTGGTAGGCTCTCCTAAGGGAAACTCCACCAGGACTTCACATGGCCTTAAGTGAAGCACAGGAGCCCATCTTTATGGGGGCCCTCTTCCCACAGAAGGCTAGGTGCTATGTGGATCAGGCAGTGGCCCTTATCCTGTGTTGTCCAGGATCCAAAACTGGTTCCAGGGCAGCAAACCATCAATTTTTCCAATTGTTCTTGGTCAAATTACTTTTGAAGCTTCCTTTATTTTGGGTTCTATATAAAATAGTCTAATCAGTTCTCAGTAGAAAATCTGTTGGGGTTGTAAAATTGTGCTTTAATTTCTCTATGTAAACAAATAAACCTCCATCATATTATAATTTATTAGACAATTCTTTAAAATATTGTATGGTTTTAATTTTTTTTCTGTCTGTTGATTAATGTAGGGTCGTCTTCTTCTTGCACAGAAATGATGAAGCTGGAAGCCAAAAGGGACCCTGCACATTTCTCTAAAAAGAGGCTAATCCAGCCATGGAAATAAGCCAGTAATAAGAATAAGTTTTGGGGATGCCAAATTGTGGAAAATCCTTCTTCTTTACAGCCCTTTTGTTTTTAAATTCATAAGTGAGACCACCTGCAGTGCTCTCTTAAACACCTACCAGAAATCTGGATCAAAATCTGTTTGTCAAATCGCTTGAGATTTACAACAGCAGACTTCAACGATGATCTGTACAAGATCATAAATGGCTGTTTATTATTTATAAAAAACACATATTATTGGTTCACCAACATTTTTAACTGCATTTCATTTTAGTCATGATAACAGCTGATCAAAACTGTCCCTGAACTTACAAATGTCTTCAGGTTAATGGATAACATAACACGTCTGCAATTTACACCAGGTGAAATAAATGAAAGCAGAACTGATCTGATTTCTCACTTTCTTTCCACGCGACTTTCCTGTGAATCAGAGCTGCAGAACTGCCACACTGAGTCACAGAGGGTTAAAGAGAGGGCGGAGCTGTGGTCATGTGCCGTCAATAAGGACAAAAGAGTGAAGAGTTCTCACTCTGCTCCTGCTAAAAGAAAAAAAGTTTGCAGTAGTGCAATGGTGAGTCACGTCGACTGATTCGCTGACGCAAAGACATTCCTGGGCACACAAACTTGTTACAGCACAGCACATTTATTTTGTGCATGCAAAAAAAACCCCGAAATTACAAATTTACCTTCATATAAAACTGCTTTACACCTTCATTTAGACACGTAAATGGCAAAGTCTCCAAGACAACCATACATTTTACAACACTTTTGATTAGTTTGATTAGTCTAATTCGCTTCATCAACATACAAAAGACAATAACTTGTATCTCAAGACTGAGTTAAATACATTATAATTTCAGTGCTATGATTTAAAAACATGTTTTCAGTGAATGGAAGTCTTTTCACTGTGTGTTGTTTGATTTTTACATCAGTTTTTTTTTTAGAATAAATAGCTAAAAAAGACAGTCTTTGTCACTTTGAATAACAAATTGGGGTACTACATTTTAGTTCTGCATTCATTCTTTTCTGTCATGTTAGTCATATTTCTGATTACTCATAAATAAAATAATAAAATAACATAATCTGCATGTCAGCGCTGCTTTTTGATGGCAAGTGTTACACATTCCGCAGGTGCAATGTGAACGACACTTGAAGCCTGAAGAAGTGACCTTTGCCAGTTTATGCTGTGGTGCAATATGTGGAATCGTTGTGTGCATGCTCATTTTTTAATCTTGTTGACACAAATTTAACTGTCACCACTTAATAGTCCCCCCCGGCTACAAACTTAGTGTGGTTCATGTAGACTGGTCACATCTGCCAAGCTGATCAAGTCCATGGGTGAGACCAGCAAAACCATTGCATGCACATGTATGCTAAAATGTATGGATTACAGAGGATGGAGAAAATCCCTCAAAACCCTCAACAGTAACGAACAACATCATTACTTCCTTATGATTCAACCTTAGATCTGGAAATATCTTAAATTTACATATATTTTAACACCGATGCAGGGTGCAGTTTAGCACTGTTTCATCACAGCAAAAACAACTTCCTGGTTTAAACCACCTGGCCATTTGGGGCCTTTCGGAGTTAGTTTGCATGCTCTCCTTGTGGCTGCACGCGTTTTCTACAGTTTCCTTATACTGTCCAAACATGCATGCAGATTAACTGTCTCTAGTTGGGTTTTTGAGAGTGTATAATTATCTGTCTCTCTGTATTAGCCCTGTGATGAACCGCTTACCTGCCCAAGGTGCACCCCACCTTTTGCCCTATGTCATCTAGAACAGGCTCCTCCTGCAACCCCTAACTGCACAAGTATTTAAGAAGGGTGGGTGGATGGATGGATGTGGAATGCTTGTACACCCCACAGCAAAAGTAACACTGCATTGAGTTATTAATGACTTCTCTGCAATTTGGAAATTTTGCAAAGCCACCTGGTGAGCTGGGTTGGCCGCTTTGGCAGGCCGATCTTGGCCTTTGACACCCTTGGTTTAGTCTATTACACCAGTACACATTAACGTTTAATTTATCTGTGTTTATCCTTTATGAAATGATAAACGCAGTCCAAAGTTTTGCTTAATTGAATCTTTTAGATTTTTTCTAGACTTGAAATGTATTGAGAAAAAAACACACAGATCAGTGTTTCGGAAATTATTAGAAGTGATTTATTATTTATTTATCGTTTATGAAGGCAAGACTCATTCAGTTTGAAGAACCCTTTTTTAAGTTCTGCATGCTGACAGCGCTTTTCTTCAGGGCAGAGTGGCTCATCCTCTCAGTCGAAGATCTTTGTAGCTCCCTGATTAATGTTCAGAGGATTGCTGACTTTTTCCAGGCTTCAAACTGAGTTACCGGCTTCTGTGTGAGACACAAAATGTCCTTACAGTCTGTCGGGAGACAGCAGGATGGATTTATATCTTGTTTACTTTAGTAGACATACACCATTTCTCAGGTTTCTGGGATTTTTTGACCAAAAGCGACCGAAACTTCGGTGCTTGTTCAACTTCTGGGAGCTAAGCAGCTGTTTGGCTTAACCGGTTAACTTGTCATAATACTAGTAATAATAATAATAATAATAATAATAATGGATAATAGCGGCGAAGTCTCCAACGACATTCGGACTGTTTACGCTGCTGTTTCCAGAGAACCAAACTCTGACCTGAAGAATGGACAGCTTTTCAAACTTTACAAGAGGAGGTGGTTTGTGCTGCTGGTGTTGTGTCTCCTAAACTGCTCCAACGCAACGGTGAGTCTGTGAAAGGTGAAACCAGGTGTGTTTATGAATACAGGTAGACACGGGACATGTGGTGTTCCCCCTATATGTTTGTTTGACTTGGTATAACTCCCCGGTGGTGATGTTAGTGTTAAGCAGGGTGTGCTGAGCTCCTCCCTCAATCGTTCTCCTACTTCCTGCTTCCACGGGACTCCTCTTCCCTATGGGAGCTATTGTTCCGAGGAACAGGTGTCCCCACTTCCCGTTTAAGGCCCTCAGGCCATAGAGAGTCATTCCGTGGCTGATAAATAAGGCTGATAAGCAAACAAGATGTAAATCTGTGCAACAGGGCTGACAAGTACAGTGTGCCAGAGGCGGAGCTAAAAGGGACACATGGGGTGGCGCTTACATCCTTTTGTACCCCCACCCCAACCACACGTCAATGCAACCATGGATAAAGGACTAATCAGATGCTCAAAACACTTCAACGGCTTCATTTAGTCTTGCATGGTAATTAAAGGGGAGTTTGAAAATGTTAATCATGTTTTCAGTAATTAAATGTTGCATAACGCCCTTTTTCCTTTAATTTAAGCATCCACATATCTGTGCAGAGTGTACACCTGAAACTTATGTTACAGACCCTGACCAGTGCATTTATATGTGTTAGAAAAATGTTTGCTCCCATGTTTCTATTTTCATTATATCATGTTTTCCCTATATGATGACAGTGGAGATGAGAATTGATGATATGTTGTGGTATCTATAGAAAATCTGATAAAATGAAACTAGGAATCCTAATACTCCCTAACATTATTTATTTCATTTTCTTAACTTTATTAATTAATTATTGTCCCTAATAAGACAAATAATAAAGAAAAGAACAGCAACAAACTAGAGAAGGAGCCTGTGAGTCAAGGTGCAGGGTGCGATATCACAGTTTGTTTTTAAAGTAGGGAAGATGGAAAATCTGTAATTGCATTAAGAATTAATTTTACAACCTTGTCTGGTGTTTTATTCCACGACATAACAACAGCTGTGACTCAGACTACCTTAGTGGGTTTATTGTGGGAAGTGAGTTTTTACTCAGCGTGTCAGCGAAGTTTCCACAGTGACAGAAAAGTGAAAGCAGTTAGCGGTTGTTGTCTTCCTGCAGTCATTCATAAAGTGTGCACATAAGCTGTGGCTTCTCTAAAGCAGGTACTGAAAGAGAAGTGATCTGTAAGCCTGACGGAGCTGCTGTTGGAGTCTTTACAGAGTTAACAGGTGAACATTTCTGCCCACGGTGTCATGACAAAGAATAGAGTTTGTTGCTTAAGAGCTTACTAGAATGATCAAATATCAACGTGCTGGGCCTGCAAAGTAAGTCCCTCTTAAGTTAAAGTTCAAATTATATTAATAATAATACTTAGAAAACAGAAGGTCATAAACCAGTTCTTCTAATGCAGTTTATTTCTGTTTGTTAGTTTATTCTAACAGACCTTAAAAGGTGCTACAAACATGGAAAAACATAATCCCAAGTCATGAATAATCACAAATCTAAGCAATTTTATTTTATCATCTAACAGTTTTTACAAATTGCAGATAAAAAATTTGTTAACATATTTAAATTAAAACATTTTAAATATTGAAATTAAAGTTTCACTTGTGACAAGATTGCATTAACTGTAATCTCTGCAGATAATTTAGGATTTTTCATTTTTAGCGTGTTAGCATCGCATGTTGCCTAGAGGTAGGAATCACCATACATCCCACGATACGATATTATTGCAATTTTTTAAAAATATTTTGCGATATTCAGATTCTGTACATAAAGGTAAACGTTATCAATATTCATTTTATCTAATATCAAAGTCTGCACTGAGTCTTTCTCTCATTTCAGTCAGTTTTATTGTTGACAAACTGAACGGTTTGTATTACAGTCTAGTCCAACTTAACTGAATGCAACCATCTGGTACAATTATAGCTATTCTGAACTATGCAATTTATGAAAACTATGCAGCCCCTTCAGCAACTGAAGAATTTGAAAGTCAATGAAAACAAAATATAATTTTACATAAAATAAAAAAAGTTTTAAACTTAATTAAAATAAAACATGTCTTAAATTAAAATAAGTAAACTGTCATGTTTATTGCTGCCAAAAAAAAGTTAAACACATTTGGACAGTGTCAGGATTCTTGCTGAGAAAAAGGATCAACATGCTCTGAAGTCAGAGCACAAAAACTTTTTTGTAACAAAATATCGATTTCTCCTGTCCCTGTATCGATACATTATTAGCAAACAAAATATCACGATACTACACAGTATCGATTTTTTTCCCCCACCCCTAATGTTGCCTACAGTTATTGTGCACGCCTTGATGCTTTTTAGGTGTCTGAGTCTGCATGAAATCTAATTTTAGCACAGTTTGAAACATGGACGCGTGTGGGATTGAGAGGAAGCGATACTCTGATCTGATACAACCTGTGAAATAACAAAACAGGGGCATGTGTGAAAACCGTTTCTAGAAGCATTCCTCCCTGCTGGGGACAAGACTAGCATTGTGTGTTCAAATCAGCTGACCAGCTCCCGCCAGCTCGGCATGAATTAGGATTTGTTCACCGTCCACACAATAGAGGACAGGACTGGTACTGCCTTTGTGGTCTCGGTGTAGAGTTTACAGGTCAAATTCATTCAGTTTGTTTGTGCATCAGGCCAAAAATACACACATACACATGTGCTGCCTGTTTCCAGGTGAATTATAGGTTATATGTGTAGTAAAAAAAAAAAAAAATCATGGATACGTTCCTTTTTAAACATGTTTAAATAAGCGTGACATTGGATTCTGTCTGAAAAGGTGTTACACACACGGATAATTTAAACCTTTTAAGCAATAGAAGTATAAACATGTCCTGGTTTGTCCTGAGAAGCTACAATTATTAAGTATTTTATATGTTTGTCATGAAAATAGGACTTCTTTATACAAATTCAGGTTAGATTCGAGATATTTCAGCTATTTTTAGTGCACTTTTTAGTTGCTCTACACGAAAATCATCAGTTACAGTGACAACATGGTGATGTTTATCAGGTACAATTCTTGTCATGTAACACGGTGTAGTCTGACGCACAAGTCTGGCAAAATCTCAGCGGGAGTGTGGGTAGCTCCTACTGCTTAGTACGTGTGCACATTAAAGTTTCAGCTTCTTCTTCTTCTGCAGATAAATTCACATTCAAGACTTTTCACAGTAAAGCCCTACTTTAAAAAAAAGTCTGGAGGAGTTTATTAGCAGAGAAATGCAATCGCAGCAGCAATTTTAAATAATCAAAGATGTCATTATTATGTGAATACATAAAGCTCCTACATTTACAATGAGTTTATTTATTACATTTATTACATTGGTTTACTATCTAGCAGGAGAGCAGCTGTTGTTTCCTTTTTGTCAGCACAGCATGTGGTTTTAGTCGTAGCTTATAACCGGCTTACACAACCGCAGCTCTTTTTTTTTTTTTTTTTTTTTTTTTTTGAAGTATTTTTCATCCATGAGGATTTTCCCACTCATGTCTCTGCTTTTGATCGACAGCAAAACTGCAAAGACTAATATAATTTACCTACTTTGCATTCAACTAGAAGTTACAAACCTCAGGTCTTCACTCAGTTCCTTGGACTTTCCCATTGTTCTGAGTGTTGGTCAATCCCATAAGTGTTGTCAAAAAAGTAGAGAAAATAGAAACTACCAGTTGAAGTCAATTGTTAAGTTCAAGTTAAACGAAATTGTAAAACCTTCAGCACCACTTATTAAAAGATTTGAGTGAGTATAAGTGTATATGTGAGCCTGTGTAGATTAGAGAAAATCCAAAATAAATTCAAACTTGTGCACCAAGTTCATAATTTTTTAAAGCCATCAAATATGCTGTAGAATCATTTCATCCTGGAAAAAGAACAGTTCAGAGAAATCACTGACAGCCCAAAATGAACATGACATGCATGCCCATGATGGGTGCATATGTAACCTTCTCACCACAAATGTAAGTGCTTCAACATTGTTCTTGAATAAATGTTGTAGGCCTCTATTGATAAACTCACTCTTATTCATCCACAATCAAGGTGAAATATGAGAGAATTTTCTAAAGGCTGAAGTCTTTTTGTTGAACATGTCTTTTCACCAGCTCAGCACAGCATTGTAGCTTTGTCCAGCTTGTAGAGTATGATGAAAGTGTCCTATTATTTCCTGTCTCATGCATGCTAAGTGGTGTCATGTGAGGGCAGACACATGACACTAGGAACATAAGCAACAGAAATCATCTCCTTCTCATGTGAGATGAGCATGTCTTGTCACTTCCTTTCTTTTTCTAAAGTTGTGTCCAGATCACAAGACTAAAACAGGCTCCAGGAATCTGATCACTAAAGTGCACCTGCTTTAGGAGGAGTGACCACTAAGATGATGTACTGAAATAGGGATGCTTTGTATATGTCATGTAATCGATGATGTCTAACAGAGTGGTTGTTAAATATCCACCTAAATGATTTGTACCTGACTGGCACTGTGATAAAGCACTTTAGTGTAATTATTCTCCACCTGCACAAAACTAAGCTGACAGCACTGAATGGAAAGCAGCTTCTGAAATATCCATGTTGGCACGCTGCTGAAGTAAACCTTCGGTTTTACCTTTTTTGACAGAGCTGACATTTTAAATTGCTGGCTAGAGTCACTGCAAACCTTTACACAATGCAGATTTACAAAAGGTCGTTCAGGCTTTGCCCCGTCTGCTGTGGTTTTTCTACGGTGGATCTAAACACGCAGCCTGGTCTCATATGCCATACTTATCATATATCAATATATAGAAATGCACTGATCATATTTATATCAGGAATACAGCCAGATCTATCAGGTCTAATGTATTATCAGTTATATTTACTCCTTAATTTCTTTAAGTATATATGTATTTTTATACACTTCTTTTATTTAAGTGATTTTGTATTGCTGTCCTCATATAAAAAAATAAAATTATTATTTGATTTCCCTGAAATGTTGCCCTGCCACATTTAGTTTGTACACTTTGTATAAACGTCAGCCATTATTGTGCATTTTTTTTTGTCCTTTTAATATTTTGTACAAAATCTGAATGCATTGGACCTCCCGCACTCTCACTATATATGTGTGTGTGTGTGTGTGTGTATATATATATATATATATATATATATATATATATATATATATATATATATAAAAAAAAACACCCAGCACGCCCCTGCGGGCGGTTTATCCTTCAAGCTCGGGTCCTCTACCAGAGGCCTGGGAGCTTGAGGGTCCTGCGCAGTATCTTAGCTGTTCCCAGGACTGCGCTCTTCTGGACAGAGATCTCCGATGTTGTTCCTGGGATCTGCTGGAGCCACTCGCCTAGCTTGGGAGTCACCGCACCTAGTGCTCCGATTACCACGGGGACCACCGTTACCTTCACCCTCCACATCCTCTCGAGCTCTTCTCTGAGCCCTTGGTATTTCTCCAGCTTCTCGTGTTCCTTCTTCCTGATATTGCTGTCATTCGGAACCGCTACATCGATCACTACGGCCATCTTCTTCTGTTTGTCTACCACCACTATGTCCGGTTGGTTAGCCACCACCATTTTGTCCGTCTGTATCTGGAAGTCCCACAGGATCTTAGCTCGGTCATTCTCCACCACCCTTGGGGGCATCTCCCATTTTGACCTCGGGACTTCCAGGTTATACTCGGCACAGATGTTCCTGTACACTATGCCGGCCACTTGGTTATGGCGTTCCATGTATGCCTTGCCTGCTAGCATCTTGCACCCTGCTGTTATGTGCTGGATTGTCTCTGGGGCATCTTTACACAGCCTGCACCTGGGGTCTTGCCTGGTGTGATAGACCCCAGCCTCTATGGATCTTGTGCTCAGAGCTTGTTCTTGTGCTGCCATGATTAGTGCCTCTGTGCTGTCTTTCAGTCCAGCTTTGTCCAGCCACTGGTAGGATTTCTGGATATCAGCCACCTCCTCTATCTGCCGGTGGTACATACCGTGCAGGGGCCTGTCCTTCCATGATGGTTCCTCGTCTCCCTCCTCTTTCTTGGGTTTCTGCTGCCTGAGGTATTCACTGAGCACTCGGTCAGTTGGGGCCATCTTCCTAATGTATTCTTGGATGTTCGTTGTCTCATCCTGGACTGTGGTGCTGACACTCACCAGTCCCCGGCCCCCTTCCTTCCGCTTAGCGTACAGCCTCAGGGTGCTGGATTTGGGGTGAAACCCTCCATGCATGGTAAGGAGCTTTCTTGTCTTTATGTCAGTGGCTTCTATCTCCTCCTTTGGCCAGCCTATTACCCCAGCAGGGTACCTGATCACGGGCAGGGCGTACGTGTTGATGGCCCGGATCTTGTTCTTACCATTCAGCTGACTCCTCAGGACTTGCCTGACCCTCTGCAGGTACTTGGTGGTTGCAGCTTTTCTAGCGGCCTCTTCATGGTTCCCATTCGCCTGCGGGATCCCCAAGTACTTGTAACTGTCCTCTATGTCTGCAATGTTGCCTTCTGGTAGTTCAATCCCCTCAGTTCTGACTACCTTCCCTCTCTTTGTTACCATCCGACTACACTTCTCCAGTCCGAACGACATTCCAATGTCATTGCTGTATAGCCTGGTAGTGTGTATCAGTGAATCGATGTCTCGTTCACTCTTGGCATACAGCTTGATGTCATCCATGTACAGGAGGTGGCTGACAACTGCTCCGTTCTGTAGTCGGTATCCGTAGCCAGTCTTGTTAATGATCTCACTGAGGGGGTTCAGGCCTATGCAGAACAGCAGTGGGGACAGAGCATCTCCTTGGTAGATC